>NC_035448.2:151251010-151878385 GCF_002127325.2 Helianthus annuus
ACAAGCAAATTCTACAAAAGAACAGGGAGAAAATTCCCAGGGCTTCATGGGAATTTAAGAGTGGGGTTGGATAAATCAAAAATCAAGTGTTACAAGTGTAATAGGCTAGGTCATTTTGCTAGGGAATGTAGGAGTCAAACCACTGGTCCCATAATCACTCACCCTGGCTCAAACCCTAGACCAGAACAACAAAACACTATGCACTATACCCAATATGCCCCTGCAGCACATGTTAACACTGCTCATTATGCAGCAACCCCTGTGCCTGTGCATTATGTTCAAACCACTGTTCCACAAATTTAGTATGTTCAAGCCCCTGTTCCTCAGGCACAAGTGCAACCTGTTGCACCTCAACAAGCTGCTCCAACAGTGACACAACCAGATCAGCAAAGCTTTTTCACACAAGGCTTTGTTGATTGGAGCAGCATGCCTGATGAACTTGGTGATGAGAATTTTGCTCTCTATGCTACTAATGATACTTTTGATGATGAATTTTGTTTGATGGCATTAGAGTCAATACCAGAAGGGGTTGAAACTGAAAGTGAACAGCTAAGTGCTGAAACAGTGGATGAAGTTGCTAAAGCAGTGGTTACTGCAGTTGCTGGTGAACTACTGCTGGGAGAAAATTCAGAAACCCTGATTGAACCACTGACCGACCCTTGGTCCAAAGATGACAAAGAGAAAGACGAATTGAAGAAAGCTGGTGAGGAAGAAGGGAGAGCCGATGAAGATAATGATCATCAATGTGACTGTGCCATGATGGCTGCTGCTAAGGTATCACCTCAAGTTCTTGAAAAACTGTGTTCAGACAAATGTATCATTGCATTTGCTAACATCAAAGAGGTAAATGAAAACCTTAGGAATAAAATCTTGTCTGATGAAGTCGAATTTGAAAAGTCATTAAAAGGACTTAGAAACAAATTGGCTGAAAAAGATAAAGAGATCAGCAGTTTAAAAGAAGAACAAAGCATAACCAAAACTCAACTCCAAACTATGGTAGAAAAATACCAAGTTTGCAAAAAGGAGTTGGAGTCTACCCAGATCACCTGTGAAAGATGGGTAGAATCCTGTAAAGGGTATGAGGTTATGCTTGAAAAACAGCTTAAAAGCAATGTCAAGTTTGGTATAGGACATAGAAAATATGATGATCTTGTAAACACTGCTGCAATACATGCTGTTTCTTGAAATCATACCAACCAACAAAAGTGGCCAAGAAGTTAAAAGAACTGACAAACTTGGTAACAAAATTACTCTGGAAAGATCTGTGGGATCTTCAACTTTTGAAGAGATTGAGAAATACCAATTTAAACCCACATGGTCTGATGAGTGTGACATCCTGGAAAATTTCAAACCAATGGATTTCACAACCACTGATGGTGTAAAAGCTCCAAAAGCAAGGGTCATTCCTATCAAAGATATCCCAACAGAGGTTCAAAACTCTGTTGCAAAGGAATCTGAGAAAAGGAAGAAAATAGAAAAGATTAAAAACCTGTTTTGTGATTTTTGTGAAAAGAAGAATCATCTAACAAAAGATTATTTTCATCTAAAAGCACATGATCTAAACAAAATAAATGTCATTGTTCCTGCTGAAAGCTGCACCATCTGTGGTAAAAATAATCACAAAACTAAGGAATGTGTGTATCTCAAAAACTTTGATGAGAAGAAGAAAGAATACACTGCAAAAACATCCTTAAGTTCATCAGCATCATCAGTTAAATTCACCAAGAAACAACCACTGTTTGTCCCTGTCCAAACTGCTATCACAAAACAACTGAACCAAACATCTGTTCAAAGGGATGTACAGGTGACTGATGCACCTCCAGCCAATAATTTCAGAAAAGGCAAGGACAAAGCATCATACCAAAGGATTCCACACGTTTATGAGGCTTACAAAAAGCCCTCTAAACCAAGAGTGAACAGGCATCCTTTTGGTTATCAACAGATGATGGGTCAAGACCCCCAACAGTGGTTAGAGAAAAACATTCTCAAAAATGTTCAAACCCTTGTGCTAACCACTGTCCATACATCTGCATCCATCCCAGACACTGTTGAGACCCCATCCAAAGCCCTGTTGGCTTTGGAGACCTTTATGAACTAATCCTTTTACTTCATGTGCAGGGAGCTTCTGCATGCTTAGATAGTCTTTGGTATGTAGATAGTGGAGGCTCCAGGCACATGACAGGATGTAAAGCCCTTCTTCAAGATTTCAAAATTCATGGAGGGGGTGATAAATTTCTGGAAATGTAAAATTTGAAAATGTCAATCTTATAGACAATCTAAAATTCAACCTCCTGAGTATGTCTCAAATGAGTGATAAAGGGTTTGGCTCATTCTTCACAAAGGATTGTTGTAGGATTGTTGGACCAGAAATGGTTAGTAAGATTGAAGCAATAATCAAGAAAGGCACAACTAAACTTGTTGCTCAAAGAAGTGGCAATGTTTATGTTGTTGACATGTCAAGAGAGTGTCCCAGAGCTGATGTCTGTCTGTTCTCAGCTGCCTCTAACAAAGAGACAGAACTTTGGCAAAAAAGACTGGGGCACACAAATCTTAAGACCATCACTGAAATCTCAAAAAATGGCCTTGTAAGAGGTCTACCACAAAAAATGTTTTCATGTCCTGAGCACTGTATTTCCTGTTTAAAAGGAAAACAACACAAAAGCTCTTTCAAGGCCATTGAAGAGTCCAAAACAACCCAGTGTTTGCAAATGCTGCACATGGATTTGTTTGGCCCAGTTCAAGTCATGAGTCTCAAAATGAAGAAATATTGTCTGGTTATTATTGATGACTTTTCTAGGTTTCCATGGACTTTCTTTTTGCACTCAAAAGATGAAATTGCAGGCATTTTGCAAGATTTTGTGACACAGGTTGAAAACCAATTTGACCTTCCAGTAAAAGTCTTCAGAAGTGACAATGGCACAGAATTCTAAAATAAGGAGTTGGATGCCTTCTGTGTGAAGAAAGGGATTGTAAGGCAGTACAACATCCCTAGAACACCAGAGCAAAATGGGGTTGTTGAAAGGAAGAACAGAACATTGATTGAGGCTGCCAGAACCATGCTTGCAGATTCAGGTTTGCCATTAACTTTTTGGGCAGAGGCAGTAAATACTGCTTGCTATGTCCAAAACAGAGTTTTAATCAACCCCAGGCACAAAAAGACTGCTTACGAAATTCTTTACAAAATCAAACCACTGATCTCATACTTTAAAGTATTTGGCTGCCCATGTTTTATCTTGAATTTAAAAGATTCCATCTCAAAATTTGCAGCCAAAGTAGATTGTGGTTATCACCTGGGATACTCAACCACTGCTAAGGCCTACACAGTTTTTAATACACGGACCAAGGCAGTGGAGGAGACTTTGAATGTAAAGTTTAATGAACTTTCATCAATGAAAATCCCAGCAAATCCTGCTGATTTGTTTGATCTTGATAAATTCACTTTTGAAAATACTGCTATCAAGACTAACAGTGCAGGGTTATCAGAGGATTCATCACCAGACTATGGATATGAGATCATCATTCCTCAAAAGTCTGCTTCAATGGGAAGAGCATCAGGTGTTCAAAACAGTTGTCAAAGCTATCCCACTGCTACCTCAACAGTTGTTGACCAAAGTAGCCCCTTAACCCCTGCTTCTACCTCATCAAACATTGCTGACAAAAGTCCTCAAACAGTGGATGAAAGTCAGCAGGTGTCCACACCTTTACCTCCAATACCACCACCTTTTGAAGCCACTGCTGGGTCATCAAAGTCATCAGCAGTGGTTAGCTCAGATGATACACATCTGCAGCCCTCACCACTCAATGCCATTATTCCATACCAAGGAGAGCTCATCTTCTTGAAATCTCATCCACCAGATCAAATCATTGGCAACATCGATGAAGGGGTGCTTACAAGAAAGCAATCCCAAAACATTTGTCTTTTTGTTGGCTTTCTATCACTCCATCAGCCAGTCAAGTACCAAGAGGCACTTAAAGACAACAGCTGGGTAGAAGCCATGCAAGAAGAGCTCCAAAAGTTTAGAAGACAACAAGTATGGGAGCTTGTACCATTGCAAGAGAATGTTAGTCCTATTGGCACAAAGTGGGTCTTCAAAAATAAAACTGATGAAAGGGGCATTGTTGTCAAGAATAAAGCCAGACTTGTGGTTCAAGGTTACAGACAAGAAGAGGGTATTGATTATGATGAAAAATTTGCTCCTGTAGCAAGACTTGAAGCTATCAGACTCTTTCTGGCATTTGCTGTCAATCACAATATCAAGGTGTACCAAATGGATAATAAATGTGCATTCCTCTATGGTAAAATTCAAGAAGAGGTATATGTCTGTCAACCTCCAGGTTTTGAGGATCCATTTTATCCAGATCATGTCTACAAGCTAAATAAAGCTTTGTATGACTTGAAACAAGTACCAAGAGCCTGGTATGAAACTCTTTCCACCTTTTTACTTTCCATTGGTTTCACCAGAGGCAGGATTGATAAAACACTGTTTTTAAAATGGAGAGGGAAGGATTTGATGATTGTCCAAATATATGTGGATGACATCATTTTTGGAAGCACATGTAATAAAATGTGTGAAGAGTTCAGGCAACTCATGACAGCTGAGTTTGAAATGAGTGCAATGCGTGAACTCCAGTGCTTTCTTGGTCTCCAAGTAAGGCAGCTGCAAAATGGTACTTTCATCCATCAAGGCAAATATGACAAATAACTTTTAAAGAAATTTGATATGGATGATTGCAAGCCATGTAGTACACCCATTGCAACCAATAAATTGATCATGTCTGAAGAAAACGATGATTTGGTTGATCAAACCTTATATAGAAGCATGATTGGGTCTTTATTGTACCTAACTGCATCTAGACCAGATATCATGTTTGCAACATGTGTCTGTGCAAGATCCCAATCAGCCCCTAGATAGTCAAACCTTATTGTTGTAAAAAGGATATTCAGATACCTAAAAGGTGCTCCCACACTTGGTATCTGGTATCCAGCTGATGGTAAAATTGAGCTTTCAGGTTTCTCAGATAGTGACTTTGCTGGATGTGATAAAACAAGGAAGTCCACTTCAGGAGGGTGCCAATTCCTAGGCAACTACTTAGTGTCTTGGCAAAGCAAAAAGCAAGCAGCTGTTTCCACATCCACTGCTGAGGCAGAATATATAGCTGCTGCAAGCTGTACAGCCCAACTGCTCTGGCTTCAGAATCAGTTACTGGATTTTGGTATCACTTCCTTGAAAACACCACTAATGTTGGACAGCCAGGCAGCAGAAAATATCATCAAAAATCCAGTTTCCCACTCAACCACCAAACACATCGACATCAGACATCACTTTGTGAGGGATTGCTATGAAAAAGGTTTGATTTCTCTACATCATGTTCCAACTAAAGATCAGCTGGCAGATGTGCTAACCAAAGCATTAGACACATCCACCTTTGAAAGCTTGATCTCTAGGATTGGCATGCTAAACATGGAATAGCAAGCAAAATCCTGTTTTTCTATGAATAAAAGCATTAAAATGTTTTCAGAAAATCAAAAATCCATCCTTAAAAATAGCTAAAAATGAATCTTTCATTACATATCCTAAAAGTCTGCCATAACCACTGATGGGTTCAAAAGTCAGCTCTACTCCAAAAGTTTGTCCTCTGCTGAAAGTCATCCCCTGTTCTCATTTTCCTCTGATAAGCACTGATATTCAAAATCAGTGTTGTATCCACTGCTGTGCTATCCAGTGATAATTAAAAGCAACCACTGGTCTCCATGTCCGTTACAACTACTGCCGTCATCAGTTTTTTTTCACAAAAAGTACTGTTCAAAAGTACTGTCCTTCACTTCACCAGGGGATGGCATACGGACAATACTTAGTGGTCAGACCTTTTGTAACCGCTGCCACGTCAGCATTCACTTTTCCTCCATAAACCCCCCCTTTCAAACTCCAAACAAGGTTTCACTGTCGAATTGAATTCTTAAAAGTTCTCTTCTCAAAACAGTTTCTATCACATTTCATCAAGTTTCTTCACAATCTCATTTTCGATTCTCATCGTCAAAATGACAACATCGAAATCATCCGGAAAATCTTCTAAAGGGGCCTCTCAAAAGGCTACCTCTATAGAAATCCCACACAAACCATCTCATAATCTTCTGGGTCTTCTCACAAAACCCGGCACCATCGATACATTTGATTCCATCCTCGATATGCTCAACGCATCAAAGTACAAAACTTTGTTAACCGCTGATGCACCCATTTACCTGCAAACTCAGAGAGAGTTTTGGAAAAATTGCACCCATGAAAAACAAGGAGAAGATGTAATAGCCATTAACTCTTCTCTGCAGAAGAAAGCAGTCCGAATCACACCGCAATCCATATCAGAGGTCTTTTAGCTCGATGATCAGGAAGGTACAATTTCTTTCCCTAAAAACGAGTTAAAAATTGACTTCATTGAGCGAGGGTATGCAGACACGATGATGAAGAGGGATACCTTACAAAAAGGTTTCTTCCCTTCGGCAACACGATTTTTATTCCATACCCTCCTCATGTGTGTTTCAAATAAAACTACTTCTTTCAATGAAATACCAATGAAGATTCAAAACCTGGGATATGCTATTGTTTAAGAGGAAAACTTTAATTATTCCCAGGTAATCTTCAATGATTTGGTTAAAAATGTTGAAACAAAATCATTTTTACTGTTTCCAAGATTTTTTAGTTATTATTTTGAGAAAAAATTCAGTAAAGATGATATTGTGGTAATAAACCAAGGTGACTCTTTTCAGATAAACAGCTTAACTGCTGAAACATTTACAAGAATGTCAACACCTTGCAAAACACAAGCAGAGGTGCCTTAGCAGATTTTAGCAGTAAACACTGCTCCTCAGGTATCTGCTGCTGAGCCCACTGTTCAAGGTGATCAAGGTAGCCAAACAACTTCCTTGAAACCCACACCTAAAATCACCAAAAAGCCACAGAAAAAGAAAAATCAAACCCCCCCCCCCCCCAACCCATCAAAAAGGCAACTCTGGAGGATGAGATACCAGAGCAACTGCCTGTAACAGCACAAAAGTCACAACAAACCACTGCTGCTACTTCCTCACAGCAGTTGGTAAAAATATCTCAACCCATAGCTGAAACTCATCCTGTCTCTTCACAAAAAAAAACAGGTTGTACAACAAGAGTCACCACATCATGATGCTCTGGAAGCACTCGTTTCCATCATCCACAGCCCAATATCCGGGGCAACTCCTCTTTCTACACCCAAACTTACATCCCCAATTCCCCCAAACACCAAACTACTGTTGGATGCAATTGATCTGAACCTAGCACAAACCAGTCCTTCTCACTCACCTGTTCGTTAGAATATACCTCAACATGAGACTGGGCTTGATGTATCAATCTTTGCTAACCCACCAACACAACCTGAGGAGGTTACACCCCTTGAGTTACAAGTAACTCTTGGTGGTAATCCAAGTGAAGCAGCCACTACAAGTGTTAAACCTACAGGTTTACACTTGGACAGTGGTTACATCAATAAGACTTCCTTGGAGGCAATTCCTTCAATAACACCTCTGTTATCTGCTAGTGAGTTTGTATTAACCACTGGTTCCATTAAAAGATTATCAAGTGTTGAAGGAAGAAGACCCCAGTACCAAGAAAAAGGGGCATCAGTTGTTGATGTTTGGAGTACACTCCCTACCTTAACATCTGATAAAACCACTGCTAGTGGGAAATCAGATGATCCCATTAATTTGGGTGATGGTTTAAAGTACCAGGAGTTGACGGCCAAAGTTGAAAAACTAGATACTATTGTTGCAGAAATCAAAGAAATGCTGCATCAGTTGTTGACAGTTCAAATGGTACAATCCACCGCTGTTCCACCTCAAGCACCTGCTCCTCCACTAGCAGATGTTACAAATGAGCTCTGGAACATTTTCAACCTTGTCTCCAACAACAACATCAACTGGCTGAGCAGCAACATGAAAAACATGTTCAAGATCTGAAACATACAATGGAGACTAGGTTCAAGGATACAAAAGATGACATCAAGGCTATCAAGGCCCATCTGTTGGCAACCACTGGCACTGCTCCTCCAACAGTTCTGTTTATTGATGAAATCCCCACAGATAATGCCAAAAAGGGGGAGAAAATTAAGGAGTGGACAAGGAAAGGGATTGATAATGGGTTGTATCTTGATCCAGAAAAGGATGCAATGCTCAGAAACATACCCTTGCCAGATGGTAGCAAAAAGGTTGATGTTACCCAGAATGCACTTGATGAAGGTGTCATAAGTGTAAAAAAGGATAGAGCGGCAAAGGATTTATCAAGGTGGAATGAGGAGAAAAGAGCTTTCATGGAGCTGAATGCGCAGGGTTGTTCTGGTGAAAAGGATGATCAAAATCCTGTTCCAAAAAGAAATCTTACTAGAAAAGTAAGGAAACCCAAATCCACACCATCTAGTCTCCCAAAGCATACTTCAAAACCACCATCCAAAAGCCACAAATATCAAACCTCCACCCAAACAGCTGCTGAAACTCCTGCTGTACCAACATCTGATGGTATTTCAGTTGTTTCAACAACTGCTCTCATTCCAACACACACTACCTCAACATACACCACTACCACTGCTTTATCATCATCACTTCCTACCATAAAGCAGAAGACAGCAGTTGTTACAACATCTGCTGTAATGACCACAGTGGTTGAAACACCAGTTGTTTCAACAGCTGTTGGTCAATCACAAACTACTGCCACCCAAACCACCTCCACTGTTCCATCCAAAACATCATCTGCCTCTCCTAAAATAAAAAGGAGAAGGGTTATCATACCGGATGATGATTCTCCATCACCACCACCAACAGCTTCAAAATCCCAAGCACTTGTCACAATTCCAAAACCCATTCCTCTCTCTCTTCAGCTCAATTTTACAAGCCCCTACCTCCTGCAGGTGTCCAATTTCCTCTTGAACTCATAACAGTCAGAGAAGAAATTAAGTCCTTTTCCTATGAGGATGACCCTGCTAAAAGGAGTTTGCCATCAGTTGAAGGATATTTGAAAGTCAAAGCTAAACAAGCAGAGGATATCTCAAAAAGAAATGCTCAAGGAAATTCTGATAGAGAAATTCAGCAGAATTACCAATTCTTGCTTACACAAGTCAGATCGTTAGAACAATTTGCAAAGAATGTATGTCAACAAATTTCAGAAAGAGCAGATGAAACTCTTAGAAAAGACTACATTGAAAGCATCATAGCAACCAAGAAATACAAGGGGGAGAAACACATGTACAAAAATTGGACCATTCCTGAGCTTGAAAGTGAAGCAGCCAGGATTCAAGAAATGATCAAAAATAAGGTCAAGCAGACTCCCCCTAAAAAATTCAAACAGTTTGAAGCTGACAAAGTCTTAGAGTTGAAGAGAATGAAAGAGGAGCTGATAGTTGCTGAATATGGGTCAAAGAATTCAGTGTCAAAGTGGGGAGAAGCGAGTGTCAGGGCCACCTATAAAAGGTTGGAGGAACTTAGGAAGAAAGATCCAGCAGCTCCACAAAAACCTGACTACTCCAAAGCAGAGGTCTCAAAACGACCACCAAAGCTGCAAGCCAAAAGAACCACTGCTCCTACCGGTGCTGCCATCTACAAAAGAAGGAGTCAAAACCAGTTGGGTCTGAAACAGTTCAAGATCTAATTGCTGGAAATGACATTGTGAAAAAGTACTAAAGTGGAAAACTTTTATAGGTGGCCCAACTGGTTTTGACTGTTTCAGCACCCAACTGTGAAAAAGTACCAAATACCTCTTCGAATAAAAATCTCCCAAGAAACCCACCAGGCTCAAAAGTACTAAAGTGGAAAACTGATAAACAGACCCACGTACTGACAGTGTTCAAGTCTAGTGGAGAAGTGAAGAAATTAACAAGGGAACAAGCTCTTGGCCAGAGTCTTGAAGATTTGCAGGATCTCTTTGATCTTCCACTTAGTAGGGATAATGATGATACAGATGCCTTAACCTTTGAATTGCAACTCAAAGGGCAAATAAGGGAACTGCTGATGAGGCAATAAAGATCTATAATAATGAAGAGTTTTGGCATTATCTGTTCTAGGGGGAGATTGTTGGGATTGAACCCTGCCAAAGGAACAGATAATAAAAGCCAAAACTGGATCAGAGCAGTGGATCCAAAATAAGCAGATGTTTGGTTGCAAGTCTCTCCCCTTGGAAGTGGTTTCAACATCTGCTGACCTCCTATCTGCTGATTATACAAACTGCTGACCTACAACTGCTGATTAAGTCAAAGTCTGATTGAAGAACTAAAGCTCTGCTGCTCAATCTACTGCCATGGTTCAAGCACTGCTAATCATGACAAGTACTGCTGGGTTCACAGCAGTGGAAGGATGTAGCAGCAGTTTATGTTTGCTTTATGTATTAAAATGTAATATCAGTAGTTAGCATAGCAGTGTTTGTATAGATCAGAGGTTAGAGTTTGTTAGGAGGTTAGATGTCACTTTCATGGTGACTTCAGCTTAGATGCTCAGTGGTTTGCAAGTGCCTATAAATAGAACAGTACTCTGTACTGTTCTGTTTAGCTCATTCACCATCTTCTTCCTGCACGAACAAACACTGAGCTCGGGCTGAGGGGGAGTTTGCGAATCATACATGCATTGTAATCAAAGTTTGAAATAAATTTAATCATTTGATTCTGTGTTGAAAATGTATGATTGAAAGCATTTCTTCTGTTTGATTGTGAAAAGTTTGTCCCATTTAATTTCCGCTGCACAACTCACTCATAATTCCATCTTAATTCAAACACAAATCACAATCAATCCAAACTCAGATCCTAACAATTCACATGTAATTAGGCTTGTAATTTGATATCTATGACATATTTGAAGGTTGATTACCTTGCTAAATTCTAATAAACTAATAGTGTCATCATCGTCATCGTCATCGTCATCATCATCGTCATGCTAAGTAAATCCCACCAATAGCAAAGCAAAGGTAGGGTCTGAGGAGGGTAAGATGTAGATAGTCTTACGTTTACCTCATATGAATAGAGGGGCTGCTTCCAGTGAGACCCCCGACTTGATAGTAATTTTGCATAAAGCCTTGAACATAAGGCACAAAACACTCACCAATTGGGAAAGACCGATTAGTGCATGTACCATTTTGTCTTTCTGCTATTAACGTCACCACATGATGCATGATTAACCGTCCTCAACTTTGCTTTTAACGTTATTCTCACGAAATTAGTAAAATAACGTTAAAACTAGTGCACTTCACTTTTGCCACTCATGACCCACACATATGTACATTATATGTGCATACCGCAAGCGGAGCGTATAATAAACTAATAGTGTATTTCGTTGAAATTTAAAACTTATTTTGTGTTCTTGAACTTGATTTTGGTTTGTATTATGTTAGGTTAAACTTATTTTAAATATGTTTTTTGAACTAATGTATAATATTGAGTAAATTACTTTTTGAGTACCCGTGTTTTAATGATTTTAACCACTTAAGTCCAAAATAAAAAAGTTTAATGCCTTGAGTCCATAAACGCTATTTCGTAACCCTTTTTATCCAAACTTTTAACATCATCTACTAAGTCTGTTAACTATGAGGAAAATTTAGTCATTTACACAAAAAATACAACTATTATATGCACAAAAGTATAAATAACAAGTGTTTAATAAATATTATGTATATAAACAGTTATACAAAAACATTTCATACACTGAACTTTTTCTCTCTCTCTCTCTTACCGCCACCGAACCACCATCATCCCCACCAATTTTGTGTGGAACTAAGAAGTAAATGGAGGTACAGATCCAATTTTGTGCACCACAGCAACAAGATCAACTAGAGGTCAAGATTCGGCGTTGCAAATCCAGCATGTCCGTTTTCATCAAATACCTATTAATAAAACTAATTCAACCCTCCAACATTTGAACTAGAAGCAAATTATCCAGCTTTCACAAATCAAGAAAATAATCGTTTTTTCAATATTATAGCTCTGTACAAGATTTGACTTTATAGATCTATAAACATAGAAACATACACACATGTATATACCTGAAGATCACAAATTAATGACAGAAGAATATAAAGATGAAGAAAACAACAAAACATGTGATTTCAAATGGTGTCTAGCTATGAGTTTATATAATATCTAAGATTTGATTTGTTTTTCCAAAATTATTGTTTGTTCTTGACTTATGAACCCAGATCAAGGTTTGTCATGTTGTGTTAATATGTCAACTCCAACTTGTTATTCTTGAAATGGTCAATGCTCACATAGATTGGATATAAATAAGATTCCTGGTTGTGCTTTTTGGAGCTTGTTTCAATAATTTTGTTCTTTAAATGAGCAACGACTTTCTTGAGATTGACAAATTGCATACACTGATCTCTACTTTTCAAACGTGATGTTATATTTTGATTGCAGTGGTTCACTTCCAGATCTGGTGTGTTGGTGAACATGAAGGTGCAGTGGTGATGTGAGTGGTGTGGTGGTGACAGACTGACAATAGAGGTGTGGTGGTGGTTGTGATATTGGTGTGGTGTTGACGGTGGAGTTGTAGTGGTAGGGGATAGTGTCAAAAACACGGATCAAAGACTCCGACCTGATAAACTTAACAATAAAAAACTGTACAAACGACGATGAAGAACAACCACTCCTCACAAGTAGGTCATCAATTAGATGACCTGCATACACTATCTACAAGATCTAAACGTCTGACACACGATCTCAACAAGAGATCATCAACAAAAGACCTGATAAATGTGTAACCCTAGGAGAGAGTAAGTTCTCTGAACATAACAACTTTTTTAGTGAGAGAAAATATCTTATACAAAATGAGGTTGATGTTATTATCAGTTATGAAGTCTTCCCTTATACATGAGGCCTTAATTAGGGTAATAAGAGACAAGTTGTTAAGCCCACACGCATAAGCCCATCAAGCAGTCCTTCATAAGCAATCTTCATAAGTCGTTGCTAGGTTTATAACACTGCAGGCCCATGACTTCATCTTCTGTCTTCAGCAGCCTAATATGTCCTAAGGCCCACTTCAGTCTTCTGTCAGCCCAATGAAATAAAAGCAAACACTATCGAAGAATTCATCTTCAAGATAGCATAACCTTTATAAGAAAAACAATCACACGGTGAATCCAATAACCAAAGGAATACATGATTGTTATAGAATCAACATATACACATCTGATAACACCAAAAAGCCACACAACTTTAAAACTAAAAAATATCTCACAAGACATGCAAGTTCAACAACAGATTTAGACAGAATTTCACATGTCACAAGATATAGAACAAGTATCTATAACAGGACGAAAACAAATCATAGAACACTTTCTCATAACACATTGAATCGCACAATTTAGTACTCACATCCGAACTATACCATGGAACTAACAAGAAACTAGAATCAAGATTCTATAACTACATTAAATTTCTAAACCCGATAAAACAAGGAATAACACAATCCCAAACAACTATCAAGTATACTAATAGAACAAAGAATGAACAACGACATGGTTCTATCACAATACCAGAAATATATCTAATAAACCTTAGAATCACACAATTTACATCAGATAACAAAATTTACAGCTAAAAAACTCATGGTTGAATAAAAACAGAGAACATTTACAACTACAAAACATCTCACCAACCAAAGAAATAAACAAGACTATAAAACATGTTCAAAAACAATCTTGACAACTCAACCGGTTTAAAACACTCAAACCACATGGTTCGAGTAACCATACAACAAAAGACAACAAATCTTAGACAAGATAAAATGTTGAACAAATACAACTAGCTAAATTTAAAACACCACACAGTTCAGCCAACAAAAATCCAAAGCTAGATAATCGTGACAGTATGACATGAGGATCAAACAAACAATCATGATCGTAAACCACAAGATCCTATTACCAAGAACAAACAAATAACCTGAAATATCAAACAGTTATATAAAAAATCTCAATAGGTAAACGATCTTTACATAAACAAACCAACACACAATTTAGTTCTAATAACAAAACCAACTAAAACTCACAAACAAGATATACAGCTGCACATATACATCATCACAAATCTAACAGGTAAATGAACCACACATTCAAACCCTAGATACGATCTAAAAGAGACTGTACAAAAGGGACAAAACCCTAAGTTGTGTTAGGTCCGGTTTCGATACCGATTCGATTGCGTAACGACACGTTCGACGTGCGGAATCCGTGAACGTGCGTGACCGAACACACGAGATTGTACTAATGTCGTGATTCCATTGATGATGTAACGATTACAAGCTCCGTGAATCACGTTTTGCCACTTTCTCTCTCTAGTTTCTCTCTCTAAGCACCTAGCTTCTCCAAGCTCTAATGTGGCAAAAGTCTATAATTCTTAACCTAAGGCTCCTATTTATAGGCACAAGGTTATAAGGGATTCCCCTTATTTACAAGTTTGCCACCTTGCCTATTTCTCTATTAATTACAATATAAAGCCTATTTTACTTCTATTTCAGCTACGGTTCCGATTGACGAAGGCGATAGACATTCTGCACTAACAGACTCCCCCTTGGATATTGCCGCAGTCAATCTGTAGTCAAACTCGTAGCGACTTGTCTTTCTCTCTCTTTCTGAGTCTTCTTGAAGGTTTGACAGTATCAGCAACCATAGACTCCCTCTTTCTCGAACAAAATCCTCGTGGATCTGTTTTTGAGCTTCCGTTGCTCCCCCTCTCGCTTAGACTCTCTTTCTTCAGGCTCCCCCTTTCGTCAAGCTTCCGTGCTTTTGGGATCTACACCTGCTTTCCGATTACAAGCTCTTCCAAGAACGATACTTTGCTCTTTGAATCCACGCTTTCGTTTGCGTTGAGCTCGTCTTCAGACTCCCCCTTAGACTCAGCTGTCGGGATCGTAGTCTGGCTTTCATTGGTTCACAAGTTCAGGATCAATTCCTGGCTTTAATCTGCATCTGCTCAGGATTTGAAACCTGGTTAACCTGCATATTCTCTACCTCACAATAAGTTTCACAAATTTATAACCAATTAATTCCCGTAAACTTACTGGTAGATATCATTTTCAACAAACATATCAAGTTCAAATAAATGACCTTGATTAACCAAATAAACCATCTTTCAAAAAAATTTGTATATGACATTCAAAGTTTTTCAACATATTATCCCAATCCTGTTCATCATGTTTAGCACTCGAATTTTGAATATCAGTTCTTCAAAATCAGCTGTCGAAAATCTTTTTGATTTTTCAAACTCTATGCTAAAACACTCCGAAAATCTTTTTGGATTTTTGTTTTTGAAAGAAATTGCAGTAAACAAATATATGCAAATAATATTTTTGTGAGTTTGAGTAAGAGGATCATATCAGTTCATGAGACAAATCACTAGCACCGTTAAGCTTTAATCATTTTAAGTTCTAAACGATTCACCTCGATTGACGATATAGTTGTCCTCTTAAATTTTCACACACTTTTCAATCTATTCAGGATACGATTTAGATGTTTTAGGAACTTAGCTCAATTCATGTGTCCCACCTCTTGAATATACTCCCGTATCCAGAATCTCAATATTCAGTCTTACAGGCAAGAATTACTACAATGATGTCTGTACATAATTTAGGGGTTAAATGCGAGAACTGAGGGATCTCAGGTCAGAACTTCCGTTCAGCAGAGAGATATCAGCTTCGACTTAGCAGTGTGTCCCCTTTAGAGGATCTTTTCAGCTACAACAGATGATTATCAATTTTATTGTCTAATCAATCTGAGGGCTATAATGCTATGTTTCAAGCATTTTGGTGAAAGTATTAGCCAGGGACTAGGTCAGAACTACCGTCCAGCAGAAGTCCCGGAATAATACCCCAGACATCATAGAGTATTAACACCTAGTATATCAGAATACGAGACCTTTCAAACGAGATTTCAGGGGTTACCTATATATCCAAGTAGTGTTCCCCACAAATTTCGCAAGTTTGAAATTTTAGGTTTATATCCCGAATAAATCTACTAAATGTACGAAAACCTATCGTCACATCATTAGTGAGACCGTTTAACACATTTGACATTACAATTCTTTAGCATGCTGTGATAGTCCACTGATGTACTATCATTTCCTCTTTTATCAACAAAACTCATTTTTGCTTTTTCAATGTTTTTGGAATTTTCAAATTTTCTAATTAATTTTTTTTTTTTTTTTTTTTTTTTAATTTTTCTCCCCCTAAAATCAGAATATGTTTCAATTTTGATTTTCAAGGAAAATTTGAAAACTGTACAAATAAAATGACAAACTGATATCGAATCACTTCAATTCGCCATTCATTTGGCATAGACAATCAGAACTCCCCCTCACAACAAACTATTTTCCCATTTTGATTTCAAAACACTTAAGTTTGTTTTAATCAATATGGTTTTTCCGGAAAATTAGTTTTGTGTGACATTTCATAAACTCGGGGTTTCATCACATTGTTTTTCAAGTTATCACTTATAGAAAAGATGAATCAAGTACAACTTAATGTCCCTGATTTATCTTTTGAAAGACGAAAAATCACCATAGTGAAATTTCTCAAGAAATATGCCGATTCATGTTCCACGCTTACCAACCTGGGAACTCCGGCAAGTCAGGGTTTTTCATTTAAACAGATTCACCCAAGCCTGACCAGTCTTGGGTGATTTTGACAATTTTACCTCAAAACTTGGCTCTTCTGGTTTTGACGAACCAGAATCATTGCCTGAATGTGGCTTGTCCGACTTTGATGAGTCAGATTCATCACCAACACATTTCTTTTTCTCCTTTTTCTCTGTTGTCCTCAAATTTGTAACTGATGAACTCGGCTTGTTTGACTTTGCAGTCGATTGAAGCGATTCATCAGTACTTTTATTCTTACCAGATGAAGAACCTGGGGACAAAATCCTTTCCAGATATTCTCTGGCCTTCTTCCTCTTCTTACGCAGTCTGTCTTTCTGCCCCTGAGAAAGTTTTACTTTTGTTTCCTGAACTTTAGGTTGTTGAACCTTCTGTTCTTTGGGCTTGACTTTGACTGGTTTCTTTGCCTTACTTTGAGATTCAGCCCTCGATATTCCCATTGATCTCCTTGGGCAATCTCTGGCAATGTGTCCTCGAATTTGACAGTTAAAGCATCTTCGCGTTTCATAACTCCAATTCTGGCAGTTAACAGCAATGTGACCTCTAACTCCACAAGAGTAACACACTCTGTTATCATACCATATATCACCTTCACTCCAAACGCTCAGATCATAACACTGTCTGGCTTTGTAGTAATCTGCACTCCTCCTCAATGTTGGATTTGGCTTTGAAGCACTGTGGTCAAACCTGCACCACTTATTACCAACATTTTGTGAGTTTTCATTTTTAACCTTTTGTGATTTTTGAAAATGATTGGATGATTGATCTGATGAACTTTTATTTTCTTTTTTAGGATTTTTCAAATTTTTATCTTTTTGTTTCTGTTCCACATTCTTCTTTACAGGTTTTTGCGTTGAGCATTCACCTTTCTCAGTAGATTGCAAAACAGTATTTTTAAACATTTCATTTAATTTCAAAAACGTTTTTCTTTTTTCTTCCTTTTCTTTTTCATCATCATATTTTTCATCACAATCTTCAATTTTGACTTTGTCAAAATTTGTGACCTTGTCACTTATTGGAACAGAATTGATCGGTTTTGGACAAGGAAAATTCAACCTGTCTGATGAAGTCACAAAACCTTTCAATTTCGTTTTAAGTTCATCAATCTTGATCCTTGAATTCTCAGCTTCATTTTCAAGCTGTGATATTCTCTCAAGATAAGACTTGATTGATTTTTCATTTTCAATTTTAAGATTTTCAAGAACAGATTTTTCATTTTCCAAGACTTTTAACTGTTCTTGAAATCTTGTTTCATTCTCTTTTAGCCTTTTGTTTTCCAGTTTAATCCAGAAATCTTCAGATTCTGAAGATTTGCTTTTGCTTTCAAAATCTTTTTCAAACTCAGCAATTTTCTTTTGAGCATCTACAGCTTCATGCTCAAGTCGAATGATTTTAGCAAGATGAGAGTTTATTTCGCTTTGTTTTTCCAAATTATTCTTGCCAAAAATATCTCTCTCATCTTGTAAAATCTTCATTTGACTTTTGAAATCATTTTCCAATTTTTTAAAATTTTTGTTTTCCAATAACAAACTCTCAAGACTCTTTAAGAGTTTGTCATTATCAGATCTCAATTTTTCACAGTTTGAACGTAAACCCTGAATCTGTTCGTCATCAGCTTTCTTCTCGTTTTTCAGGGTATTGTTTTCCAATGTCAAACTCTCCACATCCTTCAAGAGTTTCACACTGTCGGCTTCTGATTTTTCGCATTTCGAGCATACAACTTCACATCTTGAAGTTTCATCCTTCTTAGATTCTTCAATCTTTGTTATTCCTTCTCTAACCCTGTTGATTAATTCACTAAACTCATCCAAACTTATATTTTCTGAGTTTCTTTCTATTTTTTCTAATAACTCTTTCTTTTTCTTTTTCTCTTCTTCATCTCCCCACCATTTCTTCTGCCAATAATCATCCTCTTCTTTGTACTCTTGGATAATGGCTTCAATGTCTATCTTCTTGTGGTCGACAGCAATGTTACCATATTCATCCAAATAACACTCTCTATCTGGATCCCATCGGTTTGCACGTTTTGCTTCCTCATAGACACCTGAGAGTCGGATGATCTTTGCTTCAGCAACCATTTTTCGATATTCGTACTTTTGTTGTTCTGTACGATTATCCTTCCACGGAATAGGTTCATTTTTCGCCATGAACTTATATTTGTGAATTACCTTGTAAATTCCCTCGTGTTACCTGCAAATCAACAACCAAACAATCAGTTTAAAAATATCAAACAACTGAATTTGACGAGAGATCGATCAGTCAAACAGAATGCTAGTTGATTCAAAACAAATACTCCTCAATTACCCAAGACAAAAACAATTTATCAAAGTCTTGTTGTTCAAAGAAATCGGGCCTGAACGAAGGCCCAACTGGCCCTTGCGGAACAGTTTGACTTGTTAACAAAACTTAAATGGCCTAGACAACTTAAATGGAACAATTTGCTTTGATTGGGTTGAATGGACGGTGACTTCAAGGAATTATGATTGGGTATTAACTGCAATGGGGCGGTGGCCTTCACATGGATTTAACTAGTAGTGGCCGACAAATGTATTTGAATCACAAACAATGATTTGACCTCAAGAACTTTGATTGGTTGATTATGGCGGTGGGTCGGTGAATCAGTGGTCACCTGTTGGGCGGTGCATATTAACAAATCATAAAGTGGGGCGGCACCGTTTTGAAATAAAAAGATGTATTTGACTTTTATTCAACCCCAAATAGTGTGCTTTTAACAGAGATAGATTCGTTATGACATCAGATCACATGCCCCTAAGATATTGTAATTAATGAAAACTGATAATGAATGATGTGCTGTGAAACAATTAGCTTGTTCGATTGAGATGTGTTGACACGTATTACTGACACCTTTCAAATTATCACAATTTCATTTGACCGTTCCATTCATCACATGCATTTCTGAAAATTTTCACTGAATTATGTTGTTCGATTGAGTAAATATGACGGTGTCACGCTGTTCGATTCAAGTTGTGAGTGATGCTAATCGTGCAGGTTACACGTGCTATTCGATTGGATGTTAAAGGCGGTGATGCTAGCCGTTCGGTTAGGCTAGCCGATCGGTTAGGCTAGCCGATCGGTTAGGCTAGCCGATCGGTTAGTAGCTTATTCCTGTTCGATTCAAAGCAACTTTGCTAGCCGTTCGGTTAGGCTAGCCGTTCGGTTAGGCTAGCCGTTCGGTTAGGCTAGCCGATCGAGTGGCTCCCTCGATCCAAGCTCCTATCCTTTCAAAAGAACTTTTCTGTTCGATCGAACAGGATTTTGCTGCTGTTCGATCAAAGATACTTCCTATTCGTTTCAAGACAAAACCAAAACTGCTGTTCGATCGGCTATATCAGCCGATTCAAGTGACACGTAAGACTTCTGTTCGATCGGCTATGCCAGCAACTACACGCTTTGAGTGGGCGGTGAAAAGCTGTGATTGGTTCACATGGACTGCATAGTAACAGCTCAACAATCAACAATCAACTTTAGTGGGTCGTTGTGCATGTGATTGTGATTGGATATTAAATTGTTAGTGGGGCGGTGGACTTGAACAATTTTTTTTATTCAAAGTTATTTGATCGTTTGTAATTATGAGAAGTTCACGTGGAAGACAACTGCAACTGCAACACTGATAATGTTTACAGAAGTTGCAGTGTTGACTGTGATGTGTTGTGAAGTTATTGGCTAACCGAAAGGTCAGAGTTGACAAGTCAACTCATTTAAAGGTGTGAACATGCTACTTATCGGTTAGCTTTACTATCTCCTGTTCGATTGGTGAATAAGACGGTGAATCGAATAGGATAGGCTATTCGATCGGCTACACCAGCCGAACAATAACTGTTGCTGTTCGAACCAAGAGTATGCTAGCCGTTCGGCTAGGGTCAACAAGTCAACGTTATTAAATGAATGTATGAGGCTGCTGTTCGAACGACTTGGAATTTCCTATTCGATCGAGTGGCCTGTTCGAACGAGTGGCCTGTTCGATCGAACAAGAACTGATGAACACTTTGACGAACGGTTTCAGCAAAAAGTTCACAAAAACGCAGATTTCTCCCAAACGGCTTGGAATTTTGACCTGAAAATTTGTAGGATTATAGATCAGATATATGCGCACAACATATCAAAATTTCAGCCAATTTGAACCGTAAAAACCCGTTCAAATTTGTAAAATTCATAGAAAAACGTGAAGAACAAGAAAGTTAAGAAGAATTTGACAAATCTGGAGGTTTTTGGCTCTGAATCTGCTCAAAAATTTGTACGAATCTGTGAGTTTGATCTTCGCAACCGAGCACCTGCTCTGATACCACTTGTTAGGTCCGGTTTCGATACCGATTCGATTGCGTAACGACACGTTCGACGTGCGGAATCCGTGAACGTGCGTGACCGAACACACGAGATTGTACTAATGTCGTGATTCCATTGATGATGTAACGATTACAAGCTCCGTGAATCACGTTTTGCCACTTTCTCTCTCTAGTTTCTCTCTCTAAGCACCTAGCTTCTCCAAGCTCTAATGTGGCAAAAGTCTATAATTCTTAACCTAAGGCTCCTATTTATAGGCACAAGGTTATAAGGGATTCCCCTTATTTACAAGTTTGCCACCTTGCCTATTTCTCTATTAATTACAATATAAAGCCTATTTTACTTCTATTTCAGCTACGGTTCCGATTGACGAAGGCGATAGACATTCTGCACTAACAAGTTGAGACAACACGAATCAACCCTAACACACTTAGACCATCAACACGATGATCTACTAATCTAATCACTACGATTTAACAGATTCGATCTAAATAAACTCAAAATCATTACAAATCCTAGAACAGGGAAAATATTTTTTGGGAAAAAAACGAAACTGTTAGACTCTCCTGCTTTGATCAACCAATTAACTTTACATTGACGATTGACAAAAAGTACTCAAAATGCCACAAAGCACATCAATATACCAAAACTGTAAGGACATATTTAACACCTATTAATCTGGAATTACTTTTAAAGCAATTTGTAACAAATGCTAAATTCAAAATTCTCTAATCAACATTTGAAAAATGAACATCAACTCCATGAAACAATATGCCAATAAGTGAAGTAACTACTTTCTCTAACCCGGGAGTAAAAATGAATCATTCAAAAATATATCGATTACCAAAAAATCTTTATATTTCTACCGCAAAATCATATTAGAGAAAGTAGTTTGTAAACAAATCGTTAAATGACAAATTTGTAAACTAAACTTGATTCCAACCACTAGAAAATGTTATCTGATCAGGAAAAACCTCAAAACAACACACACTTTTACAAGTATTCTACGGATCAGATCGTCAACGTGATGATTGTGAAAACTGTCACTTTTCCATACATTCTGTACAATAATTAGACAGTGATCTATGCTTTAATGACAGTGCATGATCTAGTTTATAAGACGAATGAATTTCTGATTACTGTTATATACATACAATGTCATTTCATGTGGCAAGACTTTCATCATTACTACATGCAACACGATATAGTTCAATTAATGCACAAAACAGAATTGGCACCATTATCGGACAAACTAAAAACACTGATGGGAGTTCAGTACTTAGACAGACATCATGTTAAGAAACAGAATGAGCCCCAGAATAAAGTGATACGCTGGGATAGTGTGTAGGAAAGTAGGGATTACAAAACTGCCTTCCTAGTGATGACATAGGTGCCGGAAAGTGCCAGAAACACACTAAAACTGCAAAATTCAGCAGAAAATAAATAAATTCAGCAATTTTCAGCAATTTAACATCTCATTATAATGCAGAAAAGTGGTTTAATGGTCCAGAATACTTTCCTAAGTGTCGGGAACCGAAACTGCCATAAAAGACTACATAAAGCACACTAAAATGAGCAATTTAGCACTTTAACAAACAGTAACGAAACGAACAATTGGACACTACCCAAAACATCAAATTTTTACTAGAAGCATTGTTTTAGTGTTACAATGCTAGTTATGGTCACCGAACATCATATTACCTCTTATGAACACCAAACACCTAAATCCCTAAATTTAATACTTGGAATCTAACTAGAATGAAGTAACTAATACTTGAAATGTTACACTTTACCCCCCACCCCATCCAAGGCCGGTTACAAAGTAGGTCCTACTTGGGATTTTATAGCATTATTTTTTTTTAGATATGTTGCTTCCTTGTTAGACATAAAATCCTTTAGAGATTGAGATGATGGAAGTATTTTATATAAACCCACTAGTCCTAACCTTCATACTATTCATTCATCTTCAACACCCCAAACACCTCTTCTCTTCCCCTCTACCTACGGCCTCAAGCACCCACACATACACATCCATTTTCATCCAATTTTCAAGTAATCCAAGGTGATTCTAAGGTGCTAGGAGCTAAGTGAAGAAGCTTGGAGCTTTCGAAAGTTGAAGGACCTTCACCAATTGCTTTTATCCACTTCATTATCTCTAGTGATCATCCCTAGCCTTGAGCTAGTAGTAAGAACACTCTACACTCTATTTTACATCTTGTTTAAGTGGTTAAAAGAAGATACATAATGATAATCTTGAAGAACATGAAGAATCACAAGAATAATATGTGAACATAAGCTTGAATACATAAGAAATCTTAATGTTTATGTGTTGTAATACTTGTTGATTGTTGTTTGTACATATATATGATGTAGATCGTCATATGATCTTGCTAGATCATGATTGAGAACATAATCTAGCAACATGAGAAAGTAGAAATATTGTAGGATGATGGATCATCCACACAAAGATCATGAACTTGAAAAGATACATTGATTTCTTGAAAAATAATGATCAAAATGAGTAGTAACACTTGTAGATCTAAAGATTTATGGATGATTTCTAAAGAAACCAAGTTAAGAATATAAGTTTTACTAAATCTTGGTTTTTACATAAACAAACTTTATTTTTGATGGTTAAACAAGTATAGAAACACTTGTGAAACAAGTAGAAATCATAAAGAAACATTTTTAGAAATGATGATCACAAGTTGTAAAGATCAATCTTCTTCAAGAATGAAGTTTTTAAAGAACTAATCACACTTTAAAGGATAACAAGGCTTACTAATAACACTAGTAAGTTACTAAAATCTTTTTACAAATATTCAAGTTCATGAAGTAGTTATATTATGCTTGATTTGGCAAGATTGGTAAGTGTAAGTTGTTTATTGTCGAATGATGATTGATTGTGGTGATTTTTACAAAAGAAAATGATATGCTTGAAAGAATGGAAACCTTCATTTTTAAGGGTAACTATGGCAAAATTTTCTAAAAATCTAAATACTTAGAAAAATATTTGTTAACATACACTTACAAGTGTATTTTAAACCACAAATTTTACAAAAACTTTGCCATAATTTTTATTACAAAAATTATAATTATTGGAGGTTGGTTCTTATAAATAAAAGTGACTAAATATGTATTTAGAAAATATATATTTAGATGACACCATGTGTGTGATTATTTGTATATTTTGTGTATTAGTCATATTATGAAATAATATAACACCTCAAAACAACAAGAATTACAATCCAAAATATTACCAAAATTTCCAAGGAATAAACACACAAGTTCTACACAAAATATTGGTGAAACCAAACTAAGGAATATGACTTACAAAATATTCCGAAAAATTTATTCACAAGTATATTTTTGGAAAATAATATTTGGACACCAAGGAAACGAAAATATGATTTTTACAATTACTACAAGGACATATCATCTTTTGACAAGGGAAAAATATATTATTTTGGCAAGTATAAATATATATTTTCTTGAAATATTTAGAAGATATGTTATCTTGAAGGAAATATATTTTCTCAACAAACTTAGTTATTGGAATCAAAGATATATTTTCTCATATATATGAAATATATCATTTTTGGAGAAAAATGGATTTATATATATTTTCCAAGTTAGATCTGAAAATATATTATTTTAGGAACTCATGAGAAAATACAAATATTTTTGCCAAAGAAAAATTATAGTTAATTTTTCTAAATAATATTTATTACAATATGTATTTTGTAAATATGTTGGTGGACTCTTATTAAAGATAATATTCCGGAAAATTAATACGAAATTTAGTATAAGAATATTTAATGAATACAATAAAAATACGTATTCTCACACGTATAAATACGCACCAGAATACGAACCCAATACATAGCAAAAATATACAAGTATAAGAATGCAAATGCAAATGCAAATGCAAATGCAAATGCAAATACAAATACACTCATCCTTGGGAAGGATTTACAAGCATGAATACTTAGGAAGTATCACGTCAATATATATTGTTTTAATAATTATTCCAAAATTTTATAAATGTAATTTAAGTTAAAATATTTATTAATTTAACAAATAATTATATGACTTGGAACAATACCGAAGGCACAATAAAACGTAACTCAAAGACACTAGTAAATACAAAGTCAAGGCACGATCCGCTCGGCTAATAGACCATAGTGCGTTGTAGGTAGTCGTGCACACTAGTAGCAGCGTGAGTTACGTAGGATTGAAGAATGCAAAACTGTGAGTTCATGTCCCCCTTTTCTCTTAATTGTTTTTGGTTTTATAACTCTCGGGGGTGGAATACATGTTACGAATGTTTAAACGGTATGAATTGACTATGAAATGAATTATTAGATCATGTGAGCATAGATTAAATTTGAAATGCCATTAATTCTTATTTAGGGACGAATGTTAGATTTAACGGGTATGGCCGAACCCCACTCATGGTACTTATGTGACCACTTGAGTGCTTCGGTGTCCCAGTCGAGGTGAATCGACATTAGTCGAGGTGAATCGACGTTAGTCGAGGTGAATCGACATTAGTCAAGGTGAATTTACATAGTCAAGGTGAATTGACATAGTCGAAGGGGAATTCGACATAGTCGAGGGAATTGACGAGGGTATAAGTCTACTCATTTTGAGTGCTCCCTATGTCCTCACATGCCTTAATGTCCTTGTAAAACATTAATTTGATATGTTCATAAATGCTTTCCATACCTGTTTTCAAAGGAGTCTCTCAAAGGATTACAAGTTTGTCAGTACTCACACAAAACGCATGAACTCGCTCAACTTTTGTTGACGTTTTCCAAAATTACATGTATTTCAGGTAACAAGTTGGATCTTGGGCGCGGGTGTTGTTTCTAGAAGTAGATTCCAAGTTTAGATGTCATCCACTTTTGTTGATCTGTAACTTAGTTGAAGGTTGTGCTGTTGAAACTTAAACAAATGGTGTTTGTAATACTTTAAACTTAATGAATGGATGAACATCGTTTTGATTATATAGTTGTTTATTATGGTTGAATGCAATGATATTAAACCAGTCACACAACATATGCTTCCGCAAAAGTCAGGGTGTGACAGTTTGGTATCAGAGCTTCGATTGTAGTGAACTAGGATTCCTTCTCGAGTCTAGACTACAATCACTAGGACTCTCCCACGAAAAACATTTTACAAAATGGTTTTCATTGCATTCACGTAAGCGTCAAGATCCATGAGTCAAACATTTTTCAAAGAAAAGACAAGGCAAGGACATTAGTAGGGAGGAGAATACCCCAAACTAAGGTGCCAATTAAGGCATAGTCTATGTGGGATAGACTTGCCAAAGACAAAATGACCCCCCCCCCCCAAAGGATAAACGAGAGTTATATGTGATATGATGCATTTATTTTCCTGTTTATGCTAAGTAACATACTTTTTTATTGATATATACATACGAGTAAGTGTACGGAATAATTATTGACGTGAATAAGATACCTTCGACTCTGAATCCTATTATTGTTCTCAACTCGCACGATGAAGCTATCGGCCTCGCGTTCATTGCAAAACTCGTGGCTGGAGTGATTACCAAACGAGATTCTGAGCTTGTTTCCGTCGGAGATGGTTGTTCTTCCCTCTGGAATGTGAAAATGCCTGACTACGGTAGTGACGGCGAGGTGGAGGAGGCAACCTTGGACAACACCCTTATCAGTAGGACGAGGTCCCTGTGGCTTTTGGGAAACAAGATTGACGACACACTTGACCAGACAAGGAAGATGAAGTACTCATCTTGAAGGTGCCCCTCCAACTACTAGGAAATTTTCCTTATTCCTATTTCATTTAATCATCGTGCCTATTCGCACGTAACGATAACGAATGTTAGCGCATGGACTACTGCAATGGTCCTTTCCATGTCAGAGGTATAAGGACAGTAGTGTCCCCTCCTTGGTTGATCATCTGCTTGGACGAGGGAAAATTGGGGTAACTATGCAAGACAATTTATTATTACGAGGGCCCACGTAATAACGACTTGTAGTGCATGGAAATCCTGGTGGACTCTGCGGGTCAGGCTAATGATCACCATCCCTCCAAAAATAATCTATAGGTGTTCACACCTTCATCTGGTAGAACAACACCTAGACCATTGCTTTAGCACTTTATAAAGTAGGAAACCTGTCTTTGCCTACTACGTGTTTGACACTTCTACCCGTCTACGAGCCGATGGGAATCTGTTTCTAAGCAGGTGAAGATGGCTAACGCGCGGGAAAGATTCGGTGACGTTACACTCTCTATCACCTCTATATGCATAAACCCCACCCATTGGAAAGCATATCCGTCGTTGTGAAGCTAAAGACCTATGAAAACCAATGCAGAAGGAAAATAACTACCACTTCATATTATGAAACTTGTATGACCGAGGTGATGTAGCCTCGATTTCATTTTACTTTTCCCATTACAAACAATAAGTCAAGTTGCCAAGCCTATATGAGAGCCCAGTGGTTGCTTCCTTACTTATACATTGTTATATATATGCATGTAATATTGGGTGATTACATGTTTGCTGGTGGTAATACGTACCTCATAGGCAATTATGGAATGTTGTCTAACCTACTCCCTACCCTTTTGACAGACAGAAAGGCCAACCAAACGTGACACGGACACCATTACGTTAACGGAGGCCGAACTCAATGAGCGCATTTCCCAAGCTATAGCGCAACATGAAGCCCTCCGCTCTGAATGCAGCGGTGGCACTTCTAGAAGTAACCCTCCAACTAGCTGCACTTATAAACAGTTCCTGAACTGCAAGCCATTGAACTTTGACGGCACAGGAGGTGCCGTTGCATTTGTTCGTTGGGCATAAAAGACTGACTCCGTTCTGAGAATGAATAACTGTTCGCCCCAGCAGAGTGTTACCTTTATCTCAGGGTTGTTTATGGATGGCGCACTCTCCTGATGGAACCTTCAGGTTCAGACCCTTGGTGAAGATGCTGCTTATGCACTGAGCTGGGATGAGCTCAAGGAAATGATGGAGAAGAACTACTGTTCTAGGGCCGAAATCCAAAAGCTTGAGACCGAGTTCTGGAATTTAAAAATGGATAGGCCGAAGATCGCTGAGTATGTCCAACACTTTCATAACTTGTCTAGGGTCGTTCCCTACTTAGTCAAGCCGGAATTCAAGAGGATTGAGCGATTCATTTATGGACTTGCATCGCAAATCATGAGCATGGTTACTGCCTCAAAGCCTCAAACCATCACAAAGGCTATCGATTTGAGTGTCACGCTTACTGAAGAAGCTCTTC
Organism: Helianthus annuus; assembly: GCF_002127325.2. NCBI lineage: Eukaryota > Viridiplantae > Streptophyta > Magnoliopsida > Asterales > Asteraceae > Helianthus > Helianthus annuus. The sequence goes on from NC_035448.2 coordinate 151,279,243, forward strand.
GTATGGGAAAATTTTCGGAATCTGAGACAAACAAGAAAGAGACTCGTGTGGAGTCTTCGGGCAATAAGAAAAGGAAGTCTTCGAACCTAAAGATGGGCACCCAAGTCAGTTATGGAAGCTCTAAAGCAAACAAAAGAAGGGAAGTGAACCCGCCCCGTGGCAGGAAGGCTTATGGAGCCACTAATAAGACCGGTGGTAAGGTATTCTTGGGGAATAAGCCGAGATACGAGGAATGCAATTTTTACCATGAAGGTCATTGTCTGAGGCCTAAGTGCAGGAAGTGTGGAAAAGAAGGGCAAAACAAGGATGCCTGTTGGGCTAATGATCCAGACGGAAGAGATAATGGTAGAATACCAGGTTGCTACAAGTGTGGTGAAGAAGGGCACCTTAGGAAAGATTGCCCTAGGAAGAACCAAGCGAGGAAAGGTCTTCACGATCGGAGCTCGTGAGGCACGCCAGGATCCAGATGCGGTTACGGGTACGTTCCCTATTAACCAACCTTATGCATCTATTTTTGATTAATACTGGCACCAACTTTAACCTTGTATGTTTAGAACTTAAGAAACTGCTTGGCCTAGTTTCGAGTAGAATAGATGTCCCGTATTCTTTAGAAATGGGTATATAGAAGGTTAGTTTAAGAAGACGAGGCGATTAAGGATTATATTTTGGGAACTCAGAAGGCCGGAGCCTTCTATTACCATTGACTCGGGAAGTCATGTTGTGGTAGTCAGCATGGATTAGATATCCAAGTATAGAGCTGAAGTCGTTCGTTACTACAAGAAAAGTGACCATTAGAGACTATATTATTGGTGACTAATATATCAGTATCAAATACATAATTTCTAGGACTGATTTATCAGTTACTAATAACATTGGGGACTGATTTCTATGCGACCTATTTTAGTGATTGATAATCAGTCGCTAATATCTTGACACTTTATTTGAGACTAAATTTCAGTCGCAAATATGTCTATGCAATTCAAAGATTTAGAGGGGAACTTATTAGCCACTAATGTTCTGGCCCAAATACATAAAAAAAATGTCCCAAATATACGGTGACTGATATTCAGTCTCTGATATGTATGAAACGTATTGGAGACTGAAAATCAGTTCCTTATATTCCTAAAATGGATTATAGTAAGAACTAAAATTCACTCTAGAACTTATTTTGTATCGAAAAGAATGGGGGCTGAAATTTAATATCAAAAAATTATTGTGGACATTATTCACGACTGATACTTAGTCTTAGAAGATATTTGTAAATGAAATAAATAAGGACTAATATTCAGTATCCAATAATTGGCTTATACTCTACTATTTTAAGAAAACGTATTAGAGACTAAAATTCAATTCTAACAATTCATATATAAGACCGTAATGGGGATCGATAACTAGTCTTAAATGGCTTTGCATGTGATTATAATACGATTTTGTCAATATAAATGTTGCATTACAATGGTCACAAGAATCTAACATAAAAGATAAACATAAATTGATATAACGTATACACATTTTGTCAACATAGCAACGATCATGACCTTATTTAACGTATTTGGTCAACATAGAAACACATTTGGTCAATATGTGTACTTATAATTATAATTGACCTTACGTATATATTTCGTATAACATATATAATTTAGTCTATATGAATTTATATACACATATATATACGTGTAAAATCAAATAAAAAGTTTATTTTACCTAATTAGGATGAGAAGGAGTTTTAACTATTCATTTTCCAAATCAATGGTTAACATGAAAATTTAGGAAAAAGAGGAGTGTAAGGTATTTGGGAAAACTCTATTTATTGACTTTCTCTCTCCACATGTAAGACTATCCACTATGGTGATTTTTTTCTTCGACTGGTTGCCATGTGGCTAATAAGACAAAAAATAAAGTCACTCTTTTAATAAAAAAATATAATAATGGTGAACAATCAATCTAGTTGTGTGCTCAACCAAGGGTTGCAACCAAAATATATAATATTTAATTGTTTTCTTCTCTTTTCTCGATTTAAAAATTAATTATAAAGCATATTTATTTAATTAAATATTGGTTTTGGTTGGGTTGTGAATGAGAGTGAAAATGAATTGGGTTAGGCTGGGTTGGGTTGGGTTGGGTTGGGTTGGGTTGGGTTGGGTTGTGTAAGTGGAAGAAATAAAAAAAAATATTTTAATGTAAAATTGGGTTGGTTTGGTTGGGCATATTTAACCATCATTTTTTAAATGTTCATAACTTTTTAATACAACAATAATTTTTCATAAAAATTTCTCTATAAAATCGAGCGTCTTTTTATCTTTAATTTGAGTACTATATTGCTATATAAAATATGAAGACTAAAAAAACCCACAAAAATGTGTTGTATTTCTATGTTGTATAACATTTTTTATGCTGAATTTTTGTATTACATTTTTGTGCTATATTTTTTGTATTGAAATTTTTTTGTATTATAATTTTTTTCTGAATTTTTTATGCTATATTTTTTATATTGAAACTTTTTGTCTTATAATTTTTTCTGAATTTTTGTTGTATTTTTTAAAAAACAAAAGGGGTGTCACATGTCATATTTATAAGGAGCAAAATGTTTTAGTACTAAAATGTCATTCCTTCCTACTTATAAGAAGTGTCACATGTCATCATCACAATCCTTTTTAGGCTACTTAGATAAAATCCACTTTTTAGTGGATCATTCCCCTATTATACATATTATTAGTTCCCAATTATATAACATATATAATTTGGTCTATATGAATTTATATACACATATTATTACTTTTTACGACTATTTTTTTTTTAATTTTACCAATTAACATGCAACAATGTGTGTGTGGTTCAACGTAGAGATGAGCTCGGTACAAACCGGTAACGAGTGTGTGGTTCAACGCAGCGATGAGCTCGGTACCAACTATTACCGAAAATTCTAAAAATGGGTATCGGTATCGAAAATACCGGGTACGGTACAGTACCGCTACGAATCGTATTTAATGGTAAAAACAGGTACCGAAAACGCAATTTGTTGGTACTGAAAATCAAGTCGGTTTGGGAAATTCGGTACCGGTACTCGGTACCATTTGCTCATCCCTAATTCAACGTTTTACACATATTTTTTTCTAGTTTAACGGCTCTGTCGCAAGGCGCGGGTCGTATATCAACTTAATTATTGTTTATATATTTTTTACGTTTCGCGTGTGTGTTTCAACCTTTTTACGTCTATTTTCGTTGGGTTTTATTTTTTCGGTGCTCGTTGGCATTGGTGTGGTGTTGGTACTTGCTACTACTTGGTACAAATTTAAGCCCCGAACGCAACGCAAGAGGCTTAATAATAATTACTTAGAATTTGTAGAATTCTTCTATAAAACACAATCTTGTATGTTATATAAGTTTTAAATTTATTTTATATAAATGTATATAAATATCAAAGAATTTTTTTATAGGTTCCTCCTAAAATATAAACAGATAAAATCATTGAAGTTATCCCGCTCATTTTTACCCTTTTCCTCAAAAATTCGAATTCCCGCTCGTTCTCAAAAAGCAAAATTGAAAATTTCAAATACACATCCTTCTATCTCTCCTTTTCTATCGATCTCAAACCCCCCCCCCCCCTGCGTCTCGACTCAGAGGTTAGATCTCCATGGCGTGTTGCTTCCACCATTCTAAGAATAATCGTTGCAACAACTCCGTTATGGATGTCTATGGGATTATAAGAATCGATCTGATTGTTATCGTCACAAACACTCCTTCATAAACAGATTTACCTCCTCTCTCTCTCTGTTTCTCCTGAATTCCCGGGAAACATAACATGCTTTTACAAAATTTTAGTTATTTGGGTTCAACTTTATCTAGCATTAGTTAACTTTTTGTTCTTGATTCATCATGCACTCCATGGCATATATTTGACTAAATGTCTTAATGAAATTTCATACAATTCCAGGCATATATTTGTGCTTGTTTAATGATTCCTAAGGTTAATATTCCTTTTCACATCATTAGTTTGAATATATTTTAATATCAACACATGAAGTAAATTTAATTCTACATTAGACTTTGTGTTTTTGTAAATTGTAATATGCATCATTTACTAATGACTATAATGCATCATGTAATCAGGTAACTTGGAGCACCAATGGAACCGAACACGCCAATGACAAAACTAAGGAAGGCGGAAAATGGGAAGAATTCATGACACCCACAACAAAACACATGTAGACAATGACTTTGAAGTATCATATCATCTTCATCTTGGTTGTTTTTGTTAGTTTATGTTTTAGAACTCGCAAGTTATAGATCTTTACATTTTTTATTTTATTTTTTCACATGTATTGTTCTATCTAAGCACATTTCCTCCATATATTGTGAGTTCATAGAAATTTGTAAATTTTTTTGGTATGATTTTCTTACAATTGGCTTCTGACATATTATTAGATATTACTTTTGTACTTTCAATAAATATAATAGAGACTAAAAGAATTGCTATAAGGGATTGATTTTTAGACGCTAAGGAAACATATCTAAGACTATTTTTCAGTTATTAAAACGAGTATATTATGCACTGAAATGGCATAGTATTAGAAACTAATTTTAAACCTCCTTTATTAGGGACTGAATTAATATGAAATCACGAACCTAACAAAACGTATTAACGACCATATTTACATGTTTCGAGGACTCATTTTCAGTCCCTAAAGTTATACATTAGGGACTGGAATATCATAGTATCCAAGACTGATTTGCAGTCACTGAAGAAATGTATTGGGTACTAAAATAACATGGAACCAGGGAACAAATTAAGGACTAAATGTTTATATATCGGAGACTGATCGTTAGTGCTTGTTGGTATCATACAATGGGGACTGATTTTTAGTTACTAAAACCACTATCTAGTACTAGGTATCCGGGACTGGCCGGGGACTAGAAAATCAGTCTTCGATAACCATTAGGGACTGATGTGGATGCATCAAAGACTGATTTTTCAGTCTCTAATATTCATTTTTTTTGTAGTGATAAGGAAATCAGTCGCATCCCTCTTGCGAATGATGAAACACTTATAGTACACAACTTTCTTGCAATAGGTGCAAGGGTATTAGGTCCCATAAGACCGTGGGTCTGCGACATCTCACAATGGTCGAAGGGACACATTAGCGCCTCCGAGTAGACTGCATAGCCTCCCTGCTCATGTTGCCGATAAGGAGACCAAGGAGCTAGAGCTAGAAGACAACCCCGTGGTGGAGGAATTTCCAGAAGCCTTTCCTGAAGACTTGCCAGAAATACTTCCACAGCAACAAAAGGAGTTTAGGATAAACTTCGTGCCGGGAGCAGCACCAGTGACAGATGACACCATACCGACTAGTTTCATCTGAGACACAGGAGCCCCCGATGCAACTGCAGTAACTGCTAGGCAAAGGAAATCTACCAGGCCGAGTTTCCCTCCCTGGGAAGCCCCAGTGTTATTCGTTACAAAAAAAGGGGACAACAGTTTTTACACGCCTACACAGTCTAATCTGAGAGGAACTCAGAAGAATTAATGTGGAGAAAGTGTTACGTATAGGTTACATGGAGGTAGACGACTGACCATCAAGAATCGGTACCCCTTACCAAGAATTGATGACTTGTCAACCAACTATGAGGTCCCAGCTACTACTCCAAGATGGAATTAAGGACATGGTGTCCTTAGTTAAGGACACGAGAAGAAAGTTGGCAGTTTCCACTTTGCATCAAATTCAGAGAATTGGATATCAAGGATCGGTATCCTTTGCCAAGGATTGATGACATGAACGAACCAATCGTAAGGTTCTAGTTACTACTCGAAGATCGATTTGAGGTCAGGATGTCCTCAACTGGGAATACAAGAGGAAAATAGCCCTAAAACGACCTTAAGGACTCGCTTTCAGCATTACGAGTTCCTTGTCGTGTCGTCTGGCTTAACACATGCACCAGCAGTATTCATGGACCTCAGGAATCAGGTGTGTAAGACATACCTGGATAAAGCGATGATTATATTTATTGACAACATTTTCATAAGCTCAACGACCAAAGAGGTCATGAGTAACATTTGCAATTTGTCTTGTGACTCTTAGAGGAAGAACAGTTATGTGTTAGGATGTCTAAGTGCGAACCTGGGATTCGCGAGGTAAGATTGTTAGGATACATGATGGATAAGAATGAGAATTATGTCAACCCTGCAATCAAGAGTTAAGGAGTTATAGTTGCAGTTTATGTGACGCACCTCGACAAGGTCTCGATTGCGCATTGATACAACGAGACCAAGTCATCGCATACGCGCCACGTTGATTAAGGGATCATGAGAAGAGACCTTGTACAAGGTACAGTAATTGCGTGTCATAGATTTAGCGTCATTACATGTAGGAAAACGCTGCATGATCTTTACTGATCACAAGGGTTGCAGCACACCGTTGATCAGAAGGACTTAAATATGAGATAACGAGATGGAATGAGCTACTGAACAATTACGACTGTGAGAATTTGGTATCATCTGAACAAGACAAGCATTAAAGCAGACGCCTTGAGCCGCGAGGAACGCGCAAATCCTCTAAGGATGCGAGCCTTAGAGATGCTCAAACCAGAGAACTTTCAAGTTGAAGCGTTATATGGAATATAAGTGCAGTATTGCCTAAGGATGACAGAACCATACACTTCCCGAAACGGCTTTAGGTTCCGTTTCGCGACAATTTACGAACGTTTACTTGGGGGCAAGACTCATAGGTCCAGGTACTCGATCCATCCTGGATCCGGCAAGAGGTACCAAGACTTGAAGGATTGGAATGAGTGGCCCAAGATGGAGACTGATATAGCTACCTATGTGGGTAAATGTCTTACTTATGCCGAAGTTAAAACAGAATACCAGAAATCATTAGGGTTGTGGCAACAGCCTGAGGTCCTCATGTGGAAGAGGGAACGAATCTTAAAGAATTTTTATTACAAGCTACCAAGAACCCAAAGAGGTCACGATATGATTTGGAAGAATATTGACCGACATACCAAGACTACACATTTCCTACCAAACAATGAGGAAGACAGCGCAAGGGAATTAGCAAAAATTTAGCCTAGAAAGATTGTGGCACATCATGGAGTGCCTGATTCTATCATGTCCGACCAAGATGGTCGTTTTGCGCCAAAGATATGGCAGACGTTCATAGGTGTTTAGGTTATGATTGGGCCTTCGTACTACATTTCACCCTCAGACGGACGGCCAGAGCAGACGAACGATACAGAGTGTATGGACATGTTACATGCTTGTGTGATAAACTCTGATGAAAAGATGGATTACTCACTTGCCCTTAGTGGAGTTTTCCTACAATAAAATTTACCACAATCATCGTTTACGCAGCCTTGTGTGAAGTTTCAGATGGAACGTAAGTATCGATCCCCGTTATGTTGGACGGAGACCAGAGATAAACGATTTACTGGCCCCAAATTGGTTCAGGAAAACTATAGGCAAGATCGTTCGGATACGTGATCATATCAAGACAACACGTGATATACTGAGAGGCAACACCGACGAGCGGCGGAAACCGTTGGAATTTGAGTTGGAGAGATGACATTTCTGAAAGTCTCGCCTTGGGAAGGCGTGGTATGATTTGGAAAGTGTGGGAGGTTGAACCCACAGTATATTAGACCATTCAAGATCCTGGAAAGGATCGGGACCATTGCTCACAAGCTGAAACTTCCAGAGAAGACAAGTAGTGATCACGACACATTCCACGTGTCTGGTCTTTAGAGAAGCCTGACTCTAGGAATAGTTGTTATTCCTACAAACAAGATTCACGTCAACGACAAATTCCAAATTATTAAGGAACCCGTTAAGGTTGCGGACTAGGAGTCCACAAAACACGGAGAAAACGTAATTGATTTGTTTGAGTTCGTTGGAATCATATCATGGCCCAGAGTTTGCTTGGGAACATGAAGACCAATTTTAAACCTAAGTGACCACATTTGGTTCACAACTCCCCTGAGACCGATGGCATCGCTTGAATTTGTTGGTGCATCCGTCTGTCGTCTGCGTCTTGTATCGAGTCTTGTATAGAATGTATTAGATCAGGGCACGAAAATCGAGGAAATCAGATTTGTAGAGATTCCGCTTGAAATGAACTAGGTCAGTTTCAAGCGAAATCACATAATCTTGATTCCTCTCGAGATATTAGAGCTGATTTTGCTCCAAATGTAAAGTGTAGTGATTTCGCTTGAGTGTGTTCAAGCGAACTTAGGATCCCTATATAAAGGGTTGTCCCAAGCGAAATCAGTATCCAGTCCTTCCGGTTTGCAACGAAGTGCCGCCGAAGTGTTGTCAGAACTGTAAACGTCATTCAATCAATAGTAACAATAATTTAAAGTGATATACTAGCTGAATTGAGCTTAGTTTCATAGTTTCCGCCTCTGAAACTGAGTTTAACTCTTCTGAACGACTCGTTTGGGTCCAAATTCGATCCTACAAGTGGTATCAGAGCTCAGGAGGAAGAGTTCATACCAATTCAACTGCGATTTTTGATTTCTACACCTTCTTTTTCGAAATTTTCATCTTTTCACGATTAAAATTGGCTCAAATTCACACACTGCACTCGGAATTACATATTAACAAAGCCTTAAAAGTTTCAAGTTAAAATTCAATCAAAAACTGATATTTTTAGCTATTCCGCTTGAAAATGTTTGGTTGAATGATGACGTCACAGTGATTCCGCTTGAGTTTTGGTCCTGATTCCGCTTCAAATCGGCATTCCGCTTGAAATCTCTTCTGGTTTCGCTTGAGAATTTAGATTCCGCTTGAAAGCTCAGGTTGATTTCGCTCGAAACGAGATTCCGCTTGAAAGAATAATAGTGATTCCGCTTCAAGTTGTTGGTTGATTCCGCTCCAAATTACATCGTGATTCCGCTTTAAATCAGGGTTTCGCTTGAAAAGGAACGTTGTTATTTCGCTTGAAAGTTGCATATATTCAAGCGAAATCAGAACCTTGTTTAAATTTGATATTCCACTTGAACAGTCTGATTTGAGAAATTTTTTTGAAATCCAAAACATGGATAACGAGGATTTTTATAATGCCTTTGCAACCCCGATCACAGTTGCTCAGCAAACGATGTTGGAAAACGAAACAGGAACTATGCAAAAACCGCCCAAACTCATGAACATTGAGGAGTATAAGACTTGGGAAGAACGTTTTGAGAACTGGGTGCAAGCAAACTATCTAGATGCTTGGGAATGCATTGAGACAAAGTACGTTAGACCAATCAATGACAACGAAGATGTGATTCCTCTCAAAGATCTTAGTCCCGATGAGAAAAAGAAATACAAAAATGAAAAGATGATGATTAGTTTACTTCAACAGGCAGTCAAAGAAGATATCATGGTTTTACTGCAACACACTGGGAGTGCATACTCGATTTGGAAAGCATTGCGATCTAAGTTTGTGGGTAGCCAAGAGATGATCAAGAACAAGAAATCACTTCTGAAGAAAGAGTTTGACTTATTTCGTGGTTTGAAAAACGAAAGCACAAAGGAGATAACTGAAAGATACTGCAATTTATTGGTAAACATGAAAAGGGCTAGTATCACCAAAGAAAATGAAGAGCTGATTGAGAAACTGGCTGATGCATTACCATATGAGAAGTGGGGTACATACTTAATGATGCTAAGGAACAAGAAAGGGTTCAACAATCTTACACTGAGCAAATTTTTTGAAAAGATTGAGGCTCAGGAAATGAAACAGATAAAGATTTCCAGAATGAAAGTGTTTGATGGTCAACAAGACATCGGGTTGTACTACAAATCAGGGTTGAATGATAAAACAACCAACATGTCACCAAAAGTTGAAACCGCAAACAACGCAAAGAACTCATCTGGAAGTTCATCAAAAGGATCAAACAGCAACACAAGTTTCTCATCATTTCCGTCATTTGATCCGAATGTTTCAACATCTAGAAATGGCAAAAAAGCTTCAATGCAACATTGTGTTAAATCTTGAAAATGATTAGGATTATACAGTGGAAATAGCAAAAAGCCATATGTATTTATTGGGAACTGTATTAGAATCTTATGGTAGCTTTGTTGCAGGTCGGATCGGGAATCCAATGCTTACTAAGGAGGATTACGACTAGATCGATGCTGAAGAGATGGAGCTGATGGACATAAAGTGGTGCTTGGCAAGCGTGTTGAGGAGAGCTGAGAAATTCAAGCAAATCACTGGAAGAGATGATCTTCGTGAGGCTAGTGTTTCTACTTTGGGATTTGACAAATCTAAAGTCACTTGTTTTCGCTGCAGGGAAAAAGGACACTTCAAGAGGGAGTGCACCAATCGTGAAGCAAGTGGAGTTCAAAATCCGTTCAACAATAACAATGATTACTATCGAAAGGCCATTTACCATCAAGTTGCCCAACAACCAACTCAACAACATCAACATCAGGCACAAACTGCACATGGAAGGAATGTGATTGAAGATTCTGGAAAGAGAGCGTGTGTGGTTAATCAAGAAGAAAAGAAGCCATCAACAGGGTTTAATTAGGATAAATATATTCCAACTGATGCCAAAGCATGTGTGATTGACCAAGATGACGAAAAGCTACCTGAAGGGTTTAGCTGGGAAAATTTTACTTGGGATAATTATATTCCTGATCAAGCTCATGTTCACACAACTTTTGTTGCCCGAGTTGAAGAAGATAGTGATGATGATACTGAGTACTATGCAAGAAGAATGGCAGAACATCTGAAGATGATGGCCGAAAGCGACAGTGAAGATGAAAAAGCCATGAAGGAAAAGAAAAAGATCAAGACACCAGTGAGCAGTGATGATGCAACTCTGGTGGTCAAAAGAAAAGTTAAAGAAGTTCCAAAGTTCAAAATTAGTGAAGAGGTTATTGCAAAAGAGATTCCTGTGAACTGTGAAACCTGTGAAATCATGAAAAAGAAAAACAGTGAGTTGATTAACAACATGAACATGTTGAAGGAATCTTACGACGTGCTGAACAAAGCAATGAACATGTATAATGACACAAGTGAAGAACAGGCCATAGCAATGAAGACTCTTCAAGGAGCATTCATGATGAAGCAAAAAGTCGTGAATAACTACATTGAGAAGTGTGCTGCTCTTGAACAGAAATTAGAACTTCAAAGAATTGAGACTGAGAGAGTAAATCGTTTGTTGAAAAGTTACTCATGTACTTCTTATGTCATTGACAGGATTTATCCAACTGTTGAAGGCATGAAGGCATTCGAAGAGGATGAAGTAACTGAGGAAAAGAATGTTGGAAAAGTGTCTGAAGAAAAGACTCCTGAAAAAAAGAATTCTGGTAAGAAAGAAAGTGTTAGTTATAACAAGTGTCCACCCCCGCTGGGAGATGGATTTTTGCCCAGAAATCCAAATGATGAAAGAGTCAAAAAGGCTACAAACTTACAGTGGGAGTCAGAGTCCTCAGTTAATTTGCCAGAAAATATTGATGTTGTTTTTACATCATCTGACACTGATCAACAATCTCAATTGATGAAGACAGTGGTGGAGCATGTGTTAGATAACGATGAAACAGAGGAGTCAAAGTCGAAGTCGATCTCGGAGTCAAAGTCTGAGTCCAGCATTCCGGGTCAAAATGAAAAACAGGGAAAAAGAGTTTATAGTAATGAATTCCTGTTATCAAAATCTAATTTGGATGATGAAACATTTAAAGTTGCATATACTTTGAATGATTCGGACAAATTATATTCTGATGAGGAATTTCCAATAAGAGGTGTCAAAACTGAAATGATCAAAAAGGTTTTCAAACTAACAGAAATTAATATTTCTGAAATAAAAAATTTACATCTTAATGAAAAACCTAAAAAATACACCTCAAGAGTGCAGCAAAGATTAAACAAGAAAAAGGGTTACAGTTCTGGTTCTGGTTTTCAAAAGAAACCAAATCAGAATCGTAATTTCAAAAAGAAAGGATTAGGTTTTACCCCAACAGAAAAACATAAAAATGAAAAATATGTTCGTGATCTTAAAGCAAAGATGACATTTGTTTCAGGTACATCATCATCAAAAGAAGAAATGAAAGCATTTTAGAGACAGTCAAACAGAGAGTTCCTTGCAAAGAAGCAAAAAGAAATGAAGAATGCTGATCAGAGGAAAAAAACTCGAACCTGTTTCAAATGTGGTAGAATTGGACATCTTGCGGTGAACTGTTCGCAAGCAATTCAAACCAAACAGGGAGTTTCTAAACTCAAAGAGAAAGTGGTTGAGTTTGAACCACCAATTGACCGAACCAAATTATTCAAAAACTCAAAATTTGAAATTGGTGAATGTTCAAACAAGTTTTACAACAAAAGAGCTAAATCTGACAACCAAAAATGGGTTGTTAAGAAGTCTGGGAATAGCTCTAGCGATGATTCTGATAGTTCAAAATCAGAGGAGCTATCTTCTGGTGATGAATCTGATTCCACAAAATCAGAGGAGCCACAGGTTGCAGAAAATGGTGAAAAGTCAGTAACTCAGATGGATGATGAAAATTTTCCACCACTTCGGGCTGAAAATTTTAAAAAGAAAATTGGTAAAGTTGAGATATCAAATCAATTTTATGATGAGAAAAAGGTTTTTGATGTTCAAAAGGCCTTTAACCCCAAGGTAAAACATATCTTTGGTAAAATGATTGATCGAAAAGTCAAAGGGGTTAAAGAGTTCTATGAGAAGAAGAGGAAAGGTAAGAAACCGAGTGATAATGACTCGGTAACACCCAAGGCTGGTCAGGCTTGGGTGGATATTTTCTTTGAATAGAAAAACCTGACTTGCCGGAGTTCCCAGGTTGGTAAGCGTGGAACATGAATCAGAATTATTCTTTGTATTTGGTTATGTTTGTTGTACAAAGTGGTACAGAGGTTGGTTCTTAAAAAGTGATTAGTCAAGGTCATTAAGTTGAACTTAATGTAATCCTCATACAAGTGGTTGAAGACAATATGATGAACCACATCCCCATCTTTACAATTGGTAAAATCAATGAAGCTTTTTTTCCGGAAAAACCATTTTGATTAAAACAACCTTAAGTGTTTTGAAATCTAAATGGGAAAATAGTTTGTTGATAGGGGGAGTTCTGATTGTTTACGCCTAGTCGATGGCAAATTGATGTGATTTGATATCGGTTGTCAAGTTTATGTATAGTTTCTACTACGTGGGTCAAGAGTTCGGTTTGTTTTCAAATTTCTTTATGTGTTTGCATTTTAGGGGGAGTAAATTTCTGAAAATCCAAAAACATTAGAAAATTTGAAAAAGCCAAAAACATGATAAAATAAAAAACGAGTTTTGTTGCAAAAAGAGGAAATGATAGTACATCAGTGGACTATCACAACATGCTAAAGAAATGGAACGTAAAAAATGTGATAAACAATCTCACTACGGATGTGTCAGTAGGTTTTTGCACATTTAGTAGATTGTGACGAGATATAAACCTAAAAATTCAAACTTGCTTATTTCGTGGGTAACATTTTCTTGGATATATGGGTAACCCCCGAAATCTTTATTGAAAGGTCCCTCTTTCTGAGATATTAGGTCTTTATACTCAGTGATATCTGGGGTATTATCCCGGGACTTCTGCTGAATGGAAATTCTGACCTAGTCCCCGTATAATACTTTCCGCAAAAGCTTGAAATATAGCGCCGCCCTCAGCAAATTGATGAAACAATAAAATTGATAGTCATTGCTGTTGTAAAAAAGATTCTCTAAAGGGGACACACCAAAAAGTCGAAGCCGTCATCTCTCTGCGTATACGGAAGTATCGACCTGAGCTCTCACGGCCCTCGCAATATAACCCCTTTACATATATCATCTGTGGTATACTCACCTGTAAGACTGAATATTGGGATCTGGATACGGGAGTATATTCAAGTATTGGGACACGCGAATAAGTTTAAGTGCTTAAAACATTAATTCGTATCTCGTAACAGTTGAACTTTGTGTGAAATTTTAAGTGGACCAATATACTGACAATCTAGGTGAATTGTTTTGAACATAAAATGAAATGAAGCTTAACGGTGTTGATGATTTGTCTCAGAAACTGATATGATCCTCTTATACAAACTCTCAAAAATATTGTCTGTAAATATTTCTTTACTGCATTTCATATTTTTCAAAAATCCAAAAAGATTTTAGTGTGTTTTAGCATAAATTTTGAAAAATCCAAAAAGATTTTCGACAACTGGTGTTGAAAAGCTGATTTTCAAAATCTCAAGTGCTAAACATGACGAACAGGTTTGGGAAGATTGTGATTTTAAAGTTTTAACAATCTATCTTACAAGTAGTCATCAGAAGCTTTGAAAATGATATTCCTGCAAGTGGTTCATCTGAATCTAAAAGATATATAATTTTATGATCTCTACAAGTGATGTCAGAGTGTGTTAAAGTTTGATATCATAAAACTTATGTTTGAGGTAGAGAGTGTGCAGATAACCTGAGCTGGAGGAGAGCCAGGTCACGATCTTGGAATGGATGCTGAACCTGTGAAAGCCAGACTGCGATCCCAGCTGATTGAGAGGGGGAATCTGAATGACATAGGGCCAGGTTCTGATCCAAAGATTGTTTCTGCCAATGAATTTAGATTCAACATTTGAGAGGGAGTGTATGTTGGTGCTGATGACAAGAGAAGACGTCAACATCCGAGGGTAGAAGTTTGTTGGTGATTGAAAGAATAGAGAAGATAGAGATTGAGGATGCTTACAGCGTCAGATACTTTAAAGAAAAGCCCAAAGGCTGATAAAGACTGAAGATGCAAAGACTCGACACTGAAGACTCCGTCAACATCCGAGGGGGAGTTTGTTGGTGCATCCGTCTGTCGTCTGCCTCTTGTATCGAGTCTTGTATAGAATGTATTAGATCAGGGCACGAAAATCGAGGAAATCAGATTTGTAGAGATTCCGCTTGAAATGACCTAGGTCAGTTTCAAGCGAAATCACATGATCTTGATTCCGCTCGAGATATTAGAGCTGATTTCGCTCCAAATGTAAAGTGTAGTGATTTCGCTTGAGTGTGTTCAAGCGAAATTAGGATCCCTATATAAAGGGTTGTCCCTAGCGAAATCAGTATCCAGTCCTCCCGGTTTGCAACGAAGTGCTGCCGAAGTGTTGTCAGAACTGTAAACGTCATTCAATCAATAGTAACAACAGTTTAAAGTGATATACTAGCTGAATTGAGCTTACTTTCTTAGTTTCCGCCTCTGAAACTGAGTTTAACTCTTCTGAACGACTCGTTTTTGTCCAAATTCGATCCTAGAGAATTTCGGGGCGAAATTCTATTAACGGGGGGAGAATGTGACAACGGTCACTTTTCCATACATTTCGTACAATAATTAGACAGTGATCTGTGCTTTAATGACAGTGCATGATCTAGTTTATAAGACGAATGAATTTCTGATTACTGTTATATACATACAATGGCATTTCATGTTGCAAGACTTTCATCATTACTACATGGAACACGATATAGTTCTATTAATGCACAGAGCAGAATTTGGCACCATTATCAGACAAACTAAAAGCACTGACGGGAGTTCAATACTTAGACAGACATGGTGTTAAGATATAGAATGAGCCCCAGAACCAAGTGATACACTGGGATAGTATGTAGGAAAGTAGGGATTACAAAACTGCCTTCCTAGTGATGACATAGGTGCCGGAAAGTGCCAGAAACACACTAAAACTACAAAATTCTGCAGAAAATAAATAAATTCAGCAATTTTCAGCAATTTAACATCTCATTATAATGCAGAAAAGTGGTCTAATGGTCCAGAATACTTTCCTAAGTGTCGGGAACCGAAACTGTCATAAAAGACTACATAAAGCACACTAAACTGAGCAATTTAGCACTTTAACGAACAGTAATGAAACGAACAACCAGACACTATCCAAAACATCACATTTTACTAGAAGCACTGTTTTAGTGTTACAAAGCTAGTTATGGTCACCGAACATCATATTACCTCTTATAAACACCAAACACCTAAATCCCTAAATTTAATACTTGGAGTCTAATTAGAATGAAGTAACTAATTCTTGAAATGTTACACTTTACACCCCCCCATCCAAGGCCGGTTACAAAGTGGGTCCTACTTGGGATTTTCTAGCATTATTTTATTAGATATGTTGCTTCCTTTTTAGACATAAAATCCTTTAGAGATTGAGATGATGGAAGTATTTTATATAAACCCACTAGTCCTAACCTTCATACCATTTATTCATCTTCAACACCCCAAACACCTCTTCTCTTCCCCTCTACCTACGGCCTCAAGCACCCACACATACACATCCATTTTCATCCAATTTTCAAGTAATCCAAGGTGATTCTAAGGTGTTAGGAGCTATGTTAAGAAGCTTGGAGCTAAGTTAAGAAGCTTGGAGCTAAGTTAAGAAGCTTGGAGCTTTCGAAAGTTGAGGGACCTTCACCAATTGCTTTTATCCACTTCATTATCTCTAGTGATCATCCCTAGCCTTGAGCTAGTAGTAAGAACACTCTACACTCTATTTTACATCTAGTTTAAGTGGTTAAAAGATGATACATAATGATAATCTTGAAGAACATGAAGAATCACAAGAATAATATATGAACATAAGCTTGAATACATAAGAAATCTTAATGATTATGTGTTCTAATACTTGTTGATTGTTGTTTGTACATATATATGATGTAGATCATCATATGATCTTGCTAGATCATGATTGAGAACATAATCTAGCCAGATGAGAAAGTAGAAATATTGTAGGATGATGGATCATCCACACAAAGATCATGAACTTGAAAAGATACATTGATTTCTTGAAAAATAATGATCAAAGTGAGTAGTAACACTTGTAGATCTAAAGATTTTATGATGATTTCTAAAGAAACCAAGTTAAGAATATAAGTTTTACGAAAACTTGGTTTTTACATAAACAAACTTTATTTTTGGTGGTTAAACAAGTGTAGAAACACTTGTGAAACAAGAAGAAATCATAAAGAAACATTTTTAGAAATGATGATAACAAGTTGTAAAGATCAATCTTCTTCAAGAATGAAGTTTTTAAAGAACTAATCACACTTTAAAGGATAACAAGGCTTACTAATAACACTAGTAAGTTACTACAAATTTTTACAAATATTCAAGTTCATGAAGTAGTTAGATTATGCTTGATTTGGCAAGATTGGTAAGTGTAAGTTGTTTATTGTTGAATGATGATTGATTGTGATGATTTTTACAAAAGAAAATAATGTGCTTGAAAGCATGGAAACCTCTATTTTTAGGGGAAACTATGGCAAAATTTTCTAAAAATCTAAACAATTAGAAAAATATTTGTTAACATACACTTACAAGTGTATTTGAAACCACAAATTGTTACAAAAACTTTGCCATAATTTTTATTACAAAAATTTTAATTATTGGAGGTTGGTTTTTATAAATAAAAGTGACTAAATATGTACTTAGGAAATATATATTTAGATGACACCATGTGTGTGATTATTTGTATATTTTGTGTATTAATCATATTATGAAATAATATAACACCTCAAAACACCAAGAATTAGAATCCAAAATATTACCGAAATTTCCAAGGAATAAACATACAAGTTCTACACAAAATATTGGTTAAACCAAACTAAGGAATATGTCTTACAAAATATTCCGGAAAATTTATTCACAAGTATATTTTTGGTAAATAATATTTTGGACACCAAGGAAACGAAAATATGATTTTTACAATTACTACAAGGACATATCATCTTTTGACAAGGGAAAAATATATTATTTTGGCAAGTATAAATATATATTTTCTTGAAATTTTTAGAAGATATGTTATCTTGAAGGAAAAATAAACTTAAAATACAATGTTATTGGAATCAAAGATATATTTTCTCATATAAATATGAAACATATCATTTTTGGAGAAAAATGGATTTATATATATTTTCCAAGTTAGACTTGAAAATATATTATTTTAGGAACTCACGTGAAAATACAAATATTTTTGCCAAAGAAAAATTATAATTAATTTTTCTAAATAGTATTTATTACAATATGTATTTTGGAAATATATATTGGTGGACTCTTATTAAAGATAATATTCCGGAAAATTAATACGAAATTTAGTAGAAGAATACTTAATGAATACAATAAAAATACGTATTCTCACACGTATAAATACACACCAGAATACAACCCCAATACATGGCAAAAATATACAAGTATAAGAATGCAAATACAAATACACTCATCCTTCGGAAGGATTTACAAGCATGAATACTTGGGAAGTATCAAGTCAATATATATTGTTTTAACAATTATTTCAAAATTTGATAAATGTAATTTAAGTTAAAATATTTATTATTTTAACAAATAATTATATGACTTGAAATAATACCGAAGGAACAATAAAACGTAACTCAAAGAAACTAATTAATGCAAAGTCAAGGCACGACCCGCTCGGATAATAGACCGTAGTGCGTTGTAGGGTGTCGTGCATACTAGTAGCAGCGTGAGTTACGTCGGATTGAAGAACGCAAAACTGTGAGTTCATGTCCCCCTTTTTTCTTAACTGTTTTTGGTTTTATAACTCTCGGGGGTGGAATACATGTTACGAATGTATAAACGGTATGAATTGACTATGAAATGAATTATTAGATCATGTGAGCATAGATTAAATTTGAAATGCCATTAATTCTTATTTAGGGACGAAGGTTAGATCTAACGGGTACGACCGAACCCCACTCATGGTACTTATGTGACCACTTGAGTGCTTCGGTGTCCTAGTCGAGGTGAATCGACATTAGTCAAGGTGAATTGACATAGTCAAGGTGAATTGACATAGTCAAGGTGAATTGACATAGTCGAAGGGGAATTCGACATAGTCGAGGGAATCGACGAGGGTATAAGTCTACTCATTTTGAGTGCTCCCTATGTCCTCACATGCCTTAATGTCCTTGTAAAACATTAATTTGATATGTTCATAAATGCTTTTCATACCTGTTTTCAAAGGAGTCTCTCAAAGGATTACAAGTTTGTCAGTACTCACACAAAACGCATGAACTCACTCAACTTTTGTTGATGTTTTCCAAAATTACATATATTTCAGGTAACAAGTTGGATCTTGGGCGCGAGTGTTGTTTCTAGAAGTAGATTCCAAGTTTAGATGTCATACACTTTTGTTGAACTGTAACTTAGTCGAAGGTTGTGTGGTTGAAACTTAAACAAATGGTGTTTGTAATACTTTAAACTTAATGAATGGATGAACATCGTTTTGATCATATAGTTGTTTATTATGGTTGAATGCAATGATACTAAACCAGTCACACAACATACGCTTCCGCAAAAGTCAGGGTGTAACAATGATCTGAGATGAAAACTCTACACGATCTAATAAATTATTACACAAGTACCATAGATCTAGACTTTTCTATCCAGAGACTTCGAATAACACACAACGAAGGTGTAAAGAGAGACATCTGACCTAATCAAAAGCAGACACTCATTAACATAACGAGAGAAATACTAGACTTAATTTTACAAAAAAATAGCGATTAAAACCACTTATTAACAAACTATGGACCTTTACCGATGGACACAAAGAATTAACATAATTTCTTTATTTTCCAATGAAGCCAAAACACAAAAACCCATACAAACTCACAAAACAAAGTTCAAGTTTCCTAATCATAGTTTCCCAGACAAATTCATAAGATCAGCCATTATACAAATTCAAGAAATCACAAGAAAACCAACCAAGTAGCAAATAACCACACACGGATGATGAACGAGCAACCGTTTGCGGCCACAGACAAGATTAAATGATAAATAATCTATCACAATAATATCCATTTTCCAGTATCCAACTTCTCGCTCCGATCAGAGATTCCGTTAGGGTTTTCTAGAGAGAGAAACTCGCTATACACCTACCCTCCGGCAGCAACAGATGACGAACGAGCAACCAGTTGCGGCCACAGACGTCGGAGCTGGAGCCGGAGCCGGAGTCGCTGCCGTTGTTAATGCATCGGCTTCTTCGTCATCAGAATCTTCTGGTTCGCGCGTGATGTCAGCGAGTGGTTTGGATGATGCTGATAGTGGAAAGAATGTTACGACGAGCGTGTATGATGATGACAATGAAGATGGCGGAGTCTGGAAGCCTTATTTTACTGGAGAATATAAAGATGCTTAGAAAATCTTCAAATCAGAAGAACGAATCACCCAATCTTGACCTTCGGAATCAACAAATCTGAAACTTTGCACACAGATTCAATGGATCTGAAAATTTGCACCAAGAACACCAAGATCCAACCCCAATGTCAAAATCGAACACAAATCAGTGGAAGACTAATCGAATCTGACCTTTAAAGCTCCAAGACCATGTCAAAAACACGGATCAAAGACTCCTATCTGATAAACTCAATAATAAAAAACTGTACAGACAATGAACAACAACCACTCCTCACAAGCAGATCATCAACTAGATGACCTGCATACACTATCTACAAGATCTAAACGACTGACACATGAACTCAACAAAAGATCGTCAACAAAAGACCTGATAAATGTGTAACCCATGGAGAGAGAAAGTTCTCTGAATAGAACAACTTTTTAGTGAGAGAAAGATATCTGATACAAAATGAGATTGGTGTTATTATCAGTCATGAAGTCTTCCGTTATATTTGAGGCCATAATTAGGGTAACAAGAGATGAGCAGTTAAGCCCACACACATAAGCCCATCAAGCAGTCCTTCATAAGCAGTCTTCATAAGTCGTTGCTAGCTTTACAACACTATATGTCATACCCTAATCGATGGCGGAATCATCGGGGCGTGGCACTGAGCGAAATAGATTGTTCAAGAGAACCCACAACAACTATTAAGAGACAATATTTATAAGGTTTAATATCCCATACTATAAACAACTAAAGCAAAAACAGTCATTACAGATATTCAGTCTCAAAAACAAAAATCCATTCTGACAACTTAGATTTTATTTGGTGAGTTTCTAGACTTCCTAACTTGATTTCAGCGTAACATCCAATCAACCTGCCACATACGCTAAAATAAAAGTCAATACATAAAGTAAAGGTGAGTACACAAGTTTGCGTAGATAATAGTATAAAAAAGCGTTTTCGCATAACCAGCATGTAACACGTAATGGGCGAAGCATGTATCTATAAACAATGATACAACCTAACCACGAGACTGCGTTGTAGAGTAAGCACGATACATTTTCACCGAAGCGAACACGTGAAGTAGAGTAGTGTGATCCCTAGCAACCCCTGTCACACAGGATCTGAGTCCAAACTACAGAGTCCAAACTATAGTACTATCTTGCTAGAGGTGGTCTAGTGTAACACTATATAAGCATAGTAACAAGCATTCAACAAATCAAGTATAGCATGCGGGAGTGGTTAGCATTTATAAAGTGTTTTCATTGTGTGTTGTGTTTTGATAGAGAACGTATGTAACACCCAAAAGTGTGTTAAATGAAAATGGGTTTGAGTATACTCACAGTGTGTGTTTATCAAGTAAATACAAGCTGGATTGGATTGAAGGGAGCGCGTCTGGTCAGCCTGTGCACGGAAATAGAAGTATAAGTCTCCCTCAAGGCTGAATGGTCGTAAACGGAATGTTGAGTGGGTTAAGTGTTTCATAGTGTATCCGAACGGGTGGGTCTAGTCCATCCGGGCGGAGGGGTTCCATCCAAACGGATGGGTCCCATTTGGACGGATGGCCATTCGGATAGTCCGTGGTCGTTTGTGAATCGTTAAAATTTGAAGTTTAGTTAACAAAGGAAATTGTCAGGGTCAGGTCATCTGGACGAATGGGTTCCATCCGGACGGATGGCCATTCGGCTGGATGGTTTGTGATTGAAGTTTTTGTAAAATTTTTCTAAAACAACGGTTTTGGTTATCAGAGACGGACATGTTAATGGATTCAAGCAATAGGAAAAACGCCGAGCTCAGCCCATTCGGACGGATGGGTTTTGCCCATTCGATCGGATGTTCTGTTCTTGATGAAAGTTTCATGTTTGACCCGTTAATCGGTCCACCCCTTTGGTGGAAAACAGTTTCCGAGCCGGCATTCAACTATGTGAAGAGTGGAGAGTCTGACAGGGTCCTAATTCCTCCAATATTGTGTAAAAACTGAAAAGGAGTTCAGAAATAAGTTGAAAAACATTGAAATCTTTCTTAACTTGACCCCATCTCGAGTGAATGATGCTCTACAACAGTTTGCCTAAGCAAACTGAGTGGAAACCATCTTCGAGGTGGCTGGAATCAAGGGTTTTTGAAAATAAATTTGAAGTGTGCGTGTGTGTGAGGGTGATTATGATGAAGAAGATGGAGTAGAAGTAAATAGAGATGAAGATTGATGAAGATTTGGGAGAAAAAAAAGCTTACAAATAGGCCTTAAATCGCGTCTGAGACTTGGGAGGAGATGGGAGTGTTAAAGTGTTGAAATGCGGGTGTAAGGCAGGTATTTATAGAGGAGGGCGAGGGTTAACTCGGTGCGCGCATGACCCTATCCGGATGGCTCCATCCGGACGGATGGGTTCCATCCGGGCAGATGAGCCTCATCCGGGCGAATGGCCATTCGGACGGCCGGGTTTGCGTTTGTTAGCTTTCCAGCTTTGGTTCGTTTGTTAAGCGTTACGTTGTTATAAAATGAGTTGCGAGTAAGCGTTTGAGCGTATAAGGGTTGCGTTGATAACCACATAACATTCTAAACAAGTAATTACACAATTAACACACATAATATAAATAATCCGCGTTTCGAGCCTGTGTTGAGTTTGCATTGCGATAGCGTTTAAGTAACAAGCGTTATAAATAGCGTTTAAATGCGACAATCGTGATTAAGTAAGCGTTGTAATATGCGTTTAAAATGCATTTAAACTGTGTTGAAAATATAGTTTAACCCATAGCGTTAATCAAATCTTGATAGTACAAGCGTTTATGAAAGAAATGTCAGCGACAGGTAACGATCCGAAAAGTCGGGTTGTTACACTACAGGCCCATGACTGCATCTTCTGTCTTCAGTACCCCAATATGTCCTAAAGCCCACTTCAGTCTTCTGTTAGCCCAACATAAGCAGCAACCTTCGGCCCATGTATCACAAACAAAAATAAACGTATGTAAAATGTATAGAAATAATAAAAGTGTGTTTAACAATGTATAATTTTCAACACCCCCTCACTTTTATTATTAAACAAATCAAACTTAACCATTTACAAACCATATCATGTTGAGAAATAGACAACCCTTTCAGAAATGTATCAGTTCTTTAATTCTTAGTTGATATACCAACTGTTTTAATACACACCTTTTGAATTTGTTCTCTTAAAAAAACAAATCCAACTCAAAGTGTTTCAACTCATGGATTTACGAGGGTTTATGAAGAATTGGGTGTTTTAATTTCTTGTCGTATAAATAAAAAAGTGAGCTTCGTTGAAACATGCACCGTACAACACCAATTCCCAAAGGTTCTCCACTTTATTTTTATAGGATTTCCAATAATTCTTTGATCAATCCTATTCTCTTCTCTTTTCTCTAAGATACAATTCGGGTTTGTGAGTTATATTCGAAAGTACACACAAAACAACCAAAAAATTTCTCGTTTTAAAAAAAGAACCTATGAAGTAGACCTCACCAAGAACTAAAGAACCAAAAATGTTATTGTGACAACTCGTGTAATTTCCTGAACGTTTTGTTTTGCTGTGTAATTGTATGAACGTTAAATGAATTGAATTGGGCGATTGATTTTATTTGAACGATTGTGTGCTTGGTAATGTGTGAAACTGGAAACCCAAAATTGAAATATTGGAATACGTTATTTTGTGAAACGAAGCGTTGTATTATGGTACTCTGCGATACGCAACGTTTTAATTAATTATTTGGTGAATCTTGTGAAACCGTTACTTTGTGCGAAACCGTTACCTATTAAAAACCCAACCCAAGTCCACCCCTCCTCCCCCCTTAAGCCACAAATAAGCCCAAACCCCACTCCTTTTTCCCTTGGTGCGAAAATTGGGGCACAAACCCATACTCTCTTGTTTCCTTGTAGCTCACTAGCCCAATTCCCTTGTATTTTAATTATATGTAGGAGACTTTGGGAATAAGTAATCAGAAACAGAAACCCTAACTCACCCCCTTGTGATCGTCGACCAGAAGAGACCCGCCACCTGCGAAAATCAAACCCTAGCTCCTGATTTAGCTTCTTGATTCGCCTTTCACTTCCTTGTAATCCGTTCTCTTGCTCCAAGGTTAGTATGCTTGTTTTGGATTGTGATTCTTGGTGAAAATTTGTATAATCATGGCTGTGATTTTTAATTCACATGCTAGGGTTTTGATGTTATATGATTTGTTTCGGTTAAGTATGCGATTTGTTGAAGTAATGGATAGTTTGTATGCATAAATGATCATTGGCTGCATTTTTGTAAAAAATCAGGATGTGTTATGGCCAGGGTTTTGTGATTATTGGTATGGTTAGATGGTAAAGGATGATTAACCTGCTGTTAGTTGTTATTAGGAAGAGTCGGGTTCGTTTATACGCGTTTTGGTGTCGTTTAAATGTAAAACTCCATACTGATTGATGAAAACAGCTAACTTCAGTTGGCTATAAATGGACCGTCATAAACTGAAAAATTGATTTTCTGATGCCTAATTATATGTTTTTGAAAAACGAATCAAATGGCGCTGGAATCATATTTTTTCGAGTTCGTATGCTATTTCTAAAGGTCCGTTTTGTACAGCAGCAAAAGCTGCGTTTATTCTATAGAAAATGTGTGTTATGTTTTTCGTCATAACTTCAAATATGGATAGTGTTAGGTCACAAAATTTGTACAGTAGATGGCCACGGGTGTCATTGTAATTCTCCAACTAGAAATTCATTAATCAGACTTACTTACGATGAATTTTAAATGAATTTTTCGGTGGACTACAGTCAGAAAGTGACGAATCTGATTTTAGCCCGGTAAATGATTTTTATAAAATAATTGGTAATAAATTGGATCCCGAGCTTTTTACACAATAATACTTGGACCGTATAGAATATTATGTAAAAAATTGGGAATTGTTGAAATAAGTTAACTATTTTATTAAAATACCCGAAAACAGCCCAGTTTTGGATATTAAAGCTGAAACAATATAAGTAGTGATTTGCATGTCTAAATGTCGGTTATGTTATCTGATAATGATCCAACTTGTTATATGTCGATGAAAGTGTCGGGTGATATATCGTATGCTTGCTCTTGAGTAGTTATTGGTGGAATGTATATATGGGCGTGAACTGTTAAACTGAGTGCATGGTATGTGGTAGATGCGTGTAGGAACTTTGTGCTCTATTTGAAATCACTAATGGACTAAGTGGTAATTATACTAGGACGTGATTGACCAACCCTGACTGTTAGCTATTTTAAGAGTCCAACCGAGCAACCAAAGGTGAGTTCACACTTTCGTCAAAACATGGGATTCCCGATGGTTTGGGAATGAGTTAAATAAGGATATTCCGGTGGTTTGGGAATGGGTTAATTAACAACAATCCCCCTTAGGTGGGATGCAACATGCGTATTCTCCTTGGGTAGAATACGTACCTCGGTCCTCCTTGGGTAGGCCAACAACCATAAACTTACTAGACAAAACTCTATCATGAAGTCCCTCATTTTTATATCGACTTAATCGCCGGGCCATTGGCGAACGGGTTATTAGTTAAATAGCGCTATTAGGTTTGACAAGCCTCACACCGTGTCACAAAGGACGAGAGTGGACTAATGTACTTGGGCACTGTCAATTATGATAGAAATTGACGCAGGGCACATAAACATGACCTAAGTCAGTAGTCGATATGGTAATGGGTCTAGTGGTTTACAACATGGGGTAGCCCCCACGATATTCGGTTATGGGAACATGGAACTGGATAACTTTTGGTTTTCGAAACAACTTAACAACAAATGGTTTTTGGAACAGCATTAAAACAGACAACCAACAGTGAACTTTCCAACCTTTTTGTTGACACGTTACCACATGCTTTGCAGGTCGTTAGGTTATTTGCTGGAGCTTGCATGGGGAAGGAGTCGTTGTCAGACATGAACCGCTGTGTGTTCATGATAAACTTACAAAACCTTTAACTTATATTTTGGTTTTTGAACTTATGCTTCCGCTGACCTTTTAAATTTGGTTTTGGGACTTTGGTTTGGTGAACTTTAAACGTTTGATTGCAATGGTTCTACTTTACTTAATGTTTATTATGATTGGTGGTATGATCCTGATCAGTCACACGCCTCGCGGTAATACTCCGCTTGTGGATTTTGAGGGTTGGACAGATTGGTATCAGAGCCATTGGTTATAGTGAACTTGATTTTAAAAGGGAAAAATATTTTTGACAAAAACCAGACTATAGCCTGTTCAGTGCTCAACGATCCACAACGACACTTCATTCCACGTGCAAGACTCAACACTCTAGGTGGTAGGATTTATGTTTGTATTGCCTACTTGCTAGATTACTTTTGCATGGTGTGCTGTTTATGGTATTTTTAGGTAGGATAGTAGCATGTTGTCTATTAGCCCTAATGCGTTCTTTGTGACACTCAGCTGTTTACTCGAAACTTGGCAAGTAGTGATCAAATTCTTTTTCCTGTTTTCTCGTCACCCTGCTACGACAACCATTTTATGCGTTCTATATATTCATGCGATTGTCTGGACATGACGACGTCGTTACAGCTAGAATTCAGATCTGACCCTCCATACATTCGGTTTGCACGTCGACGTACACGTAGACTATAACCAGCACAAACGAACTCGGATTTAGGAGAACAATATACCCACGCGCCCATGTTGAGAAACCCCATCATCTCCGCTAGTCATCGTCACCAGAAACGAAGCAGTCACAGTGTACAACTCAAAACCCTATGATCCAAACTCGGTTTTGGACCAATGACATACTCACATTACCATGATGCAATGAACTTTCCTTTCATGTCGTTGCTGCCATCTACCATTATTGGAACTGTCTCTAGAAGAACGAAATAGTTGGCGAAATTCTTCGGTGATTTTTTGGATTTTTGTTTTCGCTCAATTCTTCGTATGAATGTCAGCAACCTCCTGTTTCTTCGATCCGCAACTGATATAATGAAACGCTAACAACCATACCACGATTTCCACGATCACAAGATTACCCCCCCCCCCATGTAACACCTCGAATTTTTGTGTCCAATGATGTGTTAACACGTGTCATTTGATTACACGTGGCATCTATAATAAATAAAGGACTAATTTTGACAAACCTTGAAAATATATAAATTCGAGGGTTATAAATGTCAACAAGGGTAAATATACTGTATAGTAACCCCAAATAACGCCAGTACCTTCAAACGAATAAATCATAGATCGTACGGAGGCGAAACGCGGAAGAAAGTGAGAGATTACGAGCTACAGGGGTTAACTGTGTCAACATGTTTAATTATACCTCTGAGTGACCCTTTAACGTTCCCAAGGCTTCGTAACAGTATTATACGCTCACTAGAATATACTGTACAAATTCCGCAAAGTTCCGTCTTAAAACGAGAGAGTTATACTCAAATTCGTATGAGAAGGGTTAAAAGCGTCAACAGTGAAAGTTAAGGCTTTCCAAACAATTAATAAACTAACCGGGGACTTTATAATGCGGGTAAATAACACGAGGCCCCTATCGGTAAATAACCGAGGGCCAAACCGCAAAGTTACCCCTTCAAACCCGAAAGGTCAGGTAAATCATTACGAAAGATTTCGTTATTAATTACCGGATTCTGATAATCATTACAAAAGATTTAAAATTTCTGGAAATCTGACCTCTCGCGACCCGCGTTGTGTTATGGGATAAGTTGAGGCGGGCCGCGAGCCTCCTAAATTACGCGCCTGATATTTGAATATCAGGCGACCCGCGTTAAACAAGCATGGAACTTCCATGCGGGTCGCGTAAAGTGCCCAGATGCAGAAACTTTGTAGTTTCTTGCCTTTTGAGCATTGTGAACGATCAAACCTCAATAAATGAGGCATGGGCACCCTACACTTGACCCATACACCTTAGGGACACCTGCCCATGATCCATGATCAAATGTAGGCTGAGTTGTGATGATCTTGAGGGCTTAGTTTCACTATAAATAGCCAAGTTTGGCTCATAACATTCACACAACACAAAACACACTATCTGATCATTCTAAGAAGCTCTCAAGCATCCCTCTGAGTTCTTAAGTCTTCCCTCAACTTCTGTAAGTGATCTAACCCTTTGTGGTTTCACATTTCCTTAGTAAATGGCTAAGAACCAAACCGTCGTAAATACGGTTTGACTTTAAAATAACTCAGTGATGGTTCAGTCTTATGACGAATCAAAAGTGGTTATGAGTTGGTATTTATGTGGGTAATAAACCTCTAAAAGGGTTCCCCCTGATCACCACTCTAACTATGTCAAATATCGAGTCAAACGTGCGGTTAAAAAGTCAACAGAAAGCTATTTTAGCAATTTATGCATAATCTGTAATGTATATGCTATGGAACCTGTTTTGACAATCATAAAACATGATAATAAGTATATAAACTTGTTTGCGCTCGTTTGAATCGACCGTTTGCTATATTGACCCGGTTCGGAGCCGAATGTCGCAAAAGTTTGACTTTTTCTTTGACTTCAGTTCTGACCCGTTTTAGTGAGGTATAGATATGCCTTAGGACCCTCATAGGACCAGGTCACATGTTGGTATAAACCTCTGTGATCGGTTCATGAGTTATCCGAGTCTTTTGCGCATTTCCGTCATTCGCCTAAAAGTTGACCGTAACGGCCTTTTGAAATTAAAACGAGTATTTCGGACACGTGAACGGACCAGAACCTTGCTTATCAAATTATAAGCATGTCCTTAAAGTTTCACGTCAATCCGAGGTCTAGAATGAGAGTTATGCTAAATGGCGCATTTAAAGTAAACTTTAGTAATTAACGGCGCATTAGCATAAAACCTATCTAAACCAAGAATTCGTCACCAAAACTTTTACCCACTGTATTAAAATAATATTTTGGGAGTTTTAAAGATTTTTAATAATTTTTACCTCGCTCATAACCTGCGGTTATGGCTACGGTTCGGTAAATACCGAATATGCCCTTTTCGGCCAAAACATGAGTTCTACAAGGTCTTTTGACCCGATTCCAGTTGCTACTGATTTTAAATAATAAATAAAGTATTTTAAGCTTTATAAGCTGTTCGGGAAACTCAGATTTCCTGTAGAACTCGAAAAGCTCTTTAAAAAGTCTTTAAAATGACCGAAAAGCCCCTACGGGGCATAATATTAACTTAAACTCGTTACGGGCTTCACGGAAGGTATCCTACTGATACCACAACCCATTTAAGGCATATTGACTTAGGAAATAAGCGTACGACTCTCATGGTTAACCGTTTCGCCTATTGCGCGCACGGTTCGGCTTATGAAACTAGTTTTCATGAATTAGCCGATATGGGTCAAATTATATTATTTGAACCCCAAAATCCAGAGTGTGAACCATAAACCCGTATAAAACAAGTCTCTGAACTTGTTGGGTCAGAATCACACTCCATTCTCGGTTTTCGCCGTTTTCGCGCGATTAAACCATATCTATATATATCGGAACCAACCGGTCTAGGCTACGGCCATTATAACGACTCGTTAGGATTCTAAGAGGTTAATTAAAACCTTCGTTCCAGATTAGGAGCCCCAGTAAAAGCTATCGGTGATTTAATCCAAATTAAGGAAATATACTTGCAAAGGTAAATACTTTAACTTATTTCCCCTATATGGGCTTGGGTTACGGTATATTAATACCGCTTGATTGAGCATTATATTCTTCCATCGCTTAGGTGGTTAATTAAATAATATGATCGGCTCATTTAAACAGTTTTGTTTCTTAAAAGCCTTTGGGGGGTTTAATGACCGTTGTCCCGGATATCCTTGGCATCATTTTACGAAATG
Source organism: Helianthus annuus (assembly GCF_002127325.2). Taxonomy (NCBI): domain Eukaryota; kingdom Viridiplantae; phylum Streptophyta; class Magnoliopsida; order Asterales; family Asteraceae; genus Helianthus; species Helianthus annuus. Next base: position 151,309,164 of record NC_035448.2, read on the forward strand.
GCCACGACCATCGACATCCCGGTGTAGGCGTACACCCGGTATAAAGTGTCGACATTAAATTAAAAGACGTAGCCGTTGGTTTTTATACTACGGTTTTACGCAATGTGGTGTGTCTATAAATCTTTAACCCGGCACGACCCGGGCTACTGAACGCATAAAAGAACATGTAAAACGTTCACAAGATTTTATTATAATTTTCCCAAGTTATAAAAGAGTTTGTGCCTTGTGCATTCAAATCAATTTTAATAAACATTTTCAAATGTGTCAGTTGAATGTATTTACCAGTGTAAACTGACGTATTTTCCCCAAAAAGATTAAATGCAGGTACTATACGTAATGGGCTGGTATAGGCGTCCTAAGCATCGTACATAGTCTCGCAAACTCGATGCTGCATCTGAATGAACAATATTTATTACTTTTTGATCCGCTGTGGATATATTCAACTTCTGTAATACATTTGATATTACAACCAGAGGTTGAAGTTTATATATTTATCTTAAGCTTCCGCTGTGCATTATATAATTGTGTGGTTTGACTATATTGTTGCCAACATCGTCACGGTAATCCCCCACCGGGCCCACCGGTGAGACACGTGGAAATCGGGGTGTGACAGGTTGGTATCAGAGCCAACATTGAGTGAATTAAACACTACCCTAATGTGTTTAATCTCAATGACACAATTGCACATACTTGAGTCTAGACAAGAACTTAGGACAAATTCGAATTGTTATTCCAATCTTGTCTTTTCTTTTATTACTGGTATTTAAAGTTTTATAAAGCAGGAAAATGCCACCTGTTATATTCCGAGGAAGAGGAAGGGGAAGAAGAGGCAGAGGAGAAATCGTGACACATCACGATAACGAAGCTGGACCATCTGGTACAAGACATCCTTCGATGACAAGGAGCGAAGAACCACAACAACGAAGAGATCTTTATGAACCCGCGAGGCATTCCACCTCGCACAGCTCGACGCCATCCTACCGGCACTCCTTTGGGCCAAACTCAGAAAATGATCCCAACAACCCACAACCTTCCTTCATACCTCTACAACGTTCGGTATCGACCCGGAATTATGACGACCCTACTCCATACTACATAGGTCAGTTTAATCCGGCTGACTACATACAGGAACCTTCAGGTTTTGTTCCACTAGGGCCACAAGACCACTTTTCTGAAGATCCCATGGAGGAAGATGAGGATCCTACTGAACCAGCTCGTGGTACGCCCACGCATCCGATAGAAGTCTCTGATGGGTCATCCTTCCATGGCACACCCTATCAGGGACCAGACAGTTTCCAAGCGTTGTTTGACCGACATGAGTGGTACTACACGCCACCTCAACAGACATATCAACAACCGCGACATCCACAGGATCCCTCTGAGGATTCACACTTTGAGGCAGTTACGCCACCACCTCCGCCACCGGCACAACCAGTAATACCTGATCCGCCAAGGCGTAGGAGGACAAACGCTCGTATGTCTACACGAGGAGGAGGGGGTATCCACTTCAGCACTCCTCGACATTCTAGTAGTAGCCACTATCCGCCACTACAAGAAGAAGGACCTTCAAGTCCTATACAGGAGGCGAACTCCGCACCAGCTGCACAAAATTCGCCACCATTTGGGTATGACCAACCCATACCTGCTTACACGGGTCCGACGGCTTACAACCCGTTCGAACCATCACAAGCACAATACAACTACGGCTATCAGCGCGACCCATATGTGGTGTCAGCAAGATATAATGCGCGCTACCCTGACGGAGCACATGGAAACATGGGACCACCGGACTACTCAGCTCATGGGTATCCAATACCTCCCAGACCTCCAGTTCCGCATCAAGCGCCACAACCACGATTTTCTCCTCCTGAACAGGAAGAGTTACTCCATCGACTAGATCGTGTGGAGAGAGAGTTCGAAGAAGAGAAAAAGAGCCACCGAGGATTTCTCAAAGGCTTGGCGAACCTACTAAAGGGCAAAAAGAAGAAACGTGACCACTAGCCCTTAATAGTTGTACCAATGTAATTTCTACTTTGAAATGAGTCCCTGTGCGGACAACTTATCATATTTCAGTCCCTACGTGGACTTATCTTTAGTCCTTGTATGGACATTTATCTTATGTCAGTCCCTACGTGGACTTATCTTTTAGTCCTTACATGGACACCTATCTTGTATTAGTCCCTGCGTGGACTTGTCACTTATTTTAAAACCTCTATGGAGGTATGTACTATTTGAAAGACCCGTTTAGGGCAATATGTAATCGTATTTGAGATTATGGAATGTATGTTATGAGTTTTGTTTTAATATGTATAAAAATAAATCAAAACCATTCCTTTTATATTGATCTGCCTAAATAAAGAATCTTAAAAGGTGAAACCTAGCTTGGTGTCTTTTAAGATCCAGTCAAGATGGTACGACCTAATTGAAAAGATTCTGATTCCCTGTTAACCTCTGTACGCATGTTAACAATCATGGCAGATGTGATTCGTTAAAAATCACGCACGTCATTCTTATACAATAATCCTTTAAGGATTTCAAAACCCAACTAAATGATTTATAAATCGTGGGTTAAATCACCAATGAAGGTGACCAATATTATTAAAAACATCCATTAGTGATGTAGTGCCTACGGGCCAACCTTATAAAAACATCCATTAGTGATGTAGTGCCTACGGGCCAGTATTATTAAAACATCCATTAGTGATGCAGTGCCTACGGGCCAGTATTATAAAAACATCCATTAGTGATGTAGTGCCTACGGGCCAACCTTATTAAAACATCCATTAGAGATGTAGTGCCTACGGGCCAACCATATTAAAAACATCCATTAGAGGTGTAGTGCCTATGGGCCGAAATAATTGTCTTATAAAGACAAAAGGCAGTGGTAGTCTATGACTCTCTGTCAGAAAGAGATAAAATAACTACGGTTCAAATCTCTATGCCTTTGATTCTCAGAAATCTCGGCTAAAATTATAAAACATCCTCGTGATTAGGCTTTATGCCGCCAATACTATTTATATAGCTGAAATAGGATATATTCAAATCCTAATATGTAATGAAGTAATAAGTTAACCAAATATGGTCTCTGTACCATGGTTGACAAATTGTCATAAAAGACAATTATATAATAATCTCCTGAATAAAATTTTGTTATCTTCTGTAACAGATTCAAGTTACAATGGCAGATCCCAATGGAGAGAATAGCCATACTAATGATGACGAATACGACAATACGCCAGTGCATTTGACAGGCGCACAACTGAAGGCTCTGATTGACAATGCTGTTCAGGCAGCTCTTGATCGTCAATATACTAAGTCCCAAGGCAGAACCGTGTCAAAGCCACCCTCTAAATCAAAGACACACTCCAAACCACCCTCTCAACCCAAGAAAGATGACGACAAACACTCGTCCACTGAGAACAGCGTCCATCGCGATAGAGAATATACTGATGCATCAAATGCTAAGGGTTGCACCTACAAATACTTTGTATCGTGTAAGCCACGGGAATTTACAGGGGAGAAAGGTGCTGTTGATTGTATCACCTGGCTAGATGAGATGGACACTATTGTGGACATCAGCGGGTGTGCAGCGAGGGATGTGGTGAAATATGTGTCCCAGTCATTTAAGGGCGAGGCCCTGGCATGGTGGAGGGCGTTGGTGCAGGCATCTGGTAAGTCTGCTTTGTACAAAATGACGTGGGAGGAATTTATTGCTCTCATTAAGGAGAACTACTGCCCTCAGCATGAGGTTGAGAAGATCGAGGCTGACTTTGTGTCACTAGTGATGACGAACCTGGACTGCCAGGCATATTTGACGAGCATCAATACGATGTCTCGCCTAGTCCCATACCTTGTGACACCAGAACCCCGAAGAATTGCACGTTTCATTGGGGGCTTGGAGCCTGCGATAAAGGCGAGTGTAAAGGCCTCTCGGCCGACGACCTTCAGGTCAGTTACTGACCTCTCCTTGTCTCTCACCTTAGACGCTGTCCGTCTGAGGACACTAAGGAACAAGGAGGCTGAGAAGAGAAAACGTGAGGATGATACCTCACGAAGATCAGGGAAGAAGCACCGTGGAAACGGTGAAGGAAAAAGAGGGTCGGAAGCGAAGAAAGATGGGCAAGCTGGTGAAAGGCCCAACTGCAAAATCTGCAAGAAACCCCACTCTGGGAAATGCAGATTTGCCTCGAACTCACAGTCGCAAGCAAAGACTTCTTCCTGTGGACTATGCAAGTCCAAGGATCATAAGACTGTGGAGTGCAAGAAAATCAAGGATGCAACCTGCTATGGTTGTAATGAAAAAGGGCACATCAAGAGTAACTGCCCAAAGTATGCCAAGAAGGCAGAAGAAACAAAGAAGTCAAATGCGAGAGTTTTTCGCATGGATGCAAAGGAAGCGGTCCTGAACGACAACGTGCTTACAGGTACTTTCCTCGTAAATAATATATTTGCAAGAGTACTATTCGATTCTGGCGCCGATAAATCCTTTGTAGACCAGAAATTTTGCCAACTACTAAATATGCCTATCAAAACCCTTGATGCGAAATACGAAGTAGAGTTAGCAGACGGCACGATAGAAACCGTCTCAACTGTTCTAGAAGGATGTGAAATGTCCATTAAGAACCATTCTTTTCCTTTATCTCTACTTCCCTTCAAATTAGCGGGTTTTGACATTGTGCTAGGCATGGACTGGTTATCCCATAACCAGGCCCAAATCATTTGCGGCAAGAGGCAGATAGTATTAAAGACTCCGAGTGGTGAATCTCTTACCATTCGAGGAGATACGCAGTACGGGTTGCCCGAAGACGTATCTATGCTGAAAGCTTCAAGGTGTTTGAACAGAGGCTGTGTAATTTACATGGCTCAGGTTATAATTGAAGAACCCAAGCCGAAGATAGAGGATCTTCCTGTGATTTCTGAATACCCCAAAGTTTTTCCCGAAGAACTACCTGGATTACCACCAGATAGACAAGTGGAGTTCAGAATAGACATCATTCCTGGAGCGGCTCCTATAGCAAGAGCACCTTACAGGCTAGCTCCAACGGAAATGAAAGAACTGAGGACCCAGTGTGTTTCGACTTTAATTTATGTTTTATGTTTATGTTTTAAGTGTGTTTCGACTTTAATTTATGTTTTAACCATGTTTTTTATGTGTTAATTGTGTTTTTTAATCATGTTTTTGTGTTTGTTATTGATTAACAAGTAGAATAGGTCATATTGATGTGTACAATAATTTTTTTTATTTTTTTTAATTTTGAGCGCTTCGTATACGTGAAGCTCTCGCTTCGCGCTTGAAGCTTCGCTTAAAGCTTTTGGAACCAAAACGCTTCGGAGCACTTCGTGATTTTTTAAACCAAGGGCGTTCTTCATTTTAACCTTATGCAACTTGTGTATGACCAGCCATACCCTCGACAGCAGGTAAACCCCTGCTACGGATTCTTAAACGCCTACGCATCGATTGCTACTACCCTTTTTGCATGTTTCCACATCCATTCACGATATACTTCTCGAATCCTATGATCCTTATCCTAACAACATTCTTCGCGAACTTTCGCTTGGAGGAGTTACTCTCTACGAACGATACTCTAGGAGCAATGGGCCATGAATATCACAGATATGGAGGTATCACAAGAACTGTCCTTAGAACTTGATACGTCCGAGATAGGTTCCCAGTCACGACATTCGAATTTAGCCTACCTTGACAGCTATACCACTTGTTTTCTTTGACGACATCCGAATCTACACAAAGAACTAGTAGGAATCCGAATGATACCTACACCTTACCATGGAGCCCCTACAACACAAACAACCTTACGTTTAATTTCCAGCGAACGACTTTTGGCATTGCGAAGCCCACTTTCTTGATCGTATGCACAAACCCTCGCAACCCTAACTCGAAAGATTGCTCAGGAATCCACGTTTCAATAGCTGAAGGTGAAACTCTGTTGTACCCCCATTCTTTCGTTACCAGAAGGCACAAACGATTTTGTTGTTTATTGTGACGCGTCAATCCAAGGACTTAGTTGTGTGTTGATGCAACATGAGAAAGCCATTGCTTACGCATCACGTCAACTCAAGGTTCACAAAAGGAACTACACTACCCACGATTTGGAGTTAGGAACAGTAGTGTTTGCACTCAAGATATGGAGACATTGCCTGTACGGTACCAAATGCACCATTTATACCGGTCATAGGAGTCTCCAGCATATCTTGGATCAGAAGGAGTTCAACATGCAACAGCGTCGATGGGTCGAACTGCTCAACGACTAGGAGTGCGCAATCAAGTATCATCCAGGCAAGGCCAACGTTGTGGCTGATCCCTCAGTCGGAAAAGAAACCAAAAACTAAACGTGTACGTGCGTTACAGCTTACTATCCACTCTAGTCTTCCTACCCAAATCCGTAATGCTCAGGTTGAAGCATTGAAGGAAGAGAACCTTGAAGCTGAGTCCTTGCGGGGCATGGAAAGGCGACTTGAACTCAAGGAAGATGGTACCTACTATTTTGTAGATTGTGTATTGGACCCGTTCTATGGAAACCTACAAGAGCTTGTGATGGACGAAGCACACAAGTCTCGTTACTCGGTGCATCCTGGTTCTGACAAGATGTACCAAAATCTTAAAACTTGCCACTGGTGGCCCCACATGAAAACTAACATAGTGACCTATGTTAGTTAATGCTTGACCTATGCTAGGGTGAAGGTGGAATACAAGAAGCCATCAGGATTACTGCAACAACCCGAGATTCCCACATGGAAATGGGAGCAGATTTCCATGGATTTTGTCATTGGCTTACCTAGATCTCAGCGAGGAAATGATACCATCTGGGTGATCGTGGATCGATTGACCAAGTCTGCACGCTTTTCGGCAATCAAGGAATCTGATAAGTTTTCTACACTCGCAGACATCTACTTGAAAGAAGTGGTTGCTAGGCACGGAGTGCCAACCTATATCATTTCCGATCGTGACCCGCGCTGTACATCAGATTTGTGGCAGGCGATGCACAAATCCTTCGGCCTACGTTTAGGCATGAGCACAACTTATTACCCCCAGATGGATGGGCAGATTGAACGCACCATCCAGACTCTAGAAGACGTGCTTCGAGCGTGTGTTGTCGATGTTGATGCATTTATTGTCTATCGCCTTCGTCAATTCGAGTCGTAGTGAAAAGCCGGAAGAAATCAAGCGCATAATGTCACAATTAGTTAGAAATAGCAAGGTGGCGTTTTGGTAATTAATGAGAAGTCTCATTAATTCCAAGGCCTATAAATAGGATGTTGATGACATAAGATTAGAAGTGAGTAAGGGTTTTAGAAGACTTTCCTCCACATTTGTACTTTTGGAGATCCAAGTTTAGAGAGAGAAAGTCTAGAGAGAGAAAGTGATTGTAAACGTGAATCTTGTACAGGAATTGTCATATTTCTCAATGGAATCACGTTAGTAGTACGTTATTGTGTGTTCGCAATCGAACGGCGTAAAAACCGGTCCTGCAATTGGTATCAGAGCTAGGAGCTCGATTGCAAGATCAAACACATCGTTCTCGTACCAGATTTCAGCGATTTCAGAGCCGAATCAGATCCGATTTCATCGATTTCTTCATCTTCTACTCATTTCTCACGGTTCTTACGGAAATTCGTCAAATTGAACGTGATTTCACGGTCCGATTTGTCTGAATTTTTGATATATTGTGCGAAATTCGTTGATTAACAACCCTACCAAGTTTCAGATCGAACTCCAAGTCGTTTAGGAGAAATCGCAGTTTTTCGGTTCGAATTCGCGTCAAATTTCAGCACAGGTTCGCTCAAAACAACAGGTCCGCTCGTGTGGAGTATCATAGGTCCGCTTATTTGGTTTAACAGGTTCGCTTTTTCAGTCATTGAGGTCCGTTCCAAGTGGTTTAACAGGTTCGCTCATTGTGTCTATTGTGGTCCGCTCAAAAGGTTTGATAAAGATTCGCTTTTGTGTCATCTTCTTCACGTGATTGACAGGTTATCGGCAGGTTGTTGAAATAGTTAGCAGGTTAATTGCAGGCCCTTGTTACACCGCCCCACTATTTTTTGGCCCAATCACTGAAGCCCTTACATTTAATCAGTTGTTCATAATTGTCAGCCACCTTGAATCATAACCAATCAATGTTGCCGCCCAATTAACTGATGTTCAGAATATGCATGTTAAGGCCCAATCTTTGAATAAGCATCCTTGCACCGCCCAACATTACCAATCCCTTGACATTGTTCGGCCCAATCAGTGATCGTGATCGAAATCGGACGTTTATCGACGAGTTACGGTGAAATCGAATGATTTTCGGTTGATTTTTGATGTGTTTTTGATCTGTTCGATTCATGTTTTGAACCTTCTGATTGTTTACGATTGAAATTGTTTTTAACTGAATATGATTTGATTGTCGCAAACAATTTGTTTTGGATAAAGCATTGATTCGATGAAAGTGATCTGATTCAAGATAATCAACTGAAAGTAATATGATTCATGATAAGTGTTACTGATTGTTGTTCATGTTTGCTTATCTGATTGTTATTCGAGTTGATAGGACTGTTTCGATTGATTTTCTGACTAGTTTAGAGGATATTCGGTTGAAATTTTATCCATTTTGAACTAATTCAGATCTGTTCGATCTATTGTTTGTATACTTCGAAGTGAATTGGTTCTTATCGAATAGAAGTTTGTGCATTCAGATCTGTTAAAGTATGTTTCGTTGTGATTCGGATTGAGTTTCAATAGTTTTCGATGTGTCGTTAGAGTATTTCGAATTGTTTCGGTTCTGTTCGGTAGTTCATAGGTGTATCTCGGATTGATTTGATGTATGAGGATTGATAGTTGATTAGTTCCGATGATTTTTGGTTGAACTTTCATACGTTTCGGACTGATTTGTTTAGTTTCGGATTGAAATTTGTTTGGTTTCGATCAGTTTTGGTGTGATTTTCGAACTGTTTGAACAAATTTACATCGATTTTTCAGTCGAAGGTTTGTTCTTTTCGGATTGATTTGATCATCGGGTTCAGATTTAAATAGTTGTTTTCAACTGAATTCTTGGACAGAATTAGATCTAAGCTGGTGAAAGAAGCTTGTTAGTGTTGTTAGTGTTTCGAAACTGATATAGATTTGATTTGCAGGTTATTGTTGAAGTTGATTGTGTGTTGTTTGATAGGGTTGTGATTGTAAGCTCATGTGCAGTCTGTCCATGTGATTTGTTTTTAGTGAGGTCCAATCAAAAATCAAAGAACATTAAACAAGCAAAGTTGTTAAGATATGAATTAATTCTGAACTCACGGCTACATATTGATTAAAGCCCATTTGATACAAAGGCCCAATTACAGTTTTGGCAAGCGTCGGCCCTATCGCATTTTTACAAGTTTTGGAGACCCATTCATCGTTTGAGTATATATTGCACCATCTTATACAAAGGCCCAATCTTGGTGGTGTTAAGTGTTTGTGGTGATTAATTCTCGGCTCAAATCATTCTAAGCCCATCAGTGTATCACAGCCTATTCATTTAGAGATTTTATCCGAACAACATTTATCGGCGAATCTTCGACAACGAGTCTTAGATTGGGTTCATCAATACACTGTTACGAATTCAATTTGTTTTGATTTAATCATTTACTTGTGTGTTTGCAGGTAATCGGAGGTGATTTGTCAAGTATCAGATACCCATCCGAGCAAATTTTCACTTGCTGTCTGTGTGAACTTTCATATCGTTTGAAAAACTTGTCATTAAGAATCTTTTGATACCAAAGCATGGATTCTGAAATTTATACTACACTGAACAAGTTTGAAAATTTTACAGGTATCAGAGAATCAACTGAAGAGTTGATCAAAAGGTATGTCGAGTTGTATTGGGAGATGGTGAGATTGAAGATAACCAAGACGAATGAAGAATGGGTTGACAAGTTGGCAAATGTTTTACCTGGTGATATGTGGAGAACATATTTGTTAGATTTGAGGAAGATATATTTAGACGTGAATTTGAGTTTGTTTATTGAGAAGATTAAAGAGCGAGAACTTGAACTACAAAAGATTTGTAATGCAGAAGCAACTGATGAAGCAAAAGTCAAATCTAAGGAAATTGTTCAGGAAGAGGAGCAGGTTAAAGAAATTTCAGCTATCAAGGTGGAGAAGAAAGCTGAATCTGTAAAAACGATCAAGAAGTGCTCAAACTGTGAAAATCTAAAATCTGAAAATGCCAAACTCTTGAGGGATTTAGAGAGTTTGACATTAGAAAACGAAAATCTTAAAAATTCAGAAAATGTTTTGAAAATTAAAATAAAAAATTTAGAAAATGAAAAAGTAAAAATTGAAAAAGATTTTCAAAGTCAAATAAAAATTCTTGAAGATGGGAAAGATGTATTTAGCAAAAATAACATCGAAAAGCAAAAAATGATAAATTCTCATCTTCAGAAGATTATTCAACTTGAAAAAGAAGGAGAACAAGCTCGAAAGAAAATCAGTGAGCTTGAAAATAAATTGAAAGGTTTTGTGACTTCTTCAGCGTATGTGAATATTTCATGCCCAAAACCGATCAATTCTATTCCAATAAGTGACAGTGTCACACATTTTGACAATGTCAAAGTTGAAGATTGTGATGAGAAATCTGATGATGAAAATGAAAAAATTGAAAAACAAAAAGTATTTTTAGAATTAAAAGAAAAATTCAAAAATACTGTTTTGCAATCTACTGAAATAGGTGAATGCTCAAAGCAGAAACCTGTTAAGAAGATTGTTGAACAAAAACAAATTGTTAAAAATCCGAAAAATGTTCAAAAAAAAAAAAATAAAAGCTCATCAGATCGATCATCCAATCGCAATCAAAAAGTACAAAAATTGAAAAACGAAAATTCAAAAATTGTTGGTAATAAGTGGTGCAGGTTTGACCACAGTGCTCAAAAGACAAATCCAACAATCAAGAAGAGGAAAGAGTATCACCAAGCCAAACAATGCTATGATCTGAGCGTTTGGTGTGAAAATGGTGATTGGTACGATAACAGAGTGTGCTACAAATGTGGTTATCAAGGACACATTGCTGTTAACTGCCAGAGACAAAGATTTGAGACAAGAAGATGCTATAATTGTCAAATCAAAGGACACATTGCCAGAGATTGCCCAAGGAGATCAAATGAAAGATTGAGGGTTAATTCTCAGAAATTGGCAAAGAAACCAGTCACTGTCAAGCCCAAGGAACTAAGAGTTTCAGACCAGAAAGTCAAAGAACAGAAGGTCCAAGAACCTAAAGTTCAAGAAACGAAAGTGAAGCTTTCTCAGGGGCAAAAAGACAAACTGCGAAAGAAGAGGAAGAAGGCCAGAGAATATCTGGAGAAGATTTTGTCCTCGGGTTCACCCGACAGATCGAATAAGAGTGCTGATGAATCAACTCCATCGTCTGCAAAGCCAAGCATGATGAATTCATCAGATGCAAATCTGAGGACAAAAGAGGAGATAAAGAAGAAGGTAACAGTTTGTGGCAATGAATCTGTTTCTTTGGAAACAAAGGAGCCACATGTCGGCGATGAATCTGACTCAATAAAGTCAGACAAGCCACATTCAGGCAATGATTCTGGTTCGTCAAAACCAGAAGAGCCAGTTATTGAGGTAAAATCTGAGAATTCAGATTTAACAATGGATGATACAAACTTTCCACCATTGTTGAACAAGAATTCAAAATCACCCAAGGCCAGTCAGGCTTGGGTGAAACTTTTCAAATAAAAAAAACCTAACTTGCCGGAGTTCCCAGGTTGGTAAGCGTGGAACATGAATCGGCATATTTCTTGAGAAATTTCACTCTGGTGATTTTTCGTCTTTCAAAAGATAAATCAGGGACATTAAGTTGTACTTGATTCATCTTTCCTACAAGTGGTAATTTGAAAAACAAAATGATGAAACCCCGAGTTTATGAAATGACACACAAAACTAATTTTCCGGAAAAACTATTTTGATTAAAACAAACTTAAGTGTTTTGAAATCATAATGGGAAAATAGTTTGTTGTGAGGGGGAGTTCTGATTGTTTACGCCAAAGTGGATGGAGAATTGAAGTGATTCTCATCAAGTTGTCAAGTTTGTACAGTTTGTTTCAAATTTTCCTAGAAAATCAAAATTGAAACATATTTTGATTTTAGGGGGAGAAATTTTTTTTTAAAAAATAGAAAATTTGAAAATGTCAAAAACATTGAAAAATTCAAAACGAGTTTTGTTGTGAAAAAGAGGAAATGATAGTAAATCAGTGGACTATCACAGCATGCTAAAGAAATGAAATGTCAAATGTGATAAACGATCTCACTAAAGATGTGACGATAGGCTCAGCTAGACTAGTAGTTTTGCGATAACGATACAAACATAAATGAAAAAGCCTAGTTCTAGTGGGAAACATGGTTGAAAGCATAGTACTTAGTTTTGTCCTTCTTGACTGTGTGCCTACTCAGTAATCGCTGAATGCCAAAAAGCATAAAAACTGGTTAAGTTTGTGAACTTTCACTACTTTGCTGAAAAATCGCTATGATTGTGCATTTCATTTTGCAAAGATTTAAACTTGTTTGATTTCTTTATTTTGTTTAAGCATCGGACATCCTCTGCGTATACGGGAGTATCGACCTGGATGTTGTTGCCTAAACGTTCTGCTTTATTTTCTTTGGTGTTTCGTTTAAGCTTTGGACCTCCTCTGCGTATACGGAAGTATCGACCTGGTGGTTAAAGCCTAAACAACTTCAACTTGTTTTATTTTCTTATTTTGTTTATACATTGGACTTTCTCTGCGTATACGGAAGTATCGACCTGATTGTTAATGTTTAAACATTCTGCTTTATTTTCGCATATATCACAGTTGATGAAAGTTTAAAGGCATTACTTGAGTTAGTGTATTGCATGATGAGGGGATATGCTGAGATCGTGGGGTCCATAAGAATTTAGTGCAAAATTAATATACATTAACGTATCGGTAAGCATTTTTGAAAGTTTTTAGATTGAGCTTAAGTGGACAACAATATCGTCAATCAACGTGAATCGTTTAGAACTTAAAACGATTAAAAGCTTAACGGTGCTTGTGATGTGTCTCAAATACTGATATGATCCTCTTACACAAACTCACAAAAATATGTTTGTACATATTTCCTTTCTGCATTTAATTTCTGTCTTTACATTTATGTTTCTTATTTTGAAAAAATCCAAAAAGATTTTTGACAACTGATGTTGGAGAGCTGACATTCAAAATCTCAAAGGCTAAACATGATGAACAGACAGGTTGGTTAATTGATTTGAAATGTTTAAGATGATACATTAATTTGAATCAGTAATTGGAATGTTTCAAATTTTAAAAAAAAAGTTATAAATGTGAAAATTCTCAAATGTTTAGTTGATTCATTAAGTTGAATCACAACTTTATTGGTTTGTAATAGAGAGGTTGAGTTGTGCAGGTTTCTAATTTGTTGATACGGAAAGCCAGGCGTCGATCCCAAAAGCACGGAAGCTTGACGAAAGGGGGAGCCTGAAGAGTCTGAAGAAAAAGAGCAACGGAAGCTAAAGACAGATCCACCGGGATTCTGTTCAAGCAAGAAGACTCAAGAGAGAGAGAAAGACAAGTCGCTACGAGTTTCACTACGGATTGACTACGGCAATATCCAAGGGGGAGTTTGTTGATGCATTTATTGTCTATCGCCTTCGTCAATTCGAGTCGTAGTGAAAAGCTGGAAGAAATCAAGCGCATAATGTCACAATTAGTTAGAAATAGCAAGGTGGTGTTTTGGTAATTAATGAGAAGTCTCATTAATTCCAAGGCCTATAAATAGGATGTTGATGACATAAGATTAGAAGTGAGTAAGGGTTTTAGAAGACTTTCCTCCACATTTGTACTTTCGGAGATCCAAGTTTAGAGAGAGAAAGTCTAGAGAGAGAAAGTGGTTGTAAACGTGAATCTTGTACCGGAATTGTCATATTTCTCAATGGAATCACGTTAGTAGTACGTTATTGTGTGTTCGCAATCGAACGGCGTAAAAACCGGTCCTACAGTCGATTTTGGTAACGGCTAGGAGAGACACCTACCTTTAGTGGAGTTCTCATACAACAAAAATTACCACACCAGCATCAAGGCTGCTCCGTTCGAGACTTTGTATGGGCGGAAAGGCCGATCACCTCTATGTTGGGCAGAAGTTGGCGATAGCCAAATCACTGGCCCAAAACTCGTTATCGACACAACGGAAAAGATTGCCCAAATCAGACAACGAATGGCGGCAGCTCGTGTCCGTCAGAAAAGTTACGCTGTTAAGCGTAAGAAACCTCTCGAGTTCTAGGTTGGGGATCGAGTGCTACTTAAAGTCTCACCTTGGAAAAGCGTGGTTCGCTTTAGCAAACGGGGCAAGCTTAATCCGCGGTATGTCGGACCTTTCGAAATCACTGAGAAAATCGGCAAGGTGCCGTACAGATTGAATCTGCCCGAAGAGCTCAGTGGTGTTCACAACGTCTTTCACGTGTCGAATCTGAAAAAGTGTTTGTCAGATGAGACCCTAATCGTTCCTTTCAAGGAACTCACTATCGACGACCAGTTGCGCTTCGTCGATGAACCGGTGGAAATTATGGACCGGGAAATTAAGACTCTCAAACGTACCAAAATAGCTATTGTTCGAGTCCGTTAGAAATCCCGTCGGGGCCCAGAGTTCACTTGGGAATGGGAGGACCAGATGAAACGCAAGTACCCCCAGTTGTTCAAGAAAGGTGAGTCCAGTACAGAAGCTACTTCGGATGATGTGATACCCCAGGAAAACGCACCACACGACTAGCTTCTCCGGCAACGATGTGCTAAATTTCGGGACGAAATTTCTTTCAACTTGGGGATGATGTGACAACTCGTGTAATTTCCTAAACGTTTTGTTTTACTGTGTAATTGTATGAACGTTAAGTGAATTGAATTTGGTGACAGATTTTATTTGAACGATTGTGTGCTTGTTAATGTTTGAAACCAGAAACCCGAAATTGAAATGTTGGAATACGTTATTTTGTGAAACGAAGCGTTGTATTATGGTACTTTGCGATATGCAACGTTTTAATTAATTATTTCGTGAATCTTGCAAAACCATTACTTTGTGCGAAACCGTTACCTATTAAAAACCGAACCCAAGCCCACCCCTCCTCCCCCCTTGCACCACAAACAAGCCCAAACCCCATTCCCTTTTCCCTTGGTGCGAAAATTGGGGCCCAACCCCATACTCTCTTGTTTCCTTGTAGCCACTAGCCCAACTCCCTTGGATTTTAATTATATGTAGGAAACTTTGGGAATAAGTAATCAAAAACCGAAACCCTAACTCACCCCCTTGTGATCGTCGACCGGAAGAGACTCCCCTGCGAAAATCAAACCCTAGCTCCTGATTCAGCTTCTTGATTCGCCTTTCACTTCCTTGTAATCCCTTATCTTGCTCCAAGGTTAGTATGCTTGTTTTGGATTATGATTCTTGGTGAAAATTTGTATAATCATGGTTGTGATTTTTAGTTGACATGCTAGGGTTTTAATGTTATATGATTTGTTTCGGTTAAGTATGTGATTTGTTGAAGTAATTGATAATTTGTATGCATAAATGATCATTGGCTGCGTTTTTGTGAAAAATCGTGATGTGTTATGGCTACGGTTTTGTGATTATTGGTATGGTTAGATGGTAAAGGATGATTAACCTGCTGTTAGTTGTTACTAGGAAGAGTCAGGGTCGTTTATACGCATTTTGGTGTCGTTTAAATGTAAAACTGCATGCTGATTGATGAAAACAGCCAACTTCAGTTGGCTGTAAACAGACCGTTATAAATTGAAAAATTGATTTTCTAAAGTCTAAATTATACTTTTTTGAAAAAGGAATCAAATGGCGCTGGAATCATATTTTTTCGAGGTGGTTTGTTATTTTTAAAGGTCCGTTTTGTACAACAGCAAAAGCTATGTTTTTCTGCAGAAAATGTGTGTTTTGTTTTTCATCATAACTTCAAACATGGATAGAGTTAGGTCACGAAATTTGTATATAAGATGGTCAACTGGAATTTCGTTAATCGGACTTACGATGAATTTTAAATGAATTTTTTTGTGGACTGCAGTCAGAAAGTGACGAATCTTATTTCAGCCCGGTAAATGATTTTTATAAAATAATTGGTAACGAATTGGATCCCGAGATTTTTACACACTAATATTTGTACACACTAATATTTGGACTGTTTAGAACATTCTGTAAGAATTTAGGAATTTTTTAATCAAGTTAACTATTTTATTAAAATACCCGAAAACAGCCCAATTTTGGATATTATAGCTGAAACAATATAAGTAGCGATTTGCGTGTCTAAATGTGGGTTATGTTATCTGATAATTATCAAACTTGTTATATGTCAATGAAAGTGTTAGGTGAAATATCGTATGCTTGCTCTTGAGTAGTTACAGGTGGAATGTATATATGGGCGTGAACTATTAAATTGAGTGCATGGTATGTGGTAGATGCGTGTAGGAACTTTGTGTTCTATTTGAAATCACTAATGGACTACGTGGTAATTATACTAGGACGCGATTGACCAACCCTAACTGTTAGCTATTATAAGAGTCCAACCGAGCAACCAAAGGTGAGTTCACACTTTCGTCAAAGCATGGGATTCCCGGTGGTTTGGGAATGAGTTAAATAAGGATATCCCGGTGGTTTGGGAATGGGTTAATTAACAACCATCCCCTTAGGTGGGATGCAACATGCGTATTCTCCTTGGGTAGAATACGTACCTCGGTCCTCCTTGAGTAGGACAACAACCTTAAGCTTACTAGACAAAACTCTATCGTGAAGTCCCTCATTATTATATCGACTTAATCGTTGGGCCATTGGCGAATGGGTCATTAGTTAAATAGCGCTATTAGATATGACAAGCCTCACACCGTGCGGCAGAGGACGGGAGTGGACTAATGTACTTGGGCACTGTCAATGATGATAGACATTGACGCAGGACACATAAACATGACTTAAGTCAGTAGTCGATATGGTAACGGGCCTACTAGTTTACAACATGGGGTAGCCCCCACGGTATTTGGTTATGGGAACATGGAACTGGATAACTTTTGGTTTTCGAAACAACTTAACAACTTATGGTTTTTGGAACAACATTAAAACGGACAACCAACTGTGAACTTGCCAACCTTTTTGTTGACACGTTACCACATGCTTTGCAAGCCGTTAGGTTATTTGCTGAAGCTTGCATGGGGAAGGAGTCGTTGTGGGACATGAACCGCTGTGTGTTCATGATAAACTTATAAAACGTTTAACTTATATTTTGGTTTTGAACTTAAGCTTCCGCTGACTTTTTAAATTTGGTTTTGGGACTTTAGTTTGGTGAACTTTAAACGTTTGGTTGCAATGGTTCTACTTTACTTTACTTAATGTTTATTATGATTGGTGGTATGATGCTAGTCAGTCACACGTCTCGCGGTAATACTCCGCTTGTGGTTTTGGGTGTGACAGTTATTATCTTTGAAACCATAATCAGGTTAAAGGAGTCGTATTCTACGTGTTGTGGCGTGTCCGAGTTGGGTTATAGAAGTAAATAATTGTCAAGACTGGAAGACAATAGTGGTATTTTGACATATGTCATAAATTGATGGCTTCTATGGGTGCGACATCCAGGCCCGTGGGTTCCGTAGTGGGTAAATTCTATATCGATCGATTACTAGAGTACAAGATATTTTCCATTGAGACGATAGTGGGGCCAGGCGCATGCGGCATTTAATGCTTTAAATTGATACACTGCACTGCACAAATTAGTGTTTTGAAAGTTTGACACACAAACTGTACAATTTTTATGCTTTAGATATTTTTTTTCAGAATTTTTAGTTTGGTTATAAGCTTAACAAGATAATTTTTCAAATTTGTTTCGGTTCATTATTTTGATGACAGATGGTTAGTTTTACAAAATTTTGAAGTACATTTGTTTTATATATATGGTAATTTAGTGGTATTTTAAGGGTGATCCTTTTTTTAGACACCCCCTATACGACACGTTTAGGGTTACAACTGTATTGAATAAGCCCTCTATACGTCCCGTATAAGTCTATACGTGGCGTATAGAGGGCTGATTGATGTGTATGTTGTCCAAGAATCATGCTGCACAAGTAAACCCTATACGTGATGTATAGTCCTGACTGATGTGTATTGTCCAGGAATCTTAGGGGGGGGGTAGCTGTAAAAGTGGAATGCTAACGAAGTGTATAGCGCTATATGCATCGTATATAGGTCGGCAAATTGCTTTTAAAGCCTTGCAATCGCATGGAGGGTCAATCAAACAAAACTTCAAAACAAAAATTCATTTGATTCTTCCATTGAAACCCCTCGTATCACGATATCGTTTTGGGACGTTAGCTATTTTTTGGCAAAAATTCAAACGAGTCATGAGTGTCAGAAGGGATTTTCGGATCCATCATTGATAGAGGTAAGGAGGTTGTGTTCATTGTGATGACGGGAGAGTGCTGCCTGATTTGAACAAGGTAAAAAATATCTATAAGATGTGTTGCTGTTATTTTTACCAATGTCTCACCATTAGGTTGTTTCATGAGTTCGTACAAGTAGCTGAACCATCTTACGTGGCACAAAGCTATCTGGAGTACGCATATGGGGTTCCCCATTCTCACAAAGCTGAACCATCATACGTTGCATAAAGTTATCTGGAGTACTAGGAAGGTCCTAACCCATCGTTTAAAACCTACCAGGTATGAGATTCTTGTCACTTAAGTGTTATTCGATGTATTTAATCTAACGTACCGTTGTTTTAGGATTTCATGTCTGCTGATGAGTTGAAGGCTTGGGTTGCAGTTAAGAATGGTTATGTCATCATGACCCGAAGAACGAAGATAAAAGGCGATGGGCCATTAGCAAGGGCCATGAAGATATGGTTACAATGCGATCGTGGTGGTGAAAATAATATCACAACCATAATTAGACATTCTGGAGGGTCATGCGTTTGTTCTTGCAGAACATTTGGAGGGTCATGCTTTTGATAGGAGGCTGACCCGGAATGAAGAACTTATAGTGGAGAAGCTGTATTTTCAAAACATGGAGCCACATAACATACATTTAACCATAAGAGAACATAACCCACAAAACGTGTGTATTCTACTAGACATAGACAATGTGATGAAAAAGATTAAACACCAAATGCATGATGGTCACACTTCAGTGAAGATACAAGACAGAATGTTGCTTAACAGAAAATACGTTTATTACACCTGGGAGAGGGCCCCACATATGTTGATGATCAACCCGACCTACAAAAAGAACATATATAAACTTTTGTTTGTTCAAGTTGTGGGTGTGAAATCGACACACAAGTCGTTTTGTGTTGCTCAAGCAATTGTATCTAAAGAACGACATGATAACTTCTTGCGGGTCCTCTAGAGGATCAGAGGAGCGACATGTTGCAAAAGTGTATGGAACCGCGCGCGATAATAATAGATAGAGATCAAGCTCTGATGAATGCTTGTGATAATATAATTTTAAACACTTCCAAATATCTATGCAGGTGACACATCGCACAAAATATTCTCAAAACATTGCAAGACAACATTTAAAGATGAGGACCGGAGAATATTTAAGTTTCATGGGCTCAATCGTGTGAGTCTCACACTCCGCAAATATACGATCATAACTTCGACCGACTCTTTCAATGACTGAATGACCATACGTACATACATACATCCTATTATTATCATCATCATCATCATAATTTAGCATAACTCTTTGCTCCATATATGTGTCCCTCCTACCATTGGTGACTATGTCATTCTGAAGGCTGAGCAACACTTGCAACTAGTCATAGTAAGTTGTAGAGATTTTAGAAAATCCATTACAATGGATATAAAAAGAATAATGCTTACTCTAGCATTAAATTAACAAGTTTTTTTCCGAAGCTTGACTATCAGTATATTGGTCGTGGATAGATGATGAAGGGTTAGTGAAACTCTCCAGTTCATCAAAGTAAGGGGTCTGTATCTCTTCAAGCTTCATTTTGAGTGCTTGCAACCTAAACTCATCATCAGAGGTAGTTAAATTAATATCTTGTTTCTTAATTTTGATACGACCCTCGAGCATATTTGTTACTTCAGACATGGTAGGCCGATGAGCAGGATACTTATTAATGCATAGTAGAGCGATTTGTATCATTCTCAATGCCTCTTCTTTATTAAAATCAGAACCCAATCTTGAATCCACCAAGTCCATCAAACACCCTTTTTGTTTAAGAGCAACAACCTTTAGAAATGAGAAACATATTGATAAATTATACAGGATTGTCTGAAGGAAATACATTGTTTCAGCAAAAGGAGTTTTACCCAATCAACAAGACAAATAAATTCTTCAGTTGGGTGATATTTCATATTACTCTTTCCAGCAATAATTTCCAATAAAAGAACCCCAAAACTGTATACATCTGCTTTGTATGATAAGTGGCCTCTCAATGCATATTCTGGGGCCATGTACCCTCTGAAGGACCAGAAACAAAATGAAAGATAAGTAAAAGAAGCTTACAATGATAAACAATAGAAAAGAAAATAATAGCTAACGTAGCTTGGGCGACTAACTTTTAATGGATCTTAGCCCAATTTATAGGATAATGTCACAAACTACCTAAGACATGGATCAGAAGATTTGTAAATTTCAAAATTACAGATTGGTCTTGAGAGAGAGATATCAAAGTTAAAAACTAAAATTCTTATTGATCTTCACATATAGGGTGTTCTTTGACTGTTATGGAAACTCCATAGAAATGTATGGATATATCCATTAAAGATCCTACCGTGGTGTAAACAATAACTTATAAAGAATATTCTTGAACTGGAGCATTACAAACACTGATTCTTTGGTAGCATTAGAAGTATAAATTAAATAGACCTCATAACACCTCATAAATGTTTGACATTTGCTTGTAAAGATCTATTGTAAAACGTTTTCTTAAGAACTACAAACATGTTTTTCACATGTATAATCTTGCCTTCCAGTCCAAGTTTTATGAATCATTTCAAATATCATAATGTAAGACTGAACATAGTAGAGACTAAGTTTCGTATGGAAGCCTAAAAGAAAAGCTTGTAATACGCGATACCAGAGAACATCGATTCATGGGATTCTAACCGAGTCTGGAAATGTTGCACCAGCAACTATAGCAACTATTGTGGGTGGCGATAAGAATTGAGGTCTAGAAGAATCTAGACAACAATGTAAGAAGTAATGAGGAGGATTCAAAGACATGGTGGTGAGCATGGAAATGATGTTATGGATGTGGAGTTATTGATATTGTAGTTGAAGACATAAGGTAAAGATTCACACCAAAAGCTGCATGAGTTAGGATTGTATGTTGGATATCACGGATGATTTGAAGAAAGCTGTCAATGTGTGGTGACTTAAAATTCAAGTTCCGCTACTTGATAGAAGTGACAGTGAATGCAAGAAGGGGTTGATTAGTGGAGACAAAGCTTCCGCTACGATAATGAAGTTGGTAATTCTAAATAAATCGCCATTCCTAGGAAATCGAAAAGAAAAGGTGATTGCTAACTTCAAATCGGAGATTACCACAACCAAGAGCGAGACAACCAAAATCCACTTAAAGAGTATAAATGCATGTGGTGCAGGCATGGACATCTGGACAATGAGAGAGGCATGTGGTCGAGAGAAAATAGATATGCTCATTTACTATAGTTACATGATTGCGTAAACCTAATGATGAAGAGGGAACACAAAAGCCACTATGGAAAGTAGATGCACTTGTCGACTATAGAAAGGTGTGTGGGAAGAGTTTGGGAGAGAGATTTAGAGAAAATTAAGTCCACATAATGCCAATGACGAAAAAAGGAGGAGGCTATACGAATTCAAGCATAAGAGAACAATCCAAAAGTGTTTGAGAGACTTCCGATCCTAACAATCTTTATATCGCGATTGGGTCACAACCATGGGGCATGACTAACCAAAGGAGGCCGGGAGTATAGAACCTTGTCAAGGTGATAAATAAAGCATATGCACTCGAGAAGGAATGTGTAAACCGAAGGATGATTGAAGATATTGATTATGAGAAACTTGGGGACATATCTTCATGAAAACAGGCGGCATGAAAACCACTTAAGTAAGAGAGAGTGGGTTGAGGCGTTATTGATGTGATCGACTACATTTGAATGCTCATACCTGAGCAAATTGAGCTTGCAAACAATGGTGGAAATGAAGCTTAGGGAGTAGTGCGAGGATAAGCAGACATGCATGTGTTTAATGCAATTTCTTAGTTCCATCAAAAAGAAGAGTAGCCTAAGATAGAGTCAAGGTGCCACACAAGGTAAAGCGAGGTGTTATATGGGCACAAGAATGCTCAAGTCTGAGTAGAAAAGGAAATTTAAAAAGAAGAATGACCACTAAAAGGCAAGGTTCAAGATGTTCATGAGACACCCATGGTTAAGGGCATGACCATCGTTGGATAAAACTAAATCCAACCACAAAGTGATGTTATGTGAGGTCAAAGTCCTCCAAGAATAGGGCAATGATTTAAGGGTAATCGACATGCCCAAGAATAATCATAAAGATAAAATGTGTATGAGGTAAAGGTGTCAAGAATGTGAAAACTAGTGGATCTAACCACAAAAGATGCTAAACAAGTAATGGGTATAATTATTCAGGCAAACCCTGATGATATAGAGTCATGCAAACCGAGTCATGCAAACCTTCCAATGGTGTCTTGTAACATTCCAAGCAGTTACATATCTTTTCATTTACTCTAATCCATGGGAATTATAGTTTCTTTCTTTTATTGGACATAAAAAAGCCAAACTCAAAGGAAGAGACCATGATTCTCATGGACAATCATGAAGAGTCAATGAAAAGAAATGGAACCCCTAGGAACATTACGGAGACCCACTGGAAGGTTTGGATAATTCAATGATAGATCATAGAATAATGTAAATAAAGACGTATAGAACTTTTTGATTATGAAGATTATATATCAGTTTTGGTAGGTTTAGAACTTTTTGAATAAAGACATGTATAGAACTTTTTGCATAAAGAAATGTATAGAACTTTTGGAAGGGCCTCTATTTGAACAAAACACATCTAAAGTGACATCAAAAACCAGTCGTAATGTTCTCATGTAAGTTGTTCACTCAAGCAATATCAAATGCTTATTGATTATATAACCTTTCATTATGGCACATGTTGTGTGAACGGTTTCAAATATCCGATAAAACATAGTAGAGACTACATGTTGGTGCACTTGTGTCTGTATTTTGTCTGTATTCTGTATGATATAAGACGATGTCCTTTGTTAGTCCTGTAAGTTTGACCAAGTCAACCATCCTCCTGGTTTGACTTGGCCAAACAGTTAGAAAATGGCTGTAACATGTCTGTGTCGAAGGATGTCTCATCGAAGGATAGTTTAGATCCTTCGATAAGCACGAAAGATAAACCTTCGATGGATGATGATGGACCTCGATAGATCATCCTTCGTGGTATATGTAGATCCTTCGACAGGTTTCAGGTCGATAGATGATCCTTCGATCAATCTATCTGATCCTTCGACCAGAAGATCTGTGTTGGGTATATATACCCATGTAATGTGTTCACTTCTGAGAGAGACACAAGAGAGACAGAAAGATAGACACTCAAGAACACAGAGACACTTCTGTGAGAACACACACACTTAGAGAGTTTGCAAAACAGATTTGTAAACATTGAGCTTGTAACCGAACCTTTCATACTTATTAATACAAGTGGTGTTAATCGGTGAATATTGTGTGTCTTGTGTTTGTGCTTGTTTCATCTCGGTTTGCACTCTAGCTTGGATTCCGCACTTGCTAGTGTGTTTCACATAACAAGGTTAAGGTTTGACCTCATCCTCCGAGGGACCTACAAGTGGTATCAGAGCTTTGGCTCTTTTCCTTGTTAAAACCGAGTTTATACAAGACTTTGGAGTGTTTGGACACATGGTTTAGCACCCGTTTTTAGTGTTTGTCTCGCATTTCTTGACGTAAAAACGTGTTCTAAACTAACCGGGTATGTTAAAGAACGGGTTGGGTAACTTAAAATCTTGTTTTAAAAGGTTTGGTAATTTCCGGCCAAATTCCGGCTTACTCCGGTGACCGGTTTCTGGATAAGATCTTTCCATTTTAAGCAATATTTTATTAGTCAAATCTGGTTTGGTGAAAAGGTATGGCCTGAACATACCTTTCTGCCGAAAGTTTCTACCAACCAATCACCTTTTCACCAACCTGTCACTTTTCGTGTCAGCTGTGTCAGTAGATCGAAGGATATCCTTCGAAGTCGAAAGATCATCTTTCGATCAAAGGAAGTTCGATAGATAATCATCTTTCAAACATCCTTCAAAGTCTGAGACTTATCCTTCGATCCAGGGAATCCTTTCGAAGGATATATATTCGAAAGATAAGGATCTTTCAATTGTGAATCTTTCGAAATCATTGTTCGAAATTCAATAGTGATCTTTCGAACACTGTTGATCCTTCGAACAATTATTGATCCTTCGATCTTAGTCTGTTTAGGTTTAACAAGTTTGTGTTGTCTTGTCTTTCGAGCTTGGATCCTTCGGCTGGCTGTCACCTTTCGAGATATTAATATAGAATTCATTTTTCTTATCAAACATGAATCCAAGTTGGTGGGGAACTCCGGCTCCAGATAGTGGAAAATATACAAGTACAGGTTCAACTCCCTCATGTTGGGGTACACCAGCTCCAGATAGTGGAAAGTACACAAATACAAGTCTATCTCCTTCATGGGCCGAATCTCCGGTGTCGACATCTTCGCAGGCAAATGCCTTATCGACAGGTCAATGGGCATTAGTATCAAATCAAACTCCGAGCATTCAAAGTATCTTATTGAGCGAAAGCGAAACCGGAAGTTTGAATCGACCTCCAAAGTTGATGCACTTAAACGAGTATCCGGGTTGGGTTGATAGATTTCGTACATACGTTCTTGGTCAAAATACCGAACTGTGGATACGTTTCACTACAGATTTCGATCAAGCTATAGAGGTTGCTGCTTCAGATACTGCTACGTTTGCCGATCTTCCTGAAGATCAAAAGAAAACGTATGATCTGGAAAAGAAAGCATACGCCATTCTCACTCAGGCGTTAAGCAAAGATATCTACCACCAGTTTGTCAGTTTCAAGACAACGAAGAATTTGTGGGACGGGTTGAAAACCAGAGGAGTAGGGAATGAAGCAACACATCAATTGCGTCATGATCTTCTCAAGAAAGAATTTGACTGTTTCACGTGCATGGATAAGGAGTCTTTGGGAGATATGACAAGCCGGTTTTATCACTTGCTTACAGAGCTGAACAATTTTGGAGTAGCGACAACTACAGCAGAGGTGGTGAAGAAGTTTGCTGATGCATTGCCTCCACAATGGAATAGTTTCTTGGAAATCTTGAAGTATAACGGAGTTTTGAGAACTACAAACATCAACGACTTCGTGCAACTTTTAGAAAACAAGGATCAGGAGGAAACCTTAAAGGCAAAAAGAGTTCCAGTGCCACAAAATCCAGAGATGTATTGTGGAACTTCCAATTCTTCGCCTGCAAGAACCGGTCCACATGCTCCACTTCAAACGGCGTTTGTCACAAGCACAGATATGTATGGCAATCCAGTACAAGTTCCTGTTAAGCCAGCTCCCACCACAGACATGTATGGAAATCCAATACAACCACCTCCTCCTCCTCCTGCTCAACAACAAGCGTGTTATGGAGGAACATCATCTGCTGGTCAGCAATCAAAACCAAATACACTACAGCTAGACACTTCAAGCTTAACACTATAGTGAGCGCGTACTGTGGGTTAGTGGAAGGTCAGATTGGCAACATTAATCTGACACAAGAAGACTATCGGCAGATTGATAAGGAAGAGATAGACTTGATGGATATCAAGTGGGCCTTTGCTAGTGCTGTAAGAAGGGCAAAGGATTTCATGGAAAGTACTGGCAGAACCAGCTTGGAAAGTAAGAAAGACACCAAGTATGGGTTCGATAAACAGGCAGTAAAGTGCTTCAATTGTGGTGAACGGGGTCACTTTAAAAGGGAATGTACAAAGCCAGCACAGCATGGGAACCAGAATCCCTTCAGAAACCAAGGCAACCAGCATAACAAGAACAGGAACAATGAACGTACATTGATACCTGTCAACAACCAGAGTCAAGCTGGAACATCAAATGCCAACAGGGCACTTGTGGTTCAAGTAGATGAAGGTTGTGACTGGTCAATTCAGTTAAGTGGTGATGCTCCCGATGGAACAGCATGTTTTGCTGAAGTTGTGAAGGATTTAGTTCACACCAGTGGTGGAGAATCTTCCGCCAATGGTGGTGAATCTTCTGAGGATGAAGACTCTTCGGGTTACAGCAGGAGTTCAGATGAAGAATCCTCGAGTTCAGGCGATGATCATGTGGGTGAGACATCTAGTGCTTCGGTTGATGCTGATATTGATGAACTTTTGGAGGAAGCTGCAACAGGAACTGATAGAAGATCTATTTTGGTGGATCAAGCTGCTTATTCTTCGTCTTCTCTCCATTCAGCCTTTATGGCTAATGTCGACAGTTCATCAAGTCAGGTATGTGTCGATGAACCCACTGCTATTAATTGTGATAATTGTGATAGTTTAAGTGTTAAATGTGCTGAGTTGGAAGCAAACATGTCTGAGTTGCAAGGCAAACATGATGCTTTACAAGCTAGTTTGTTTGACTTGCAAGACAAACATGTTTCTTTGAAGGATAAGTGGTGTGACTTGCAAAGCAAACACGAGGCTTTGCAAGAAAAGTATGATGTGACATTCATCCACAACCAGAAGTTGACTGTGGATCTTTCCAAATGCACTGAAGCCAACATGTTTTACGAAAACCATGAAAAGGAATTTAAGTCGGTAATCGAAAAATTAAAGAAAGATAAAACCGAACTGACAAAAATGCTTTCTAGGAAACAAACTGACATTAATTTGTATATATCTCGCCTTGAGAGTATGCAAAAAGAGATGGCTTGTGTGAAAACAGAAAGTGAGGCGATCCAGCTTAAGCTAGACAGTTATTTGAGCTCTAGCTATGTGTTGGATCACATCATTGACGTTCAGAAAGAGAAACGGGATGTCACATGCATAGGTTATAAGAAATGTCCACCACCAGTGAGACACAATTATGATGCAATGCCTGACGAGGAGGATAGAGTGTTCTTTGAACCATCTGTTCCTCTAGATGTAAAAGAGTTTGCTACAAGGCTCGGATACAAGAAAGAAGTATCATCAGATTCAGATGTATCAGCAGATACATGTGTGTCTTCTACTGAACTGAATCAGGATTCTCCAGTCATTACTGAGGATGCTGATTCTTCTGATGATGAATCTGATGATGTTGTCCCAGCAAAGTCTGATGCGGTAGTCAAAAATGAGGACATACCTCTCGAGAATCACATTCTATGTGAGCCTTCTGCAAAACCCGCTAAGACTGTTGCAATAGAATCCTCGTCTGAAAAAGAGTCGGAGAGTGTGAACTTGCTGTACACTCTTGTTGGTGATGATAAAATCTACTCTGACAAAGATTTTCCTATTAAGAATGTTAATCAATCTTTAATAAGTAAAGTCTTTGAAAATTCGACAAGTAAGTTTTTAGGAAAGAAAGGACCACGTGTTACAGTTACACAATGTCCTCCTATTCCAAAGGCCGAAATTCGAAAACAATATGGCAATAAGAAACTACCAACAATGCAAAAACAGCAAAATCACACCAAGCCAAAAGGAAAATCACCGGCTCAAGCGCAAAAGAAGCCGAATCAAAAGAAGAACAAAAATGTAAACTTTGTGAAATCAACGGGAACGGACAAAATCGAAACGTTTGAAAACAAATCTAACTTAGATTTTGTTAAGAAAGCAACTGTACAGAAAAGAAATGAACCAAGTAGTTCAAAACCTAGTACCTCGGGATCACAAAGTTCATCATCATCGGCTAGACAATCACATGATACTTCGGGGTTTGTTGAACGAAGATCATGTTTTGAGTGTGGAACAATTGGACATATAATTCAAAATTGTCCATATCTTCATAAACAAAAAGGAAAAGTTGATGTTCCCCATGACCAAACTGACCGTAAGCGATCTGTTTCTGCAAAACAAGATCCCCGACTTGTAAAAGAAAGGGAAATGAAACAGAGACGCCAACAGGTCAAGAAAATTGAAAAGGCGATTAAAACCGATGTGGTTAACAAAACAGCTGTTTCTGTAAAACCAGACAATTCAAAAACTTCAGACAACCATGAAGATAAAATTTTAAAGAACAACACTGGTAAAACAAAACAGACCTGGAAACCAAAAACGGTTAATGAATCAGGGGGACCATCAGAATTTACCAATCATCAAAGACAAGATGTTATTGTTATTGATGAAAATGGAAGACCCAAGACCACAATGGCTTGGGTCCCCATCTCCAACTAATCAATTAAGTTCATGTGCAGGGTGTTCCAGGAGGAACTATCAGTAGTCATTGGATTGTTGATAGTGGGGCATCCAGGCACATGACAGGCGACATGAAGCTTCTCTACGACGTCAAATCTATTAGAGGAGGTTATGTTGCTTTTGCTGGAGATAAGGGTGGTTATATTACGGGTGAAGGAATGATATCCAACGGGATTGTCAGCTTTGACAAGATCAACTTTGTGCAACAACTTGATCACAATCTTCTTAGTGTTTCTCAAATTTGTGACAAGCAATTCTCAGTACACTTTGATGCTAATGGATGTTATGTGCTGAAACCCGGCTTCAAAATTCCAAAAGAATGGATTCTCTTGTCAGCTCCAAGGATAAATGATTTGTACGTCCTTGATATGAGCCAAGCTATTACTACGTCTGCACAAGCAACTTGTTTCGTTTCCAAAGCCACAGAAAAAGACTCTATCTCTTGGCACAGACGAATGGGTCACATTCACTTACGCAAAATGAATCATTTGGTTTCAAATGAATTGGTGAATGGTGTTCCTCTTAAAAATTTTCATCTTCAAGACGTCTGTGTTTCATGCCAGAAAGGAAAACAGACGAAGAAACGACATCCTACTAAGAAGATCAACACGGTGGCAGTTCCTCTTGAACGTTTGCACATGGATTTGTTCGGTCCTGTCAAGCACAAGAGTATTCGGAATGATCAATACTGTCTCGTGATTACTGATGATTATTCAAGATTTTCTTGGGTGGCGTTCATGGCACACAAGAGTGAAACCTTTGGTATTATCAAAAACTTGATCATTCAGATTGAGAATTTGTATAAGTTGAAGGTTAGGCGGATACGTAGCGACAATGGTACTGAATTTAAAAATCATGCCATGGCGGAGTTTTGCACTTCAAAGGGTATTCTTCATGAGTTTAGTGCAGCTTATACTCCTCAACAGAATGGCGTCGCTGAACGTAAGAACCGCACATTGATCGAGACTGCTAGGACAATGTTGGTAGAGTCGCAGTTGCCCATTCCATTCTGGACTGAAGCTGTGGCCTCTGCATGTTACACATTGAACCGAGTCCTTACAGTCAAAAGGCACAACAAGACCTGCTTTGAGCTTCTTCAAAAACGGAAACCAGATTTGTCTTATCTTGAACCGTTTGGAGCTCCATGTACAATCATCGATCCTAATGGAAAGTTTGGGGCAAAAGCAATTGACGGATACTTTCTTGGGTATGCCACCCCTAACTTACGAGTCTGGAATCTGGAGACTAAAAGGGTCGAGGAATGGTCTGAGGTCAGAGTACAAAGGCACACTTTGCCAGTTAAATGTCCTGGTCAGCCTTGGATGTTTGAGTACGATGACTTTTTCAATTCGATCAATGTTGAAGCCGTTGAAGAAAGTGCTGCGGCAAGGATGTTTTTCGAGAGTGACAATGCAACAGTTTTGCCAGTGGTGCGTCCAATTCTTGTCAATCAAGAACCTTCTTCGGTGAACAATAATACTCTCGACAATGAGGATTTTCATGATGCAACCGAATTGAACGAATCTTCAGAGGATGATGAATTTCTAGATGCAGATCAAGAAGCTCCAACAACAGCAGTTCATGGTACTTCAGAGGGTACTCCTCCAGTGGATGCCCCTAGAACAGCTGAAGCTACTGCATCATCCTCTTCATCAATTCCGGGCATTGATTTAGTTGTTGATCTGAATTTCAACAATCTGGGTATAAATATTCCAGTTCCAGATAATCCAGAAACAAGGATTCATAATACCCATCCTCAACAAAACATCATTGGAAATGTGCAAAGTGGCATTCAAACAAGAAACATGTTGCGAAACAACAACAATGCAGGACTGTATGCAGCTATTCGAGAATCCGGGCAACAAAACGATTGGTCTTTCGCGTGTTATGTTTCACAGGAAGAGCCAAGAACTTGGAAAGAAGCCATGAAAGATAACTCTTGGGTTGAGGCAATGCAGGAAGAACTGCAACAATTCCAGAAGCTTGGTGTCTGGAAACTCGTAGAGAAACCTGCTGGTTACAAAAAGATTGGTACCCGTTGGGTTTTCAAATGCAAAAAGGATGACTGCGGAGTTGTTATCCGGAACAAAGCACGTTTAGTCGTTCAAGGTTTTCGTCAGATAGAAGGGATCGACTACAACGAAGTGTATGCACCTGTTGCACGTCTCGAAGCAATTCGAATCTTTCTAGCCTATGCGTCCTTCAAAGGATTCAAGGTTTATCAGATGGACGTGAAAAGTGCATTCTTACATGGTGTGGTTGAAGAAGAGGTGTACGTCAAACAGCCTCCAGGTTTTGAAGATCCTATCCATTCCGATCGGGTTTGGTTGCTCAACAAAGCTCTATATGGTCTTCATCAAGCACCGCGAGCTTGGTATGCAACCTTATCTAACTATCTGCTGGAGAACGGTTTTCGAAGAGGTCTTATTGACTGTACTCTTTTCATCAAAGAACAAGATGGAGATCTTCTTCTGGTACAGGTATACGTTGATGATATTATTTTTGGTTCTACTAATGATGTCTTGTGTAGGAATTTCGAGCGCATAATGCAGGATAAATTCGAGATGAGTGCTATGGGGGAAATGACTTTCTTTTTGGGCCTACAAGTACAACAAACTGAGTCTGGGATATTTATTCATCAGACTAAATATGTTGGTGACATCTTGAGCCGGTTCCAGATGTCTGATGCAACGCCCATTGGTACCCCACTGCCACAAAATCACGGAATTACCCCAGACTTGAAGGGTGAAGCTGTTAGCCCCTCATACTATCGCGCAATGATCGGATCTCTTATGTACCTCACAGCATCAAGGCCAGACATAATGTACCCAACGTGCCTGCTTGCCAGATATCAAGTCAACCCGAAGGCCTCACATCTTGCAGCTGTCAAAAGGATTTTTCGTTATTTGAAGGGTTGCCCTGACACCGGTCTATGGTACCCTAGGGATAATAACTTTGAATTGATCGCATTCAGTGATTCTGATTTTGGCGGATGCAAAATCGACGGCAAATCCACAACGGCTGGATGTCAGTTTTTAGGAAATCGCCTAGTCACATGGCAGTGCAAGAAGCAGACATGCGTCGCTACATCAACATGCGAAGCTGAATACATTGCTGCCTCAAGTTGTTGCTCCCAGGTTCTTTGGATCCAACAACAATTACACGACTACGGCTTTGAATTCCTAACTACTCCTATTTACGTTGATAATTCTGCTGCATTACAGATCACTAGAAATCCTGTGCAGCACTCAAAGACTAAACACATCGAAATCAAATATCACTTCATACGTGATTGCTTTGAGAAAAGGCTAATCGATGTTATTAAGGTCCACACCGATGACCAACGTGCCGACCTTTTTACCAAAGCATTTGACAAATCAAGATTTGACTTTTTATTATTGGTAAACGGCATTAAGGTCAAGCAAGAGTAAAACCAACATCGGAAAATCATTTTTGTAAATATCTTTGTGTTTTTTAAATTTGTCTTAGTTTGTTGATTTTAGGGGGAGTAACTCCAAAATCTAAAAATCCAAAAACATCGAAAAAATTTCAAAAACACAAAAACAATAGAAAAACAAAAATGAGTTTCCTGGCGAGTAAAAGAGAAAATGATAGTACATCAGTGGTCTATCCAAACCTCTTTAAACCTTAAATGAAAAACGATAAGCAGCTCTATATAAGATGTATCGGTAGGCTCACAATCATTTTAAAGTGTGCAAGGTGATATAAATCATAAATCGACTGAAGACCAGGTGGGAACCATTCATTGGCATATGGTCTTAGTACCGAAATTTCGTTTGATAGATTGCCGAGGTTCTGAGATATTCGGTCTTTATGCTGCTTATCATCTGGGTATCATGGTTATATCTTTTACCGAAAAATAACGGGGACGCAAGTCTAGATCTTCCATGATACTATACATACGTGTACATACTGCATTCGACCTCAATAAGTGATAAACAATCACATGTCCATATCAAATAAGTGATATAATATCACATTTTTCCGGGAGTCAAGTTCGTCTCTCTGCTGTACGGAAGTACTGACCTGTTCACGGACTTGCTCCTGTGCCCTCATGCATATGAAAATCAAGTTCCTCCTCAATAAGTGATTCTATCACATAGGGCTTGTTTTCAAATCAAAATAAGTGAGAATCTCACATCATATACGGTCAAACAGATGATAATCGGTATACTCACCGGTAAGATGAACCCTCGTGCATACCTTGATACGGGAATGTGTCGTGATGTGGATGAACACCGGTCGGTAAGTATAAATCATACCTTAACGTATCCCCTCGCCATGATTACATCTGATAAGTTGAGTTTAAGTGGACAACAATACCGATAATTGTTATAGGATGCTTATCTTAATGTTAACTAACTGAACAACAAGAGAACTTTGGCATGACCGTACACTGATATGATTCTCTTACCCTCGAAACTCAAAAAAAATGTCTGTATATATTTGTTTACTGCTTTTAGTCTTTACATTTAAAAAAAAAATTTCAAAAATACCAAAAAGATTTTAGGTGTGTTTTAATATAAACTTTATAAAAGCAAAAAAGATTTTATTTCTACTTTATTTTCGATCGTACGATGTTGGAGCTCGAGTCTTCGTTACCTGAAACCTGACTGAAAACCGAATTGACTAAATCTTCATAAGCGGTCGAAATTTGCAAATTTTGAAAGTTAGAAACTAAAATTGATAAATTCGTTAAACTTTCAAACTGTCGGACGGTGTTTGATTGTGACATGGTCATTCGTGTGTCACTTGTTTATGCTAACTATATTCCAAGAAGTTGTTCTCATTACGCGTTTAGATTTCTTGCATGTGCAGATTCTAAAGGCAAGGAGAACATAGTCGATGACAAGCTTCGGAATGAAGACACGACGTGAAGGCACTCAAAAGATGAAAATGATCGAGTTGCCGCTGACCATCATCAACAACACAAGGATCTCAAGCTATAAAGATCAAGTCATTCACGAGCATAACTCAAGGGGGAGCTTATGTTAAGGGGGAGTTTGTCAACACACTTCCTACCTGATACGGGTAGTTTGTTGATACACTTTCTGCTTTAAAGACGTGAAGACTTTGAAGATCCTCCGACATTGAAGACTTGAAAGGACGTCAAAGACTTGAAGACACAAAGATCGAGACAAAGCTACAGCCAAGGGGGAGTTTGTTGGTGCACTTGTGTCTGTATTTTGTCTGTATTCTGTATGATATAAGACGATGTCCTTTGTTAGTCCTGTAAGTTTGACCAAGTCAACCATCCTCCTGGTTTGACTTGGCCAAACAGTTAGAAAATGGCTGTAACATGTCTGTGTCGAAGGATGTCTCATCGAAGGATAGTTTAGATCCTTCGATAAGCACGAAAGATAAACCTTCGATGGATGATGATGGACCTCGATAGATCATCCTTCGAGGTATATGTAGATCCTTCGACAGGTTTCAGGTCGATAGATGATCCTTCGATCAATCTATCTGATCCTTCGACCAGACGATCTGTGTTGGGTATATATACCCATGTAATGTGTTCACTTCTGAGAGAGACACAAGAGAGACAGAAAGATAGACACTCAAGAACACAGAGACACTTCTGTGAGAACACACACACTTAGAGAGTTTGCAAAACAGATTTGTAAACATTGAGCTTGTAACCGAACCTTTCATACGTATTAATACAAGTGGTGTTAATCGGTGAATATTGTGTGTCTTGTGTTTGTGCTTGTTTCATCTCGGTTTGCACTCTAGCTTGGATTCCGCACTTGCTAGTGTGTTTCACATAACAAGGTTAAGGTTTGACCTCATCCTCCGAGGGACCTACACTACATCATTTATAGAAGCTTGGAAAGATAACTCCATGACAAGGAGTTTATTATGTGGCGCATTCTAAAACTTATAATGTAAGTGGAGATATTCGTAGAGGAGAGTAACATATATAATGAAAGAATGATGCAAGTCAAAGAAAATGAGTATAGTTAACAAGGAACTCACATTGTTCCGGCGACTGTCGTTGTGATGTGAGTGTTTTCTTCTTCGTTGAGCTTTGCTAAACCAAAATCTGAAATCTTTGGGGTAAGGTCAGTATCAAGAAGTACATTTGTTGCCTTTATATCCCTATGAACCATTCTTAGCACTGAATCTTCATGTAGGAATTTTAGACCTTTTGCTATCCCAATAGAAATTCGTTGTCTTGTAGGAAAATCTATTTCCATCATAGCTTTATCATTATCTGATTTATAAAAAAAAAAAATGTATGTTATTCAAGAAGTTGTGTGTGGTTAGATATACCAATCATATTTAGTGGGTTGACTTGATTTAATCTCCTAGCTTCGATTTACTTGGTTTCCTTTTCATAGCCTTTTATTTTGTATTAGTCATTGTTTTCTCATGAGAAATACACAAATATTATTCCAGAATTGATTACGTATTCCATTTTGGAGTGTCCGGTGTAATTGTTAACATTTCCTTCTTTTACAAATAGCCTATCATTTTGAATGCCCATCGTTACCTTTAGTTCACTACAAAGATTGACTTTGTTTACTTTTTTCATTACTAAGTGGGATGGAGCGAGAAAAGGAGAATACCAAATAGAGCATGTGCTAGAGAATTATTCGCCATGTACTCATAAACAAGCAGTAGTTGGTTGCGTTCCACACAACACCCATGTAGTCTTACAACATTAGGGTGTTGAATACTGGCTATCATCCCTATTTCATTCACAAATTCACGATTTCCTTGACTTGATTTAGAAGAAAGTTTCTTCACAGCGATTAGAGTTCCATCTTGTAGTGTGCCCTACAATTAATGGATTATAGGTTCATGTCAACTACACCTTTAATACGTTCATTAGTTTCTTTCATTTTTTTCTTTTGAATTTGAGCACCAAACAAATAAAACTTTGTAATATAACAATGTGCAACACTAAAAAATATATCACTATATATTCAATAATTACCATGTAGACTGATCCAAAACCACCTTCCCCAAGTTTATTTGAATCAGCAAAGTTGCGGGTGGCAGCTTTGATCTGTCTATATGTGAATACACCTGTCTGCAAATCGATTCCCCTTATATCTGCAAGTAAAAGGTATATTATCAATGAAATAAATGTGCCTAACTAATGGCTTAAGTAGCCACAACACAAACCTCAATGTCATTGAGGGGATAGAGGATTAGAGCTGGCCTAAACCAAATTTGAAGTTTAGCTTTCTAAATAACCGAAATTAATGCAAGGCTTTTTGAGTTATAACATTATGAAAATTTGTTGTTGCTGGTCTCTATTATGCAATTTTTTTTCACGAACTTTCATAATTAATTTTGTTTAGCTAATTGGTGAAATATTCAATCTAATTCTACTCCTTTGTGACATTAGTAATCACAATTTATACTAAGGTATTTGAATACTTCAAAAGTTTGGAAATATTTTTCTTTACTAGAATACATAATCATGAATAAACTAAACATCTGTATAACCAACAATGTGCTTTAAAAAATGGCAAATTGCATTTAAATAATCTCAGTTTTCTCAATTCGGCCGATAATAATCCTAACTTAGTGATTGTCTGATAATAATCCGAACTGTTCCACTTTTGGCCGATAATACTCCGCTGTTAAAAATAGCTTAACGGAGTTGGCCTTTTTCCGAATTACTACAAACTGATGTTTTACGGATTTTGATCAGAACGAGGATACGAGTCGATTTATGTAAAACTTACCTAGAAATGATCCTTCAAACAGCTTGATTTTTGTTAATTAGAAGTTTAAACACCCGAATTGAAGCACGGTTTTCGTCATTTGGGGCAGTATTTCCGAAGGTAAATTTTACATCAATCAACTCGTATTCTCATTCTAATCAAAAGCCATAAAACATCAGTTTGTAAGTCGGAAAAAAAATTAACTCCGTTAACCTATATTTAACGCAGACTATTATCGGCCAAAAGTGGACCAGTTTGTTTGTTTGAGCTAACAGATTTTTTAAAGAAACAAAAAGAATAACAACGACCCAGCGCCTAATAATAATATTGTATAAATTTAAATGAATTTCATCAGGAGGATTTACTTTCTTAGCTTGAGCCCATGTTGGTTGTGTTAAAAATTTCTTTAACCTTACTCATATCAGAATACCTTTTTCTCGAGATTTCTTGTCCCCTATATAACCTCTCTTCCATGCAACACCAATGACTATGAGAGTAAGGAGCAACACTGCAGTCACTGCTCCAATGACTATGAATATACTTCGTTTGCCAGACTTGGTCTCTATGGGAAGCAAAATATTAGAATCACATTAAAGCTGATTTTATATTAACTTTTTATGTTTACACACACGTCTACACTTACGTGACCCATATTTCACCCTTAAACTTAGTGGCGGAACTACATGGGGATCCGGACCGTTGACCCTCCGGCCTGCCAACATAAAACCTTTTTTTCACAATATCACTTTCACTAATTTTTTTCCCAGACACCCGATCGAGTAGAACAAAACATGATCATGCATTTATATTTATTTATTTTCATATAAATTAGGATATAATATCTACTATAAAAATTCTAGATTCTTTTATTTTAACTTTTTTATTCAAACTCTATTACAATTTTTTTATATGACAACGATTGGTCATTTGTGATGAAATCAAAAGTGAAAACACTAGGACAATAAGCATACCAGCCTCCATAGAAATGGCAGATATCATAGGTCCAAATACTCCATCCCTTGGGACTGCGGTTGTGCCATTCCCAGCATACTGAAACCGTATTTCTAATGTTTTATTAGTTACATGAATATTTTCTATTGTTTTTATTACTGCCTTATCAACCCCTCCTGCTTCATGCTTGATATCAAAATTCTTTAGTTCAATTGCACCCTGCAGGGTAGAAAAAAAGGAAAAGTTTTCTGTATCTTTTTATTTCTGTTTTTCAATTTCTAAGTGAAATATATAAAATAATTCAGTAATTTTAGAAGCAAGACCAAAATTCAACCTGTATATAAACATCAAAAGCACGTCTTCCAAGACTCTGGTAAGATCTATTATCTCTGAATACTATCTCAGCAAAATGTAGAGTCACCTTATACCTTCCATTTACTAAACAACGACCATAGTAAGTGATAGATAGTGGGGAGCGGCGAGCGACTGTGTAGAGTTCGGAGTCTTTCATAGTGAGTCTTGATACATTATTTATTGTATATCGATAATCCTTAACATTCCATACATTTCCTGTGCTACTAAATCCCCAGTGATCATTTAAAGGACGAAATCTTGCAGGTCCACCCGGATCCTGATCATCCGCCTCGTAAACCTTGTCTCCTATGATAACTCCTGTCCCACCACAATTGATATGAACTGAACTGTAGTCTGGACAAACAAATCAGAAACATAAAATGGACCAGCTTTACTTTGGTATTTAAGAAGGAAATTTAACTTCACTGAAATAATGTTGCTCACTCTTGGAGCAAGGAAATTGGCTAAAGCAATTTGCAAGGTCGCTGCATTAAATGAAACATGAAAAACATGGTGTTTATCTCTTTGAATTGAAGATCCATTAATACTAAAAACCACAAGTAGGGTATAAGCTTACGACTCGTTTCCATAATTAGCGTGGCTTCGGAATAAGTTCCTAGTAAATGAAGAAGTCATGCATAGACTATAGCTTGAAGTTTTATGGGAACAAGAAAAGAGTATTTAGAATCTGAAAGCTTACACTGATTCAGGACAACGTTGAAGCACTGGTTCTTTACTAAAGTGGTTGTAGGAAAGATCTACTGCAACACCTGAGTATAAACACAATAATGTCAGAAAATACAAAAACAATTTTACCGCCAAATGCATAACAACATCCACAACAACATTCATGGGTACTGGTATACAGGGCCGCCCCAAGCTTTTTGGGGGCCCTAAGCGAATTTTAAAATCGGGGCCCTCTAAAAAAAATATTATTCTACTCACAAGCGTAAGAATAACTTATCTTACTAGATTGATATCTTAATAAGTCAAAAAAAGGTTACTTGTGACACTCTAGGTTTTCCCGAACAAACATCTTGTAATATCATTTTGTATATACATTATTAAATGAAAATGTGACCTTCTTACATGCTACGTGTTGTATGTATGTATGTATATATATATATATATATTTATGAGTTTGTGCTAGTGAGTCGAGACCATGACTCGAGACCACTCGGTCTCGAGTGGGCCGTAACTGGTTGGGCCGAAACCCCCTTAGCCTACTCGAAACCAAGTATAAAACCCCCAAACCTTCCCCCACTTCCTTCATTTTTACACAAACACACACTCCTTTTCTCTCTCACTAAAAACCCTCAACAACACCACCTTCTCTCCCAAATTCTCGGTTCAAGCTCGGATCTAACCGGCAACAACAAAGAATCTCGGTCAAGAAACTCGGTCAAGCTCGTCATCGTCACCCGGACACTTCACTTTCTCGGTTTCTCCTTGATTCGGTGCCTTTTCACAACCGGTTAGTGTTCTAATGTGTGTGTAGGATATATGTGTGTTTTATGAACTAGAAGGTGTTTAGTTAGAAGTGTTATGCATGATTTTCGCATGATTTGTGAGTATTAACAATATGTGTAAACCATTATATGTTAATGCTTGATAAAATGTTTAAAAAAATGGCTAATGAATGGTAGTTTAAGAGTGTTTATGGCCAACCGAACTATGTTCAAGGTTACAAAATGAATGTCTCGTTTGTTTCTTGCAAAATGATCTTGTTAAACATGTGATTTTGGTTCAAAGAATGCATGGTTATGTTTAATATAAAAACCCTAAAATGATGAACTTATGATGAACATGTTGAATATGGGTTGAAGATTTGAAAAAGGTAATGTTTGATCCATTATAATTAATTGTCAGTTTAGAAAACTTGTTAGTTAACCCTCATTGGTTATTTCTTAAAATGGGCCTGATGCATAGTACAAATTGGCCTGATATATCTGAATCAGCACGTGAACAAGTCAAGACCAGCATTGCGACTCGAGACCACGGCGTGACAACTCGAGACCGCAACGGTTGCGACTCGAGACCACGGCCTGACAACTCGAGACCGCAACGGTTGCGACTCGAGACCTCCTCGTGACAACTCGAGACCGGACTCGGAACCTCTGAGGTTGCGAGTCAAGCCTGCACCACTCGAAACCAGCCAGTACAACTCGAGACCTCTGGGTTGCGACTCGAGACCGCAAGTTCTCGAGTCGAGACCCCCTTGTCTCGACTGGGCTGCTCACTTAGTTATTGGGCCATAACTTGAATTGGTTTGGGTTGCCTGATTGTTTGGACTATCTGCTTTGCTGGACTAATTGTCAACTGTGTGAATCTTTAGGGCCGGCCCAATAACTTATATGTTAAAAATGCATGTATTGTGTTAGAATCTTGTAAGATATACGTGATTAATTGTACACCAAACCTGACCTATACTGGTGACCATGTTAGGACGTGGTGACCAGCGTGTTTGACAAGTAACCTAAATCTGCCAAGCAACCCAAGGTGAGCTCACACACTAAAAGCATGCGTCCCAAGGAGGGACACGGACAAACTGCCAACTTTGGGAAAAATACTATTGAACTATTATTTCCGGGGGAAATCCGAATGGGTATTTACTATCTCCGGGGGAGATACGTTTGGATATTATTTATAAATCACAACTAGCCAAGCTAAACGAAACTCTATCACTTTAAGTCCCTGCTTACAGTACCGATTAATCGCCGGGGGCGAACGGGTTATTAGTTGATAGCGCTATTAGGTTTGACAACCTCACACCGTGACCGGGGGAGATCGGGCGTGAACTAGTAGACCTTGCATCTTGGTCAATGACGATGGACATTGACTCGGGGCACAATAACTTTCCGTCAACAGTTTCGGTATCTACAGTTTAGTGAGCTTACAGATGGGGTAGCTCCCCACAACGTGATTATAAATGCTTTATCTAAACAACTTATGTTTTTCGAAAACTAAAACTGGACAACTAGTGAACTCGCTCAACTTTATGTTGACACCTTACTGCATGCTTTGCAGGTACCCAGTGACTCAGGAGCTTGCAGCTTGCGGATGTGTAGTGGTCGTCTAACCCGTGTGTTGGGTTCTAAATAAACTTGAACTAAGAATCTTGTTCTAAACTATTTTGTCTATGCTTCCGCCACTTATCTGAACTATTACTTAACCTTAAATACTTTTGAACTTTGATTATGATATTTGCCAACCTTGTGGTTGGTGAGTATTACTTATGTTATTAATTAAATTGCTCAGTATAATTGGTGGCTGGATCCTGGTCAGTCACACCTCCAAGCGGTGGTGTTCCGCATGTGGATTTTGGGGGTGTGACAGATTGGTATCAGAGCCATTGGTTATAGTCAACTTGGTTTTAAAAAGGGGAAAAATCTTTTTGAGAAAAAACAGACTATAACCCGTGACTCGTGACGACACTACACTCCAAGTGCAAGGCTCAGCACATAGACCTCATAGCTCGGACTAGTGTCTACTTGCTTACTTACTTTATGTTTTCTGTTTTGTTATACGTACTAGTGTGCCTACATAGATAAATACACCTCTCTCTCCTATCTCATTCTCGCTACATTACGACACCACACTCATACTATGTTTTCTGTTTATGAAGACAATGAGTGGACGTGGAAGAGGAAACATTAACATGACTCAGGCTCAATTCACTAACCTGCTTAACACGGTGGCTGCAGCTTTCGCAGCTCACCCTGGAGGTAAACTCGTTATCCTAGGATGTTTAGATCCTTCCGCCGCGTCGTCTTTTATCCTTAAACCTATATGCTTCGCTTCTCACAAACAGGTCAGCATGCACCTGCGCAACCACACGTGTGTACTTTCAAAACTTTCATGGATTGCAAGCCTCTCCCTTTCAATGGCACTGAGGGTGCCATAGGTCTTCTGCACTGGATTGAGAAAGTTGAAGCTGTCTTTGCTGTCTGTGAGTGTCCCCTGCGAATTGGGTGAAGTTTGCTACTGGTACGCTTGAAGGAAACGTGCTTTCCTGGTGGAAGGCGCAAATTCAGATGTTTGGATTAGAAACTGCTAATGCTACTGCGTGGGAGGATTTCAAGGACATGATTAAGGAGGAGTACTGTCACCGGGACGACATCCACAAACTCGAGAACGAGTACTTTGCGCTTAAGATGGTTGGGTCAGAGATTGAGACCTGCACCAAACTGTCCAACGACTATGCTGCTCTTTGCCCAAACATGTCTCGGCCTATGTATCGAAGAATCGAATTGTACATCAAGGGTTTGGCTCCAGAAATCCGAAGCCATGTGACTGCAGCCAACCTCAATACCATTTAGCCGGTCGTCCGTCTTGCTCACAAACTCACTGATCAGGCCGTAGAAGAGGGCAAGCTGCCCAAAAGGATCAGTGCTACTGCCGGAACTTCTAATGACAACAAGCGTAAGTGGGAAGGAAATCAAAGCAAGGATGCTAACCACACTCAGGCCCCAGCACAGCAAAGGAAAACTGAAAACAACAAGGGCCCTCAACAACAGGGTGGTTATCGCGGAAACCACCCCAAGTGCAACAAGTGCAATCGACATCACAGTGGGCCTTGTGGGAAAAGTCAGTGTCAGCGATGTAACAAGATGGGGCATGAGGCCAAGGACTGTAGGAGCCCACGTCCCGCGGGGCAGAACCAGCAGCAGCAGCAGTATCATGGGAACGTCACGGGTTGTTTCCAGTGTGGAGCTGAGGGGCACTTCATAACAACCCTCGGTAAAACAGACATCCTCATAATATTTCCGACACCCTAATATATTTTAAATATCTCAATGTGTCTTTATATGCACCCCGTATGTGAAAACCGAGCCCCAAAATAGATTATACTATATAAAATAAATAAAAACAATAATTATTAGGTTGAGGCGGGCCGCGTAGG
This sequence comes from Helianthus annuus, assembly GCF_002127325.2. NCBI lineage: Eukaryota > Viridiplantae > Streptophyta > Magnoliopsida > Asterales > Asteraceae > Helianthus > Helianthus annuus. The sequence goes on from NC_035448.2 coordinate 151,351,538, forward strand.
GCCTCACCTCAAGTTAAAGCGGGCCGCGCGAGTGTGTACCAGTATATCGCCAAAACCATAAGCCCAAGCGGGCCGCGTACATGTTCGGTTTAGTTGATGCGGGCCGCGCGCGTCCTAAATGGTGGCATGACCCGGAGCCGCCACGTGTCCAGCGCGTGTCGAACCTAGTGTGTGACCGGACTAAGCTACGCTTTGACCCGGAGTTGACGCGGGCCGCATGAGCCCGGCCCAAACTCCACGCGGGCCGCGAGGGGACTCAATTACAGCCCTATAAATGGAGGCCATCGGCCTTCAGTCCGCTTTCGTTCATTTTTCTTTCTGTCTCTCTACACTTTTAAATAGTGGGCATTATACCCGAGTCCAATACCCCTAAAATAGCGAGGTTCTGCTACGATGTAAGTATTATAACCCCTGGAGACGTATTAGATACGCTGCCCGATTGATCTAGGGTTCCGTAACGGCTGTCGTGGTTCTGCCCGACGTAGTCGTTGGAATGCCGTCTCGGGGAGGGTATTACTAATGTTAAAATGGGTTATTATACTAACACACGTGCATTTGTGTAAATTATAGATATTCACCAGGAAACCCTAAAGAATCACCTAAGACAGCAATGTGAGTTAATTCTCTTTTTATATACTCATTTTTGTGAGTTGATCCACTTTTGTAAACCTTTTTGTTTACTGTTTTTACAAAACCTCACTTAATTAAATATATACAAACCAGTTATTGAGTATTTGTAAAGAATACAATTATAGTGGGTATGTTGGGGTTTTGTATACAAACTTGGTTACTGGCGTGGTAACATCCCATAAGTTGAGTATGACCGTACCACTAATGTTAATTGTGATGTCTTGGATACAAATGTAATTGCGGATGTGCCCTCAATACTGCAAATTGGTTTTTACTTAAACTTGATTAAACTGGGAATCACTCACCAGTATTTCCCACTGACAAAATGTTTTTAAAACGCGTTTCAGGTAACAAAATGTGAAAGCCAAATAGAAGCCAGCTGGACAGCACTGAAGGCTTGGAAAAGTGGCAATAAAGTTACCTAAGAATAAAATGGATGTTTTTATTAAATAAATAGGATTTATTCCTATGAAACGTGTGTATTGAAAACTTGGGTTTTTACCCATATGTTTAATGTTATAAAACATGGTGGTTTACTCTGATTAAAATATTTCCTAACTACGGTCCTGATGAAAATTTCCGCTGCCAAATTGGATAAATAAATGTGATACCACCGAAACTGGCTCACGGCCGCCCGTTCCTGGGAGATAGGGATCGGGGGCTGTGACAGAAGGTGGTATCAGAGCTATGCCACTGATTCAGCCACAGAAGTGTTCTGCTGACATCAAAATTCAAAGTGTTAGGAAATAAACTATGGAAATACATGTATAATTGTATTTCTTGCTATGTGTTATCTGACTATTTGTTAGTTTACAGTATGAGTGACCAAGGACCTTCTGACGCCTATCGTGAACTGTCTGGTTCGCCTAGGAGCGAAGGCACCTCCTCTTCTCAGCCTGCCCTCTCAGGGTATTCTGCTGACACAGAAGAAGGAATCTTTGTGTTTAAGGCTCAGTCTGAAGAGCCATTTCCTCAGAAAAAGAGGGGATGGTTCAGTAGGGGAGCGTACGAGCGTAGGAAAAGAATGAAAAAGTTGCAGGAACAGCGAGTGTTAGCCGCAGCAAAAAGAGAAACTGATGCTTATAATCAGGATATGCTCAATAGGGGTATCGCTAATATCCATATTTTAGCAACCACTGCTGCCGACCCAAACCTGGAACAAATGCTAGCACCACAACCACAAAATCCTGATCAACCCATGGAAATAGAAGACCAGATAGAAATGCCTGATTTCAACCCGGAGGAGATACCTAGGGTACCTGCACCTAATCCTCTAGACCCAAACAACTACGACCCCTGGTGGGACGATGTTAGGGACTACGTACAACAAAACCCAATTCAGGAAAATGTGCCAATGCCCAACTTAGGAGCTTATCCAGGGTTAGATCCTCAAGATCCCTACAACATTAGTGACGCATATGTTAGGGAAATTTTAGAAAATCCATACCCGTACCAAGCCCCTATGCCTCCATATCAGGAACCCGTACCTCAGTTTCCAAACCCAGTCCTAGAACCTGCACCCCCAATGAGTGCAGAAAATGTCCAAGAACTTAGGACTTTTGGAGAGGAAATTTTAGAAAGCAGTGATCGAATGCGACAGGTGGGAGAACGCCTCGTATGGAAATACGATGAGCGTAATATGGATTTTTGGATAAATCCATATCAGTGAAGGTGATGGCAGAAACGGTAGTAGTAATAATAATAATAATCAAATAATATATGTGTGTATGTGTTAGAAAAAAAAAAAAAACTACGGATGCATACTATTAGTATTGTAGCTTTACATTTCAGTCGGTACTGTAATTTTTATTTATGTACTGGTGTGTATTGATGCATACTATATAAAAAGAGTAAAAGTCGCAATGTTCGACGCTTTTGGTTAAAAAGTGTGTGTCATGTGATTTGCTATATATAAATATTATTTGTGATATTAATATTTGGTAAATGTCTAAAATTCAGATGGCCGACGCGGGAAATCAAGAAAATCTGAATAACGATAACCAGAATAACATTAACGTGGTTAATGAGAATTCGGACAATAATAACAACGGAAACCAAATGGATAATAGTGCCGTTCAGCATATTGTGGCACAGGGAATTATAGATGCAATGCCATTTATTATTCAAACAGTTCAGGAAGCGAATAATAAAAGTAAGCATAGCAGTAAGCGACCAACTGAACCCGAAAACAGCGTGAACAATGGACCCATGCTTCAAGCGCCCGTTCCCAAAAGAAGAAGAACCATGCCACATGGTTGTTCTTACAAAGAATTCTGGTCCTGCAAACCAATAGAATTCTCGGGCAATGAAGGACCCATTGCAGCTTTACGCTGGATAGAGAAAACTGAGGCAGTTCTGAAAATAAGCAAGTGTGCTGAAGAAGATAAAATAATGTTTGCTTCAAATCTGTTTAAAAATGCAGCCTTAGAATGGTGGAACACTATCCTCCAATCCAGAGGAAGTGATAGGATTTATAATATGGAATGGGAAGAATTCAAGAACATGGTAGAAAGGAAATTCTGCCCTCCCAATGAAAAGGAACAAATAGCAAATAAGTTTCTGAATCTAAGAATGACCGGGGTAGACAGTAAGGGTTACACTACCACATTCTTTGTATATGCTAGGATAGTACCTACCCTTGCATCACCTGAACCAGTGTTAATCTCCCGTTACATTTGGGGATTAATTGGAGAAATTAGACATGTAGTCAAGGCAGCTAGACCCCAAACCATAGAGGAAGCTGTAGAACTAGCCAATACCTTGACAGATGAGTTAATCCGTACTAGAGAAGAAGACCAGAGGAGAAACCTAACCCAAAGGCTTACTCAAGAATTCCGTTCTGGGAATTCCAATCATAGGAATGTAGGTTCTACCTCTGCACCCTACTGCAAAGCCTGCAGAAAGAAGCATTCTGGAAGATGCTCTACTTACTGTAATTTTTGCAAGGCCCCAGGACACAAGGAAGAGAATTGCAAGAAGAAATCCAGTAATGGAATGTGTTTCAATTGTGGGGAAAAAGGTCACATTAGGACAAACTGTCCGAAATTGGCTCCAGCTGCAACCAACAAAAATCCTAAAAATGCCAGAGCATTCGTGCTAACTACAGAGGAAGCCAGGATGATTCCAGACGTAATTGCTGGTACGTTTTTAGTTAATGATATTTTTGCTAAAGTATTATTTGACTCTGGTGCAAACCAAAGTTTTATTAATACTTCGTTTTGCAAACTCTTAAATCAATCATTAACTAAACTACCACAAGAATGTCTAGTGGAAACCGCAAATGGAGAAACTGTTAAAATTTCTGAAATCTTGCAGGGAGCAACAATAGAAATTTTTAATCAAAAATTTATTGCAAACCTTTACCCAATGAATCTGGCTGGATTTGATGTTGTGTTAGGAATGGATTGGTTAATAGCCAATAAAGCCAGTATTTTATGTGATCAAAAGACAATTCAATTAAAATCACCAAGAGGTGAAAAGATCTCAATTAAAGGAGATAAACCTTTTAGATCCACTAAATTCATCTCTGTGATGAAAACTGCAAGTTGTATAAGAAAAGGATCTATAGTGTATTTGATTTCAATAATCACTAACACTAAAGGAAAAGAATTAAAAGATATCCCAGTAGTGTCCCAATTTTCAGATGTCTTTCCAAAAGAATTGCCAGGACTACCGCCAGACAGGGAAGTTGAATTCAGAATTCATCTGTTACCAGGAACAGCACCGATTGCCAAAGCACATTACCGTTTGGCACCCGCGGAAATGCAAGAACTGAAGAAACAACTAGACGAGTTGTTAGAGAAGGAATTCATACAGCCAAGTTCATCGCCATGGGGAGCGCCGATTTTATTTGTTAAAAAGAAGGACGGATCAATGCGTATGTGCATTGACTACCGTGAATTGAACAAAGTCACGATTAAGAATCGGTACCCATTACCAAGGATCGATGATTTGTTTGATCAACTTCAAGGAGCTCGATTTTTCTCTAAAATCGATTTAAGATCAGGATATCATCAATTAAAGGTACAGGAAGAGGATATTCCTAAAACCGCATTCAGAACAAGGTATGGTCATTATGAATTTACTGTCATGCCATTTGGTTTAACCAATGCCCCAGCCGCATTTATGGACATGATGAACCGAATATGTAAGCCATATTTGGATAAATTCATAATTGTCTTCATAGATGATATTCTAATTTACTCTAAAAGTAAAGATGAGCATGCAAAGCACTTGCACTTACTTTTAAGTTTATTGAGAAAAGAGAAGCTTTATGCTAAGTTTTCAAAGTGTGAGTTTTGGTTAGAACAAGTACAATTCCTCGGACATTTAGTTAACCATGAAGGAATTCATGTAGATCCAACGAAAATCGAGGCAATTACCAAATGGAAAACCCCAGAATCACCAACTGAAGTTAGAAGTTTCTTAGGATTGGCCGGTTATTATAGAAGATTTATTCGAGATTTTTCTAGAATAGCCATTCCTTTAACTAAGTTAACCTGTAAATCTGTTAAGTTTGAATGGGGACCAAAACAAGAAGAAGCCTTTAGAATCCTTAAGCAAAGATTAACCCATACACCCATACTAGCATTACCAGAAGGAACTGAAGACTTTGTAGTCTTTTGTGACGCTTCTAAGTTAGGTTATGGGTGCGTATTGATGCAACGTCAAAAGGTTATAGCTTATGCATCTAGACAACTTAAGAGTCATGAAGGAAATTATTCGACCCATGATTTGGAATTCGGAGCCATAATTTTTGCCCTTAAAATTTGGAGACATTATCTTTATGGTAGTAAGTTTACCATATTCACGGATCATAAGAGTTTAAGATATGTCTTCGGGCAAAAAGAGTTGAATATGAGACAAAGACGCTGGATGGAGTTACTTAGTGATTATGATTGTGATATCCAGTATCATGCAGGAAAAGCCAATGTGGTGGCTGATGCTTTAAGTCGAAAATATCACGAAAAGCCAAAAAGGATACGTTCTCTTAAATTAAATCTACAAGTAGATTTAAACAATCAGATTAGAAAAGCACAAGAATCAGTAATCAAGGAAGATACTGAAAAGTTAAAGGGAATGATTAAGGAATTAGAACAAGGAACGGATGGAATTTGGAGGTTCCATAAAAAGAGAATGTGGATACCTAAATTAGGAAATTTACGTTACCATATATTAGAAGAAGCCCATAAGTCTAAATATACGATGCATCCAGGAAATGATAAAATGTACCAGGATTTAAGGAAAAATTTCTGGTGGATAGGGATGAAAAAGGATGTAGCAGCTTATGTTTCTAAATGTTTAACTTGCTCACAAGTTAAAGCTGAACATCAGAAACCCTCAGGTTTGTTACAACAATTAGAAATACCAGTTTGGAAATGGGAATTGATAACAATGGATTTTGTTACCAAATTGCCTAAAACAAGAAAAGGTAATAATACAATCTGGGTGATTGTAGATAGGTTAACCAAGTCAGCTCATTTCTTACCAATGAAGGAAACCTTTAGTATGGAACAATTAGCCAAATTATATGTAAATAAAATCGTTTCTTTACATGGCATTCCTTTATCAATCGTTTCTGATAGGGATAGCCGTTTTACCTCTCATTTTTGGTCAAGTTTCCAAAAAGCAATGGGAACCAGGTTAAATCTAAGCACCGCTTATCATCCTCAAACGGACGGACAAAGCGAAAGGACAATTCAGACAATGGAGGACATGCTTAGAGCTTGTGTAATTGATTTTGGAGGTAACTGGGACGAACACTTACCTTTAATAGAATTTTCTTATAATAACAGTTATCACACAAGTATCAATGCTGCACCATTCGAAGCACTTTATGGACGAAAGTGCAGAACCCCAGTCTGTTGGGCAGAAATTGGAGAAAAACAATTATCTGGACCTGAGATAGTACAAGAAACAACTGATAAAATCATTCAAGTCAAGGAACGACTGAAAACAGCACGTGATCGACAAAAGAGTTACGCTGATAACAGACGTAAACCATTAGAATTTCAAGTGGGAGATAAAGTGTTATTGAAAGTCTCTCCCTGGAAAGGAGTGGTAAGATTCATCAAAAGAGGAAAGCTTAGTCCCAGGTATATTGGACCTTTCAAAATTCTTAAAAGAATAGGACCTGTAGCCTATCAGCTACAACTGCCAGAAGAAATGGCAGGAATACATGATGTGTTTCATGTATCCAATCTTAAAAAGTGTTTAGCTGATGAATCACTCGTAGTACCTCTTAAGGATATAGAGGTTAATGAGCAACTCAAGTTTGTGGAGAAGCCTCTACAAATTGAAGATAGCAAAGTTAAGAATCTCAAACATAAAAGACTAGTTCTGGTCAAAGTAAAATGGAATTCCAAAAGAGGACCTGAATACACGTGGGAACTGGAATCAGAAATGCAAAAGAAATATCCACACTTGTTCCAGTAGATCTCGAGGACGAGCTCTAAAACAAGGTGGGGAGGATATAACAACCCTCGGTAAAACAGACATCCTCATAATATTTCCGACACCCTAATATATTTTAAATATCTCAATGTGTCTTTATATGCACCCCGTATGTGAAAACCGAGCCCCAAAATAGATTATACTATATAAAATAAATAAAAACAATAATTATTAGGTTGAGGCGGGCCGCGTAGGGCCTCACCTCAAGTTAAAGCGGGCCGCGCGAGTGTGTACCAGTATATCGCCAAAACCATAAGCCCAAGCGGGCCGCGTACATGTTCGGTTTAGTTGATGCGGGCCGCGCGCGTCCTAAATGGTGGCATGACCCGGAGCCGCCACGTGTCCAGCGCGTGTCGAACCTAGTGTGTGACCGGACTAAGCTACGCTTTGACCCGGAGTTGACGCGGGCCGCATGAGCCCGGCCCAAACTCCACGCGGGCCGCGAGGGGACTCAATTACAGCCCTATAAATGGAGGCCATCGGCCTTCAGTCCGCTTTCGTTCATTTTTCTTTCTGTCTCTCTACACTTTTAAATAGTGGGCATTATACCCGAGTCCAATACCCCTAAAATAGCGAGGTTCTGCTACGATGTAAGTATTATAACCCCTGGAGACGTATTAGATACGCTGCCCGATTGATCTAGGGTTCCGTAACGGCTGTCGTGGTTCTGCCCGACGTAGTCGTTGGAATGCCGTCTCGGGGAGGGTATTACTAATGTTAAAATGGGTTATTATACTAACACACGTGCATTTGTGTAAATTATAGATATTCACCAGGAAACCCTAAAGAATCACCTAAGACAGCAATGTGAGTTAATTCTCTTTTTATATACTCATTTTTGTGAGTTGATCCACTTTTGTAAACCTTTTTGTTTACTGTTTTTACAAAACCTCACTTAATTAAATATATACAAACCAGTTATTGAGTATTTGTAAAGAATACAATTATAGTGGGTATGTTGGGGTTTTGTATACAAACTTGGTTACTGGTGTGGTAACATCCCATAAGTTGAGTATGACCGTACCACTCATGTTAATTGTGATGTCTTGGATACAAATGTAATTGCGGATGTGCCCTCAATACTGCAAATTGGTTTTTACTTAAACTTGATTAAACTGGGAATCACTCACCAGTATTTCCCACTGACAAAATGTTTTTAAAACACGTTTCAGGTAACAAAATGTGAAAGCCAAATAGAAGCCAGCTGGACAGCACTGAAGGCTTGGAAAAGTGGCAATAAAGTTACCTAAGAATAAAATGGATGTTTTTATTAAATAAATAGGATTTATTCCTATGAAACGTGTGTATTGAAAACTTGGGTTTTTACCCATATGTTTAATGTTATAAAACATGGTGGTTTACTCTGATTAAAATATTTCCTAACTACGGTCCTGATGAAAATTTCCGCTGCCAAATTGGATAAATAAATGTGATACCACCGAAAGTGACTCACGGCCGCCCGTTCCTGGGAGATAGGGATCGGGGGCTGTGACACACTTTAAGAAGAATTGCCCTGAACTGAACCAGAACCGCAACAACAATCAGGGAGCTGGAAACAACGACCAAAACAACAACACTGGAAATGGTACAAGGGGAAGGGCTTTTGTGCTTGGAGCTGGAGAAGCGAGGAATGACCCCAACGTCATGGCGGGTAAGTTCCTACTCGATGATCGTTATGTTTCTGTATTATTTGATTCTGGAGCTGATGCTAGTTATGTGTCCCTACGTATTAGTAAGAAGCTTAAGCACCCGCCTTCGTTACTAAGTTCTAATCATGTCGTCGAGCTGGCTAATGGTAGAAACATCGAGGCCTCACATGTTATCAAAGGCTGCAAACTAGTACTGCCTGGTCAGACCTATAGCATCGATCTTTTCCCTGTTACTCTTGGAAGCTTCGACGTCGTTATCGGTATGGATTGGTTATCCAAACATCGCGCGGAAATCCTCTGTCAAGAGAAAATGGTTCGCATTCCCCGCCGTTCAGGCAAACCCCTCATTGTACAAGGTGACAAAGGCGGAGAAGTCTCAGGCATTATCTCATTCTTGAAGGCCCAGAAGTGTTTACGAAAGGGGCACACCGCCATCTTAGCACTTGTCACCAACACGCAGGAAAAGGAAAAGAGGATTAAAGATTTTCCAGTAGTACGTGACTACCCCGAGGTATTTCCTGAAGAACTACCTGGACTCCCTCCCCACCGTCAGGTTGAATTCCAAATCGAGCTAGCTCCTGGAGCAGCGCCCATAGCTCGTGCGCCATATCGACTAGCCCCCGTAGAACTGAAGGAACTCTCTACACAACTACAGGAACTATTGGATAAAGGATTTATCCGCCCTAGTTCATCACCCTGGGGAGCACCGGTACTCTTTGTTAAGAAGAAGGATGGCACGTTCCGAATGTGCATCGACTATCGTGAGCTGAACAAGGTTACCATCAAGAACCGCTACCCTCTCCCGCGAATCGAAATCAGTTGCAGGGATCGAGCTACTACTCTAAGATCGATCTACGATCGGGCTATCATCAGCTAAGAGTCCGTAATGAAGACATCTCCAAAACTGCATTCAGAACTCGTTATGGTCATTACGAATTCCTTGTCATGCCCTTTGGAATGACTAACGCGCCTGCGGTTTTTATGGATCTCATGAACCGAGTGTGCAAGCCTTACCTCGACAAATTCGTGACTGTGTTTATCGACGACATCCTGATCTACTCAAAAAGTCAAGAAGAGCATGAACAGCACCTACGCCTTATCCTCGAGCTCCTTCGCAATGAGCAACTGTACGCCAAATTCTCGAAATGTGACTTCTGGCTTCGAGAAGTCCATTTCCTTGGGCACGTGGTTAACAAGGATTGAATTCACGTCGACCCAGCTAAGATCGACTCTATAAAGAATTGGCCTACTCCTAAGACTCCGACCGAAGTTCGCCAATTCTTGGGACTAGCAGGATAATATCGCAGATTTATCAAGGGATTCTCAAAGATCGCACAGCCTCTCAGGGCTCTCACTCAGAAGGGTATGGTTTATAAATGGAGGGAAGCTCAGGAATCCGCATTCCAGAAGCTAAAGGATAACCTCTGTAGTGCTCCTATTCTCTCGTTACCTGAAGGTACCGACGACTTCGTGGTTTACTGCGATGCATCCATTCATGGGCTCAGTTGCGTGTTAATGCAACGCGAAAAAGTTATTGCCTACGCCTCTCGACAACTTAAGACTCACGAAAGGAACTACACTACACACGACTTGGAACTGGGAACAGTGGTTTTTGCGCTTAAGATATGGAGACATTACCTGTACGGTACCAAGTGCACCATTTACACCGATCACAGGAGTCTCGAGCACATCTTCAAGTAGAAGGAATTAAACATGCGACAGCGTCGATGGGTCGAACTCTTAAATGACTATGAATGCGCAATCAAGTACCATCCGGGCAAGGCCAATGTAGTGGCAGACGCCCTCAGCCGAAAAGACACTACGCCCAAGCGCGTGCGAGCGCTACAACTTACCATCCAGTCTAACCTCCCTACTCAGATTCGAAATGCTCAGGTCGAAGCTCTGAAACCGGAAAACATCAGGGCTGAGTCCCTTCGAGGATCGAGACAACGATTAGAACAAAAAGAAGATGGCGCTTACTATGTGGCAGGGCGCATTTGGGTCCCACTCTACGGAGATCTACGTGAGCTTGTGATGGACGAAGCCCATAAGTCTCGTTATTCAGTACATCCTGGTTCGGATAAGATGTACCACGACTTAAGGACCACGTACTGGTGGCCTGGCATGAAAGCCCACATAGCAGCATACGTTAGCAAATGTTTGACCTGCGCAAGAGTCAAGACTGAGTATCAAAAACCAGCAGGCCTACTCCAGCAACCAGAAATCCCAAAGTGGAAATGGGAACAAATTTCCATGGATTTTGTTACGGGGCTACCTAGATCCCAACGCGGGAATGACACTATTTGGGTGATAGTAGATCGATTGACCAAGTCTGCACACTTTCTGGCCATTAAGGAAACAGACAAGTTTTCTACCTTGGCAGAAGTCTACTTAAAGGAAGTAGTCTCGAGACACGGGGTGCCAACCTCCATTATTTCCGACCGAGATGCTCGTTTTACTTCGGAGTTGTGGCAAGCTATGCACAAATCCTTTGGCTCACGTTTGGACATGAGCACCGCTTATCACCCACAAACGGACGGGCAGTCTGAACGCACCATCCAAACCCTGGAAGACATGCTTAGAGCATGTGTGATCGATTTTGGAAAGAATTGGGAGAAGCATCTACCGCTAGTGGAGTTCTCCTATAATAACAGCTACCACACCAGCATTCAGGCAGCACCCTTCGATGCATTGTATGGACGTAAATGCCGATCACCTCTTTGCTGGGCGGAAGTTGGTGACAGCCAGGTCACAGGCCCAGAACTGGTGGTAGACACGACGGAGAAGATTGCCCAGATCAGACAACGCATGGCGGCAGCTCGTGACCGTCAGAAAAGCTATGCAGATAAGCGTAGGAAACCGCTAGAATTCCAGGTCGGGGACCGGGTTCTACATAAAGTCTCACCCTGGAAGGGTGTGGTTCGTTTTGGTAAACGAGGCAAGCTTAATCCGCGATATGTTGGACCATTTGAAATTACCGAGAGGATCGGTAAGGTCGATTATAGATTGAATCTGCCTGAAGAGCTGAGTGCGGTGCACAATGTTTTCCACGTGTCTAGTCTGAAGAAGTGTCTGTCAGATGAAACACTCATAATCCCCTTCAAGGAACTCACTATTGACACTCTAGGTTTTCCCGAACAAACATCTTGTAATATTATTTTGTATATACATTATTAAATGAAAATGTGACCTTCTTACATGCTACGTGTTGTATGTATGTATATATATATATATATATATGAGTTTGTGCTAGTGAGTCGAGACCATGACTCGAGACGACTCAGTCTCGAGTGGGCCACTCGGTCTCGAGTGGGCCACTCGGTCTCGAGTGGGCCGTAACCGGTTGGGCCGAAACCCCCTTAGCCTATTCGAAACCAAGTATAAAACCCCCAAACCTTCCCCCACTTCCTTCATTTTTACACAAACACACACTCCTTTTCTCTCTCACTAAAAACCCTCAACAACACCACCTTCTCTCCCAAATTCTCGGTTCAAGCTCGGATCTAACCGGCAACAACAAAGAATCTCGGTCAAGAAACTCGGTCAAGCTCGTCATCATCACCCGGACACTTCACTTTCTTGGTTTCTCCTTGATTCGGTGCCTTTTCACAACCGGTTAGTGTTCTAATGTGTGTGTAGGATATATGTGTGTTTTATGAACTAGAAGGTGTTTAGTTAGAAGTGTTATGCATGATTTTCGCATGATTTGTGAGTATTAACAATATGTGTAAACCATTATATGTTAATGCTTGATAAAATGTTAAAAAAAATGGCTAATGAATGGTAGTTTAAGAGAGTTTATGGCCAACCGAACTATGTTCAAGGTTACAAAATGAATGACTCGTTTGTTTCTTGCAAAATGATCTTGTTAAACATGTGATTTTGGTTCAAAGAATGCATGGTTATGTTTAATATGAAAACCCTAAAATGATGAACTTATGATGAACATGTTGAATATGGGTTGAAGATTTGAAAAAGGTAATGTTTGATCCATTATAATTAATTGTCAGTTTAGAAAACTTGTTAGTTAACCCTCATTGGTTATTTCTTAAAATGGGCCTAATGCATAGTACAAATTGGCCTGATATATCTGAATCAACACGTGAACAAGTCAAGACCAGCATTGCGACTCGAGACCACGGCGTGACAACTCGAGACCGCAACGGTTGCGACTCGAGACCACGGCCTGACAACTCGAGACCGCAACGGTTGCGACTCGAGACCTCCTCGTGACAACTCGAGACCAGACTCGGAACCTCTGAGGTTGCGAGTCAAGCCTGCACCACTCGAAACCAGCCAGTACAACTCGAGACCCCCTTGTCTCGACTGGGCTGCTCACTTAGTTATTGGGCCATAACTTGAATTGGTTTGGGCCGCCTGATTGTTTGGACTATGTGCTTTGCTGGACTAATTGTCAACTGTGTGAATCTTTAGGGCCGGCCCAATAACTTATATGTTAAACTGCATGTATTGTGTTAGAATCTTGTAAGATATACGTGATTATTTGTACACCAAACCTGACCTATACTGGTGACCATGTTAGGACGTGGTGACCAGCGTGTTTGACAAGTAACCTAAATCTGCCGAGCAACCCAAGGTGAGTTCACACACTAAAAGCATGCGTCCCAAGGAGGGACACGGACAAACTGCCAACTTTGGGAAAAATACTATTGAACTATTTTTTCCGGGGGAAATCCGAATGGGTATTTACTATCTCCGGAGGAGATACGTTTGGATATTATTTATAAATCACAACTAGCCAAGTTAAACGAAACTCTATCACTTTAAGTCCCTGCTTACAGTACCGATTAATCGCCGGGGGCGAACGGGTTATTAGTTGATAGCGCTATTAGGTTTGACAACCTCACACCGTGACCGGGGGAGATCGGGCGTGAACTAGTAGACCTTGCATCTTGGTCAATGACGATAGATATTGACTCGGGCCACAATAACTTTCCGTCAACAGTTTCGGTATCTACAGTTTAGTGAGCTTACAGATGGGGTAGCTCCGCACAACGTGATTATAAATGCTTTATCTAAACAACTTATGTTTTTCGAAAACTAAAACTGGACAACTAGTGAACTCGCTCAACTTTATGTTGACACCTTACTGCATGCTTTGCAGGTACCCAGTGACTCAGGAGATTGCAGCTTGCGGATGTGTAGTGGTCGTCTAACCCGTGTGTTGGGTTCTAAACAAACTTGAACTAAGAATCTTGTTCTAAACTATTTTGTCTATGCTTCCGCTACTTATCTGAACTATTACTTAACCTTAAATACTTTTGAACTTTGATTATGATATTTGCCAACCTTGTGGTTGGTGAGTATTACTTATGTTATTAATTAAATTGCTCAGTATAATTGGTGGCTGGATCCTGGTCAGTCACGCCTCCAAGCGGTGGTGTTCCGCATGTGAATTTTGGGGGTGTGACATTACTGAAGACGGATTTGAGACTCCTTATTAGTGGGGTAAAAATACCAATTTGTTAAATTAGGTCATTAAAAATGATGCAATTAATCTTGTTTCTAAGTGAACCAATTTCCATTTTGAATTATTGGTTGTAACTAATGACTAGTTGAAGACAAATAAAGATAATAAACTTCAATTCACCCCAAAACCCTATTGGTTGTGCCTTTCGCTATGTATAAATGTCCCAAACCCCTTTCATATGTAAACTGATGATTACTCTAAGAAAGCAAGTTTAGATAGTTAAAGTTTATATCCTGTGAATTACTATTGAATATTATATTTAGAATCCTTTTGTTGGCATCATAGCCATCTACATCGATCCTTCCCAAGGATTGATTAAACTTGTAATCAATCCCAAAAATCGTAATCATAATATTATATTTGACCATCAGTTAAATCGATAGCATCAAACTCAGGATATCCTCATAAAAAACGAACAGAGGATGAACAAAGAACGAAATGTAATCAAATCTGGCCTCCTATATCTAAAACGCATCGAAAGAACATAAGAATCTTTTAATCGTTTTTGGAATAAAAAATAACCATGGTAAATTGTTTTAGGAATTGAGTGGACATAGTTTTTATCAAAACCAAAAGCTCAAAAGGAGAAGTTGAACTTAGCAAAATAAAAGGTTGCAGAAATAAAAGGTCATGATATTTATCGAAAAAGACAACAGATCGAAAACCAATATTTATTCAAAATCTTTAAAATTGTAAGTGTAGCTCTCGTCGGGTAACTGTGCTTTATCAGTTCTGTTCGACAAAGTCAAAGGCCAAGTCAAAGTGATTGATTAAATTTGGATAGTATGAGTTAATTGATTAAATTTGGACAATATAAGGTTTTAAGGTTCTGAATTTGTGCACATGCACGCTCAGGACTTGGGGTTTGCGCCAGCCTATATATATGGGTGTATAGGTTAGAATTGGGCATCCATTACATTCATTCCTCTCTGCAAGAAGAAGCTTTGTGCAACTCTCACAAACCCAAGTAATCCCTCAACAGTGTGTGCTCATTCTAGAGAGAGTGACTATGTGTTAGTGAGAGAAAGCTAGGTTTAGATCTTAGCTTCGGTTTATGTAATTTGTGATGACTGATTCAATAAAAAGGGTTTCATCTTCTATGTTGTTTTCACTCATGAATCAAGTGCAATGTTGATGTTCGTCATCGATCCAGTGCTTTCAAAAAAAACTGCTTTTTTAGTTTGTTTAATTTAAATGTACTTCCAAAAGGTATTTAAAAATTCAAGTTCATGATATTTTCAAAATCAAAATTGTAAACAGTTCATGAAACTAGCTGATTAATTTGATGTGAAACAATTATAGTTGATATCAAGTTAGTCACAATCAAAGGAGGAATACTAATTTGATCGGACTCATATCAAATTAATTGAAGGTTAAAAGAAATCAAAGTACGGTTTACATTGATTTGATTCAAAACTAATAAAGTTGATATCAAATTCGATCAGAAACCTATGATGTAAAAGTCAAGTTAAAATTGGGAAAGCAAAGAGATGAACAATGACAGAAAAATGAAATTTTAAGGGAAGAAGGAACGTAAGTGACGTTCAAATGCCTAATTCTGAACTCTACAAACTATACTATATGGGCTGTAAAAATCATGGCGGTCAATAATGTACATGGGATTTGGGAAGAAATCCAATCAACAAATCAACGGTAGAAGTTAATACAAAGAAAAACATTAAAGCTATTGTTTATCTCTACTAAGGCATGCACGTGTTTGAGGAAATTGTTATTCAAATTCCTCATCATATAAATGCTAAAGATAATTAGGAAGACTTGTCACTCAATTTATTGGTGCAACTCAAAGAAGCAAGACTACAACCAAACCACTTGAATCAGAATTTGAAGCTTTAAACATGAAAGACTGTTAATATCTTGACGATTTTACCCACAAAATTAGTAAAGTTGTATCAAAATTAGACTTAATTATGTACAAGAAAGGTACATTCCGATTGTCAGAAAATAATAAAAAAAATATATTTATAGTGAAGAGTTCAAATGAAAAAAAAACTTTTTTGTAAAAAAGAAAGAATAAGTTGAAACTAATAAAAATGTTTGATTTAATAATTTTATATAATGTTATATTAAGGGTATAAAGGTAAATTTTAATAGTTAATTAATTTATTGTATTGGTAACTAATTTAAACTAAAAATAATTTATTTTCAAAATATACCCTTTCAAGACAATACTAATTTATCATGAAAGGTAAATTTCAAGATGCGTATGATGAAATGTGGGATAAACTATTTGTTATTTTATCATCATGTCAAAGTTTATCTCAATCGCTCATTCTCTATATGTATTTAAAAATTTTGGGCCCTCCGTGACAGTGGACCCTAGCGATCACCCACATTGTCCTTCCCTAGGGGCATCATTGAAACACAGATACATTCACATATACACATATATACACACATACATGCATGTATGCATAAATAGATTCATGAATATATACATACACACAATTTGTGTGTGTTCATTTGAATTGCTCTTTCACTAAATGCAAATATGTTACACAAAAGTAATGCGGAAATTAGGCTTAATAATTTTAAATGGATATTACCTGTATTCATAAGCCAACCAGGAACATTAGCGTTGAGGGAGTTACCAGTGAAATACCTAGTCATGTCACCATATAAGCTTGTTATGAATTTATTATTGTCTTTTTCTTTCATCTCCATTTTTTTCTTAATTGATCTTCTTTATCAACTTCTAGGTAAACAACAATATGATGTGGTAAACAACAAAGTCAAGTGATTGTATGAACATAGAAATCGTACACATGTGAAAAATTAAAGCATATATTTCTTACACAGTGTATAGATCGTCTAGTCCACTTAGATCTGGTATGTCTCCAACTAAACCATTAAAACTTAGATCTCTGTAAAATTTATGAATATGGACAAAAAGAATATATAAGGAAATTAAAAAAAAAAAAACTTAAGCATAATAAAGACAAAAAATACTAGCCGCAGTCGCAAATAGGTTTCCACCAAGGATAATTAAAAGGATCAGAACTATTACAAAAACTTCAAGTTTGGCAACAGTGCTATATAATTAGGAATTCTCCCAGTTATATTACAGCTTCTCAACACCCTGCAAAAATTCTCAATGTTCTTGAAGTTACAACAACCAATATGGAATTTAAAAACTTGTTAATTGATTTCAAAGTACAACAATGACTTACAAGTTTCTCATATTTGTCATGTTTCTTAGATTCGGAAATGGTGAACTTTCTCCACTTAAATCAGAGATTCTTCTACACATGGATTACATAAACTAAAGGTTTAGTAACATGGCCGGCCCTTAGGGTGGGCGGGGAGGACCACCGTCCAGGGCCCGATACTTCGAAGGGCACGTTATTTAAAAAAAATCCGATATATAAATTTAAAAATAAATAAATTAACAGGGTATACTCATACAAACATCAACATTGGCCCACTTACAAAATTATTTTTATGGTTTAGATTAGTTATTAGTCCATTGCCATTAGGTTTAAACCTTTAATGAGCCAAATACCCAATTTCGTTAAGACCTAAGGGCACGTTTTTTCGAGCTCGAACAGGGTACATGAATTCTAAGGGCCGGCCCTGTTTAGTAATATATAAAAAAGAAAGTTTTGAGAGTGTTCAAGTAACTTACAGTTCTTCTAAATTGCTCAAGAGGGAAATGCTTGCTGGTATTGGTCCCCCCACCCCACTACCAATCATCTCTCTGATGATATAGTCATATTGGAGATAGTGTAGGGACACAATGGTCACAATACTCATCATCAGAAGAAAAGGTTTCAGAACATGGAAATTAGTTAAACACTTACAGTTTGCTAAGTTGTTTCCAGCTTTCTAGGCTAGGGATTCTTCCATTGAAGTTGTTACCAGTTAATCGGCTGCATAAAAATTCAGATAAGGGGTTAACTAGTTATCTAGGACAAGCAAATGATATATTAATAGAATGGAGTTGGCATACAGTTCTGTCAAATTGGTTAGACTATTAAGCTCCACCGGCAACTGGCCAGAGAGATTATTCGCATTAAGAATCCTAGGATTTGAGAATAAATTTGTAGATATATATTCAATCAATCACCATAAAAGCACTAATCAGGACCCTTACAGTAAAATATGATAGGACTAGAAAGAAGGCGTACAGGTTTGCTAAATTTTCTAGTTTTCCAAGCTCCGCCGGAATAGTTCCAGAGAACATATTGTTCTGCAGACTCCTAGTACATTTATCCATTAACAAAATTAGTTAAAGTATATAATAATATACAGAAAAAGAGTATATTATGATGACTTTAGCAGGTTATTAGGAAGACTTTAGCGGCCATATATAGGGTGGGGATCGGCTACAAAATCCAAATTTCTAAAAAGATGTAAAAAGTAATAAAACATTATAATTTCAGCCATAAAACACACCTAAAATACACAAATAACAGAGTGAAGATTACCAAAACACCATATTCAAACGCTAATAGTCCATAAAAACTTCAAACACATCATTGTAGAACTATGAATATAAAACACAACATTTTAGTTAACAAAAAACACAATAAAGTTTGTCAATTCGATAGTCAGAGTTTTGTCATCCAAAACACACAACAAAACCCACAGATATAATGTTTTAGTAATTTTCATTTTGTTATTTGTGGGTTTTTGGGTGTGTTTTTATGATTTTTTACGCTTTTTATAAAATTTCAACTTTGTAGCCAACTCTTAGCCTATATATATGTATATGTATATGTATACACAAACACACACACACTGAATCAGTTGTAACTCATTGAAGTTGTGTCGTCTGATCTATTGTATGCGTTACTAATAATGTCAACTTTGTTTACTCAAACATGCTTAACTGTGGAGTTTTCATCTTCTCGACAACCAATTCGCCCAAAACGCATTGGTGATGTTTAAGTCTCGATATATTTTAAGAACACAACATCCCTCCAAGCCATGATAGATGTCACATTTCTCTAGGGTGTTACAATCAGCTCCCATAGATTAATGGTTCATGTTCTTCTAAGGTTTGCCCCACCATCCCATTCAAATATGTAAACACACTCATCACTGTTTCTTGGCCCATCATCCCAAATGGAACATGATTGATCTAACACCATTTGTAACATTTAGCCTTTCATATCACGAAATGTTCTCCACTCTGAATACTAGGAGCTCATTGATATGTTGTTGGTTGCCCCAATGTAGACTTACCAATTGGTTGGCAATCATTGTATTATCTTCAAAATTGTGTGTGCATGTGTTTTTGTTTGTGAGATGCAAATAGAATGAGAGAACATACAAATATACAAGTGACGTTATGTTTCCCAAGTAAGTCGGAATCCTTCCGGTCAAGCGATTCGCAGATACAGACCTATGTTAGGATACGTTTGTTCTGTAAAAAGATAAGATTCAAATTGATATTAACTAAAAATGGAGTTAAATTGCTCACAGGTACTCCAGCTTGGTTGAAGCCCATTCTGACGGTATAGTGCCATTCAGGTAATTACGACCCAAATCACTGCAAGAAACAATGGGTATCATTATAATGCCTTGAAGCATGGTATCTGATTTTCCTTTTAGGTTTGGTTGTGTTATAAGCCAAGATCTTTGTCTTACATTGTTTTGATGTATGGTAACTTTGCTAAGGATGGTGGAAGTACACCATCGAGATCCTGCCCTTCGAGAATTCTGTTCATAAAGCAAAATCCAACCTCTTAGTTTTGTGTTAACACAAATTCATGGTGAACACTGGAACTAACTTACTTTAGCGCATTATGAACATGTTTTATATTTTATACTCATTGATTTTTATGGCATTGTTTGGTAAGGGAAATAACCAAGACATGCTACATAAATACCCAAATTTTATTATGTGGGGTATAGTAAAAGTTACTCACATACAGATTCAATTTTTAATAAGTTATTATTTATAATCCTTGTTTTAGATTTCGATGTCTTATTTCTCACTTAAATCTATATCTCTCTGTCTTAGTTTGGATGGAAATTTTGGCGAAATAGAAATAGTTATAAAAAGATCTTTAACTTGGTGGTTTTTGTATGAAATCTCAAAAGGTATTTTTCATTGAATAGAATATAATACAAGAGACTTTATATAGACTTTATACTTACACTTAAACTACCTAAAGAATCACACTAACGCATACATGAACTAATAAATATACAACTGAATATATTATCTAACATCCCCGTGCAAGCTAAACGGGGGTGGACCGATGTGAAGCATTTGTCTGAAAATGGTGAACTAAGAGCTTGGAAGACTTTTTGTAAAAATGTCAGCCAGCCAGTCAGTCACAGTCACCTAAACTTGGTCGGAACACATTTAATAACTAGTTTTCCAACAGTAACTAATTAGCGCAAATAGTGACAATCAAGATCTATGTATTTCGCTCGTTAATGAGCAACAAGACTTTGAGTGAGAAAAATGGCACTTTGATTGTCACAAAGAACAGTTGGTCTTTCTAGAGGAAGAGCATGAAACTCCTATTGAAGATGAGTCAACCATTCAATTTTGGCAGCAGTATTAGCCATAACTCTATATTTCGATTGACGGCTTGATCGAACAACAGTTGGTTACTTTTTAGCTCTCCAAGAAATCAAATTGCCTCCCGAAAATATAGAATAATAAGTAGACAAACTAGTCTCCAAGCAACGGCCCAATCAGCATGAGAGTAACCAAGTAGCGATGTGGAAGTAGGGCGATTGTAATGCAACCCAAAAGCAATAGCCCCCTTGAGATAGCGTAAGATTCTTTTTACCTATTGAAGATTATAAGTAGTTGGAGCGTGTAGAAACTAACTAACTTGATTAACACCATATGCAGTGTCTTATGATCATCATTGGAGAGCACCTACAATCAATCGATAGGCATCTGGAAACATAGTACTTGTAGAAAAAAAAAAGAAACATTGGTGCTTAAAGGTGTTGAAGTTGATTTGGCTTCAAAATCTTTGCACGAGTTAGAATATCCAAATCCTTTGATAGATTTATTGAAGACCATTATGAGTGTATGTAATCTCCAATTCAAAAAAGTAATTGAGTTTCCTAATATCCTTGATTGCAAATTCTTTATTGAACCATGATATGAAAGAGGAAAAAGTGGATGGATGGTTGCCCGTTTGAGTAACATCATCAACATACACTAGTAGATACATGATACAGGAGTCCTGTTTGTAAATGAAAAGTGATGGATCAGCTTGACTACATGAGATACCATTATTTAGTAGAAATAGGCTTAGATGATGAAACAAAGTCCTAGGAGCTTGTTTTAGGCCACATATTGCGTACCAAATAAATGACTACTTGAATCGAGATAAAACCAATGAAGTTTTGCTTGATTTTCACTAAAAACTTGAGTAAGGAGTAGACTAGGGCAATCCTTGTTCACTTTTCGGTACGTTCCTACGAAGGCGGTCAAAGGACAAGGGTAATGAAATTATCCGTGAGGCTACCAAATGGAGTCCTGAACCTTTCATGTAGCTTGGCAAGGAGATTTTGAGTCATGGTTACAGGACCTTTTACATGTAAGACCTATTTCATCTTTTTGTACTTGTTTTTCCAAGTGCAGGATTTTCTTCATGTTCGCTAAGTGCTTCGAGGAAGACTGATTTCTGGATTACACTGATTTCAGTGATTGAAATGATGGCAACTAGCGAGAAACTTACTCAATAGGGTTATGATCTTATATGTCCTAGGTCTTCTCGTTCCACTTTAAATTGAGTATCCGTTTCCCTCCTTTGCTAGCATCGATCTGATTAGTCATATCAAGTAATCATATGCTTCCAGAAGAAATCAAAGATTTTCTTGGCTTTTTTTTAGGATTTTTAGGATTTCATGATACCTGTTATGTTCTAGAAAAAGAGGATTCTTGCCACTTTCCTCCTCTCTTCTTTTATACATTTCATTCATTCCCCCTTTGAAAAAAGAAAAAAAAAAGATAAAGAGAGAAGGGGTCAAGGTACCTTCCTAAATTGAAATTGAAAGAAAGGGTCAAGGTGCCTCTAGCCTAGATTAACCTAAGTGAAATGAAGTCTTTATCGCTTTCTATCCCTTCTAGCAAGTTATTAGCATTTGGGCATCTATCAACTAACTGAGCTTCCTTAGTTGACTATAAGTTCCCGGATCTTCAAAAGCTTCACGAGGGACGCGACGTCCAGTTGTAGCTTAATCTTAGTATTTTCTTATGATACTATATAGTATGCATACAAGATGTATTGGGACCAATCCTCCGACGCATCAGCTATGGTTATTTGTATCCCCGAGTTTGCGCTTGAATTTCAGTGATGATATGTAATTATTACTGGAATTGTCACTACAGTGATGGCAACTAGCGAACAGTTCTCTTTTCACTTTTTTCCCTCCTTTAGAATAAGGACCTTGACCGTTACGAAGGCCGATGCTATGGACTTGCGATTCCCGGCACTAAGAGAAGTTATCATTTCTATCATCAGTGTAGAATCGGGGAGAGAAGAGCCCACCTAACATTTTCAATTAAATATCCAAT
Source organism: Helianthus annuus (assembly GCF_002127325.2). NCBI lineage: Eukaryota > Viridiplantae > Streptophyta > Magnoliopsida > Asterales > Asteraceae > Helianthus > Helianthus annuus. The sequence goes on from NC_035448.2 coordinate 151,374,276, forward strand.
TAATTAACTTGCAAACATGAGAGGGAAGGGTTCATAAAACCCTTTGGTTGTTCCATATAAAAATTCTCGGTGAGATGCCCATGCAAGAAGGCATTGTTAACATCTAATTGATGAACATGCCAATTGTGAATAACGCTTATGGCCAAAATCGTGCAAACAGTGGTGGCGTTAACAACTGGGCTAAAATTATGAGTGTAGTCGAGGCTCGGCACCTGACTAAAGCCCTGAGCAACAAGACAAGCGTTGTGACGTTCAAAGGATCCTTCGGAGAAATTTAGTTTGGAAGATCCATTATTTATTATTCAAAGAAATGAATAAGAGTCCAAGTGTAAGTTCATGATTCGGACCGTGACCCGTGATTAGTGTGTGATTATGTTCAAAGACGGAAAGATTAGAGACGGATAAAACAACTTTCTTGTATAAATTCGGTAGCATAACATTACAAACCGGCCTGATTACAAGCTAGCCGAACCATACCAAAGGAGTATACATCCGGGGAGAGACCAAATGGTGAGCTCCCCCCCCCCCCAAAGTCTAAAACCTTCAAAAAGTTGCAAATGACTAAGGGTTGGTATTTATAGCCACACCCCCTTGTCTTGCAAACACACACGGTCAAACGAATTCACGAGTGGGTCTATACACGTTCGTTTGACAGTTTCACTAACTATTACACAAGCAGCATAAAATAAATCTAATCTATTCGAACACATCGGAAACAAAAACTGCAACAATAAATTCCCGCTTGTCCGTTGCTGTCGAATGCTGAAAATGCAACTGCAATCGATCTTCAGTCAAGTATTTGTTGACGTTATCTTCTCTGTGTTAACAAATTTCCCCTTGACTGATGATCCAGGTAAGTAGTATCTTGACTTGAGTCTTCATAGCAATACCAAACCCTTGAAGCTTCTCGTATAATATTTCCCCCTCAAAGTACGCGTATCCATGTTGGGTGTTGTGCAATCTCCTCGCAGGGTTAAATTGACCGATCTTCAGCTGATCCTCCAATACTCCAACCGACATTTGATAAGGGTTCCATTCTTTAAAAACTGCATCATGTCTTGATCTTGTCATAAGAACTCTATTTCATTCAAACATACTACATTGGTAGAGTTTTCTGGTGAACTGTCTTCTGTAAACCATCTTTGTGGAATCGACCAAGTAATGCACTTTGATCATCAGTATCAACACTCAGGAAGTCAGCTAGACCGAGTATATCACTTGCAAGCTCAATCAGCACGCTTAGTTGAACTACATCCAAATCTCATTGTCTCGCCATTGTGAAGTTGACCGCGTAATGCACTACGGATCTTCAGCATGAGTACTCAGGATGTCAGCTTGACCAAGTACATCATTTGCAAACTCAACAAATTGAGTTACACCCAGATCCCTGTAAAACCCCAAAGAAAACCTCAAACCCAAAACCGAATCCTGCAACTAAAATCCTCAAATATGTGTCTATGCAAAACATTCCAGCTCTCATGAAGATTCCCCAGGTCTTCAGTGAACAGCGTTTTGAAACTACTGTAGACTTTAGATACCTGTATGTTTCCGTGCAAAACCCTTCACGCTGGCTGGAGAATTAATTAAAATCCTCAAATATGTGTCTATGCAAAACATTCCACGCAGAACCTTTGTTATCACCAGAAAATCACAAACTCTACCACCTGTGATTGCGTTTAGAAATTTATGGAAGAAATTCCAAAACATATGAAAATTTTTATCCCCCCATTTCTTTGGTAAAATCTCTAAACATTGGCAAATTCTCTCCACTGAGCAGAACTGTCGTCAACTTCACTGAACAAATTCTCTCCACTGAGCAGAATCTTTCAAATGTTCTCGGTTTTTTGAAAAATCATGAAAGCGACTTTCTTCTTTGCATATTCTAGTTGATAAGGAAAGTTCCCTAGCCCCGTAGGATCCAACTTGTATCCCCCCAAAGTTCTGCTAACACCTAATCCGAAAACTTCCATCATAGGCATAACTCTTCGACTTTGTGAACTCGTTAGGACCGGTCTAGGCTCTCTAAGTTCCTTCAATCGTTACCAAATGCGAGAATATGACTATAAACAAAATTCTTTCGAGCATTTATAAACACTGATAACAAAACAAATTTTCACATGCGGAAATAAATATACCGTTTTTGGCCCATAATAGTCAAGTCACCAATTATGACATTTCCATCGGTAAAAGTGACTACCCCACGTTTTTTTAAAAAATCATTTGTTTTCATCATGCCTCATCATCCCACGCACTCCCGAACCCGTACGAATTTGACGTTAAAGCTTAATTCAAATAATGATCCACGAAAAATCCACCCCAATTAGTCTTTCTTAAAGAACGAAAGCCCAAAATAATAAACATCCAAGACTGTTGGATGGTCCACGAAGAAACAAGACAATTTTAATACCCACTAATAACAAATGAGGCCCAATAAGGAAAAGACTGAGCCCACTCTAGTCTTTCGTGAAATTGAAAACAAGTGAAGAATGTTTTTCACTTGAGTGAAGAATGTTCTTCACTTGAGTGAAGAATGCTTTTCACTTGAATAAGACAAAACAATGGTGCTTCACTTAATAAGACAAAGCATGTTCTTCACCAGTGGGTTCTTCGCGGGAATCAACATCAGACACAAACATGCCCACGAAGTATGTTCTTCGTGGAGGGGGTTCTTCACCATAGATTTTTCGCAGGGGTTCTTCGGTAGCTGCAGGTTGTTCGTGAACCTTGGTTCTTCAGCATAAACAACATGACGAAGAATGTTCTTCACAGGGGTTTTTCGTGAATCGGGGTTCTTCGTGGGTTCTGATGTGAAGAAACCCTAGTGTTTCTTAACAGACGCCATCATCTTCAAGAACACAGCCAACTGTTCTTCTGCAGATCTGACGAAAAACCTTCAAATGATGATGAAAACTTGATTTTGTTTTGTGAAACAGAAAACTCAAACCTCTCGTATGATCTGTATCATCTCAGACCCATACATTCGGGTCCAAATCTGGGTTTTTACTTTTTACACCATTTTTTACACCTTGAACAAAAACCCACAAAAATCACTGATCTAGAGCACATGTGACTTAGCAAATTGTTAAATTTACTAAGTCGGGTACCATGGCTCTGATACCAATTGTAAGTTCATGATTCAGACCCTGACCCGTGATTAGTGTGTGATTATGTTCAAAGACGGAAAGATTAGAGACGGATAAAACAACTTTCTTGTATAAATTCAGTAGCATAACATTACAAATCAGCTCGATTACAAGCTAGCCGAAACCATACCAAAGGAGTATACATCCTGGGAGAGACCAAGTGGTGATCTCTCCCCCAAAGTCTAAAACCTTCAAGAAGTTGCAAATGACTAAGGGTTGATATTTATAGCCACACCCCCTTGTCTTGCAAACACACACGGTCAAATGAATAACCCTTTCGTTTGAACACTTCAAACGAGCGGGTCTATACACGTTCGTTTGGTCTTTTCACTAACTATTACATAATGAGCATAAAATAAATCTAATCTATTCGAACAGCATTGGACACAAAAACTACACCAACACCAAGTGTCACTTTTTATTAGAGCATGCAATTCCGCTTCCATGGTAATAATCCATTAGTATCATGCATAATGAAATGTGGTAGGATCACTAGAAGTAGATAAAGCATGGTGGAGCGGAAAGTTATCCGTGTGAGGTAAGTCCATTCAATGACAGGGTTTAAAAATTCCCGAATTACACGTATCATCATGGGATGTAGGGGTGCAAACAAGCCGAGCTACTCGCAAGCTACTCGAGCTCTGCTCGAAAAAAAGCTCAAATGAGCCGAGCTTAAACGAGCTTGAGCTCGAGCCCGAGCCTAAAAACAAGCTTATTAGTAAACGAGCCCGAGCTTTGCTTATCGAGCTCGAGTTGGCTCGCGATCCTAATCGAGCTTTCTATTTATATATTTTTATATTAATATATTAAACATATATTTATATAATAATAATTACCATTTATATAAATATAAAAAAATAACTAGATTATATGTATAATAATAATTATAATTAATATAAATTAATTAAAAAAAACTAAACGAGTCGAGCCCGAGCCAGGCTCCAACTTTAAAAATTACCTTCGAGCCGAACTCGAGCTTCAGAAATAAAGCTCGAATCGAGCCGAGCTCGAACCTGGTCGAGCTCGGGCTCGGGCTCGGCTCGTTTGCACCCCTAATGAGATGAGACGGGGGGGGGGGGGGTGGGGTGGAACATGTAAAATGGCAAAGCTTTATTGCAATCATAGAAGCCAAGCCAGATATGAGAGCAGTAGCGTTATTAGATGAGGAGGCCAATGAGAGAATAATAGAAGGCTGAGGAAGGCGAAAAAGGATAGAAGCGGGGGGCGACGTGAAAGAGAAAAAGAAATAGGGTTTAGGGAGGGAATATGATCGGCTAGGAGGGAATAGAAATTTGGAAACTCAATTATTCATGGATAAAGATCGCCTCGCTTGCGGCATGTACATATAATGTATATATGTGTGGGCGCTCGGGAGGGGGGGAGTGAAAGTGCACTAATTCTAACGTCATTTTACTAATTTCGTGAAAATAATAATTTTAAAAGATGGGGAGAGTTAATCATGCATCATGTGGGAGTGTTGATAGCCAAAAGACAAGGGAGTACATACGCTAATCGGGCTTTGTCTTAATTGCTAAGTGTTATGCGCCTTATATCCAAGGCTTTATACAAAACTACTATCAAGCCTTATATCCCCGTCTTACTAGAAGCAGCATCTCTATTTCTATGTGGTAGAGGTAAGACTATCTACATCTTACCCTACTCGTATTCTGTCTTAGCTTTGATATTGATGGGATTTAGTGAATATGATGATGATGATGAATTACTCATGGATAAAGGCTATGGATAAAGGTTGATAACATGTATCAAATCTCAAAAGATATTTTAAATTGAATAGAATAACTTTACATAGATTTTATACTCACTTGAAATACCTAAAGAATCACACTAATGCATACAAGAACTAATAAATATACAATGGAATATATTATCTAACAGTTTTCGTTCATGTGAGGATTCAGATTTAATCTAAGTGGGAACTTTGGTGAAATAAATATAAAAGAATTTCCTATTTTCCGCTTAATATTCAAGGTATAGTTTGGGTTTAGGGCTTTAATTATGGTGCTTCGTTTTATTTTTTTATTTTAATAATTCTTAAATGTTCTTAGGATAAATACATCACAACATTTATATGATATATTTGAATACCTTAACCTTTTGTTTGTGAGACACATGACTTAATTGGTAAGTTTTTGGAGAATGTCAACAGCTTAGTGATGGTATAAATAATATACTAACAATTTAAAAAAAAAATCACTAACAAAATTTATGTTCTAGGAATTAAATAATTAAAAAGTAATGAAATAAATATTTTAAAAATGGTATATCCAAAAAACGGCTGATTAATAATATTTAACTATGTACATTAATATAATAATAATAACTAGTGGTAGTCTCCCGCCGCGTTGCGGCGGAAATTCGATATAACTCGGTCGGAATTGAATTGGTTCATTATCGTATTGGTATGGTACCGATACATGCTAGAAATCAAATGATACTATAATATTAAATTTATTGTAAATGTTTGGTGTATGTACATCCTACGTATTTGAATTAATATGTTTTTTCACCAAACCACCTTTTAGATAGAGATAGTGGGAAGGAGCTGTGAGAGGATTTCCGGTCGGTCAAGATGTCAGGCGACAGCAACACCTTCGGCAACGGCTGAAGCAGCCTGTCGGTCTAAGAGGTGGAGGCGAAGCAAGCTAAGGCTGAGGTTAAGGCAACGCAAGTGTTTAGGTGGGTACCTACATGATCCGGCAATGACGGCTAGGTTCCGGCGAACGTTCCGGTCAATTACTTTGCACCTGCATGTTCCTTTTCCATGAAGATCGACAACGTTTAAGGTGGGTATTGGTTTCCTTCTGGCATTCCGACGGTTGGACCAAAGGACCCACTGGCCACCACGATCGTTAATTCACTGTCTCTCTCTATAAATGAGGCTAAGGGGAATACTGTAATTTGAGAATTGTATTAAGGGCATAGCTATAAATTGATAGGTGGCTACAAGGAGAAAATTGTCTTATACTGAAAGTCGGACGGTGACGCCGTTACCGTTTAGTCACTGTTCCTCGGTTATGTTTGAAATTAATACATACTAGAATGCGAACTTTATCAACTTCTTTTGATACCCTTTAACTTCTCAACAAATGCACATGTACTATTTATCCGCTCATAAGCTCTTTCCAACAATCCTAAACATTATCGCAAATCTTTGCTAACCGCAACTCACTTCCTATCTTAACTTGCCTCCTGACACCATAGTCAATCCTCTCGCAACTTACGTTTAAACACAATACACTCAATGGTAATAATTATCCAGCAACTCGACTTAAACTCTCTACCTCCTAGATTCGATCAACCCGACCCTACCCACCTCAAACAACCGAAGCGAAAATCATACCAAAAATCCCTACTTTATTTGTTGCACTGCACCTCCTGTATGAATCAACCTGCTATCACAATCCATTCAAGCACATACACCATTCAACTCTCTTTTATATTACAATTTAACCTATAATCAAACTACATCCCCGTTTAAAAAAAAACACCTCTCAGCGCAAAACCAAATTTCTCACAATCTGCATTTAACACCCACTTAAATCCATATGATAATCATAAGCAATTTCAAGAATCAAATCATGAAAAATCTGCATAAAACATATAAAAATCCGAGTTGCCGTCGTCAATGGTGATTGACGATGAATGGTGGGTGGTTGTTGAAAGTCGTCGAGGGTGGTGGGTATAGTGATCGATGATGGTGGTGGTTGTTATCGACGGTGATGAATGGTGGAGGATGGTGGGTATGATGGGTTTGGTCTAATGGTGGTGGTCGGTAGCCGGAGAGGTGGTCGCCGGCGGCGAAGATGATGGTAAAAGAGGTGGTGATTGGTGGTCGATTTCTTAGGAGAGAACGGAGGTGAGGTGAGGGTGTTCTCAGGCTTGATATGCGCAGAGAGGAAGAAGGAGACATGTATGACTGAATTTGATTTAATAAAAAGTTCGGTGGTCAAATAAAGAATCTTCTATAATTCACGATTGCACCGACCATTTGTGAATTAATACATATATATGAATATGCAATTAGTGGAGAGTTCAAACGAGAAGAACTTTTTTGTAAGAAGAAAAAAGAAGAAGTTTCAACCAATAAGAATGCTTCATTTTACTTCATTTAATATTTGCATTTAATTTTAGTATAAGGGTATATTGGTAAACTTACATAAATCATTAATTTATATTCTTCCCCTTTAATAACTAACTAAATTAAATTTGTAACTTCTTTTCAAAATATATATTTTTTCTAAATTAAAAAAAACAACTTAATTTAAAGTGTAGAATAAATTACTAGTTGTGTAGTATAAATTACGAGTTGTGTAGGATATATTTCGAGATGTGTAGGATAAATTTCGACAGTGTAGGATAAAATTTTATAATGTGTAGGGTATATGTAGGAAAATTTTGATATGTATAACTTTTGTAGATTATATGTAGCATAATTAATGATATAAGTTATAAATAAAATAATATTTTACTAATATGCCTTTTTTTTCTTTTTTTTTCTTACATTAAATTTATTTTCAAATCAACTTTTCCCTATCCAATTATTTCAAATGTTATTAACAAGTACATTATTTTAGAATTTTTTCCATAAATTAGGAGATATACGTGGACCATATATCGCCTCATTCTTTCATTGCTATTAAATGCACCATTTTTTCCTACTAGTTGTAGGCTTGTACCTCCTTTCACATACACTTTTTCAGGGTAGTAGAAAAAGGAGGTTAATTAGGGTGCTCGGGGCATAATCGGTGACCCCATGCGGTGACCGATTTCCCCGATCGGGGAGGTGTCGCCGGCCTAGCGGGGAGCCAAAAACGGGGAGGATGATCGGTGAGGAGGCATCGAAGAGAGGGGAGGAGAGAGAAGGTGGGCCCTATTCAATCAACCAATGAATTTTTTTTTTAATAAAAAACCAAGTCACCTAAGAGGGAAGTGCTGCCATCAATTTAGGGTGTGAAGGGAGTTTAAGAGGGGAGTTGACGTGGCACACGAGGATTGGTTATGCGTAAGAGAGGGCACTCCCCTAAGAGGGGAGTGCCCCTTACACCCTTAGAACAAATATTATTAGAATATGTGTTGGAAGAAAGAAATAGTGCCTCATCTTTGGCGTTTTGCGTTATTGGTAGTTCAGTCATTAATGGAGCATTATCGGCGTTTTTCTAAAATTAGTGTAGTAGAGATGTGTGCATTGTGAGGCATTATGTTAAAAGGGGTGTAACAGAATTATATAAAAAAAACCATTAAAATAGTGCCTCGTCTTTGGCGTTTTGCGTTATTGGTAGTCCAGTTATCAATGGAGCATTATCGGCGTTTTTCTAAAATTAGTGTAGTGGAGATGTGTGCATTTTAAGACATTATGTTAAAAGGGGTGTAACAGAATTATATAAAAAAACCATTAAAAATGATATTGGAAAACAGAAAGAAGAATTACGGTCATTGGCCAAAGAATTAGAACAAAGGCATGGAAAAAAGAACGCCAAAAGCATTTTTTTGAAAAAAAAACGCCTAGGGGCGGTTTTGGGGCGTTTTTTTGGAGAAAACAACAAAAAACCCAACTACGGGTAGTCTTACCCCACAATGTTGAATTTAGCATTTAGAGGAGGAGGGGCGGTGCGTTATAGCACCGTGATACACAAATTCAACGCGTGATACAAGAACAATTCCCATTGCCACCTACTTTTTCAACGCGTGATACATCAAGACCGTGATAAAATCAACGCGTTATGGCTTGAGCGTAATAAATGGATGCGAGGGGGTGTGGGGGTTTATTGTTGGGTGTTGTTAGTGATGACCATTGCCAACAAAAAAGGTTGTGAGTGAAATGGTTGATGACATGGCGGAACTTGATTGGGTGGATGCTTGTGAGTGATAGAATTCTATCGCTAGTGACCACCCCCACCCCCCTTATGCCAATATTATTGACAAATTTGCCCTTTGATAATCACTATCAGTGTAAATAAACAGAAAGGTTTGCAGAATAAATGGAAAATTAGAAGAACAAAAACAACATACATTGTAATGACGTGACAAACATCCCCAGGGTAGGAGCAGTTACACATAACAGTGTTGTTATAAAGCGAGGTTTCCGTCTGGTTATTGGGTGTTGCCCAGTTGGGATTATTATCACATGGGTTCAGGCTAAAATTCCAGTCCCTTTTACCCAATTCTTCTGCTATATCACGAAGAGCACGCACTGCAAAAAACAACATGAACCGCAAACACAAATGAACATTTCAAAACGAAATCCAATAAGAACAGAAAAATAAAACTTGCCTTCATCTTGAGGAAGATATCCATTCTGTGCATGAACATCAGTTACTTCAAACAACAGGAGTGCTAGGAAGATGAGCACGATGGTAGATAAAAGTTCCAAACTTTTATTGAAAATGATCGACATCTAATTTAAACGAAGATTGTAACAAGAGTCATTCATGTAATGTATATAAAAACATTGCAAGGGAATGTACTGGACTGGCGTCCTGTGTGACTTGACTCATATATGTGGCTGGTATCTTTAAATAGCGGGGGCCATGCAAGAGGCTTGATACCGATGGGTGATGACTAGTATAGTACTCCAAAAACGAATTATATCGAGAAACATGGCCACAGTTTCCTACAGTGACCGGTAATTTGTCTCATATATATGGTGGGTGTCTTTCATCGTAATAAATAGATGCATTATTTCATCGATGGGACCCATGCAAGAGACTTTTGGTGCCTGATTGCCTGTACTGGCCCAGCTAGTTATAATGGAGAGTTAATTGTCAATATCGCCCCTGAGGTTTAGGTGCATTTGTCATTTTCGTTTAAAATGATACTTTTTTACTATTTTGTCCTCCATGTTTGTAACTTTTTGCCATTTTCATCCAAACCATTAACTTAGTTTATTTTTTCTGTTAAGTTGAATGATATTTGGATGAAACTGGCAAATATAAACCACAGCGACGATTTTGGCAATTTACTCAAACTATTTTTAATTTCTTTTATTTAATTAATTTTGTCACATATATAATAAAAAATAATATGCAAGCAATTTTTTTATGAAAAAAAATAATAGTTTTGTCACATATTTTTTTATAAATTTTCATCCAGCCACTAACTAAGTTATTTTTTTTCTATTAAGGCGAAGGATGTCTTAAGTTTTATAAATTAATACAGAAATTAATTTCCAAATGTATTTATATAAATCAATTTTATTAAAAGAAAAAACTGGTATATACTTTTCAATATTTTCGCTTTTAAACTTTTAATAAATATATACAGTTTGAAATATAAGAAGAAAAATAAATCATACATTTTCTATTAGTTTTTTTTAGTTCTTATCCAAATAAAAAGAAATCATACATTTTCAGTTAGTTTTTTTAGTTCTTATCTATTTTTAGTTTTTAGTTTATTTTTATGTAAATGTATTATTTTGCTTGTAACATATTCTATTAATGGGTGACCACACACTATTCGAGTATTTTGGTCAAGGAAATGTAATAAATCGTCACGCTAGCTGGTTTTTCTTTGTAGTGAGCTTTATGTTATAACTCAAGCATTATGTAACTAAAGGTTGTGGGATGATACAATCAAACTTTGTGAATTTAGTTCAAACGTCTAATATTGTCATTAGGAAAAAAACAAATTGGGTAATTTTAACAAACATTTTCATAATTCAGGTAAAAAAACAAAAGAATTTGTAACAGACATATAAAACTTAAAGTTAACTTATTATAATTGAAGAACTAAAAAACTAATATATATATATATATATATATATATATATATAGAGAGAGAGAGAGAGAGGGGCCGGTTAACGTACAATACCTCTTATCCTACATTATGTACGCGATGCCCTCAGCCGTACGATCTTCAATCGGTCAAACGCGAGCGAAACTAATTAAAATGATTAAATTAATCATTTTAATATATCTAAATCATACCAGGAAGGTTAAACGTCATTGCGAGGTCATAAATCTCTGTAATTGACCGATGATAGTTCAAAATCAAACCCTAAATCAAATTCAAAAACCTGAAAATCTTCTTCCCCAACCTCCCTTCGTTCCTTTTAGTGCGATATCGATAATAAGAACTACTAATTTGGGAGTTGTAAGGGTTAAACGGAAGAAGACTGACAATGATCGACCAACAATCAAAGAAGATGAACAGTAACACACACACAGATTTTTCACATGCGATATTCAATTTTCCACATGCGATTATACACACCCCATGCCATTTTTCACATTACCCCATGCTAGCCATTTTTTCACATGCGATATTCAATTTTCCACATGCGATTCTACACACCCCATGCCATTTTTCACATTACCCCATGCCATTTTTTCACATGCGATATTCAATTTTCCACATGCGATTCTACACACCCCATGCTATTTTTCACATTACCCCATGCTAGCCATTTTTTCACATGCGATATTCAATCTTCCACATACGATTCTACACACCCCATGCCATTTTTCACATTACCCCTGTTACGCCCTAATGCATTTTTGACAAAAAGTCACAGCGGAAATTTCATACCATAAAATTTCTTTCATTTTAAACGTCTTGACTTACTTTAAGTTAATTTTTAAAGTAACACTGTTAGACCGACTACTCCCATCGAACTTATTTACAAATAGAAACATAAATTATATTTATGACATTACTTATTCAAACACTCCCGTACAATATAACTTAAGACTCGGTCTTCGATCTTCACTTCTCGGTAATCCTCTGTGACCCATACAACCTGCATTCACACATACATTCATAACATTAGCACGCATTATATAAACAAGATTCATTCTCGTACGCTTTCCATTTCGTTATCTTCCTAACTTTAAACATTCCATACGCGTATGCATTACCAAGTGAGGCTTCAATAATGTACCTACAATGCTTTTCATTCTCAAGGCACGCTGTTAATAACGTTATTATTTAACACATCTAAATCATGGCTACATATATTCCTATATGCATACATACACATCTATGTACATACACACCTTCCTATATTTCTACGTACATACGTACACTTATACGTACCTTTATACATACATATATACACCTTCACATTCGCACCTACATCCCTACATACCCATTCAAGATCTTACATATCACTACATACACATATATTAATCACATGGGACCTAAACTTAGATTTATAGTGTGACACCCCAGGAAAACCGGGAAAACCATACAACTTAACTAGCTTCCTCAGTGAGTGCTTACCAAATTTCGGGACGAAATTTCTTTCAACTTGGGGATGATGTGACAACTCGAAATTTAGAACCCTTCATTGTATCTCGATGTAACATGCTTGAACATTATGTGACTAGTTAACTTGTCAATTTAGTAAATGATATAAGTGAACCTTTTATGTGATTATGTGTGTGCTTGTATGTATAGTATGTATATATATATATATGTATAAGTGAGCCGAGAACCAAGAACCCGACTCGAGACCATGCGGTCTCGAGTGAACAATGAAACAGTGGGCCGGATGGGCCACGCACCTCATTTAACCCAACCGAAAGCCCTTTAGGGTGCACTACTTAGAACGGATATATAACCTTAGTGGATAGCCATGTTTGCCATTTCTTTGGATAACACACTCACTCTCACACACACCTTCTCCTACACACTCTCTCTCTAGAGAAACCTTCAACCCTAGAGAATCAAGCATCACCTCCCCTCCTATGTCTCGGATTAAATCGGAATCAACAAGAACTCGGTCAAGCTCGTCACCAACACTCGGACACTCCATTTTATTCATCTTCTTTACCATCTCGGTGCCTTTCATAATCGGTTAGTGTTTCTAGATGCTCACTAGGTGTTTATGTGACTAATGATGCTACTTGCCTTGATGAAATAGCATGATGATGTTCTTAATGTGTATGATGATGATAATCGGTTAACATGTCTTGATTTCGGATATATTGCATGATGGGTTAATGATATCTTGTGTTTAAATGAGATTTAAACCATTAGTTGTTAATGTTCATGAAACCGGCTTGCATATGTATATTAGATAGTATCATGTTAATCGGATTAGTGTAGAGTCGAGTTGAGGTGTTATGTGATGATTTGAAACCATTAGATGAGTATGTTCAAGTGTTTTGATGGTTATTCATGTTATGACTATGATTAATGCTAAAAACCCTAAAATATGATGAACAAGTTTGATGATCAACATGAACATGACTTGAATATATGAAGAACTTGTTGAGTATGATATGAATGTGTTATGAATATTTGAAATCTGATTGTTTGATCCATTTTGGTTAATAACTAGACAAGAAAACATGTTTAGTGGATAGTACACAATTGTTGCATGAAATCAAAACTCTATTGGATAGTACACTGTGAAGGATCAGCAGGTGTCCAGTCGACACCTTTGGTTTCGACTCGAGACCGTAAACATGATAACTCGAGAACATAGATTGCGACATAGGTTGCGAGTCGAGAACCCCTAGTCTCGACTCGAGACCACACCCGAGACCATGCTTGCGACATCATGACCCGAGACCATGCTTGCGAGTCCGGTTGCGACTCGAGACCAATACATGCATGACCCGAAACCACCTCAGTTGCGACCCGAGATCTTGTAGGCTACAACTCGAGACCATATGCATGTACACGCTATTTGGACTTCCACACTGTTACGGGCCTAAGTAATTGGGCCGAGCATATGGGCCGTATGTACTACTGTTAATTGAGTATGTTGTGCACTGTTGTTGAACTTCCATGATAGACGTGAATGCCATGATCGTTACTTGTGTATGAATACGTGTAGATAATACGTGCACTACTTGGGTTGAACCTGACTTGAACGGTATCTATGTTAGGACGTAGTTGACCACTTACAACCCGATTGACCTTTCTGTGTATCTGCCGAGCAAACCAAGGTGAGTTCACACCCTCTACAAAGCATGGGATTCCCTGGGTTGGGAATGGGGTTAAGGAACGTAGATTCCTCGTCCTCCTTGGGTAGAACAGCAATGGTTCAGGAATGAAATTCCTCGTCCTCACGGACAGATAACTTGTACTAGACCAAAACTCTATCACGAAGTCCCTCCTTTTATATCGACTTAATCGTCGGGCCAATGGCGAGCGGGTCATTAGTTATATAGCGCTATTTAGGTCTGACAAACCTCACACCGTGCCGCAGAGGACGGGCGTGAACTAATGGATCTGGGGCACGTCAATGATGATAGACATTGACAGTTTCAGGGCACATAAACATGACTACAGTCAACAGTCGACACTTCACTCCACAACGGCGCTTCACTCCACATGCAAGGCTCGACATTCTAGGTGATATGATCTGTGTATATTGCCTACTTGTTAGTTACATAGTACATTGCCCATGGTATGCTTGATTAGTATAGCTACTATTGCTTGGACACATGTGTGTTTACTCCCTTCTGCCATCGCACTTTCGCGGACCTCTCTCACTCATGTTTCCCTTCTGCAGTCCGAACTCAGTCTAGGATCTTTAAGATCCTACTCTCGTGAACCAACCTTTGTGTTAAACTCTGTCTTTCTTTCACCTACCTTAGGTCAACATGCTCAGCCACTGGTGTGCACCTTTAAGACCTTTATGGACTGCCGACCCACTACTTTTAGCGGAACTGAAGGAGCAGTAGGTCTCCTCCACTGGTTTGAGAAACTAGAATCTGTCTTCGAAATGTGTGAATGCCCTGAAGCGCGCAGGGTGAAGTATGCTACCGGTACTCTCGAGGGTTTAGCCCTCACATGGTGGAACGCTCAGGTTCAAATGCTAGGGTTGGTTGCAGCCAACGCCACCCCATGGGAAACTTTCAAGGAAATGATCAGGGAGGAATACTGCAGTCGTGATGACATTCATAAGCTGGAAGACGAGTTCTACAACCTCAAGATGACGGGGTCAGAAATTGAGGCGTATACTAAGAGATCGCATGAGCTTGCCTTATTGTGTCCTACTATGGTGGACCCTCCATTTAAGCAAATTGAACTCTTTCTCAAGGGCTTGGTGCCAGAAATCCAAAGTCATGTGACTTCAGCAAACCTGGCCACTATCCAGCAGGTTGTTCAGTTGGCTCACCGTCTTACTGATCAAGCGGTGGAGTAGAACAAGTTACCAAAGCGCATAGGTGCTGCAACTACTTCTGGTACCTCTAATGACAACAAACGGAAATGGGATGGAGCTTCAAGCAAGGGTTCAACTTCTGTGCAATCTCAGTCTCAGCAGAGAAAGACTGATGACTACAAGAGCCCCAGTCAGCAATCATCTGGTGGTCAAAGTCATGGTGGGTATAAAAGGAACCACCCCAAATGCAATCGCTGCAACCTACACCACAATGGGCCATGCACCAGGGGCAACTGCCATCGATGCAACAAGCCTGGTCACGCTGCAAAGGATTGCAGGAGCTTATACCCCGCCAATCAGAATCGTCAGCAAGCTCAACAGAATCAGCGGCAGCAACAGGGTAACAACAAAGGGTGCTTTCAGTGTGGAGCTGAAGGCCACTTCAAGAAAGATTGTCCCCAACTGAACCAGAACCAGAACAACAACAACAATAATCAGGGGAATGGTAACAATGGGAACCACAACAACAACAATGGTGCCAGGGGGCGGGTGTTCGTGATTGGCCAAGGCAAAGCAAGGAATGACCCCAACATGGTGACGGGTAAGTTCCTTCTCGACGACTTTTATGTTACAGTTTTATTTGATTCGGGTGCCGATACTAGCTATGTATCACTAGAAGTTAGTCAGATGCTTAAGCGTGTCCCAACACCCTTGAGCAACAAGCACACTGTAGAGCTAGCTAATGGTAAGAGTTTGGAGGCCTCACACGTAGTCAAAGGTTGTAAACTGGTTCTCGCTAACCAGACCTTCTCTATTGACCTTATTCCTATCGTCTTGGGTAGTTTCGACGTTGTCATTGGGATGGATTGGTTATCCCAACACCGAGCAGAGATTCTTTGCAACGAGAAGATCGTTCGTATTCCTGGTTCCGGTAGTGAACCTCTCATAATTCGTGGCGACAAGAGGAGTGCTGTTGAAAACGTCATCTCTTTCCTTAAGGCCCAAAAATGCTTGCAAAAGGGCCACACTGCCGTTTTGGCTCTTGTTACTGACACCTCGGAGAAAGAAAAGAAGATAGAAGATTTTCCAGTTGTATGTGACTATCCTGAGGTATTCCCTGAGGAATTACCTGGTCTTCCACCCCATCGCCAAGTCGAGTTTCAGATTGAATTAGCTCCTGGAGCTGCGCCTATAGCTCGTGCACCTTATCGTTTAGCCCCATCGGAGTTGGAGGAACTCTCTACACAACTACAAGAACTCTTGGATAAGGGTTTCATTCGTCCAAGTTCATCGCCCTGGGGAGCCCCAGTGTCATTTGTGAAGAAGAAAGATGGTACCTTCAGAATGTGTATCGACTATCGTGAACTCAACAAGGTGACTGTGAAGAACCGTTATCCTCTACCACGTATTGACGACTTGTTCGACCAGTTGCAGGGGTCGAGCTACTATTCAAAGATCGATCTGAGATCAGGATATCACCAGCTGAGAGTTCGAGAAGAGGATGTCTCTAAGACAGCCTTTAGAACTCGTTATGGGCACTATGAGTTTTTGGTCATGCCGTTTGGGCTGACAAACGCACCTGCGGTTTTCATGGACTTGATGAACCGAGTGTGCAAGCCATACCTGGACAAATTCGTTATAGTCTTCATCGACGACATCCTGATCTATTCTAAGAGTCAGGAGGAACACGAGCAGCATCTATGACTTATTCTGGAACTCCTTCGAACAGAACAGCTTTACGCAAAGTTCTCGAAATGCGACTTCTGGCTTCGTGAGGTCCATTTCCTAGGCCACGTGGTAAACAAGGATGGGATTCACGTTGATCCATCCAAGGTAGACTCTATTAAGAACTGGCCTGCACCTCGCACACCAAAGGAAATTCGCCAATTCTTGGGATTGGCAGGTTACTACAGGAGGTTCATTAAGGATTTTTCTAAGATCGCACAGCCTCTCATCTCGCTAACGCAGAAAGGCGTTGTATATCGCTGGGGAAATGCACAGGAGTTAGCCTTTCAACACCTAAAGGATAGACTTTGTAGTGCACCTATTCTTTCACTGCCAGAGGGCACAGACGATTTTGTGGTTTACTGCGACGCATCAATTCAAGGCCTTGGTTGTGTATTGATGCAACGATATAAAGTTATAGCCTACGCCTCACGCCAACTCAAAGTTCACGAGAAGAACTACACTACACATGATTTAGAGCTGGGAGCTGTTGTTTTCGCACTTAAGTTATGGCGACATTACCTGTACGGTACCAAGTGCGCCATCTACACCGACCACAGGAGCCTAGAGCACATATTCAAGCAGAAGGAACTGAATATGCGGCAACGACGATGGGTCGAACTACTGAATGACTACGAGTGCTCCATCAGGTATCACCCGGGCAAGGCCAATGTCGTGGCAGACGCCCTTAGTCGAAAGGACACCGCACCTAAGCGCGTGAGAGCTTTACAACTCACGATCCATTCTAGTCTCCCTTCCCAAATACGAACTGCTCAGATAGAAGCATTGAAACCAGAAAACGTCAGGGCTGAAGCCCTACGTGGCTCAAGGCAACGTTTAGAACAAAAGGAAGACGGTGCTTACTACGTAACAGGAGCATTTGGGTTCCACTCTATGGCAACCTACGAGAGCTTGTGATGGATGAGACACACAAGTCCCGCTACTCGGTACACCCTGGTTCGGATAAGATGTACCACGATATTAAAACTACGTATTGGTGGCCTAGCATGAAGGCCCACATAGCAACTTACGTCAGCAAGTGTTTGACTTGTGCGCGAGTCAAGACAGAATATCAGAAACCCTCAGGCCTACTCCAGCAACCAGAGATACCACAATGGAAATGGGAGCAAATTTCCATGGATTTCGTTACTGGCCTACCTAGATCTCAGCGCGGAAACGATACTATTTGGGAGATCGTGGATCAACTCACAAAATCCGCACACTTCTTGGCGATTAAGGAAACGGATAAATTCTCCACTCTAGCGGAAATATACCTCAAGGAAGTTGTCTCGAGGCACGGGGTGCCCACCTCTATTATCTCCGATCGAGATGCACGTTTTACTTCAGAGCTGTGGCAAGCAATGCACAAGTCCTTTGGCTCACGTTTAGATATGAGCACAGCGTATCACCCTCAGACGGACGGGCAGTCCGAGCGCACTATTCAGACCTTAGAAGACATGCTTCGTGCATGTGTAATCGACTTTGGCAACAGCTGGGAAAAGCATCTGCCACTTGTGGAATTCTCGTACAATAACAGCTACCATACCAGCATTAAAGCTGCTCCGTTTGAGGCATTGTACGGACGTAAATGCCGGTCACCTCTTTGTTGGGCAGAGGTGGGGGATAGTCAGATCACTGGTCCGGAACACGTGGTGGACACTACTGAACGGATTGCTCAAATACGACAACGCATGGCGGCAGCTCGAGACCGTCAGAAAGCCTACGCCGATAAGGGCAGGAAACCACTAGAGCTCCAGGTTGGGGAGCGGGTACTACTCAAAGTCTCACCCTGGAAGGGTGTGGTTCGTTTTGGTAAACGAGGCAAACTTAACCCACGATACGTCGGACCATTTGAAATCATCGAGAAAATAGGCAAGGTGGCCTACAGACTGAACTTACCAGCAGAACTCAGTGCAGTTCACAACGTTTTCCATGTGTCAAATCTGAAGAAGTGTCTGTCAGATGAGACCCACATAGTTCCTTTGAAGGAACTCACTATCGACGAACAGTTACGATTCGTCGAGGAACCAGTTGAAATCACGGACCAGGATGTTAAGGTCCTCAAGAGCACTAGAATACCTCTCGTTCGAGTTCGTTGGAACTCACGTCGCGGCCCAGAGTTCACCTGAGAGCGCGAAGATCGGATGAAACAAAAGTATCCCCAACTGTTCGCAAATAGTACAACCACTACTGAGGCTGAAGCTACGGAATTTCGGGACGAAATTCCAGATCAATGGGGGGTGGATGTGACACCCCAGGAAAACCGGGAAAACCATACAACTTAACTAGCTTCCTCAGTGAGTGCTTACCAAATTTCGGGACGAAATTTCTTTCAACTTGGGGATGATGTGACAAATCGAAATTTAGAACCCTTCATTGTATCTCGATGTAACATGCTTGAACATTATGTGACTAGTTAACTTGTCAATTTAGTAAATGATATAAGTGAACCTTTTATGTGATTATGTGTGTGCTTGTATGTATAGTATGTATATATATATGTATAAGTGAGCCGAGAACCAAGAACCCGACTCGAGACCATGCGGTCTCGAGTGAACAATGAAACAGTGGGACGGATGGGCCACGCACCTCATTTAACCCAACCGAAAGCCCTTTAGGGTGCACTACTTAGAACGGATATAGAACCTTAGTGGATAGCCATGTTTGCCATTTCTTTGGAAAACACACTCACTCTCACACACACCTTCTCCTACACACTCTCTCTCTAGAGAAACCTTCAACCCTAGAGAATCAAGCAACACCTCCCCTCCTATCTCTCGGATCAAATCGGAATCAACAAGAACTCGGTCAAGCTCGTCACCAACACTCGGACACTCCATTTTATTCATCTTCTTTACCATCTCGGTGCCTTTCACAATCGGTTAGTGTTTCTAGATGGTCACTAGGTGTTTATGTGACTAATGATGCTACTTGCCTTGATGAAATAGCATGATGATGTTCTTAATGTGATGATAATCGGCTAACATGTCTTGATTTCGGATATATTGCATGATGGGTTAATGATATCTTGTGTTTAAAT
Organism: Helianthus annuus; assembly: GCF_002127325.2. Classification (NCBI taxonomy): domain Eukaryota; kingdom Viridiplantae; phylum Streptophyta; class Magnoliopsida; order Asterales; family Asteraceae; genus Helianthus; species Helianthus annuus. Next base: position 151,394,260 of record NC_035448.2, read on the forward strand.
GAGATTTAAACCATTAGTTGTTAATGTTCATGAAACCGGCTTGCATTTGTGTATTAGATAGTATCATGTTAATCGGATTAGTGTAGAGTCGAGTTGAGGTGTTATGTGATGATTTGAAACCATTAGATGAGTATGTTCAAGTGTTTTGATGGTTATTCATGTTATGACTATGATTAATGCTAAAAACCCTAAAATATGATGAACAAGTTTGATGATCAACATGAACATGACTTAAATATATGAAGAACTTGTTGAGTATGATATGGATGTGTTATGAATATTTGAAATCTGATTGTTTGATCCATTTTGGTTAATAACTAGACAAGAAAACATGTTTAGTGGATAGTACACAATTGTTGCATGAAATCAAAACTCTATTGGATAGTACACTGTGAAGGATCAGCAGGTGTCCAGTCGACACCTTTGGTTTCGACTCGAGACCGTAAACATGATAACTCGAGAACATAGATTGCGACACAGGTTGCGAGTCGAGAACCCCTAGTCTCGACTCGAGACCACACCCGAGACCATGCTTGCGACATCATGACCCGAGACCATGCTTGCGAGTCCGGTTGCGACTCGAGACCAATACATGCATGACCCGAAACCACCTCAGTTGCGACTCGAGATCTTGTAGGCTACAACTCGAGACCATATGCATGTACACGCTATTTGGACTTCCACACTGTTACGGGCCTAAGTAATTGGGCCGAGCATATGGGCCGTATGTACTACTGTTAATTGAGTATGTTGTGCACTGTTGTTGAACTGCCATGATAGACGTGAATGCCATGATCGTTACTTGTGTATGAATACGTATAGATAATACGTGCACTACTTGGGTTGAACCTGACTTGAACGATATCTATGTTAGGACGTAGTTGACCACTTACAACCCGATTGACCTTTCTGTGTATCTGCCGAGCAAACCAAGGTGAGTTCACACCCTCTACAAAGCATGGGATTCCCTGGGTTGGGAATGGGGTTAAGGAACGTAGATTCCTCATCCTCCTTGGGTAGGACAGCAATGGTTCAGGAATGAAATTCCTCGTCCTCACGGACAGATAACTCGTACTAGACCAAAACTCTATCACGAAGTCCCTCCTTTTATATCGACTTAATCGCCGGGCCAATGGCGAGCGGGTCATTAGTTAGATAGCGCTATTTAGGTCTGACAAACCTCACACCGTGCCGCAGAGGACGGGCGTGAACTAATGGATCTGGGGCACGTCAATGATGATAGACATTGACAGTTTCGGGGCACATAAACATGACTACAGTCAGCAGTCGATATGGTAACAAGTCTAGTGTATACATGGGGTAGCCCCCATGGCCGAAATGCCAGATAACTAACACGGGGTAGCCCCCACGGCTGGAATGCCAGAGTAACTGGGAATAAACAAGTCACGTTTTCAACTATGGGGTAACCCCCACGGCAGGATGCCAGATAAAGGAAACTGTTTTCGAAACAAACTAAAACGAACACCCAACTGTGAACTCACTCAACTAGTTGTTGACTCGTTACTACATGCTTTGCAGGACCATAGGTACTTAGCTGGAGCTTGCATGGAGGAGAGTCGTTGTGGGACATGGATAGCTGCGTGCCATGTTAAACTTGGAAACAATTGAACTTATGTTTTGGTTTTAAATCTTATGCTCCCGCTTGCAACTTAAACTATGTTTTGTTTGAACACCAATTGTATTGGTTGGATTTTTATAACTACTTATATGCATGTTCAATATGATTGGTGGCTGGATCCTGGTCAGTCACTCCTCCAAGCGGTAGTACTCCGCAGGTGGATTTTAGGGGTGTGACATATAGCCCAAAAACATTAAAGGCACGATCAAAACCATGTTTGGGAGATCCACCGTAGTCCACGGTTAACATACCGAAACCTACGTTCCAAAAATTGACTTAAATAACACATTTCAGCAGTTTGGACATGGGGAGGGCGTCGGCGACGGCCCTAGGGGGCGTCGGCGACGGCCCTTGGTTTTACGCGTAGCCCAAACTCTCCGTAGACAGCAAAATAAGGCGTCGGCAAAACTGCATTTTCCATGAGGCGTCGGCGACGGCCCCTATGGGCATCGGCGACGGCCTCTAGTTTTGCCATTTTCTTGGTGTGTTGTTTTCGTCGATCGTACGCACTAAAACTTGCGTAACTTTTGATTCGTTTATCCGTTTAACCTCCCGTTTCTTCCTACATGCTTCTAATTTCACATTCTATCATATGGACTTGGAATCCCATATCTGATTTAAGGAAATTCCTATCTTACACGCTTCCGGCTTATTATTCTTTTTCTAACTATTTGACCCGTTCGTGCTTTTACCAACATAATCTGATTATTTGACCCCAATGCCATATGAACTTAATAATTCTATTTTTGACTATCATGAAAAGTTAAATTCTCGGTTGCCTTGCATCCTCTTAACCCATTTTCGCTCAAAGGCTTATTTTGACCCGTTATGGGTATTTGCGCATTAAATGGTCTATGAGATACAAAACTCTATACTTCGCTTTTATACTTGACCAAGACATTACTCTAATCAAATAGTTCGTTTCCAAACGACTTTTAAGGTCATTTGGCCGAAATACCCATCAAGGGCGTTTTTGTCAATTTAGCCCTATCCTTAACAACAAAGGACTTCCTTGCCTAAGTAACCAATCCTACTACTTGGCTACAATTCTTAATCTCACATACCTTACCCGGATCAAAGCTAAGATCCGTTTAATACTTCATTGCTATCATACAAATTCATTCCTATTTGACCTTAATTATCATACTAATTAGATTGCACATAACTTTACATAAACAACTAAGAAGTAATTATAGAAAATTACTTACCTTGTGCATCCGTGTTCGTAACCGCTTCCTTGCCTCATCTTGACCCGTTAGCCTTCCATGCTTGGTCCATGCTAGTGTGGTTCCTATTCTTTCATGTTGTCATGCCATAATAATGTTAGCATTCATGCTCATTCATATTAATACACATTTTTCAACTCTTATCTATATTGACTTTTACTAACACGCATACGACATTATTTGTCAACCACGTTGTTCAATATCTTCAAAATCCAAATTCGTTATCACACATAACACATAATTGATCTAACACATATTCCATGATCTCTCGATTTCTATATTTGTGTCAAAATGCCTATCCATGCTATAAATTCTTGGTTGACTTTCAGAAAGTCAACCTTCTAGCATATAACTTCTAACTTTTGAACATGCATTCATATTGATATAGTAGACCATATTAATGACGTGATATTCATTTCATACGTAATGTTGTATGACACATACAACTACATGATCATCTAGTCATATACACAATACACTCATATTCAATTCACACATACTTATACTTTCATAATTCTATATTCGACAACTACACCCTATAAGAATCAACTTAACATAATCGTAACATCATCCTTGCTAGTAAGGTCATATGCTATACATTTAGTACACGCTCGCTTTTATCCTCATTTAAGGGATTAGTAGACTACATAGCAAACCTCACCCGTTCGAACACAATGTACAAGCTCCTAATGCATAAACTTGACTCACACATACATTCAACCCGAATCCTTATACAAGTTCCATTTTGAGCACATTCTTCAAGTTAGTAAACTACTAATCATATCATTATCCTATTCTCATTCGCATATATCACGCCATTTCATACAATCTCACATCTTAACTTCATTTAGACATTTCATCATACACTTGGTGTGCGTACAACTTCCTAAGCACATAGCACAAGTAGTTTAAGCATGTTCTTCCCAAATTCATCTCTTGAACTATTTTATTCAAGCAATATCACATTGTCATCAATTCTACATCATGTTTACTATCAAAACCTATCATATAACATCTTGTGCAACAACATAATCTAAATATCAAAATTCGCATGTTCATCATAATCATTTTCACGCTCATACACAAGGTTTCATTCTAACTCACTAAGATAACTAAAAATTTGGCCATGATTCTACTTAAACATGATAAACATTAGCAAGCATACAACTCATACCCACTCTACTCTATGTGGGTTTTCACTTCCAACATTTATTAGCCGATTTTTAGACATACATAATGTTCTAGATGGTGATCCTAGTTCAACATCATTCTAATTCCATATAAACTCATGGATTTTCTTGAACCCTAACATAATCAAGTTCATCAAAATGCCAAATTCTTCTTACCTTAAGCTTTAGTAAGTCTAGATGATCAAGAAATCACCAACATGCATGAGCAATGGCCATGATTAGGGCTTCAATTGGATGAATTTGTGTGATAAGAAGGGTTCCCCTTCTTCTCTTGGCTCTGGCGTCGAACACACACATCTGATGTGTGTGTTTTATTTTTTTGATTTCATTTTTATTAATTCAACTTTCATAACATGTCACCTTTAGCCCCTTAAGTTTAGCGTGGTAATTGTTTAGTCACCAAACTTTATTACTACTATCTAACTTGTATCGGTAACCAAGTTAAATAACATATTTCCCACATTTTTTTTATTAATCATGATAACATGCTAACGAATTTAATAATTCGAATTTTGGGGTGTTACAACCCCATGCCATTTTCACATGCGATATTCAAATCTTCCACATGCGATTTTGTCCATCTACACACCCCATGCCATTTTTCACACTACCCCATGCTAACCATTTTTTCACATGCGATATGTATTGAATTCGCACCAGATCTGCACCTGATCGAACGACTGGGATGATCGCGTATGTATCGTACGATAAGCGCATTTGTATTTTACTCTTTACATATATATATATATATATATATATATATATATATATATATATATATATATAGGGAGAAGATCATGCGAGAACCACCTCTTATTGTGAGAACCGCGAGAACCAATGTGAACACACCAAAAATGCCTAAAAATAGCTAACAATCACACAAAAAAAATTTTTTTGAATTAAAAAAAAAAATTTTTTTTGGCTTCTAAAAGTAGCGATTTTAACATGAAAAATATTAAAAAATTCAAAAAAAAATTTTAGATTTTTTTTTTGATTTTTTTAGATTTTTTTTAGGTTTTTTGGGGGTTTAGTTTTTAGCATTTTAGCTTTGGGGGGGGGGGGGGGTTTAGGTTTTTGGGGGGTGGGGGAGGGGGGTTTAGGTTTTTTTTTTTGAGGGGGGGGGGTGGGGTTAGGTTTTTTTTTAGCATTTAGCTTGGGGGGGGGGTGGGGGTTAGATTTTTTTAGCTATTTTAGGTTGTGTTCACATTGGTTCTCAAGGTTCTCACAATAAGGGTGGTTCTCGCATGAGCCCCTCCCTATATATATATATATATATATATATATATATATATATATATATATATATATATATATATATATATATATATATATATATATATATATATATATATATATAGGGAGGGGCTCATGCGAGAACCACCCTTATTGTGAGAACCTTGAGAACCAATGTGAACACAACCTAAAATAGCTAAAAAACCTAAAAAAAACCTAAAAAAACCTAACCCCCAACCCCCCCCCCCCCCCCAAAAAAAACCTAACCCCCCCCCCCAAAAAAAAAACCTAAACCCCCCCCCCCCCAAGCTAAAAAAAACCTAAAAAAACCTAACCCCCACCCCCCCCCCCCAAAAAACCTAAACCCCCCTCCCCCACCCCCCAAAAACCTAACCCCCCCACCCAAGCTAAAATGCTAAAAACTAAACCCCCAAAAAACCTAAAAAAATCTAAAAAAAATCTAAAAAAATCTAAAAAAATCAAAAAAAAAATCTAAAAAATTTTTTTTGATTTTTTTAATATTTTTTAGGTTAAAATCGCTACTTTTCGAAGCAAAAAAAAAATTATTTTTTTAAAAAAAAAAAAAAATTAAAAAAAAAATTTTTTTTTTTGCTTCGAAAAGTAGCGATTTTAACCTAAAAAATATTAAAAAAATCAAAAAAAATTTTTTTATGTGATTTTTAGCTATTTTTAGGCATTTTTGGTGTGTTCACATTGGTTCTCGCGGTTCTCACAATAAGAGGTGGTTCTCGCATGATCTTCTCCCTATATATATATATATATATATATATATATATATATATATATATATATATATAAGAACTAAAAAATGTAAAAACTTTTTTTGCTTAAATTTCGAATAATATAATTATATTAAAAATTTAAGAACTATAAAATATTGAGACGTATATAAGTATATATCTAAAAATTTATAAAAGTTTTTAACAAAAATTTTATAAAGGTTGAAAGTTGATAACTGTTTGAATAAAATAATGTTATAAAGGAATAAAAAGTGAACAACTTTACGTAATTTGAGTTTGGGCTATGGTACTCCCAAATCTTTCAGAAATCATCACTAAGGATAACAAATCAAATAACTTTTATAAAAAATTTCATAAAACTCAGGTAATAAAAAAAGCAATAGAATATGTTACAAGCAAAATAATACATTTACATAAAAATATTCTAAAAACTAAAAATAGATAAGAACTAAAAAAACTAACTGAAAATGTATGATTTCATTTTCTTCGGATAAGAACGAAAAAAACTAATAGAAAATGTTTGATTTATTTTTCTTCTTATATTTCAAACTGCATATATTTATTAAAAGTTTAAGAGCGAAAATATTGAAAAGTATATACCAGTTTTTTCTCTTAATAAAACTGGTTTATATAAAGAATTTGGAAATTAATTTCAAATTGCATGTATATTATTTTTTATTATATATGTGACAAAATTAATTAAATAAAAGAAATTAAAAAGAGTTTGAGTAAATTGCCAAAATCGTCCCTGTGGTTTATATTTGTCAGTTTCATCCAAATAGTATTCAACTTAACAGAAAAAATAAACTAAGTTAGTGGTTTGGATGAAAATGGTAAAAAGTTACAAACGTGGGGGACAAAATGGTACAAAAGTGTAATTTTGGACGAAAATGGCAAATGTGCCCAAACCTCAGGGACGATTTTGGCAATTAACTCTATAATGAAATAAATTACTTAGATTATCTCTAGTGCAGCTATTACCAAAGGATTTTTTAGCCTTCCAAAGATAACCATCATTATAAGGCTGGGGTTTCGAGTCCTAAAATAACAAATATGTACATTTAGAATGATTTGTCTCAATAATCAACCGGGCCGCCGTTCTTTTCTATCGTTGTTCAACTAAAGTTGCTATATGCCTTTGAATGTTGGTTTTCTTATGCTTTTGTGATTTTGTAATACCCAGGGCACTCATTGATTAACCGCATAAGGTTTTTTTTTTACCAGCGTCCTTTTATTTATTTTTTTATTTATGTTTTTATTGTGTAGAGGAATGAAATGATGGATAAAAGTCTCTTAATTATTTTGGATTTCTTGATTTTAGCATTTTAGGTCTTTTTTCCTCTTTCTTGTTGGCCCATATTCAATAAACATAAACCCAAGAAAAGCAATTTGATGTCAGTACCCTGTATTATAAACTCATAGACATAAACCAAATATAACTAGTAGGTTCCTCCCGCGCTTCGCAGTGGGGCAAACCGATTTTTAACAAAATTGAAACGGAAATGTACACACAATTATTTACCAACTAGGAACTTTACTAACCCACTTATTAAACACACATAGCACATATTTTATAACTAGGATAAATTACACTTTTCGTCCTTTATGTTTATAGCGGGTTGCAATGGATGACCTTTAACTTCAATAATTACAGTCACAGTCCTTTATTTGCAAAACCCGTTACATTTTATGTCCTTTGACCCTGACCTGGTTAAAACTTTCAGTTAAGTGAGGTTATGTGCAACCCATGTGAGGGCAAAACAGTCATTTAATAAATGAATGTCAAAATTAAAAAAATCTTTAAACCTAAACCATCATCTTCATCATCTCCCCCTGTACACTCAGATCTGATAAAAGATCAAGATCAGCCCCTCACATCCACCAAATCTGACCACTAAAAAAAAGAAACTCACCAAAAAATCTACTCAGTGTCCGTGAGCAAAACCCAAACTCCAAATCTACAAAAACCTCATGAACAAAATTAATGCTAGTTCATTTCAAATTCTTCAATCTATTTACAAATTTCAAGTAAAAATCCAAATCGATAGTCTAGAAATCTGAATCAAACACAACTACACCACCCCACCAGCTCTCTATCTCAACTTTATCTCTATAACTTCCACCAACCACCACCACCACCACCATCGACTTCATCGAATGAATTCACCACGACCACCATTGTAAAAAAACAAAAATAAACACAAATCAAGAGGAGACAATGAAAATAAAAACTTCGATTTTGCAGATCTGCAAATGTGGAGGGGGAGGTGCTTACAGCGGGGGCGGTTCTAGAGCAGTGGTCGAAGAGATCGTCCTTGTTCATGCGCCGATTGACACCTGAGACGGCTGTTTGTCTATTTCAGAGTAGTTCTTCTTCTCTTTCACTCGATTCTTCGACTGATTCGTCTCTTTGACTCCAAAATCCGACCACCATACCAAATGAGTTGCAGGTTTTGAGAGTATGGAAGAAGACATTGGGAGTGTGTTGGTAGTGATTTTAGGGTTTGGTTGGGTAAAAATGGGTTTTGTATCAGAGATTAGATCCAGATCTGATGTTCATAAGATTTGGGTTCAGATTAAGAGAGAGAGGTTGAGGTTTTTTTTTTTTTTTTTTTCAACAGACATTTTAAACAGCCGTCTCAGATTTGGTGGATGTGAGGGGCTGATCTTGATCTTTTATCATATCTGAGTGTACAGGGGGAGATGATGAAGATGATGGTTTAGGTTTAAAGATTTTTTTTAATTTTGACATTCATTTATTAAATGACTGTTTTGCCCTCATATGGGTTGCACATAATCTCACTTAACTGAAATTTTTAACCAGGTTAGGGTCAAAGGACGTAAAATGTAACGGGTTTTGCAAATAAAGAACTGTGACTGTAATTATCGAAGTTAAAGGTCATCTATTGCCACCCGCTATAAATATAAAGGATGAAAAGTGTAATTTATCCTTATAACTATTTAATTAAAGATAGACTGGGTCGTTCTTACATTTTCAGTCCAAAGTCATCCACAGCCCATAATTGATTTCTATTAAATCTGGCCTAGTTAAACCTAACGGCCCACAATCATTTGACCATTAACAACAATGTTTAAACAAATTAAAGGCCCATCATAGCTTTGACTTTTTGTTATCTTTTGAAATTATTTTCTAAAAAACCCACAGAGTTACATTCCCAATCCCCAATACCATTTCAACGACATTATCGAAGCTGAAAAGCCTTGGGTTTTTATCCATAAGTCGGAACTTTATATCCGGTAAAATAACGAACCATGTTAGGTGAGTTTATCGGACTTCAAACTCTTGATCTTAGCTGCAATCAGCTCACCAAAAATGTTCCGTGTACAGTAGGAAATTTACCGGCGTTAACGAAAGTCGTTCCACGCGGCTACACTCCAGCCATCATCACCATTTTGATGTTCGTCACCAACGTTTCTTGGTTTCAGATCTAAAATCTGAAGTGGGGGAAGTGGAGAGGGAGTCATCTTCTCAGCCGATTGTGGTGCTTTTATGAGAACCGAAGAGCGGGGCAGAGATTTAGACGACATGCAATGATTTATCTATTTTCCGGTTAAGGTATTCTGGCGATTACTACCGTTTTCTGACGGGGTAGCAAGATGTATATGAAGCGATTTCAGATCCGGTTTCACGTAGGCGTCTCAGATTCAGTTTTCGGTGATGGTGAAGCCGGATAGAATCATATTACAAGCTTTCCGGTAGCAACACAATTCGTCTCTCCAGCTTTCTATTTCCCATGTTTTACCTTAGTTGTCCGCCGTCACGCCGTGTACATATCATATTATGTTGTGCATCCCCACGTTGCACCTTATGCTATATTAACTGTGCACCAGTTATAAAATGACACGTCGACGACGCCACTGTAGCTAAGATCTACCTGAAATGTTATATACTAGTCTTAATCCCCCACGTTGTGGGGAGGGGGCGTCAAACCGTGCTATCAATGCTGTGGGGTGAGAGGTGTAAAACCATGATAAGTAGCAACCAAACGACGATGAACAAAACCAGAAAAACGTAAAACAAAGTCATGAATTTTTAACACCGAGTGACTCACATGACATAAAACACAGACGAAATCGGATGTATATGACACGTATTAAAAATCTGAGGGTGTAAAAAAAACCTGAGGGACCAAATGTGACAACCAAACAATGTCCTAAGTAGCAACTGAACGACGACCAAACCCTAGAAAAAACATAAAACAAAAACTAATATAAAAAGTTAAACTTATTTAACTTTTGTCGCAAAATTATAACAAATCTATATTTTTTACAAAACAAAAATTAATATATGTATAAAAAAATAAAACCTAAACAAAAATAGAAAACATAAAACACAAAACCCTATAAAAACAAAAAAAAGTTAATATTCCTTATTTGTTATGAACATCGAGATTGGAGATAGTAGTTGATGCCATGGTGATGGTAAATAAAAACCTTTGGCAGTATGGTAAGTAAGATCATAATTAGGTCCAGTTATTGTACTGTTTATAATGACCTACACTAATTGTTATATTATAGAATTACAAGTATAAATAAATGATTTATTTTTTTAATGACAAACTAAAATAATTCTATACTTGCATCTTGTGGGCTCTAATTTATAATTTTAGCTGAAATTTTTTTTTGTCACAACTCACATCTAAGGGGCTGTTTGACAACTTCTGAATGGTTAATTGCTGAATCAGTAAGAGGTCTGAACCATTAAGTGCCGAACCAGTAAGAGGTCTGAATCATTAAGAGCCAGTATAATGTTGAACCGTTCAGAGGCAAATGTCTGACCAATTCAGATTCTCTTAACCATTCAGACTCGGTATAAAACTTAACCATTCAGAGACAAATTTCCAAACCATTCAGACATCTGCTCGCGAAACAAACAGTCTGAACCATTAAGTGCTGAACCAGTAAGAGGTCTGAAGGGGTATGGTCCCAGATCTCGCGTCAGCATCGACCGCGAGTGACCATTACCCTTATCAAAACCCTCACTAGCTAACAACCTACTTGTGCCCATGCGAGAACGCGTCGGCACAAGGGTTGAATCCAATCTATCTAGTAACGAAGGAGGACTTACATGGAACATGAGAACGGTAGAGTGATGCGACATAGCATCACATCTGGTGTATGAAAACGTAAGTATTCACAGCAATGCGGCCTCGCACCGCATCCAGTGAACACTTCTATCAATACAAGAAAGCCTTACCTTAGCCATGGAAGAAGATGAACATAACGGTGCGGCTGGCATCGCACCATATGGGCATTTTCGTCACGACAAGGGATGCAGGCAAATAGTCTCCGCGGGCGACGATGCGGCTAGCACCGCATCTCGCGTATTCCTTGATCACAAGTAGGAGACGCGATAACTTCAGACGTTACCGCATGCAGCGATGCGGCTTGCACCGCGTCCTATGCACTCAACAAGTATGACTGACACCACAATGCAAGTGGCACTAATGGCAGTTACCTGTCAGAGCTACGTAAGCAATGGACTGACGTGGCGTAACCTCCACAACCGACAAGCCTGACACACCTGCAAAGGTGCAGCACGTCGTCAGTCCATCCATCATCATCCTCCTTCACTCCTCGGCTATAAATACCAACCCCAAACCAGGTTTGAGGTATCTCTTCACAACTCTCTCACTACTACTACTATCTTACTTTGCTTCCCAAGCAAACTACTGATTCTCACGCCGGAGAGTGGTAACAAGGAGCACCCCCCACCCCATCCTCCTTGTTACGAGTCACGGCTTGTTTCCTTGTGCAGGAGATCAACAACCGGTGATCCAGCCAGCGATCCTCGAGAGGAAGGGATTAACCCTTCTTGACGAGACCAGTGTGTTAACCCTGCCCGCTTAACCATTGTTTCATCATTGGCGCCCACCGCTACTCTTAGCATTTTCTCAACCATCCTTTTCCCTCTCTCAAGATCATGACTGATCACCAAAACAACGCTGCGGATAACCAAAATCCCCCGTTCCCACCTCCGGTAGGGGTCAATGCCTCGACCTCCCAACCCGGACACATCGGCACGTCCACACAAAGGAGTCCCTCCTTTATGTTTGGACATGACTTATCACAGTTCGCATCAGTGATCCCACCAGGCATGACCGTTCATACCTGGTACGAGCAGCAGGCAGCCCTGCTGACAGCAGCATACAACCGCGCTTGTACGGAAGCGAATATACAAGCTGGGCCTACCCCAGCACCGTACACCCCTGCTGAGCGTATTTTACAATACGACGGCAGGATACATTCACGCCCGGCTTCAAGAAGCCGACGTGAAGACCGCGGATCGTCTTACTGTTCGGTCCACACCCTCAACGAGGACGATTCCTCATACGGGTCCCACACTAGAGGACCAGTGCATACCCGCCTTGGCCCCCATGGCGAGGACAGGAGGCGATCAACCTCCCGACGCGGCCCAGGCATTCAGAGCCGATTGGGCCCACAACCATACACCGAAGGGTACGGTCATACCGACCCTGACGACTGTACCTACCGCAGGGATTCACATGACACCAGCAGCAGACCGGGAGGACGCAACTACGTTCCTCCCAGTCACCCCCGCAACACATACCTCAGGGCGGCTAAGCGCCCTGCGAATGAACCATACAGACCAAAGGCAGCGGCCGAAAATTCCAAGTTCGGCACACGGATCGCCAACGCCCATGTCACCACGACAAAGTTCCTATTCAACGTTGGGAAATATACAGTGGTTCGACTGACCCGGACGACCACATGAACATCTTCATGGGCGCGGGCATCAACGGCCAGTGGGATGAACCCACTTGGTGTAATTTTTTCCTCCAGACCCTTACGGGCCTGGCCAGGGCATGGTTCGATTCTTTGCCAGTGGGATCACTGGATTCATTCGAGGACTTGCGTACCAAGTTCCTCGCCCATTTTAGCCAGCAGCGACGCCACGAACGTGATTCGTTGGACGTCATGAACATCTGGCGAAGGGACGACGAATCCCTCGAGGCATTCGTCGTCCGTTACAATAAAGAGTGCCTGGAGATAGGTGACGTGGCAGACCAGATGGCACGAAACCACTTCATCCGGGCCGTCAAAGACAGAGAGATGATCATGACCATCTCTGGCAAGGAGGGCCTGCCCAAAAAATGGGAGGATGTTATGACCGCGGTCAAGACATACGCCCAGACACAACGGTCACTTAAACCGCACGTGGTAAAGGCAAAGCCCCAAGCCGAAACGTCCCACCAAGGGTCCAAGCGTAATAATAAACGCAACCGGGACGTGGGAAATCGTGATATTTCCAAACCGTATTTCCCGCGAATCAACACGTTCGACCCAAGGAACTACAACCCCGCCCGAGACAGTCGGGCATCAAAAAAATATTCTCGGGACCGCAACTGGACCGAGATCACCATGTCGCCAAGTGAGGTCCTCCTTGCGGACCCACAGTTCTTGCGACCGGCCCAACCAATGAAGTCCAAGAAAAATCAGGACCTCACACTCTACTGTGAGTGCCACAAGGACTCGGGCCACACCACCAACAACTGCATCAGTCTCCGGCTGGAGATTGAGCGGGCCTTAAAGGAGGGGAAACTGCAACACCTTTTGCCAGGTGGGCAAAAACCCACCAAGAGAACCATGTACGTGGCTTCCACCCACATGATCCACGGAGGTAAAGGCGGGCCGCGCAAAGCGGCGAGAAGGCCGGAATGTGACTGGAAAGACGAGCAAGTCATCTTTCCAAAAGTCCGAGGCGGACCGCGCGATAGGCGCGCCGTCGTTATTTCAGGCCAACTGGCACACTACTGCACCGAGCGTCTATTCATTGACCCGGGCAGTACTTCTGATATAATCTAGGAACAATGCTTCAACCAGTTCGACCAGGAGGACAAAGATCGGTTGCAAGCAGTAGATTACCCATTGGCTGGGTTCGCAGGGGAAACTGTCTTTCCCCTGGGCCAAATTACTTTCCCTGTGCGTCTTTCCAGCGGAAATCGCACAAGGACAGAAGAGGTAAACTTCATGGTTTTACCTCACACCTCCAGATATGACGTACTCCTCGAGAGAGAATCCCAAGGAGATTTCAATATGATTACGTCCGTCCCCCACTCTGCGGTTGGTTTCCCAACCGAATCAGGGGTCGCGATAATCTATGCCCGCAGGGACGTCATGATGTCGGACGAAGTACGTCCGACCAAGGTCGCAATGGCCCACTCCCAACGACCAACCAGAAAAATGGGTTCTCAACGCAAGATACCCAGAACAAAAGGTCACATTGGGTCACGCCTTATCCCCGACCACCAAAGCGCACCTGAAGCAGCTTCTCTTCAGGAACCAAGACATCTTTGCGTGGACACCCGCGGACATGACCGGGGTCCCACGTGATATCGCGCAACATCACTTGAATACCTTGCCAGGTATTAAGCCAGTGATCCAAGGCCAACGCCACCTTGGGTCCGCTAAAAATCAGGCGATGCAAGAGCAGATCGAAGAACTGCTCTCCGCAGGCATCCTGCGGGAAGTTAAATACCAGACCTGGTTATCCAACCCAGTCATGGTAGAAAAACCGTCCGGGGGCTGGCGCCTGTGCGTCGATTACAAAGATCTTAACAAAGCCTGCCCTAAGGATTGTTACGCGCTTCCAGAAATCGACGAAAAAGTCGATAATCTCGCACCATTCAGGTGGAAGTGTTTCCTCGATTGCTACAAAGGGTACCATCAAGTACAAATGGCAATCGAGGATGAAGACAAAACGGCATTCCGGACTCCCACCGGAAATTACTGTTATACAAAGATGCCGTTTGGGTTGCGCAACGCGGGCTCAACCTATCAAAAGTTGATGAACGACACTTTCCGCGGGCAAATAAGCAAAAGTGTCGAGATCTACATGGACGACCTGGTCGTCATGAGCATTGAAGAGGATACCATGCTCACGGATATTGAAAGAACATTCCAAACTCTGCGAAGCGTTAACATAAAGCTCAATCCAGGGAAATGCTCGTTTGGAATGGAAGAAGGCAAATTCCTCGGGTTCATCGTGACTAAAGATGGATTCAAGGTAAACTCGGAGAAAGTCCAGGCGATCGAGCGCATGCCATCGCCTTCATCGATGAAGGATATGCAATGGCTAGCCGGCAGGATAGCGGCACTCAACAGATTCTTAGCCAACCATGCAGCTAAGTCTTATCCGTTCATCAAGACCCTGCGGAGCTGTTCAAAGAAAGAACAATTCCAGTGGACCGCAGAGGCTGAACAGGCCTTCCGGGAAATGAAGGAGTGTTTGATACAACTCCCAACTCTAACCGCACCACGCAAGGATGAGCCACTCATATTATACCTATCCGCCGCGGATAACGCGGTGGGTGCGGTATTGATAGTGGAGCGAAAGGGGGTTCAAACACCCATCTATTACATCAGCAAGATGCTCAACGACCCAGAGACGAGATACTCAATAATGGAAAAATTGGTGCTAGCATTAGTACACGCTTCAAGACGGTTACGACGCTACTTCGTAAACCACGTCATCACAGTGCTAACCAATTACAGGATCGGCCCGATCCTATCCAAACCCGACATCTCTGGGAGATTAGAAAAATGGGCAATCGAGCTGAGCGCGCACACGATACACTATAAACCGCGCCCCGCGATTAAAGGCCAGATCTTAGCTGATTTCGCCGCTGAAGTACCGGTGAATCGCATCCAAGAATGCGAAGAAGCACAAACTCCTGCACCAACGCCATCCTCCTCAGAAACATGGGCACTATTCACCGATGGTGCCTCCAACGAGGAAGGTGCGGGTGCAGGTCTGCGACTCGTCAGCCCTGACGGCCAAGAGCTTACATATGCAATACGCCTCGATTTCAAAAGCACAAACAACGAGGCAGAATATGAGGCCCTGTTAGCGGGACTACGTTTAGCAGTCAAACTCGGCGTGCAACACTTGGAAGCGCACGTCGATTCTTTGTTGGTTGCGGGACAAATACGCGGTGACTATGCCGCAAAAGGGGACATCATGATCCTCTACCTTGAACAAGCCCTGCAACTAACATCCCAATTCGCTTCGTTTAATATCCGACACATTAATCGAAGCGAAAACAAGTCCGCAGATGCACTATCAAAACTTGCATCTACCAGCTTCCAACACTTGGCAAAGGAGATACGCATCGAAATTCTGCAAAATCCTTCGGTACCCCTGCGCCAAGTCAACGTCATTCAATACGGTTCAACATCTTGGATGACACCTATTATCGCATATCTCCAATCAGGTGTGACCCCCGAAAGCAAGTCAGAGGCACGCAAGCTACAATACAAAGCGTGCCATTATCAAATGGGAGACGGTATCTTGTACCGCAAATCATACCTCGGGCCACTACTACGATGCGTCAACCCCCAGGATGCCACATACCTCATCCGAGAGATACACGAGGGCATATGTGGCATACATGCTGGACCACGCATGGTAGTGGCCAAAATCATGAATGCCGGGTATTACTGGCCCGGCATGCACCTGGACGCCGTCAAAGAGTTGCGCAAGTGCATCGACTGTCAACGTCATTCTCCAAAAACCTTGCGGCCAAAGAACAACTTAGTCCCCGTCACAACCGCATGGCCCTTTCAGAAATGGGCTATTGACGTTGTGGGACCCTTCCCTGACGCTCCGGGTGCGGTTAAATTTATCATAGTAGCGGTCGATTACTTCACAAAGTGGGTAGAGGCAAAACCGCTCGCCTCAACCACTGCTATGATAACGAGAAAGTTCATTTGGGAACACATCATCTGCCGTTTCGGTTTACCAATGTGCATTGTCACCGATAACGGCACCAACTTCGCTGCCGACGAATTTCAAAAATGGCTAGAAGAACTACATATTGAGCACATATTCTCATCAGTCGCACACCCGCAAGGGAACGGCCAAGTCGAGAGTATCAATGAAAGCCTAGTCGAAGGGATCAAGGCACGGTTGGGAACGGCCAGGCGTGGCTGGGTCGATGAACTCCCAAGTATCTTATGGGCTCACCGTACAAGCCCAAAAACAAGCAATGGGAAACACCCTTCAGCCTAGTCTACGGTTCAGAAGCGGTGATCCCCGCAGAAGTAGGTCTCCCCTCTCGTAGAATGTTGGCTATTGAAAAACTAGACAACAACACGGAACGCAGTATCGATTTGGACCTCTTGGAAGAAAGGCGCGAAAACGCTGCCATCAACGAGGCCAAATATAAATCCAAACTTGAAAAGTACTACAACACGCGCGTCCGCGTTTGTACTTTCAACCCAGGAGACTACGTCCTACGCGACAATGAGGCATCTAATGCCGAGCGCCCAGGCAAACTTGCCCCCAAGTGGGAAGGACCCTACCTCATCAAAGAGGTCTTAGGGAAAGGCACGTACAAATTACAAACGCTAGAAGGCGAACCTATCGCACGAACATGGAATGCACAACAGCTTCGACGCTGTTATATGTAAACCATGTTCTTACATTTCTCTATGTAACCTATCGGGCCGCAGGCCATTTGCAAATAAATAAATAAGCAATTTTATACATTATTGTTTGTTACTACTATTACAAATGCGTGTTCCACTTTGCGGTATCCCAAAAACAGATTGGCAAAATCTTCATTCGAGATACCCATACAAAGTGGTGACCACACACAAATATTGTAATAGGCCAGCAGAAGGCAAAAAGACTTGCATATTTATCCGCCCGGATAAACAAGTTTTTTATCAACACTTAACACAATTCCTGAGCCCAAAAAGGCAAACAATGGAATTGACGCATACTCATACGACAAAGGTATGGAGTACACTTGACCCCATTCACAAATGGGTAGAGTTCCGGATATATAAGCTTTTACAAAGCTTACACAATTCCTGAGCCCAAAAAGGCAAACAATGGAATTGACGCGTACTCATACGACAAAGTATGGAGTACACTTGACCCCATTCACAAATGGGTAGAGTTCCGGATATATAAGCTTTTACAAAGCTTACACAATTCTAAAACCCTAACGCGGTAAATAACAGAATTGAGGCGTACTTATACGACAAAGGTATGGAATATACTTGACCCCATTCACAAATGAGTAAAGTTACGCATACATACGTTCAGACATGCAAGAATTAAAAACACTTGTACAAACTGAACAAAAAACTTTATATTCAAAAAATTCAAGCACCCACGTGATGCTTAATGGATTTACATAAAGTTCCTATTCTATACAAGAGGAAAACAAAAATGAGGCATACTAGCCAACCTGAACCCTATTTTGTACCGCTGGTTCCCGCACCTCCTTCGGCACTACCAGCGGGATCTTCCTCTTCCGCATCAGGATAAAGCATCCGCAGGCGATCAACATAGTCCGCAGCCTCTAAACAATTGTCCAATTCCTCTACACAGGCAAGGGACGTATCATAAAAGGAGGTTTCGGCCGCTTTAAGAAGCGACTCGGTATCTACACCATGGAACCCAGATCGCTTATCAGTATAACCGCCCGCTGATATTACATTAATATGACCAATGCAGCGGTTATAACCAGCTTTAAAACCAGCATCGCGCGCGCGTTCCTTAACCAGGTCCAAACCAGCTGCGGTCTCAGGGGCATTCATGATAGCCTCAACAATCTGCAATCAAAGGATCATAAGTCTTGGATGCAGATCCAAGCAAATATAAAGCCAACAGATACTTACACGCGCGATACCGTGAGTCCGCAACCACTCACGGTCAGCCGGCAGCTGGTCCATAGAGGACACCAAGGCATCCTTGGCCTTAACAGCGGCATCAGCCCGCTCCTCCGCAACCGACACGCGGGCAGTAAGGTCTGTAACCGCGACCTCCCGGGCCTGAACCTCAGCCTGTCAAAAAACAGAAAACAGTTCACTCGATAAACATTTTCAAAACAATGACGGAAATATACAACAGAGGTAACGAAACATACTTGAAGGCTGGCAACAACCCTACCCAAGCGGGTACGCTCCGCGTTCGCCTCTTCCAGAGCCTTCGAAGTGCGGGTTTCCCTCTCTTTGGCCTCATCAAGGACCTTCGCAGTACGGGCCCCCGTTTCCTTGGCCTCTTCCAGCGCCATATTAGCCAGGGCCTCTGCTTGTTGCGCTTTAACCGCAATGGCCTCAGCTGCAGCTTTTTCCTTGCCCAAAGCAACGTTCGCTGCCTTGGCATTCGTCAACTCCTGCCGAGCACGAAACAGAGTGTCATTCTGCTTCGCCCACGATTCATTCCACTTCTTGCGCTCCTTGGAATACTTTTCATTCCAACTCTTGCGTTCATCAGAAAGAAGTTTGGCAAGAGTACGAACCTGTTTCAGCTGAGCAGCGGCAACCCACTCCGAGGTCTGTTTCTGCTTCTCAAAAGCAGCCCTATCTTTCTCAAGCTGCTCCGCACCCGCACGAGCAGCCTCGACCAACTTTACCGCTTCAGCCCGCATGCGAGCAGCTTCTTCCTCGCGGCGGCCCAACACCTTGTAATCTTCCAAAATGGCATTCGCCACAATGGAAGATCCTATTAACATTGTTGAGAGCTGGTTTATACGCAGCTCACGAGGTGCGGCACGGGCACGTTCAACTTCGAAGGGGGTGCCCAGACCACCCAGAATCTCCTTACATGCCGAAGGGTCGTTGGAAATATCATCCCCCTGCATAACAGTCCAGGGGGGTCGGTGATACACAGTACTGTGACCCTGCGTATAGGTGCGGTAGTAATACTCCAATTCAGACTCCCCAGGCTGAATTGGAGGCCCATCATAACCCGCACCACCGGCAGACGAGCCGGTACCTCTCTCACCAGCAGGAGACTTCCGCGGCTCAGCATCCTGCGGTCGCACCTCAGCATCAGATTTCTGCTTACCAGTATCTGAAAACCTCAAGTCCAATCCATCACCCTCATTAGGAGAGATCAGATTGTCTGAGGAATCCACAGTGTCGAATATCTGGTCAGCAGCCGTTTCCACCGTCTTCTCCACGGTGGGATCGCGAACCGGCCCAACAAAAGGGGCCGTAGGCTCCTTGGGCACGACAGTCTCCTTCGGTACCCCCGCACCCGCAGCAGCGGTATGCAAGGGAGACGAAGGGAAGTCAAAGAAAGAATACCCTGCATCTCGGGATTCTGCAACACAAAGAGCAACAATTGTTAATCCAACATATTGTACATGCAAAACAATGAAAAGGGATATACTTACCAGCAGCAACTGCAGGTTTCTTCTGCGCCGGAGCAGCCCTTTTGGTCTGCAGTCTCCGACGCTTCGGTTCACCACCACCACCAGCCTTCTGCTCTGGTCCTCTTTTCTCACCAACAACGGGGGGAACCGCAGCAGTTCCACCCGCAGC
This sequence comes from Helianthus annuus, assembly GCF_002127325.2. Lineage (NCBI taxonomy): Eukaryota > Viridiplantae > Streptophyta > Magnoliopsida > Asterales > Asteraceae > Helianthus > Helianthus annuus. Next base: position 151,414,634 of record NC_035448.2, read on the forward strand.
CGCACCACTACCTATAACACCCAAACCCTCAAGGGTGTCAGATACTACCACGTAATCGGTATATCCGCGATAACAAGATCGATAGGTACCTGCGGCTTCAGAAACTGAAGAAGGGGCAACTGAGCCTTCAGAACTCCCCTTGCCACGACCCCGCGCGGTTTTCTTCACCGGTTTCTTCTCCGCATTCTTTTTGGGAATGCGCTTCTCAAACTTCCCCAAATCCGCAAGAATACCTGGATTAACACAATCAAGAAAACCAGTCAAAACGATAAACTGGAAAAACAAATGCAACGTACGAACTACCTCTTGCGTCTCCCAGCACCGGGGCATCCAGCACCGCACGCGACGGTACGCGGAAGTTGCTAAGAATTTCAAGGTTAAAGCCTTTCTTCAGCTCAACCGCAATAAGTTCAACCCGGCCCTCGAAATCGGGCTCAAACATTCTCCACAAGCCAACCGCATCCGCTGATACAACACATGCATGCAGGTTACTACAAGACGTAGGAAATAAGGAAAACAACAAAGAGTAAATAGCTTACCACCACTCTTTTCCCGCAAAACGGGCCTTGCCTTCTTATCCGGTCTTGTGAGCATCATCCGCAGTACCCACAGTTGATTGTTATCCAATTTCTTGAGTTCAATAGGCCGCAGCCTAGAGAACCAGTCCACGGTCTTTGCGGGGGCAACAGGAATATCTTCATCAGAAACTCCAACGTTGACATTCCTGAAAGACATGCTGGCATAGACCGCACAGGCTTTCACATAGAAGAACTTCTTCTTCCAGCCTGTCACACCCTTAGGAGGCGTCATCAACTTCAAGCTCCCATGCCGTTGAGTAAACGAGAAAAAACCGGTGTTCACCGTCAACTGGTAGAATCGCCGGAAATTTTCCACTGTAATGGGCAAGCCATGGGCACGGAATGTATATTCAAAGTTCCTAATTCGGAACATTCCAAAGGGACTAAGTTGGGAGATATGGAGATGATAATACTCCAACACCTCCGCAACGAACACCGTCACCGGCAACCTAAGGTTGCCGTCGTTGAAAAAATCAGCCCACAAGGTTATATAACCGGCCGGAGCATCGGCACCGGTATCCCCCTCTTGTGGGTAGGTGGCATCCCAATCGTCGGCCATCTGCACAGTGGTCATCATAAGTTTAAAACCACCCTTTGACCACTTCAACACCGGTAACCCACCACCGGGAACGTCAACGTCATCATCTTCGTCTTCATCAGCCGCTACTACCGGCTGTTCAGGGTTTTCACCCTCCACATTATGTGGACTTGATGGTTCAGCCATCAGATATATCAAAGAAACAGACGACAGTGAGTGGAAAAACTAAAAACCTCACCGGAACTTCAAGAAATATCGTCGGAGAAGACAAAGAAAAAGTTCTCTCACCGGCAAATTTTTGAAATTTTGAACAAGTGAGGGGAAACCATGAACGGTTTCCCCTTATATACCCATCGCAATTAATGCGGAGGGAGAAAACGAATCATCACGTTCAAAAAGAGCGAATTGCGCGACACCACGTGTCAAGCGCCGTTTTCGCTGACGGTTATCACGCGCGCGTGGCCGCCTACGCGCCTGACATAGGAGACGTTTACACTCTTTGCTACAGTGCATTTAATGCCTCGGGCAGTGCAAACGTCCTTTCATTTCAGCACATGCCAGGAAGATCTCACCAACTTCCACCAACTCACACGTGAGATCAGCCACGTATGCAACAAAAAGCGACTACATTATCCAATTATAAGCGGCATGCGGTTTCTCTGGTATACCGCACCATAACCCATACCGCATGTCGTTTTTTAACATACCCCTAAAAATAGGTAAAAATATATATCTCTACACTATAAGGGGGTATAATACCTATCCGCACTACCCACGAGCACACGTGGAATATGCGGACATGACACACACGAGCCCGTTCAGGTGTGTCAGATGCTCAGAACCAGCGTTGTTCGTTGGACTGAACCGCATCTCAGACACAGGTAAACCACATCGCCTTCATTCTCTTCAAGCTTCAAATCCCTCCTATCCGGTTCACAACCGCAGAGGGTGCATGAACACCTTCTTTAACATAAGGAAGGAAGGGAATGTACGCGCGCGCACATCAGCAACCCTGACTCCTGAACCTTCAAGAGCTACATCCGAGCAACACACCCGCTTCGAGCGAATATGGGAATGCAAAACCGCAGACACTCACGAGTAGCTGCGGACATAACCATAGCTTCCGCAGACTGGTTGCTACGGAAGAGCCAAGCTAACTCCACATCACCGAGCGAAGCTACTTCAAGGCAAACTCGGTATTGGAGCGGGAAGGTAAGTGGCTCCAAAACGAACGCAGATAAGCGCTCTAAACGAGCCCTTGTCGAACAGCAAGCATCCGAACAGCGGTAACAAGTCTGCTTATGACTTTGTTTGCCCGCCTATGGGCCGCATAGAATAAACAATGGTGGGCATACCCTTGCCTATGACCATGTTTATTTACCCATAGTTCAAATCTACATTGTTCGACCAAACATGGCCAACAATGACGCAACGAGGTAACCGCAAAGGACGTGCGGTTACTACTGAGCTATGACGACGAACATGAAAACCCAACAAAAAAGGGATTGTCATCTCATGACTAGATGCTGAACATAGAGCTTGAGCAAAGCACTTACAAGCATCAACTACTTTTGATCCCGATCTCAAAGATTGATCCAAAAGTTTCTTTTCTTCTTCATGCACCAATTCAACAATTGGTTTGAAGACAAGACCACCTCTCAGAGGTTGAAAGCCTGTGCATACCTTCAAACCACCATCTCAGAGGTTGGTTCGAAGTTTGTGCAGCATTACTAACAAAGTCTCCAAGAGACCTTCGGCACAACAACAGGTGGCAAGCCACCTAGTGACATAAATCGGCTGAGAATTTCGCATCAGACGAAATTCCTTCACCGATACGGAAGAGGCGTCAGATGACCCTTCCAGACCTCCAGCTTGATTTACATACAGAAAAGACCACACAAGGTCTAGGATCTTCTCCAGACTCCAAACTACCTTCCAAACACCATAGTCCAGTACTCCTCCCACATACAACTTGTATGTGGCAGCAACACTAGACTGGGGGGACTTGAAGGGGTATGGTCCCAGATCTCGCGTCAGCATCGACCGCGAGTGACCATTACCCTTATCAAAACCCCCACTAGCTAACAACCTACTTGTGCCCATGCGAGAACGCGTCGGCACAAGGGTTGAATCCAATCTATCTAGTAACGAAGGAGGACTTACATGGAACATGAGAACGGTAGAGTGATGCGACATAGCATCACATCTGGTGTATGAAAACGGAAGTATTCACAGCAATGCGGCCTCGCACCGCATCCAGTGAACACTTCTATCAATACAAGAAAGCCTTACCTTAGCCATGGAAGAAGATGAACATAACGGTGCGGCTGGCACCGCACCATATGGGCATTTTCGTCACGACAAGGGATGCAGGCAAATAGTCTCCGCGGGCGACGATGCGGCTAGCACCGCACCTCGCGTATTCCTTGATCACAAGTAGGAGACGCGGTAACTTCAGACGTTACCGCATGCAGCGATGCGGCTTGCACCGCGTCCTATGCACTCAACAAGTGGGACTGACACCACACTGCAAGTGGCACCAATGGCAGTTACCTGTCAGAGCAACGTAAGCAATGGACTGACGTGGCGTAACCTCCACAACCGACAAGCCTGACACACCTACAAAGGTGCAGCACGTCGTCAGTCCATCCATCATCATCCTCCTTCACTCATCGGCTATAAATACCAACCCCAAACCAGGTTTGAGGTATCTCTTCACAACTCTCTCACTACTACTACTATCTTACTTTGCTTCCCAAGCAAACTACTGATTCTCACGCCGGAGAGTGGTAACAAGGAGCACCCCCACCCCATCCTCCTTGTTACGAGTCACGGCTTGTTTCCTTGTGCAGGAGATCAACCACCGGTGATCCAGCCAGCGATCCTCGAGAGGAAGGGATTAACCCTTCTTGACGAGACCAGTGTGTTAAACCTGCCCGCTTAACCATTGTTTCATCAAGGTCTGAATCATTAAGAGTCTCATTAAGAGCTAAACAAACAACCCCTAACTATTTTTAAAAGTATCAGCATCGGGGGTTAGAATCGTGCTAAGTAGCAAGCCAACAATGACCAAAACCGGAAAAAAAACGTAAAAGAAAACACGAGTTTGTAACACCAAGTAACTCACATGATGTAAAACGTACACGAACTAGAATTTATATTGATTAGAAAGTCAAGGTGATCAAAAGATCTCTAGAAAAAACAAGGATAAAAATGACAACTTTAAAAGAAGTAAAATAAATTAAAAAAAAAATAGAAAGAACTTGAAGGACCACCAAACAACAAATCGGCTAAATGGTGTTGATAAATTCCTAGTGGCATAACTGTTATTAAAATCTCATTTTTGTCTAATAAATACACTGTACATAAGAGCCTACCCTAAATGTTATATTTAGTAATAACTAGTAAATAGACCCGCGCTTCGCGGCGGGTTATGCGATGGGCAAATATGCTGCATTAGGTATTGATACAAGCTATGCAGCAACATTGAACGACTTATATTCATTTCAACAACACACACGAAATAACTTCAACAACACACACTAATACTTGCTAACAATGCCGATGTAAGTTATTAAGTATATTTATGATATTTTGTTCTATCTAAACATGCTAAAAGCTCATTAGCTACTGTTGCACCAACTGTCAAGACAACTCTATTAGGGTTGAATTTTGCTTTGCATCCCCTCATTTGCTCCATGAAACCTGACATTGCCATAAACAATCAATTATTAAAATATTCTTCAAGCATATCAAAGCTTACTTAATTTCTACTAATATTATCATGTGAAGGTTTTATGCAAAACTATTATCGACTCGGGGCTCTCATTGGAAGCAACCTCTCTATTCCTACGGGATTTACTGAGTATGATGATGTTTCATGATAAATGTTTTCATCATAAGCCTTTTGCTCAAAATTGCTAAAAACAAATACTCCGAAATTGCTCAAAATTGCTAAAAACAAAATTGCTATAACATTAAATTATGATTCGAGGGTTAAGAGGACAAACCTGATACCCGAGCCACGCTCTGACACACTTGGACTTACATGATAGTTGAAAATACTTCTTCGGGTCAACTGGTTCCTCATCCGGCCTATTATAAAAAGTATTAATCTACAAAACAGTGGAATAGAAGTTTAGAACTTTGTAACATTTGCTTGAGAATTTTGAAAAAAAATTGTTATAATAAAATATGATATCCTAAATGGAAATTTGTTTCTATATTTGGATTACCTAATCAATATTGGAAGAAAAAGATGGCGCCCCTTCAAAACTAACTGGCAATCTGCAAAAAGCTATAAATCTGGAAGAAACTCAAAGTATTCAATCGGAACACCTACCTAAGCCATTACACGTTCTTCTTCGAGCAAAAGAAGCAATAATGGTATTATACCAGGTTCACTCACAGCAGTACAGACTATGACCATTCATTTTCCTATTCTTTTACACCTGGCATAAGAAGTTCAACAAAAAGTAATATTAAATATTTTACTAATTAATATTTATTTAATTTGGTTATTACGCATTCGTGTTTAACTTTTTTGCTGTGTTCGTTAGCTTTATAATGCACCTCATAATTGCCACAAATTCGCCTTAACATTTACGCCGACCAGTTGTGGTTCTAGAAAGGTGCTAATCCAACCTTATCTAATTACTAACAACCTTGTGAGATGACGATTCAGATCTATGTCCTTGTGCATCACACTGAGATGTGTCGTAATAACATTTCTAATGTGTATCTCGGTGGTGCTTAAGTATATATTGATACTCTTGCTACTTGCCTAACCTTGATCACACGGGTACGTGATTATCACATAGTCATGTCATTTACTTTTTAGAAATGAGTATTACACATGACTGCAGACTATTTAATAGATACGACATAGCTGTGTACCTGATTTATTTTCTAATAATACATCATCATCTCTTTCAAATTATCCAAAATTATCTTCAACTGTCAAAGAAGCACAGACTATGGTTAAACATCATGGTCATATTCTATAATTTGCTCAAAAACTATTTGTATAAAAAGAACATAGCTGTGTTCTGTAACTTTGTTAAAAATTACATTTTATCCAGAAAGTGCCATGATTAGATAATGTGTTTAAGACAAAAGACAATTGTAATTGCGTTGCGATGTTGCCTTTATTAGTAGTTCCTAACACATAACCAAAATTCATTTCCTAGGCATCTAAGCTGAAAGAAACCAGAGTGGCTCACGCCGTCGTAAACAAAGAAACAGGGTCGGAACTTACCACACTGTCTTTAACTTGATGTTTGCCAATCTACACCAAAACCGGACATACACGACATATCTAACTCGCCGGAGTTTTGCTGGAACCCTAGGCGCTACCGGTAACATCGCCACCATCACAATATGCTTCGGTTTGAGTCCATCATGATCATTAACATCTAGCATTCACCACACCCGTCGCTGGCAGGAAGAAGGGGGCGGAAGACAAAGACGGTCACCTAAACAGGGTGGCCGGCCGGAACCCTAGACAAAGACGATCACCGAAACAGGGTCATTGAAACATCTGGTATTAACCACACCCGTCTGTGGCTTTGATTCTTTCTCTCTCAGTTGTTTTCCTAATCCTCTCCAATGAACCAAAAAGAAATCATGGTATGGCAGCAGCGTAAATAAGATCCAAAAATTGGGCAATTAGTGTACTGTTCCTAAGAATCGACGGTAAATGTTATATAGAGTAATAACCTAATATAATTAACTCAATAGACATAAACCAAATATAACCTAACTCAAATTCTATTTAAATAATACTTAGTTTTAACTCTTCCTTTATTATAAACTCATAGACATAAACCAAATCTAACCCAACTCAAACTCTTTTTAAATAATCAAGCAAACCTAACTTAATAAAACATAACAAACAAACCAAACCATTTAATCAAACTACTAATTAATTCCTTAAGCAATCTTGTCGTTGTTCGAATAGGCTAGATTAGTCGTGTGCTAAATAGTGTGTATTGTATGGTTAATAGGAACGAATGCGCTCAATCGTTTAAGAATTTAAAAGGATTGATCCTAGTGTAAACGATTGAACTTAATCACTAAATTAAGTCTTAGTGATTGAGCCAATCACGTATAAATAGACGAGAAACCCATTCGTTTCATAACCTTTGGTTTAGAGCGATTGAGCGTGTTAGTTTGAGAGGAGATCACAATATGATCTCCTGTGCTTAAATGTCAATCTAAACTCTTTGGTCGTTTCTAACCAAGGGTCACAAAGTGTTCCATAAAGAAAAAAAGTTTTAAGAATGATAATTCAAAATATTAACAGAATGTTTATCGACCAAGACGTCAACTTCGAGAAGTTGGTGAGCAACATAGGTTTTATAGCCAAATAGTTTAGCAAAAAGTTACGATAGGATTAGCACATTAGCAAAACTTTTTTAGTACAAAGCATATGGCATTATGTAATAAACTAAGCAAGTTATATAAGCATGTACATTCAAAACTTAGTTGAAAAGTAGGAAACCCGAAGGACGATGCCCAAAGGATTATCCTAGAACACATAGCTCGGTCTCTATCATTCCCATGGTTACTTCCGCACTCACCACACAACGGAAACGAGAATGAGTCATCACACCTAATACGCTATAATATACTACTGGTCGGCTCGATCATAGTTAGTTAACGAATGCTCAAGTTTAGTGATCGGTGCATTTTAGCTACACATTAGTTGGTGTTAACTATAATATAAATGCATTGATTTTAGGGGTGAGAGTTGTCTACAAAGTCCATTTTTCCTACAAAGTATAAAAAGTTATAAAACACCATAATATTAACCATAAAACACACTAAAAAACCACAAATAACAAAGTGAAGATTACTAAAACGACATATTTGTGGATTTTGTGTTGTGTTTTGGATGATAAGACTTTGATAATGACTAACATTAGTGTGTTTTATGTTGATTATCATGTTGTGTTTTATATTAATAGTTCTATGATGGAGTGTTTAAAGTTTTTATGGAATGTTAGGGTTTGGATATAGTGTTTTAGTGATCTTCACTCTATTATTTGTCGGTTTTGAGGTGTTTTATGGCTGAAATTGTGGTGTTTTATGACTTTGTACACTTTGTAGGAAAATAGACTTTGTAGCCGAACCACACCCTTGATTTTAGTATAAAATATATTGTTTCCTCTTGTTTTTGTATTTAGTAAATTAAAGAGAAAAACATGCTTAAAGGATACAATTATACTAAATACCAAATAAAAAGATTATTAAGCACCAAGAACTAGTTAAGGCTAATATCTTCATATTCAAAATTGGATGTGTTGATGCAAATTAGAAAAGTGGTCACACACAAAATGACATACGATTAATTATCTTTTAATTGAAATTAGCAAACTTGATTTTGTTTTCTAGATTACAAGAAATCAATATGTTTGAACTAATTAAAGGATCATATGGAATATGGGTTCTAACTTTTAAGTTATTAATGACGTAGCATATTATAAAAACACGAAGATACAAAGTCATGTGCAGAGCAAGCAAAGAAAATGTAATTGTGGTACCCGAGGAAACCTACGCTCTTAGAGGGGCATGGCTTTGTATGAGGCTCGTACTGCAGAGCAAGCAAAGAAAACGTAATTGTGGTACCCGAGGAAAACCTACAGTCATCTTAACTTATCTTCTCACTCCTTCGTGACTGCTTATCAAATTTCAGGATGCAATTTCTTTCAAGTTGGGGATGTTGTGACAACCCGTAACTTCAGGTTACTACTTTAACCTAACCACAGTTAATTTAGACATACATTCATCGCACTGCATTTAACTAGGGTTAGTTAAATGAGTCTACTTTGGTAATTCGGGGAATTACTGGAACACACACATGATAACTCTCGAACGTTGGTGACTAACGCGAATAATAATTATAAATGGATGGTTTATACGAACTTATGTGTTGCATGACAAATACGTGAAATACATGCTTTAATTGTAAATTACAATTTGTTGTGTACTTTGTGTGTAATAATGTTATAGCTAGGGGTGTTTAGGGTTAATTGTGAAACTATAATAACTACTGAATAACCCTAAAACTTCCTCATAATTCATGTATTGTACGGCAGTTTCTAACCATCCTCTAATCATCTCTAATCATTCTTAGTTACATCAAGTTCTTGTACAATTATCAATCTCTGATCTTTCAATCTTTCAAGAGCAAACCATAGAATCAATCTAAGGTAATATTTATGTTATACATGGTTATTCATGTTCTCTTGTCTGCATGAAAACCTTAGATGTCCAAACATGTGGTCTGTGGTTTAGTTGATCATTTAGATTGAGCATGTGGTTGTTTGTGAATGAATGCTAATCGTTGCCTGATATTAGGATACAATTGTTATGCTAGAATTGCTAAACTGTTGTTTAATTCATAGCATTGTTGATGAATAAGATTAGGGTTGATTATACTGTATGTAACTGTTATATTGAAAACTGCGATTTTAGCTTTGTTAATTCTATGTGTTAGTCAGACCTTGTGAAGTCACAAAGTCTGAGTTTATCAAAAGTTAGAACTTGTAGAATAAAAATCAGGGTTTACATATCTGAATTTAAGTAACAAACGAATCAGGTTTAATGTATAAGAGATCAGGGTTTACAAGGACATTCATGTCTGAATTAACATACAAGTTAAAGGGGATCCGAATTTACAAGATTAAACGGGATCCGAATTTGAATAGATTAACATTGGTCAGGATTTACAATTCATGTGTGATCCGGGTTTTATAAATAATCATCGTGGTCTGAGTTTACAAAAATATAACATGGTCCGAGTTTACAAAAATATAACAAGCATAGTCAAAGTTCAGAAAAAAATGATGTGGGTCCAGCCTTGTGAGTGTTGGGTCCGAGTTTCTTTATCTTCAATGGATGGGTTGGGTTTAATGTATAAAGTCTAGGTTTACAAGGTACTCGATTGTCCGAATGTTCTTTGATAATCATTAGAGTCTACAAAAGAAATAGATGGGCCGACTTTATGGAATAAATCCATATGTCATGTCAGACTTTAATATTCTGAGTTTATATAGAACTAGTTATAAGCCCCGCGTTGCGGGGCATGGGCGTAAAACCATGCTACCATTGTTTGAGGCATTTCACAATAATTATAACTTTTGGCGTTTTATTAATATAATGTTATTTTTTTATTCTAAGTTAAAAAATACATAACAAACAACAGAAAAAGAAGCTTAAAAAAATAAAAATAGAAACAATTCATATTTCAAATCTTCACTGTCGTCAGTTGATATTCGCTAATTTACACATATTTTAGTCGCCCGTTTTACCCCTATTTTATGCGTTTTCGGCCGTAAAACCGTCATTCGGATACTTAATTATCTACATTTTTGTTTACAGACCTAAAACAGCATACCAGACAAGATAATAGCGAAAACGAGGACTTTCCGGACAAAACGACGAAGCTGCGAAACTTCTGTTGAAAAAAACTGACCTGGGCGTGTGGAACGGTCGTGCGACCTGTGCGACCTGATGCACGACCGTGCATCTTCGATAAATCAAGAAGAACCCGGCGGTGAACGAGGGTGTAACACCGCGTGCAGCACATTGAAGGACAACCCGGGAATGCACGGTCGTTCCAGATCTTGCACCCCGTGCATCTCCGATGATCAAGCCAACCTCGGAACTGAACGACCAGTGCGACCAGGCGTGCAACAAGAACTCGGAATAGAACGACCGTGCCACATGAAGAACGGTCGTGCCATATCGAATCCGGTCAACGATCTGATGACATCATGCAGTATGGTGGCCCACCACCAATAATTGCTTAAAGTGCACGGTCGTGCGATCCATGCACGACCGTGCGACCTCGAAAAAGCATAAAAACAGAACATAACCATTCTGTTAGTAACTCTGGAATTTTGGAGAGCTTTGCAGGCGATTTTGAGGCTCCAAAAGCTTCTGCTTTCACACAGATTCAAGCCACATTGACCGGTTTTGCTCGTTTACTATCCGGATTCTTAATCTTGTGCTTGTTTATGGTTTGGATTTCTAATCTTTCCAGAATTTTGTTAATGTTTCAAGCATTTAGATTAATATTTATGTATTATTGTAGCCTTAGGGCAAAAATACAACAGTCCCTTGCTTGATTATAGCCATTAGTAAGTTAATCTTTGTTTGTAATGACATTTTGAAGTATTTTCTATGATTATCTTTGATGATTAGTTTGCAACCTTGTTATTGATATTGATTTCTTGATTATAAGTAATTGTGTTGGATGATTGGTGCTTGGTTAGTTAAGATAGTTGAAAATGAAGCTTAATTAATCATGTATTAGTAAACTTTTAATTTGGTTAACTAGTTTAACTTGGTTAAAATATGGGCACCATGATACTAGAAATGGTTAGTGGTTTAATAAAATGTAATTATTGTTAATCAAGAAAGCTTGCCCTCACGGAAGGACTCTAACGGGTTAGATGGTGTTGTTATAAATTCTTGCCATGATTTGTTAGCTTAGTTAGTAGTTTCGGCCAAAATTACTATCTTGGTGAATTTATGTGCAAGATTTGTAAAATGAACTCGTTTGTGATTTAATCTAGTTTATGCTTGTCTCGGTGGTTGCATTGTGTTTATCGGTGTCGCTTTCCTTGATTAAGTGAGGTTAGAAAACTCCTAACGGATGACTAACTTATTTTTAGGAGATTTTTATAGACATTTATCAATTGCACGTTAAAGAACAATTTTAGGTGGTTAAAGTGTGTTTATCGTTTTAACTTTCCGAATGATTGTCATGTTAGGATTCCCGAAAGGGATACCAATTGTCTCAAAATGGAAAATTGACTGAATGCTTCTAGTGCCAAAACCGACTTAGTTAACATGCTTTGGTTGTGTATTAAGCAAGGCTATTTATATATAATCTACTATGTTTTATAAGTATTTATTTATGTTTACTTTAGTTTAATTAAAACCAAAACAACTTATGTTTTTACCGATAATTTAGTGACAAAGGTCTAGTATTATTTCTCCGCCCATTTCCGTGGATCGATACTTGGTTCTTACCGATACTTTACTACATATATGACGGGGTACACTTGCCCTTTCGTGTGTGTTTTGATGTAAAAGTAATAATCACTTTTATAAATTTAAAACCAAATCGTGTGTAATTTCATTGTAAAAATATGTGTAGTCACGCACACGTCAAAGTTTTTTGGCGCCGTTGCCGGGGATCGGCGAGTTTTAGGAATGTCCCGAGTCATTGTGTTATCGGTGTACATACTTGTTAATATTTGTGAATATTTTTGTAATTTTTTTATTCGTTCATTTATTTGTTAATATTTCTTGTTTTTAATTTAATTTATTCGTTTTCAAGCTTATTTGAACACTTGTAAATTTTTTATTTCATTCTGTTTATTTGTTCTCATCCGGATTTATTTATTCACTTATTCTTTTGGTTTTCGGCTCTTAAAAATCATTTTTACACTATCCGATTCGATTGTATTCATTGCTTTAATTTTTATAAAAATTTCGACCCATTTTTGGATTTTTATAAATTTTTCAGCCCATTTTTATACATATTCTGTTTCTATTCAGCTAAAAAAAAATTTAGATCGTACTTGGTGCTTTCGAAAACCGTTGTATATACTGATAACGCTGCCATCCGATATCTCTTCAGCAAACAGGACGCCAAACCGCGTCTGATCAGGTGGATCTTGTTGCTGCAGGAGTTCGATATTGAAATTCAAGATAAAAAGGGTGCGTTGAATGTAGCGGCTGACCATCTATCTCGGTTAGAGCATGGAGACATCGTGGACGTGCGTTGGGATTCCATAAATGACAACTTCCCACACGAGTCTTTGATGAGTGTTGAGATATGCGATGAGTCGCCATGGTTCGCTGACCTGGCGAACTACCTTGCTTGCGGGATTCTGATTAAAGGGTTGACTCACCAGCAAAAGAGGAAATTCTTTTCAGATGTCAAGCACTACATTTGGGATGACCCTTACTTGTTTCGGGTTGGTGCGGATCAGGTGATTAGGAGATGTGTTTCAGGGAAGGAGGCGACCGATATTCTGCGCCATTGTCACGAGGGACCTAACGGAGGCCACCATGGAGCCAACTTTACCTCCAAGAAGGTGTTGGACTCCGGGTTTTATTGGCCGACTAAATTTCGTGATGCGCAGAGTTGGGTTAGAGCGTGCGATGCTTGCCAGAGGGCGACAAATATATCGGCACGTGATGAAATGCCTCAGAACTGGATTCAGGTTTGTGAAGTCTTTGATATCTGGGGGATAGACTTCATGGGACCATTTCCCCCCTCACGAGGTAATAAGTACATCCTGGTTGCAGTTGACTATGTATCGAAGTGGGCGGAGGCACAGGCCTTACCCACCAATGATGCCAGGGTGGTCGTGAGATTTTTGAAAAGCTTATTTGCCCGGTTCGGCGCTCCGAAAGCGCTTATCAGTGACAGAGGGACGCGTTTTTGCAATACTCAGCTCGAGAGAGCTTTGTCCCGTTACGGTGTGCATCACCGTCTATCCACGCCCTATCATCCACAGACAAGCGGGCAGGTGGAAGTCACGAACCGGGGGCTGAAAAGAATCCTTGAGCAGTCAGTAGGTGCAAACCGCAAGGATTGGTCGGATAAGCTTGATGAAGCGTTGTGGGCTTTCCGTACGGCTTACAAGACGCCTATTGGGACTACTCCCTTTAGGCTTGTGTACGGAAAGGCATGCCATTTACCGGTTGAGTTGGAGCATAAAGCGATGTGGGCTCTAAAAACCGCAAATCTGGACCTAAAAGCCGAAGGTGAAGCCCGGTTTCTCCAGATTCATGAATTGGAATAGTTGCGACAACGCGCTTATGAAAGCTCCGTGTTGTACAAAGAGCGCACGAAGAGATTGCACGATAAACGCTTGAAGGACCACAAAGAATTCCAAGCGGGCGATCTTGTTCTTCTTTACAACTCGCGGTTACGCTTATTTCCCGGAAAGCTTCATTCACGTTGGACAGGCCCATACACGGTTAAAGAGGTATTTCCGTATGGGACTGTTGTAATAGAGAACGCGGACGGCGTTATTTTCAAAGTAAATGGGCATCGCTTGAAGTTATACGTTCCTGGGCCGACAGAGTCGGTGGTGGAGGTCATTGAGCTCCAAACCCCGTACACATCATAAGCGTGGGGAAGAGAGAGTGTACGCTGCTGACTCACGGATCAAAAATGCAGCAAGAGCGTATTTTGCGCTTTAGGGGTAGTATCGTCTTTTTAGGAATTTTTCTAGTTTTAGCTTGGAGTCTTGCTATCAACTCGTCGACAAAAATGTAGCATGAGTCTACGCTACTGACTCGCCGACAAAAATGTAGCAGGAGCGTCTTTGGCGCTATAAGGGTAAAATTGTCCTTTTTTGTGTTTTTGTAGTTTTAGCGTAATTTAGGTTACTTAGGTAGTTTTCGTTAGTTTGTTGTAGTTTCGTATGTGCCGTGCGAAGGTTCTGTGCTGCAATATTGTTATAACAGTTGGCGTGTTGAAAAAATGGCGAAAAACGGCCAAAACAGTTGCTGGAAATGGCTTCTGCGGAAAAATTCTGATCTGCAGCTGTTGCACGGCCGTTCCTCGAGTCGCACGACCGTGCGTTTCCGAGGGCCGGCACGGTGGATCGCACCCTTGGTGCATCTCCGAGAACAGTTGCTAGGGTTTGGGCGATGTCGGTGACGCACGACCGTGCAATACGGAGAACGACCGTGCGTTAGGCTGAGGGCAGTTTTGTCATTTGGCACTATAAATACCCTCATCTGCAGCCCCCATTCACAATTCGCGAAACCCAACCAGCACCAGGCCATTCCAGAGCGATACTTCATCAAATCGCACGATTTTTCGCACGATCTCACACCCTTCTTCGCACGGTACGTTCCTAGTTGTAGATTTCTTGTTTCCTTGCTTTCTAGGTTAGATTTCCTCCGATTCTTCAAGGGATTTATTAGGGTTCTCTTCATAAACAAACCGAAACCCTAACCCTTGTTTGAATCTTGCTTATCGTGAACACCCGGTTAAGTTTCCGACCCCTGTTTGTACAAAAAAGTTGTTCATTTTGAGAAAACCTGGCTATTCGAAGTTCAGGGGTTCGAAATCTGCAGGTCACTTGTCGCACGGACGTTCCTTGGATGGAACGGTCGTGCCATTCCGGGTGATTCACGATGTCAGCTTGTTGTTCGGTATTGCACGGTGGTGCCGTTGATCGCACGCCGTGCAGTTCTGACATCTCTGGGCAGATGGTGCTTGTCATCGGCGACGCACGACCGTGCGTCTCGTCGCACGACCGTGCCATATTCCCAGATCAGAATTCACAGCTTCTTCATAATTGGCTGCTCGGCTGTTTTTTGATTCAAATTTTTCCTGTTTCCATCTCTCTAATGTTATTTCTCATACAGATGAACCATCCTTTCCTTCAATTCGACCCCAACAATGAGCGAGAGGCTTTGTGCATCCCGAAACGAGACGCATTATGGGCACGGCGGGGGTAGTTCGGAGTCCCCCGATGGTTGGATTGGGAAGTAATGCAGGAACTCAATCAGTGTAACAGACTAGACGATATGATGAGTCGCCCGCTTGCAAATCTGGTCGGTTGCAACCGACCCGTTTACCTGGAGCTGACCATAGAGTTCTTCGCATCTTATGCCTATGAAAAGCCGATTGCTCATCGAAGACCCAAATTCCGCCACAAGGAGCAGGTAGCTTTCAGGGTATGTGGTCGATGGTATAGGTGGTCGGTTGGTCGTTTGGGTAGAAGGCTCGGTATTTATACTAGAGAAGACATGGATGACCCCGATGTCTTCACAGATCAGTTCACCTTCCCTTCTGATGCAGCACGGGATGCATTTTGGGCTGCAAATGCCGTTGGGGACCCCTACAACCCGAGGAGTCGAAGGCCTCGCGACTCAAGGACCCTTTGGTGCGAGTGATGCACCATGTATTTATCCATACGATATGCGGTCGCATGGACAGTCTTGGTAACTGTCCAACACCAGATTTGATTTTTCTATATGCGTTGGTGGAGAAAGCACCTATCAACCTGGCCGCGCGAATGGCTGAATACTTCGTCAAGTTCTCGGGGCGGACTCCGAGCAGTCAGATACATGGCGGTCAGTATGTGACCGAAATAGCGTACAACGAACGCTATATGACTGAGGAGGTGCTTCAGGGTCTCACTCTGATAACCGAGGGGGTTCATGTCGACATTAAGTCACTCAAGGCCATGGGGGTGATTGTAGAACTAGATAGGAGGGATAGGTTGAGGGGGCTGAATAACGAGGTCTGGGACCCGTTACCCCCACTTCCATCAGACGAAGAGGATGTAGAAATGCAGGAGCAGCACGCAGTTCAGCAGCACGGACCGCACACACCACCACACCAGACACCGCCACATGAGCCGCAGCACCATGAGTACCACCAGCATCAGGATTGGCCAGAGTTTTACCAGCAGTTCCAGCAGATGCGTGTTACGCAGGAGCAGCATGGTACTTACATTGACCAGATTAGATCGAGCCAGGACGAGATTCGGGCCAGTCAGGATCAGCTCAGGGCCGCTCAGGACCAGCTTAGGCATAGCCAGAAGAGCATATACCAGGGGGTGAGTGCCGGATTTTCATACTTGTTCGGGGAGATGCATCATGCATACCCCGACTACTTTCAGCACCCTCCACAGTTCCCACCGTGGAACCCCCTGGTTATGGCGATGCGGGTCCGTCCTATACTAGAGACGATGATGGTGATGACGCTTAGGAGCGGTGGAGTGATAGTTGGTGGTTATTTTTAGTATTTCAGTACTTTGTTTTGGGTGTTTACTTTTGACTGTTATTTCAAACACCCCGGTTATGTATGTTTTATTTTTCAGACTCTTTACTTTAGTTGTTATGTTATGTCTTTGTTGGGATTGTTAGTTTTTATATTTATGTATATTATGGTTGATTTGTGATTTTTCTGTTTCTGTTCTATGTTGGTGCACATGTGACATACTTGCAGGTTTTGGGCTATTGGATTTTGGACCGGAACACGTGACAGATACAGCTTCGGAAGTCTCGTTGCATCAACATTATCTTGAGGGGAGTATTGTTATCCTTTTCTCTATATTTCGGGTCTCGCATTGGGGACAATGCGAAGTTCAAGTGTGGGGAGGGGGTTAACTTTGTTAACTTTGTTTGTCCTCGTATAAAAAAAATCAGAAAAATCATTCAAAAATACCTGTAATTTGTATATATTTTGGTAAATAAACCGGTTGATTGTGTTTTAAAAAGCTTCGGACTTGATAAAAACTCGACAAGCAAAATATTTTTGAAAAAGGAAACCGGAAAGCGTGACAAACAAAGAAAGACTTACATGATAGTTTTCACACTTTTACCCATTCCATCCGTTACGTGAGCAAAATTGAGCCTATTGTTATATATTTGTTCATTTCGGATATATGAGTGAGCCGGATGTTATGTGTAATTTAGAACTTGTCACTAATATGCTTGTTAAGACCATGAACTTGTGGATTTGTGTAAAAGTGATAGAGGCACTTAGATTACCCTTTTGTTGTAAACCTTGTTCTTTGTGTTGTGCTTCTCGTTCACCTTATATTACCCTTTAGGATTAACCATGTCGAGCCTTCCCATTTACCTTTGTTTACCCACATTATCGCCCACTTAGCCAAATTTAGCCTTTGTATGTTTTAAACCTTTTTAGTGTTGAAAATCGGACAAAATAATCGTTTAACTAGCATGTATTTCAGTTTATTGTATAATCTTTTTATGTTAAAAAAAACAGAAAATAAAACACCCTAAAATAGGGTAAAGTTGATAAAAATCGAGCAATTTTGAATGCTTAAATGTTAAATTTTGTTGATAAGCTCGATTGCGCAATAGTCGCCTTTTTAAGGCATTTGTATGTATAGTTGTATATTTTTTTTGTTGCTAGTTAAACGCTACTACCGAGTTTTAACCATTTTCGCTACTTTATATGTCAACTTCCATACCCTTCGCCCAAGCCTAACGTTACAACCCGTAAAGACCTCTTGATTTACACTTGTTTGCATGTTAGTTGGTGGAGACGAGATCTTATGACAAGCTTATGATATTGCATATTTCATTGACGAGGCATTGAGTGTTTGCACATACACATTTTATGTATGTTTCATAAATAAAACCGAGTGTGTGTGAACATTGTGAGTCGTGTGAAGATTAACATGTTGAGTCAATTAAATGTGAAGTCACGGCTTTTTGATTGTCGCTATTATAATTGCATATGCTTGTTGGGTTTGAGTCTTTTGATGTTGTCTTTCGACAAACTGGCTAACCGTTTATAGTAGTTTTCAATAAAATAGTGTGTAAATTATCATTCTTGTTTGTTTCTGTCTTTTATTGCTTTTTAGTTCAGCTTGCTTGAGGACAAGCAAGGTTCAAGTGTGGGGAGATTTGATATTCGCTAATTGACACATATTTTAGTCCCCCGTTTTACCCCTATTTTATGCGTTTTCGGCCGTAAAACCGTCATTCGGATACTTAATTATCTACATTTTTGTTTACAGGCCTAAAACAGCATACCAGACAAGATGATAGCGAAAACGAGGACTTTCCGGACAAAACGACGAAGCTGCGAAACTTCTGTTGAAAAAACTGACCTGGGCGTGTGGAACGGTCGTGCGACCTGATGCACGACCGTGCATCTCCGATAAATCAAGAAGAACCCGGCGGTGAACGAGGGTGCAACACCGCATGCAGCACATTGAAGGCCAACCCGGGAATGCACGGTCGTTCCAGATCTTGCACCCCGTGCATCTCCGATGATCAAGCCAACCTCGAAACTGAACGACCAGTGCGACCAGGCGTGCAACAAGAACTCGGAATAGAACGACCGTGCCACATGAAGAACGGTCGTAACATATCGAATCCGGTCAACGAGCTGATGACATCATGCAGTATGGTGGCCCACCACCAATAATTGCTTAAAGTGCACGGTCGTGCGATCCATGCACGACCGCGCGACCTCGAAAAAGCATAAAAACAGAACAGAACCATTCTGTTAGTAACTCTGGAATTTTGGAGAGCTTTGCAGGCGATTTTGAGGCTCCGAAGGCTTCTGCTTTCACTCGGATTCAAGCCACATTGCCCGGTTTTGCTCGTTTACTATCCGGATTCTTAATCTTGTGCTTGTTTATGGTTTGGATTTCTAATCTTTCCAGAATTTTGTTAATGTTTCAAGCATTTAGATTAATATTTATGTATTATTGTAAGTTAATCTTGATTATAGCCATTAGTAAGTTAATCTTTGTTTGTAATGACATTTTGAAGTATTTTCTATGATTATCTTTGATGATTAGTTTGCAACCTTGTTATTGATATTGATTTCTTGATTATAAGTAATTGTGTTGGATGATTGGTGCTTGGTTAGTTAAGATAGTTGAAAAATGAAGCTTAATTAATCATGTATTAGTAAACTTTTAATTTGGTTAACTAGTTTAACTTGGTTAAAATGTGGGCACCATGATACTAGAAATGGTTAGTGGTTTAATAAAATGTAATTATTGTTAATCAAGAAAGCTTGCCCTCACGGAAGGACTCTAACGGGTTAGATGGTGTTGTTATAAATTCTTGCCATGATTTGTTAGCTTAGTTAGTAGTTTCGGCCAAAATTACTATCTTGGTGAATTTATGTGCAAGATTTGTAAAATGAACTCGTTTGTGATTTAATCTAGTTTATGCTTGTCTCGGTGGTTGCATTGTGTTTATCGGTGTCGCTTTCCTTGATTAAGTGAGGTTAGAAAACTCCTAACGGATGACTAACTTATTTTTAGGAGATTTTTATAGACATTTATCAATTGCACGTTAAAGAACAATTTTAGGTGGTTAAAGTGTGTTTATCGTTTTAACTTTCCGAATGATTGTCATGTTAGGATTCCCGAAAGGGATACTAATTGTCTCAAAATGGAAAATTGACTGAATGCTTCTAGTGCCAAAACCGACCTAGTTAACATGCTTTGGTTGTGTATTAAACAAGGCTATTTATATATAATCTACTATGTTTTATAAGTATTTATTTATGCTTACTTTAGTTTAATTAAAACCAAAACAACTTATGTTTTTACCGTTAATTTAGTGACAAAGGTCTAGTATTATTTCTCCGCCCATTTCCGTGGATCGATACTTGGTTCTTACCGATACTTTACTACATATATGACGGGGTACACTTGCCCTTTCGTGTGTGTTTTGATGTAAAAGTAATAATCACTTTTATAAATTTAAAACCAAATCGTGTGTAATTTCATTGTAAAAATATGTGTAGTCACGCACACGTCATCAGTCTCTTTCTTCTTTGAAACATGTTCACTGGCGGTTTGGCTTTGTCATGCTTATGTTTTTTTGGCCGTTTGGAAAGACAATATGACATGAGTTTTTTGTTTGAATATGTATCTTCAAACCACTCATCAGTGTCATTCGTCTATTCATGCCATTATAATATTCATCTATAACAAAACACAAAAACTGACATAAGTTTGACCCCAATATCTTTTTATTGAAGTTTTGTCCATCTCATTCAGCAAAATGTTATTTAGTCGCAGCACCTCAGGAAAGAATGCATTTTCCAAAACTTCACGGTAGAACAATATTGAATATACAAGAAACAATTTTTGGCATTTTTGGCGTTTTTCTGAGGAAATTGTGTATCTGAAAGAAAAGTCCATTTTTTGGAAATTTTGATATTTGAGGATTTGGCGTTTTCTAAGATGATGTATATAGTAAAATATGGCGTTTTTTGAGTAGGTGTGTTTGAGGTTTTGGAACTTTTGGCTTTGTAAGATGAATTTTAGGTTGGGGGAGGTGTGTTCTTATGTATGAGAATGTTTTGTTTATATAGGGATGCGTTTTAGCCAGTAATGGCGTTTTATTTATCAGTGTGGCGTTTTAGTATAGAGGTGTGAAGACGCTTTTACCCTTAATGAGGCACGTCCACGTAATAAAATTGATGTTATTTACGAAAACGCCACCGCGCCAATCTAGTCCATAGATTGTTTTGATCAGACGATTCATAAGCGTTCTCACCGTTCTCACACTTTTCATCGTTTTCTCTAAATCCTGAGCCTATATATATATATATATATATATATATATATATATATATATATATATATATATATATATTTATATAATTGTACAATTCATTTAGCTTAATTTTATTAAATTATATAACTTAAGTTTACACGACACAACATAATATGTATTAAAAATATTGTGTATTAATGTATATAAAAATAATTATATAAATAATCAATATAATTCCGAATAAAAATATTGTGTATTAACTTAAGTGGAGAGAGATAGAGAATGTGTTACAATTTTTCAGTTGTTCACATTTTTTGTAACTCACATGTAAAATTTTTGTATTGTTTTTTGACAACATGTTTTTAGATTTTATGAAGTGTATGGATTTTAAAACTTATAATTTCTGAAGTTTTTATTTTGTAATGGGCGAGAATAAAGTCTGAAAGTGTAAAATCTTAAGCTACAGTTTTTGTTTTGTAATAGATTTTTGATTTTATGAAGTGTAACCTTTTACACTTTAGACATTTTTTTCTGAAAAAGTCTAAAAAGTAACTTTTTATACCTTTTTAATATTCACCATTGATCATATGAGATGGATGGTGAAGATATGAGTTTCATTAACTCAGGTGGGTTTTTGATTTATCATATATATATATATACATATATATATATATATATATCATACTTTTAAGTCTAAATCGTACAATTACATTCTTTCCATTATTATTACCTACATACAAATTAATATTACTTGTATATTTACACCTTTGGTACTTTCATCATTTTTATCAAACTGAAACTAAAAGTTCCTTAAATCATACGAACATAAAATCCCTATAACTTTTGGAATTTATTCCAAAACACTACAATTTGTGCTAAATTGCAATTTGCTATCTTTGCAACATGCGAGTATTCATAGCCCCTTTTCTCATTTTAAGTTTTGGGGTGTATCATGTATACCTATTTTATTATTCAAATTCTTTTATTCAAAGTTATGTGAATTCATTATGTCTATGTGTTAATTTGTGTTATGTGTTGAACTATTTCTATTGTGAACCTAAGCCTAGAATCTATTTCATCATTGATTGATGATTAACAAACTAAGCCTAAAGTAGTAGATAATAGCGCTATTGGATTGATACCCACCCGAATTTGACCTACGATGGCATTTTGGGTATCGAAACCGATTAAATTCTAATTATAGTCAACTAAGGTTTGATCATTGCTTTGTTTATACATACGTGCTAAATTATAAATTGACTATTGATTCTCTATTTTATTCTTAGTATATGTGTCATAACTTATGTTTACTTTCCAACGTATTAGTTGATCTTTATTTTATAGATGATACAGTTTAAGATGTTGTCAAGCATGATGAGAAAGGATGCATCGAACTTAGCATAAATAATTGAAACTTTACCTTATGTTATTTTATGATGTGACAATTTGTTATTTGTATTTGAAAAAATTAAATTGGTATGTTTTAAATAGTGTCATGAGTTATGAGTTATGAACAATCACACATAACGCCCGACACGTTTAGCCGTCGGTTGGGTTGTGACATTACTGTTCAAAAAAATCAATTAGGATTTCTACGGATCACTTAAGTGGTGGTATTATGATTAACGTACATGTTAAGTAGTGATTTTTTTGAAGGTGGGAAATCAGGCTGTTAGTATCTTCCATCCGGTGTTTATACGAGATGTCGATCTTTTACTAGTGATTGTTATGAGAGAGACATGGATCATGATTTAAAGTTCCAACGTGTGCTTTGTGTATGTTTTCCTTTCAAGATCAATGGTGGATGTGACGACCCGAACCCTCAAGGTTGGTGATGTTTAATCTCGTGATTTTAACTTCTATTTATCCCTCTCTGGTGTGATAAATATTCGGTACTTGTACTACCTCGTTAAGCTTTAACTTAACGTGTGATAACCTTATTATACGATACAGAATTTTGTAGGTGGGCCGCGCTTGTTGTATATACTTTTGGGCCACTAACTATTGTATTTTAAATAGCTGGCCCAATTCTTTGTGCATGTTGCATGTTACCCTCGGCCCAACACCCCCCTATTATATGTGTACGTAACATGTCAAACAAGATCCAAAACAAAACCTACCTCCCTCCTAGTTGGGTGCGGCAGTTAATACCCCCCTCCTTCGTGTATTATCACACTCGCACACCCCTGAAACTCATACCCTTCTTGTACCATCCTTCACCTCCGAAAAATTGGAAGTCAATGGCAACAGCAGCGCCGCCATCGGCGGCAACGGCGGTGGTGTTTCCGGTCAAACAAAGACAGGGGAGGGCGGCAGTTGGCAATGGCTGTTGGTGCTGGAACCAGGGATGGGTACTCCGTTTCCGTTTCTTTGCTTCATCACACACTATTTCGACATCCGATCCAGGTTAGAATGTCACTGTTTAATGATGATTCGATGATTATATTAAATGATGGCATGTTGGGTAGTAACCACGGTATGAACTCTATATATTTGCTTTAAAAAAAAACAACAGAAGATGAAAGTGATGATGATTTCTATGAACTATTGTTAAACAGTGCAATTGATTCCCGAGTGTAGATAATGACGTGTTTGAATGCTCTTAAAAATCAGAATTTAAAAGATAATCAGTTGTGGAATGAATGTTTAAAACAGTTAGCAAGATTAACAGAATTGTTTGGTGATAAAAGATTCGAGATTTATTGAGTTAGAATCCGTGAATGATGTTAATACTACTATCGTATGAAT
Organism: Helianthus annuus; assembly: GCF_002127325.2. NCBI lineage: Eukaryota > Viridiplantae > Streptophyta > Magnoliopsida > Asterales > Asteraceae > Helianthus > Helianthus annuus. Next base: position 151,438,556 of record NC_035448.2, read on the forward strand.
CTGGTTAAAAATCATTGATGCCTGATGACTGTTGACGATGCAAATTAGAGTAATAAAAAGTAATGATGATGATGAATCTGTTTGACACTTAATATTCATATGCTTAGTGGTTGAATCTACTAGCTAAGAAATAAAAATGATGAAAATCTATGATAATCATATTGTTGCTATAGATACCTAAAGGTGCATGTTAGATGAACAGGATATGTATGCTGTATATGAAGGTATTATGCTGGGTTTTCTTTGAATGTACAACTACATAAGCTTAGGGTACAACACACCTGAATATCAAATGAGTTGGAAGATGCATATTATGTGATTTGAATGATCTTGTTACATGTCGCACTCTGAACGTATGGTGGGGACCCCGCACAAATAAAGTCCGTGTCTTTTTGTTGTGAAACTGTACACTCCCCATAGTCGCGCACACGTCCTCCAAATCGTACACTTGGACTTGGGCTCACGGCTTGACCATTGGGTCACATACACTTGGGCCAAAGAAGCTATTTTAGTGAAACCATGATTTAATTGCACCAAACTCTTACTGATTTTAATCATACACTTGAGCACTCATGTAATAGACAAATTTATTTGTTCAAATAATTTTATGAAAACAGTCTCTTATGTGGCCCAAATGGCGCATAATAGTATATGATGATATGCTTGGTGTTACCTTGTAGCTCACCACAGAATTGCAAAATAAATTTATAATTATGTGTTAATTGACTAGTGATCCGTATCAATACGTGAAATATTTGGTATGCGATCTAACTAGGCGTGATAACTATATCAGGTGTGATTGACCAAAGTCGATTTAACGAGTAAACTATCTACCGAGCAATCTGAGGTGAGTTCACTACACTCGAGAATGCGTCCTAGTGGTTGGGGACAGTCAGTGGGTATCCCGTGGAGGGATAAGTCTTTTGGGTAAAAACGGGTATATTGGTTAATATTCTCACCTATCATTCTTGTAAGTCCCTTATGTTGTTACCTGGAGGGTAACGGGTATTAGTTGGTAGCGCTACTTAGGTTTGGCACCCTTACACCGCTCCTAGAGAGGACGGATGTGAACTAATGACCCAGTCGGGCCCAGTACTGGATAGGAGTACGTGGGAAAGGGCAGTCATGTACATCAGGAGCCGTCTTGTTCGGAATTGAGATATTAACAATATTACTTGCATTTGTCAGTGAATTGTTTTACATACAACTGGTAACCAACGTTTTCGTAAAACTATGAACTCACCAGCGTTGTCTGATACACTTGTTGCGTGCTCGCAGGTCGTTAGATGTTTTGGATTGGGACTTGCTGTCTGGAGTAGCTGGAGTGGTCATGGGTCGAACTGGATGGATAAATGTGATGGAATGACTGATATTATACATTGCTTTTGAAACAGTTAAACTATGATTTCTTTTATTTGCTTCCGCTGAACATGTTGGTTTACATACAAATTCATTGTTGGTATATTTCATTAATAATTGGAAAAGTTATTTTTAAACTTGTCATGAGTTCAACATGATTAGTGGCTCGTTATTGGTTTGTCACACGCCTGGCAGGGTTTTCCATGGGTGGTATTTTGGGGGTGTGACAGTTTAGTATCAGAGCCACTGGTTATAGTGAGCTTGGTTTTAAAATCACTTTCATAAAACCAGACTATAACCGAACAGTTCTGAAAACGGGAATACGACCATGACACTCAGCTCCAGATTGCAAGGTTCGTCTCTTTCATCTGTTGTATACATTGCATGGCTAGTGTACACTTGTTTATGATGTGGCATAAGAACACACACTCGTCACTATAGCATAATTTCATGAAATGCTTGCTTACTTTATGATGTGTAGTTGGTGTTGTAGTCCTTAGATTCCTGTGATCTTATCGTTTGATAACCTCTGTTTGACACTCGAGTTTAAGGAACCATTTGACTTGAGTTAGGAGGAATTGAGATGAGCATGCAAATTGCAATATTATTGTGGGTGCACACATAATAATAATGTGGGGTGCATGCGAGTCCCAGTGAGGCTTAACAAGTGAAAAAGGGGTTCCATTCCCTTACTTGATCGATGTGAAACACAACAGTCTATAGGAGTCATAGCAATGATTGTCTCCTACTCGAACATGATCTTTTCACTCCTTTCTAAATCCTTTCGAATCTCGATGCTATCGAGTATTACCTGAACACCTATCTGAACGCCTAGCGAACTGTGTAGAATGTTAGGTGTTAGTACGAATGTCTCTGTGTTGGATGTCGCAGCATCGAATGATTGGTCTACACCTTTCTCACCTATCTTTGTTTGTTTGAACTTAGCACGTTGACGCCTTAGGTCTCGAAGTGCGATCACCTCTACAACACTCTCGCAACATACAGTGTATTACTCAGTTAACTTGCAAGATCGATGGACAAGAGAATGAGCGTAATACCATGCTGACCCCCAACATTTGGGCAACCCTGATTATCGGCGACGAACATCAGCGATCGGCTTCAATCGAATCCTTAACCCTAGTAAGCGACTTAAGGGAGTTGAGTCTTACGAATCAATAGGGACATAATCAATGATGATTGACTTTAGAGCAGAACGTGTAACCGCCCGCACCATGAGTAGTGCCTTAGAACGTAACACGAAATGTGAAAAGATGGACCCTGTTGGTGAAAGGACCCAGGACACCATTACATGCAACAACATTAGAGGAAACAGTCACGACAACACCAAGGTACTCGTAATCGTAGCCTACAGCATGGAAACAAAGGTGACTTCGAAAAGGATTGACTGTTGTTAAGTCAAGGTGACAACAACCAAGGGAACGACGACAGTACTGGAAATTCTCGTAACGAAAACAACACTGGAAATGATGCTCATGGAAGGACATTTAGGACTGGCATAGGCGATGCCAGGCATAATAGCAACACGATAGCTTGGATGGGTAGCTATTTGCTTCGTCTCTGTTTTGTTTGACTCTGATGCTTTTTAAGACCGAACTTGTTGTGAGATTGGCTGGGGGCAAGTCAATTGAAGCCACGTATTGTTTGTTGGGATGCAAACTCGACCTTGTGGGACAAGAGTTCGACGCCGACCTTCCTTCTGCTTTCTTTGACGGTTTCGATGCAGTAGCTGTGGAGATTGATTATCTAGATATCGCGTGGATATACCCTGTGGAAAGGAAATTTTGCATCACTTTATACTACGAAGTTTCAGAGTGGTGTAAAGGTTAGCATCATATCAGCAATAAAGGCCCAGAAGTGTCTACGGAGGGATTACCCCGCTATGTTAGCAACCGTTGCCCATGTTAAGGCTAAGGAAAAGAGGATCGAGGATCCACCCATTTGTTCGTGATTTCTCTATTGGTGCTACCGGAAGAACTATCAGGTTTACCTTCACATCGTCAGGTGGAATATCGAATCAGTATCATGTCAGAAGCAGCCCTTATTACTAGTACTCCTTATTGTCTCACATCAGGAAGGTTGTAGGAACCGCCTAATCAACTTCAGGAACTATTGGACAGGAGTTTCATCGGACCTAGCTTTTCGCTTTGGGGGAGCCCCAGCGGCATCCGTGACGATAAGCCTTTTTCATATGTGTACTGACTATCGAGAACTCAGCAAAGTGACAGTAAGAATCATTCGCCTCGACCATGTATTGACAACTTGCTGGCCAGTTGCAAGGGTTAAGCTCCTATACGAAGATTGATTAACGAACGAACTACCATCAGATGAAAGTCCAAGGGGAGAATGTTCCTATAACGGCATATCGAATGCAATGCGGCCGTTGCGACTCGGTATTCCATGACCTTTGGGTTAATCTACACACCAACAGCTTTATGGATCACATAAATCGACCGTGTTATTTGATGATGATCATTACCAGGAGAAAGGGACATCATGGGCGGCATTTGTATCTTATTTTAGAACTCCGGAGGGAGGAGCCACTCCGCGTGAAGTCTTGTTAAATGTAACTACCGGATTCGAGAGGTACGTTTTTGGTCATGTAATAAACGAAGTGGGAATACACGTTGATCTCGCTAAGATCCATCTTGTTAGAAACTGATTGACACCAAAGATTCCTTCGGGGATACAGCAATTCCTTGGTTTCACTAAGGTACTATCGCAGATTCATCGGAGGATTTTCGAAGGTCGCGCAACTTTAATCTCTTTAGCACAGCAGGGTGCTATGTATTTGTGGGAGACAAACAGGAGAACGTCTTTTAAGCTTTGGATACCTTACACTACAGTGCACTGATCATCATCCTTACCTGAGGGTACGGGTGATTTACTGGATACCATGATGGTTCGAATCATAGTTCTAGTTACGCACCAATGCAACATGAGAAGGCGATGACTTACGTAATGGAGTTACAAAGAGGAAATGCATGACGCGCAACCTGCGGTGGAAACCGTGATCTTTGGATTTAAGTTGGAGGCATTACTTGTACGGTACCAAATGTACTACTTAGACCAATCACAAGAGCCTCCCGTGTACCCATGTTTCGAAAGAGCTAAGACGTGTAATGACATCGTTGGGTGGAACTTTTGAATGAATAAGACCGTGAAACCTGGACGTGCACGAGCTTTGCAGCTCGCTATCGACTCTAACATACCTGATCAGACTCGCCTTGTTCAATTGAAGAACCGAAGGAAGAAAGTCCTTAAGATTGACCCATGCGGGGCATGGGGAAGCAACCTTTGGCAGGTCGGACGATATTTGCTACCTTATGGAACTAATGTGGGTCTCATTATACGACAACTGTAGGGAACTCGTGTTGAGCAAAGTACACCGGTCTTCATATTCTAGTCGTTTGGGTTTTGATGAGAGATATTAGTATCTATAAATCTTGCATTGGTGATCAGGCATGAAGGCCCACCTAGCTATGTACGTGAGTGATCTTTGACTTGTGGGAAAGTCAAGGCGAAGTATCAGCAACCAGAAACACCCATATGGAAATTAGAATAGACTTCCATGAATTTTGTCACTAGTCTACTTACAACTCGAAACGGAAACATTATCACCTGGGTGATCATTGATGGACTCAAATTACCAGCACATTTTCACGCAATCCTAAAAACTGACGAGTCTTCACAATTGTGAATGTTCCTCTGAGAGAGGCGGCTTTTAGGCACGAGGTGACAACTCATGTTACCTCTGAGTTTGATCTATGCATGATTTATGTCAGGCAATACACAACAGCCTTGGCGTCAGGACCCGAGCATCGCTTATCGTCGTTGGACAAACGGTCAGAGTAAACAAACTCTCCTGGCACTCGAAGACATGCTGCGAGCATGTGCAAATTTGAAGGACTCTTATCTATGGTTGAGTACTACTGCGGCAGTTATCATTTTGGTAGCCAAACAGCTCTTTTGAAGCATTACATAGACGATAATGCCAACCTTCTTGTTAGACTGAGATGGTTGACAACTTAATTACTGGTCCAAGACTGGTACTCGAAACTCTTGGGAAGGTTGTTTGGATCGGGGGTCGATTGGCGGCATCGCGTGACCGTCAGGAAAGCTGATAAATTTGGGAAACGCTGGAAGATCGTTGTAGGCGATCGTATCATGTTGAAAGTCTCACCCTTGGAGGGTGTGGAATGCTTGGGAAGCGTGGTGGGCTTAACTGACGTCACGATGGACCATTCAACAGTCTAGGAAGAATCAGGTATCGTACGCGATGTTATTTATGTTTCGGATAAGGCAGGGGCTGTCTGATGAAACACGTGCGACACCTTTACTGGAGGAATTTATCGACACATGGACCAGGAAGTCAAGGTTCGTTAACATAGTCGTATCACGATTGTGAGAGTTCGTTGGAACTCAAGATGTGGACCGGAGTTCACGTGGGAACACGAGGATCAGATGAAGCTCAAGTATCCTCAACTCTTTCCAAATCACCAATCTAATGCTGGTAAAACTGGTGAATTTCGGGACGAAATTCCTCTTTCAAGTTGGGGATGATGTGGCACCTGAAGAAAATCCGTAACAATCTTGATTCATCACTTCACCTCTCTGTGCTTACTTGTCAAATTTCGGGACGAAATTTCTTTCAAGTTGGGGATGATGTGACGACCCGAACCGTCAAGGTTGGTGATGTTTAATCTCGTGATTTTAACTTCTATTTATCCCTCTCTGGTGTGATAAATATTCGGTACTTGTACTACCTCGTTAAGCTTTAACTTAAACGTGTGATAACCTTATTATACGATACAGAATTGTGTAGGTGGGCTGCGCTTGTTGTATATACTTTTGGGCCACTAACTATTGTATTTTAAATAGCTGGCCCAATTCTTTGTGCATGTTGCATGTTACCCTCGGCCCAACACCCCCCTATTATATATGTACGTAACATGTCAAAGTGTATCACAAGATCCAAAACAAACCCTACCTCCCTCCTAGTTGGGTGCGGCAGTTGATACCCCCCTCCTTCGTGTATTATCACACTCGCACACCCCTGAAACTCATACCCTTCTTGTACCATCCTTCACCTCCGAAAAATTGGAAGTCAATGGCAACAGCAGCGCCGCCATCGGCGGCAACGGCGGTGGTGTTTCCGGTCAAACAAAGACAGGGGAGGGCAGCAGTTGGCAATGGCTGTTGGTGCTGGAACCAGGGATGGGTACTCCGTTTCCGTTTCTTTGCTTCATCACACACTATTTCGACATCCGATCCAGGTTAGAATGTCACTGTTTAATGATGATTCGATGATTATATTAAATGATGGCATGTTGGGTAGTAACCACGGTATGAACTCTATATATTTGCTTTAAAAAAACAACAGAAGATGAAAGTGATGATGATTTCTATGAACTATTGTTAAACAGTGCAATTGATTCCTGAGTGTAGATAATGACGTGTTTGAATGCTCTTAAAAATCAGAATTTAAAAGATAATCAGTTGTGGAATGAATGTTTAAAACTGTTAGCAAGATTAACAGAATTTTTTGGTGATAAAAGATTCGAGATTTATTGAGTTAGAATCCGTGAATGATGTTAATACTACTATCGTATGAATCTGGTTAAAAATCATTGATGCCTGATGACTGTTGACGATGCAAATTAGAGTAATAAAAAGTAATGATAATGATTAATCTGTTTGACACTTAATATTCATATGCTTAGTGGTTGAATCTACTAGCTAAGAAATAAAAATGATGAAAATCTATGATAATCATATTGTTGCTATAGATACCTAAAGGTGCATGTTAGATGAACAGGATATGTATGCTGTATATGAAGGTATTATGCTGGGTTTTCTTTGAATGTACAACTACATAAGCTTAGGGTACAACACACCTGAATATCAAATGAGTTGGAAGATGCATATTATGTGATTTGAATGATCTTGTTACATGTCGCACACTGAACGTATGGTGGGGACCCCGCACAAATAAAGTCCGTGTCTTTTTGTTGTGAAACTGTACACTCCCCATAGTCGCGCACACGTCCTCCAAATCGTACACTTGGACTTGGGCTCACGGCTTGACCATTGGGTCACATACACTTGGGCCAAAGAAGCTATTTTAGTGAAACCATGATTTAATTGCACCAAACTCTTACTGATTTTAATCATACACTTGAGCACTCATGTAATAGACAAATTTATTTGTTCAAATAATTTTATGAAAACAGTCTCTTATGTGGCCCAAATGGCGCATAATAGTATATGATGATATGCTTGGTGTTACCTTGTAGCTCACCACAGAATTGCAAAATAAATTTATAATTATGTGTTAATTGACTAGTGATCCGTATCAATACGTGAAATATTTGGTATGCGATCTAACTAGGCGTGATAACTATATCAGGTGTGATTGACCAAAGTCGATTTAACGAGTAAACTATCTACCGAGCAATCTGAGGTGAGTTCACTACACTCGAGAATGCGTCCTAGTGGTTGGGGACAGTCAGTGGGTATCCCGTGGAGGGATAAGTCTTTTGGGTAAAAACGGGTATATTGGTTAATATTCTCACCTATCATTCTTGTAAGTCCCTTATGTTGTTACCTGGAGGGTAACGGGTATTAGTTGGTAGCGCTACTTAGGTTTGGCACCCTCACACCGCTCCTAGAGAGGACGGATGTGAACTAATGACCCAGTCGGGCCCAGTACTGGATAGGAGTACGTGGGAAAGGGCAGTCATGTACATCAGGAGCCGTCTTGTTCGGAATTGAGATATTAACAATATTACTTGCATTTGTCAGTGAACTGTTTTACATACAACTGGTAACCAACGTTTTCATAAAACTATGAACTCACCAGCGTTGTCTGATACACTTGTTGCGTGCTCGCAGGTCGTTAGATGTTTTGGATTGGGACTTGCTGTCTGGAGTAGCTGGAGTGGTCATGGGTCGAACTGGATGGATAAATGTGATGGAATGACTGATATTATACATTGCTTTTGAAACAGTTAAACTATGATTTCTTTTATTTGCTTCCGCTGAACATGTTGGTTTACATACAAATTCATTGTTGGTATATTTCATTAATAATTGGAAAAGTTATTTTTAAACTTGTCATGAGTTCAACATGATTAGTGGCTCGTTATTGGTTTGTCACACGCCTGGCAGGGTTTTCCATGGGTGGTATTTTGGGGGTGTGACAGTTTAGTATCAGAGCCACTGGTTATAGTGAGCTTGGTTTTAAAATCACTTTCATAAAACCAGACTATAACCGAACAGTTCTGAAAACGGGAATACGACCATGACACTCAGCTCCAGATTGCAAGGTTCGTCTCTTTCATCTGTTGTATACATTGCATGGCTAGTGTACACTTGTTTATGATGTGGCATAAGAACACACACTCGTCACTATAGCATAATTTCATGAAATGCTTGCTTACTTTATGATGTGTAGTTGGTGTTGTAGTCCTTAGATTCCTGTGATCTTATCGTTTGATAACCTCTGTTTGACACTCGAGTTTAAGGAACCATTTGACTTGAGTTAGGAGGAATTGAGATGAGCATGCAAATTGCAATATTATTGTGGGTGCACACATAATAATAATGTGGGGTGCATGCGAGTCCCAGTGAGGCTTAACAAGTGAAAAAGGGGTTCCATTCCCTTACTTGATCGATGTGAAACACAACAGTCTATAGGAGTCATAGCAATGATTGTCTCCTACTCGAACATGATCTTTTCATTCCTTTCTAAATCCTTTCGAATCTCGATGCTATCGAGTATTACCTGAACACCTATCTGAACGCCTAGCGAACTGTGTAGAATGTTAGGTGTTAGTACGAATGTCTCTGTGTTGGATGTCGCAACATCGAATGATTGGTCTACACCTTTCTCACCTATCTTTGTTTGTTTGAACTTAGCACGTTGACGCCTTAGGTCTCGAAGTGCGATCACCTCTACAACACTCTCGCAACATACAGTGTATTACTCAGTCAACTTGCAAGATCGATGGACAAGAGAATGAGCGTAATACCATGCTGACCCCCAACATTTGGGCAACCCTGATTATCGGCGACGAACATCAGCGATTGGCTTCAATCGAATCCTTAACCCTAGTAAGCGACTTAAGGGAGTTGAGTCTTACGAATCAATAGGGACATAATCAATGATGATTGACTTTAGAGCAGAACGTGTAACCGCCCGCACCATGAGTAGTGCCTTAGAACGTAACACGAAATGTGAAAAGATGGACCCTGTTGGTGAAAGGACCCAGGACACCATTACATGCAACAACATTAGAGGAAACAGTCACGACAACACCAAGGTACTCGTAATCGTAGCCTACAGCATGGAAACAAAGGTGACTTCGAAAAGGATTGACTGTTGTTAAGTCAAGGTGACAACAACCAAGGGAACGACGACAGTACTGGAAATTCTCGTAACGAAAACAACACTGGAAATGATGCTCATGGAAGGACATTTAGGACTGGCATAGGCGATGCCAGGCATAATAGCAACACGATAGCTTGGATGGGTAGCTATTTGCTTCGTCTCTGTTTTGTTTGACTCTGATGCTTTTTAAGACCGAACTTGTTGTGAGATTGGCTGGGGGCAAGTCAATTGAAGCCACGTATTGTTTGTTGGGATGCAAACTCGACCTTGTGGGACAAGAGTTCGACGCCGACCTTCCTTCTGCTTTCTTTGATGGTTTCGATGCAGTAGCTGTGGAGATTGATTATCTAGATATCGCGTGGATATACCCTGTGGAAAGGAAATTTTGCATCACTTTATACTACGAAGTTTCAGAGTGGTGTAAAGGTTAGCATCATATCAGCAATAAAGGCCCAGAAGTGTCTACGGAGGGATTACCCCGCTATGTTAGCAACCGTTGCCTATGTTAAGGCTAAGGAAAAGAGGATCGAGGATCCACCCATTTGTTCGTGATTTCTCTATTGGTGCTACCGGAAGAACTATCAGGTTTACCTTCACATCGTCAGGTGGAATATCGAATCAGTATCATGTCAGAAGCAGCCCTTATTACTAGTACTCCTTATTGTCTCACATCAGGAAGGTTGTAGGAACCGCCTAATCAACTTCAGGAACTATTGGACAGGAGTTTCATCGGACCTAGCTTTTCGCTTTGGGGGAGCCCCAGCGGCATCCGTGACGATAAGCCTTTTTCATATGTGTACTGACTATCGAGAACTCAGCAAAGTGACAGTCAAGAATCATTCGCCTCGACCATGTATTGACAACTTGCTGGCCAGTTGCAAGGGTTAAGCTCCTATACGAAGATTGATTAACGAACGAACTACCATCAGATGAAAGTCCAAGGGGAGAATGTTCCTATAACGGCATATCGAATGCAATGCGGCCGTTGCGACTCGGTATTCCATGACCTTTGGGTTAATCTACACACCAACAGCTTTATGGATCACATAAATCGACCGTGTTATTTGATGATGATCATTACCAGGAGAAAGGGACATCATGGGCGGCATTTGTATCTTATTTTAGAACTCCGGAGGGAGGAGCCACTCCGCGTGAAGTCTTGTTAAATGTAACTACCGGATTCGAGAGGTACGTTTTTGGTCATGTAATAAACGAAGTGGGAATACACATTGATCTCGCTAAGATCCATCTTGTTAGAAACTGATTGACACCAAAGATTCCTTCGGGGATACAGCAATTCCTTGGTTTCACTAAGGTACTATCGCAGATTCATCGGAGGATTTTCGAAGGTCGCGCAACTTTAATCTCTTTAGCACAGCAGGGTGCTATGTATTTGTGGGAGACAAACAGGAGAACGTCTTTTAAGCTTTGGATACCTTACACTACAGTGCACTGATCATCATCCTTACCTGAGGGTACGGGTGATTTACTGGATACCATGATGGTTCGAATCATAGTTCTAGTTACGCACCAATGCAACATGAGAAGGCGATGACTTACGTAATGGAGTTACAAAGAGGAAATGCACGACGCGCAACCTGCGGTGGAAACCGTGATCTTTGGATTTAAGTTGGAGGCATTACTTGTACGGTACCAAATGTACTACTTAGACCAATCACAAGAGCCTCCCGTGTACCCATGTTTCGAAAGAGCTAAGACGTGTAATGACATCGTTGGGTGGAACTTTTGAATGAATAAGACCGTGAAACCTGGACGTGCACGAGCTTTGCAGCTCGCTATCGACTCTAACATACCTGATCAGACTCGCCTTGTTCAATTGAAGAACCGAAGGAAGAAAGTCCTTAAGATTGACCCATGCGGGGCATGGGGAAGCAACCTTTGGCAGGTCGGACGATATTTGCTACCTTATGGAACTAATGTGGGTCTCATTATACGACAACTGTAGGGAACTCGTGTTGAGCAAAGTACACCGGTCTTCATATTCTAGTCGTTTGGGTTTTGATGAGAGATATTAGTATCTATAAATCTTGCATTGGTGATCAGGCATGAAGGCCCACCTAGCTATGTACGTGAGTGATCTTTGACTTGTGGGAAAGTCAAGGCGAAGTATCAGCAACCAGAAACACCCATATGGAAATTAGAATAGACTTCCATGAATTTTGTCACTAGTCTACTTACAACTCGAAACGGAAACATTATCACCTGGGTGATCATTGATGGACTCAAATTACCAGCACATTTTCACGCAATCCTAAAAACTGACGAGTCTTCACAATTGTGAATGTTCCTCTGAGAGAGGCGGCTTTTAGGCACGAGGTGACAACTCATGTTACCTCTGAGTTTGATCTATGCATGATTTATGTCAGGCAATACACAACAGCCTTGGCGTCAGGACCCGAGCATCGCTTATCGTCGTTGGACAAACGGTCAGAGTAAACAAACTCTCCTGGCACTCGAAGACATGCTGCGAGCATGTGCAAATTTGAAGGACTCTTATCTATGGTTGAGTACTACTGCGGCAGTTATCATTTTGGTAGCCAAACAGCTCTTTTGAAGCATTACATAGACGATAATGCCAACCTTCTTGTTAGACTGAGATGGTTGACAACTTAATTACTGGTCCAAGACTGGTACTCGAAACTCTTGGGAAGGTTGTTTGGATCGGGGGTCGATTGGCGGCATCGCGTGACCGTCAGGAAAGCTGATAAATTTGGGAAACGCTGGAAGATCGTTGTAGGCGATCGTATCATGTTGAAAGTCTCACCCTTGGAGGGTGTGGAATGCTTGGGAAGCGTGGTGGGCTTAACTGACGTCACGATGGACCATTCAACAGTCTAGGAAGAATCAGGTATCGTACGCGATGTTATTTATGTTTCGGATAAGGCAGGGGCTGTCTGATGAAACACGTGCGACACCTTTACTGGAGGAATTTATCGACACATGGACCAGGAAGTCAAGGTTCGTTAACATAGTCGTATCACGATTGTGAGAGTTCGTTGGAACTCAAGATGTGGACCGGAGTTCACGTGGGAACACGAGGATCAGATGAAGCTCAAGTATCCTCAACTCTTTCCAAATCACCAATCTAATGCTGGTAAAACTGGTGAATTTCGGGACGAAATTCCTCTTTCAAGTTGGGGATGATGTGGCACCTGAAGAAAATCCGTAACAATCTTGATTCATCACTTCACCTCTCTGTGCTTACTTGTCAAATTTCGGGACGAAATTTCTTTCAAGTTGGGGATGATGTGACGACCCGAACCGTCAAGGTTGGTGATGTTTAATCTCGTGATTTTAACTTCTATTTATCCCTCTCTGGTGTGATAAATATTCGGTACTTGTACTACCTCGTTAAGCTTTAACTTAAACGTGTGATAACCTTATTATACGATACAGAATTGTGTAGGTGGGCTGCGCTTGTTGTATATACTTTTGGGCCACTAACTATTGTATTTTAAATAGCTGGCCCAATTCTTTGTGCATGTTGCATGTTACCCTCGGCCCAACACCCCCCTATTATATATGTACGTAACATGTCAAAGTGTATCACAAGATCCAAAACAAACCCTACCTCCCTCCTAGTTGGGTGCGGCAGTTGATACCCCCCTCCTTCGTGTATTATCACACTCGCACACCCCTGAAACTCATACCCTTCTTGTACCATCCTTCACCTCCGAAAAATTGGAAGTCAATGGCAACAGCAGCGCCGCCATCGGCGGCAACGGCGGTGGTGTTTCCGGTCAAACAAAGACAGGGGAGGGCAGCAGTTGGCAATGGCTGTTGGTGCTGGAACCAGGGATGGGTACTCCGTTTCCGTTTCTTTGCTTCATCACACACTATTTCGACATCCGATCCAGGTTAGAATGTCACTGTTTAATGATGATTCGATGATTATATTAAATGATGGCATGTTGGGTAGTAACCACGGTATGAACTCTATATATTTGCTTTAAAAAAACAACAGAAGATGAAAGTGATGATGATTTCTATGAACTATTGTTAAACAGTGCAATTGATTCCTGAGTGTAGATAATGACGTGTTTGAATGCTCTTAAAAATCAGAATTTAAAAGATAATCAGTTGTGGAATGAATGTTTAAAACTGTTAGCAAGATTAACAGAATTTTTTGGTGATAAAAGATTCGAGATTTATTGAGTTAGAATCCGTGAATGATGTTAATACTACTATCGTATGAATCTGGTTAAAAATCATTGATGCCTGATGACTGTTGACGATGCAAATTAGAGTAATAAAAAGTAATGATAATGATTAATCTGTTTGACACTTAATATTCATATGCTTAGTGGTTGAATCTACTAGCTAAGAAATAAAAATGATGAAAATCTATGATAATCATATTGTTGCTATAGATACTTGAAGGTGCATGTTAGATGAACAGGATATGTATGCTGTATATGAAGGTATTATGCTGGGTTTTCTTTGAATGTACAACTACATAAGCTTAGGGTACAACACACCTGAATATCAAATGAGTTGGAAGATGCATATTATGTGATTTGAATGATCTTGTTACATGTCGCACACTGAACGTATGGTGGGGACCCCGCACAAATAAAGTCCGTGTCTTTTTGTTGTGAAACTGTACACTCCCCATAGTCGCGCACACGTCCTCCAAATCGTACACTTGGACTTGGGCTCACGGCTTGACCATTGGGTCACATACACTTGGGCCAAAGAAGCTATTTTAGTGAAACCATGATTTAATTGCACCAAACTCTTACTGATTTTAATCATACACTTGAGCACTCATGTAATAGACAAATTTATTTGTTCAAATAATTTTATGAAAACAGTCTCTTATGTGGCCCAAATGGCGTATAGTAGTATATGATGATATGCTTGGTGTTACCTTGTAGCTCACCACAGAATTGCAAAATAAATTTATAATTATGTGTTAATTGACTAGTGATCCGTATCAATACGTGAAATATTTGGTATGCGATCTAACTAGGCGTGATAACTATATCAGGTGTGATTGACCAAAGTCGATTTAACGAGTAAACTATCTACCGAGCAATCTGAGGTGAGTTCACTACACTCGAGAATGCGTCCTAGTGGTTGGGGACAGTCAGTGGGTATCCCGTGGAGGGATAAGTCTTTTGGGTAAAAACGGGTATATTGGTTAATATTCTCACCTATCATTCTTGTAAGTCCCTTATGTTGTTACCTGGAGGGTGACGGGTATTAGTTGGTAGCGCTACTTAGGTTTGGCACCCTCACACCGCTCCTAGAGAGGACGGATGTGAACTAATGACCCAGTCGGGCCCAGTACTGGATAGGAGTACGTGGGAAAGGGCAGTCATGTACATCAGGAGCCGTCTTGTTCGGAATTGAGATATTAACAATATTACTTGCATTTGTCAGTGAACTGTTTTACATACAACTGGTAACCAACGTTTTCGTAAAACTATGAACTCACCAGCGTTGTCTGATACACTTGTTGCGTGCTCGCAGGTCGTTAGATGTTTTGGATTGGGACTTGCTGTCTGGAGTAGCTGGAGTGGTCATGGGTCGAACTGGATGGATAAATGTGATGGAATGACAGATATTATACATTGGTTTTGAAACAGTTAAACTATGATTTCTTTTATTTGCTTCCACTGAACATGTTGGTTTACATACAAATTCATTGTTGGTATATTTCATTAATAATTGGAAAAGTTATTTTTAAACTTGTCATGAGTTCAACATGATTAGTGGCTCGTTATTGGTTTGTCACACGCCTGGCACGGTTTTCCATGGGTGGTATTTTGGGGGTGTGACAGTGGAAGCAACTTAAGACCAATTGGAAATGAAGACCGAAGAATTTGACTGCCGGCTATATCCAAGGGGAAGTTTGTAGTTGCATTTTGATGTCTATAGATGGTAGGTTGTTGGGTCTTAGGTGTTAAGGTGTCATAACGAGTCTAGAATTGCTTGGTTTTGGTTGTATGTTAACTTACTATTTAAGAGTGTGTAACACCCTAAAAGGTTTAGCCAATAGAGACGCAAAAATTCTTTCTTTCTTATCTATATTACATACTTGGAGGTTCATTTCTAAAATGTCAAACACTTTCTTGAAAAGATTTACAACCTTCATTCTTAATTAATGCATCAAATGTAATATATAAATACAAGTCATGTGACTGCTCTTCCCATACAATCCTTGCTCTTGACTCGATCTTCAACCTCTTAGACTCCATAATGATGTTAATTCCGTGCAACCTGCAATCACCACATACATGCGCATCATTAATATTTGGTGATGTCATTCATAATCTAAATTCACATAATTAAATGACCATGCCACATTTTCTCTACTCATGCTAATCCTTTCGATTATCATTCCAAGTACAATCTTGCATCCCAATCATTAAATCTTCAAAAGGACAACAATAGTATACTTGCATTTTCAGTTCATTCTCAAAGCACTTGATTAGTAACGTTAATACTCAAACGTATTGTAGCCATGCATACATGTATACAAGCTCTATTCTTTCGTGTACAATAAATCCCACTTCGTGCATACACACACACACACATACATACGCATATTTATACACACACATACATACATACAAGCTCTTACATACCACTTACATTCCCATATAATTTTACTAACATATCCTAGTCACAAACATCCATATGAATAAGTCTCATACGTACAAACTTACGTGCATGTTCATTTCTATTCATGCTTACCTATGGATTTCGTCACTAACATGTAGGTAGATCTATACACATACATATCTCCCAACTTATTTCTTTCCCACACATACTTTGAGTGAACGTTCTTGCTCATGAGTGAACATTTCAACTGATGAGTGAACATTCTTGCTGATGAGTGAACGTTCCAACTATTGAGTGAATATTCTTGCTGACGAGTGAACGTTCCAACTGTTGAGTGAACATTCTTACTGATGAGTGAACGTTCAAACTGTTGAGTGAACATTCTTGCTGACGAGTGAACGTTCCAACTGTTGAGTGAACATTCTTGCTGACAAGTGAACATTCCAACTGTTGAGTGAACATTCTTGTTGAGTGAGCATTTCAACTCTTGAGTGAACATTGGCTGTAGATTACGGCAGCTTGCTGTTGTCTTCCCTTGTCTGCTTGGCCGTAAGCTACGGCTAACCTACCGTAGCTTACGATAGGTTCTTTCACTCTAACCCTTCTTCCTTTTTAATTTTCACAAGACAACCATTAGATATCTGAACTTCCTTCTTCCACATTTTTCATGCTTCCAAGACGTAACATGACTATAATTCAAGCCCCCATATCCTTTTACTACTTAACCCTAAGATCAAACCATCTAACGCATCACGCTATGTTTCTTTCTACTTTTTGACCCGTTCACTTCTACCGTGTAATTCCAACATAGATAACCACCAACGACTTACCATCTTAACTTCATTTATAAATAAGAAGTGATTCCGAAAATCACTTACCTTAAACGTCTGTATTCGTATCTGTTTCCTTGCTTCCTTTTGACCTTTTAGCCTTCCATGCTTCCATCCATCTTGATATGATCCCTATACTTTCATGTCATCGCATTCACATTCTTGTTAGTATACATGATTGTATATATTAATGATCATATCAAGTTCATATTCCACATCTGACCTTCATTAGTCAATTCTTACAAACATAATGTATATTCCCACAATCATATCTTTTCAACTCATATAATTCATCACGTCATCACACATAACACACATTGATATAACACGTACCATATGACTTTCTATAATCTTACAATTGTGACAACGAGTCTAACCACGCTTCTTATGCGCAATTGACTTTCAGAAGTCAACTGTTTATCATAAGAACTTTCGACTTAACCTCATACATCCGTGTCATCATACTAGACTATGCAAAGGACATTATATACATTTCCTACTCATGATGAAATACGCATTCAACCAAATGATCGCCTAGTTATATACACACACCAAACATATTCAATTTCGTCTATGCTAGTAATTCTCATAATCCTACAACTATCTCCGTGACCCATGCTTAGAAACCCAACATCATTCAAATTTACTCTTTTCTAAGATTCTCATAAGCTCCCCATCTACTTATTAAATCGCAATTAAGACGATCGAATAATCCTCACGTGTGCATTACATCATACAAGCATGTAGTGCAAGCTCTTAAATCATACTTCTACTACATCTCACATTGACTACATTCTCACATGGGTTTCATCAAGAACATATGTCGCATGATATTTTACTATCAAATACATCATTTCCACATTCCACACATATTCATCTTTTACTTAAATACAATTTCATCTATTAAGCTCACCTAGACATTTCATCAAACACTTGGTGTGCTTACCATAAATAAAGCACAATGTACAAGTATTTTATGCATATTCTTCTACCATCTTGCTTTGAATCATCAACCATAACACAACATCACATTACTTCCAAATCATATTCAATCTAACTAATAAGAATCAATCATATACCACATCATACATCAAAATTATACAAGAATTGAACATGTTAATTCATTCATCTTACCATTCTTACTAGCACAAGTGGGTTTTATCCCAAAACATCAAATTACTTAGAATCTTGCATAGTTTATGTTCTACATGATGTTTCTAACACATATACATGATTAATTTCATACAATTTTGTGTATTAAACATAAACCCACTTCATTCAAGATCACCAAATTACAAATTTCAACTTACCACATGTTTATCTTGTCTAGATGATTAAGAATCTAAGCTCATGCATCCGATTTAGC
The DNA here is from genome assembly GCF_002127325.2 of Helianthus annuus. Classification (NCBI taxonomy): domain Eukaryota; kingdom Viridiplantae; phylum Streptophyta; class Magnoliopsida; order Asterales; family Asteraceae; genus Helianthus; species Helianthus annuus. The sequence goes on from NC_035448.2 coordinate 151,457,112, forward strand.
TTCAAAATCCATCCTAGTTTGATTGATTTGGACCATTCTTGACTTGAAGAGGGTTTCTCCTCTTTCTCCATCTCTCGGGTCGAACACACATACCCACACTACACACACTTAGGTGTTTTTATAAAACTTCCAATCTTTTTGCCAAGTTTAGCCCCTCGTGTTTGCCATTCTTTCTTCTTGCCATAAAACTTTATTCTCTAATATTGGTCTTATAATTTTGACTAAGTTAAATAACTTAGTTATTTTTATTTCATGCCATAAAACAAGAAAACATTCCATTATATTCAAATTCGATTTTTGGGGCGTTATAGAGTGAGTGATTGAGACTCAACTGTTTGGGGATGTAAACAACTGAGTCAAGGTTTAGTGATTGAGCTCAATCACTAAGGATAGTGAATGAGTCCAACACCTATTTAAACCCGATCATTTGCAATATTTCAAGACTCGTCCACAACTCTCGGTGTGAAATTCTCTAATGTGTGTTAGATCCAAATAAGTGTGAAAGTGATTTTGATTAATGATACGAGCATAAAATGTATATTTACACACGTGTTTGATCGACATATTCATTGAATTGGATTCTTCACTCTTCTACACATAGTTACGCTTAGTAGTCTCATAGATTTAATAAATTCAAAGACCTACAATCTTATCATCCTTATATTTTTCTTCTATTATTAAAGGTACTCTAAACACTGATCAATTGGTAATTTTACGTTTTTGTATATTCGTATATATGCACAATCTATATACGTATACTTGGCATACAAAACATGAGTAAATAAAAGTTTCAGTCTCAATAGGAAAGTTGCCATTCGCTAGGGTACACATTACTAAATGGCTCCATTCGTCCACGCATTCGCTAAACAATACTTAGCGATTGAGTACATTCACTAGTTACCAAACGAGTTGTAACATACTTGACATTAACCTATTATAATTATTCTAAACAGTCGCCGGGGTTTTGTCACCTCCAAATTAACCCCTAAGGGCCCGATACTTCCTTAATAGTTTGTTGTGTCACTAGGGCAGTGGCTATTTAAACTCAAGCTACCCAATGGGCAATGATGATCCGTGTTTGTGCCTCGTTTAACCATCATCAAGGACCTAAATGATAGTACATCACATAAGATAACATACACAGATATACAAGGTCTAAGGCACGTCAACCACCTGACAACTACTACATTCACACTCCTTTCACAATTAGGGCTTGAAACCTAATGATAGAATCACAGGTTTAAATCCTACACGAAACAAGTCATGCTATCAGTATTGACACCTACAACACCTCATACCTCTACGGAATTAACATCACTAATAAAGCACCATATGACTACGCTGGACAAATAAAGTCCAATTAACCAATACGTCATAAAAACCATTGACTGTTGGAATCGTCCCCATCCTAACTTTGACCCATGCACATGTATGTTAACCCATGTTAAACACTCCATAACCAAACCCGTTTTCTTGTCTAGAATCATCATGTTCATAACTTTGACCATACAAATTCGGATTCTAGTCACGCAAGACCCAATCAGACATGTAATCTGAACTAAAATATCCAAACGCTAATCCAACTGAGCTCGTACTCGAGTAACCGATTCAATCTTTGTTTAAATCTCATCTACTGAACACCCTTCGACCTCCGTCGTGGTCACCGTCACCCCCACCAATCACCACCGTAGCAACCATCGCCTCCAAACACCACAACCGACCATTGTCTCTTTGTGTCCATCGTCTCACGTCGCCTTCATCACCACCATTGGACACCACATATCTTCTTTATCACCATCATCGCAAATCACCTCCATCACATCCGTAAACCACCACTGCCATGAATCCCATATCTTGCCATGGCAGTCATCACCCAACACCACCGATCATCATCTCCGTTACTAAACGCGACCATCTTCTATCAAAACACCTTGTTTAGCTGATAACATGTGAGATAGCTAGGGGTGCGCATATGGTTAGTAAAGACTTGTATTTGAGGACTTGATTGCATGAATAAGTTTTTTAGTTGAGACATAGTCTGATTGCTCTTATATCGTTGCATTCCTGCATTTCTGCCATAGCCGAGGTGTTGCCATAGCCGGGGTGTGATATCTATCTTTAAATATCGGTTGTGATTGTGATTGGTGCCAAAACTACCAAATGATAGTATCTTGTTAACCGCCAATTTATCGACCTTATACAATCTAAATCTGAGCACAATCATAGAGTGATTACAATCGTATGTCTAGATAACATAAATATATAATAATTTTAGTTTATATTATATAAACAATAAAGATTCTCCTCCGTTTTAGTTGCAGGGTTGTCATTAGTTTAGTCTTCGGATTTGATAAAGTTTGGTTTCCATGGAGATTGAACAATTGTTGGTACACTTTGTGTGGACGCGACTCGGCTCAGTTCGACTCGGCTCGATTCGACTTGGTTTCGACTCGGTTAGGTCCGGCTCAAGCCCGACGTCATGACATTCCTCCGTCGTGTGCCCCAGAGTTCGACACGCGAAGCACGGAAAGCCACGACTTTTCCCGGTGACACATCACCATGACATCATCATTGTGATGTCATGATGATGTCACATGGTTGAATTTGGTGAAAAGTCTTGAACAGAAAATTTCATTGGGCTGTAACTTATCAATTGGGCCGAAACCTTCAATCTGGGCTTACATATCCAAGAAACCAATTATTTGACTTGTATGTCGACGAAACAGAAGGTGTTTCGTCGACTTTGTTGTTTCGCCGAGTCCTTTTTGTGTTTCGTCAAGGTCCGTGTCTGTCTTGTATAAATACCCCTCATAGTTTCTGTGTGAAACTGATGAGCACAGAGAGACTTAGTGAGAGTCGTTAAAACATTGTTTGTATATGTTTGTGGTTGTACTCATCCCTAATCAATAGATATTGAATCTTTTGGTTACGCGTGTTCTTGTTAACTTTGTTTGGTTTGCACCGTCACGGGGATTCCGCACCCGTTACCGTGTTTGTGATAAACAAGGATAGGTTTTCGTTATCGATCCACCGGAAAAACGGGACCTACAAGTGGTATCAGAGCTTTGGCTCTAATCCTTGTTTAAAACCAAACAATTTTTGGTTTTTATCAAGTGGTTTTTAGTGATTTTTCAGATTTCGTTCTTGAAAAGTTTATATATTTTCTGAAAAAGGTTCGAAAATCAGTGTTTATCTTGTTGTTTTGCTAAAAGTTTGTTCAAAAACCTTGTTTGTTTGAGTGTTTACATATTAGCATTTGGTTTTTGTTGAAAGTTTTAAGCAAATCTTGTGTTCGGAAATTTATCGGCACCTGAATCTTCATCGAGTTCATCTTATATTCAGGTTGTTCTTCATATTCTCAACTGTTGACATGTGATTCTTTAATTGTTTGAAACATATAGTGTGATAGTTTGTAGAAATTTAATGATTTGCATGTGAAAGCTTAAAGTGTATACATATGATAAAGTCAAAAAGCTGACTGATCGTTCAAGCATATTTGTCCTACAAGTTGTCTTATAGTGTCACTGATCATTTAATTCACAAAGTTTCATCAACATTTATTAAGTTTTCGTCAAAATACATTCTGATTGGGCCAGAATTATCCACTTTCACCTGTTTAACAACTGGGCCGCAATTTTTTTTCTTTTAATCAATCAGAAGCCCAAACAATATCATTCCTGGGCTTCGTCGCCTGTGCTGGGCCGATTTTTTTTAACAGCTGGGCTGACATTTCTTATTTTTTTTTATTAAAACGGTCCAATCAAGTTTATGTATATCAAAAAGGAATTGAGTTTCGTCGCTGATTAAATAACATTCCACTTTCGTCGCTCACTTCAACTTATCAGATTCGTAGTATCAAACAAATTTTTCTGTTTCTTCGCAAGTGATTTATAAGAACTGTTTCGTCGATTAGCACACATATCCGTTTCGTCGATCAGAAGCCCAGAAGAATTCAGTTTCATCGACATTATTTCAGCCTGAGTTTCGTCGACAAACTTGTTAAATTTTAACTGAAGACTTGCAAAAGTGTGATAACAGTCTGTTTTCAAGAGTGTGATCAGTTTTTCACATACATACATCAAATATGAGTTGTACTAGCCCATGGGATTGGAGTACGGACTCACAACCAGTTCAAAAACCGACTTCAATGGCCGAATATTTAGCGAGTACTATACCTCGACAACAATAGTCAATTAGTACAAGTCAATGGGCATTGGTGTCGAATCAAAATCAGAGCATTCAAAGTCTATTGCTTAGTGAGAGTGAGATAGGTAGCAACAATCGGCCGCCAAAGTTAAATCACATGAACGACTATCCATCATGGAAGGGTCGTTTCCACACATACGTTCAATGGCAAAGCAACGAACTTTGGACATGTTTCATTAATGCATGTAACCCTGCCCTCGAAGTAGCAGCATCAACTTCAGCTGGTTTTACTAATATGCCTGAAGACGACAAAACGGCATATGATCTGGAGAAGAAGGCGTATGCTATTCTCACTCAAGCACTTCACAAAGACATCTACCATCAATTCTCCTATTATAAGAACACGAAAAGTTTATGGGACGCATTGGTAGCGAGAGGAGAAGGAAATGCAGCTTCTAGAAAGACACGCCATGATTTATTGAAGAAAGAGTTTGATTCATTTCGATTCTTGGATAATGAAACTCTCAATGATATGACTTCTCGTTTTTATCATTTGATTAGTGAAATGTGTTCTTATAATGTTGCTGCAACTCATCAGGAAATGATTGCACGGTTTGCTGATGCTCTACCTCCTAAGTGGAGTCCATTCATTGAACTTCTAAAGCATACGGGCGCTATGGATACAGCCGATGGCACCCTCTATGAATTCATTCAGAAGTTGGAGCACAAGAACGAAGAGGAAATCCGGAAAGCTAAAATGATTGCACCTCCTCAAAACACAGAAATGTATTTGCCTGGTTTTGGTCCTTCAGCTAGTTCTATTCAGCAACCGAAGCTTCAAACGGCGTTTGTGTCCAACACAAGCTCATCTCCGTTTCCACACTTCAATCAAGCCCAACCACAGTGGAATCAAAGTGCTTATATGTCGCAATCCATACCCCAACCACAAGCCCAACAACAACAAGCACATTATATCAACAATCCTTTACTCCAAAACACCAACACTGTTAGAGTTTATACTTCCAATCTTTCAAAAGTCGGTGTAGAAGTTGCTAAGGAACATTTGGAACTTCTCAACACAATGTTCAGTTCATATTGTGGATTGGTGGCAGGTCACATTGGAAACATCAATATGACCAATGAAGATTATCAGCAGATAGACCGTGATGAAATGGAGTTAATGGATATCAAGTGGGCGTTTGCAAGTGCTGTTAGACGGGCAAAGGATTTCATGGCTCGAACAGGAAGAACTTCATTGGAAGGCAAGAATGATACGAAGTACGGGTTTGATAACAATGCGGTTACTTGTTTCAATTGTGGCGAAAGGGGACACTTCAAACGTGAGTGCACTCGGCCAAGCAGACAAGGCAACCAGAATCCATTCAGAAATCAGACAAGTACTTCCAATGCCAATCAAGATAACCGTGGAAAAGGGATAGTAGCGGTGAACAACAACCAGAACCAGTCTGGACCTTCAAACACCAACAGAGCATTAGTTGTTCAAGCTGATGAAGGATGTGATTGGTCTGTACAATTCGGAGATGGTAATCAAGGAGGTGGAACTGCTTGCTATGCAAAAATCATCAACTACATCAAGCATGTTCACAAAGAAGAATTTGCTAAAAGCAATGATAGCTCGGGTTATAGCGAGAGTTCAGATGAAGAAGGCTCGAATGCTGGAGATTATAATTCTGAAGATGGATCTTTTTCTTGTCAAACTGCCTTTATGGCAAATGTCTCAGCCTCTACGAGTCAGGTAAAATCTGAAACTCCTAGCATATGTAGTGATTGTGCTGATATGAAACTTAAATATGCTGATTTGAAACTTGGATCTGAAACGGTTCATAGTCACAATCAGAGTTTGGTTGTTGAACTGTCAAAGTGCAAAGAGGCAAATATGGCTTTAGTTCGAAATGAAAAGGAATTTAAATCTGTAATTGAAACCTTAAAGAAAAGTGTTTCCGAAGTGAACAAAGTTGTTTATCATAAACAAGTTAGTATTAACGATTACATTAACATTGTTGAGGAAACCAAAAGGGAACTAGCCATTGCCAAATGCGAGCATGATGCTATCAAGCAAAAATTGGAGAGTTATTCTAACTCCCGATTTGTGCTTGATCACATAATTGACGTTCAACAACTGAAAGGGAATGTGAAAGGCATAGGGTATAAGGCGTGTCCATCCCCTTTGAGACACAACTATACCAAAATGCCCGATGAAGAGGATATGCCTCGGTATGAACCCAGTGTGCCTCTTGATTATGAGGAAGTTACTACTGGCCTAGGGTTCAAACCGGACAATTCATCGGAGGGCTCATTTGATAACAAAGAAAAGTCATCATGTGCTTCAAATCAAAGTCCTCCAACGATTGAGGACTATGATTCTTCAGATGATGAATCAGATGTAAGTGACCAGGATGAATCACTTGATGAGACGAAAGGAGTAGAAATTTCAATTGAGAATCATATTCTGTGTGATCCTCCTACTCCTACTGTGCAACCTGTTGCCAAGCAAGTGATAGATCCTGTCAAGAATGTCAAGGATGACAAAGAATGTGTGTTTGCTGTTAAGAGCAATAACGTGTTGTATACTTTGGTCGGTGATGCTAAAATTTATTCGGACAATGATTTTCCAATTAAAAATGTCAATCCATCTTTGATTGATAAAGTTTTTGAAGACAACACGAATAAATTTTTGGGAAAGACCATCCCCGGAGTTGTGGTAACACAATGTGATCCAATTCCAAAAGCTGAAATCAGGAAACAATTCGGAAATCAAAAATCACCGACAAAACAACAACCTATTGCTGCTAAGGGCAAACAACCAGTTCAACGAGCTCAAAGGACTACCGTTTCTAAATCAAAATTTGAAACAAAAGGAGCTCGTTATCAGAAGAAAAACAGTAATGTCAAATTTGTAGCATCAAAGGGTACGGATAAAACTGAGACTTTTGAAAACAAATCAAACACCGATTATGTACAACAAGTCAAGATTTTAAAACGTAACAGTCAAAACAATTACACTCAACATACAAATGGGTGTGATGAAAGAGCAAGTACCTCAGGTTCTACAGGTTTGACATCTGCCAGTCGATCAAATTCTCCTAAGTTTGTTGAAAGGAGAACGTGTTTCAAATGTGGGAAGTTTGGGCACATCATTAAAGACTGCACAAACTTGCCCAAACCAAATTTTGTTGAAAGGACGCCTTCTGAACAAGGTCACTCACAACGTCATCCTGTTTCTCCAAAACATGATAAAAGAACTGTTATGGAACAAGAAACGAAACAACGACGTCATAACATCAAAGCTGTTGAAAAGGCTTTAAAATCTGAAGTCAAAATGGTTAAAAGGAAACCTAGTTTGTCACAACCATTAAAACCAGAAACTGTACATAATACACAATCTGGTAAAGAAAAACAAACTTGGAAATCTAAATCGGGTGAAAGTTTAGGGGGAGGTGCAGGGTTTGAAAATCATCAGGAAATTGAAATTACATTTCTTGATTCTCAGGGGCAACCCAAGTCTATGAAGGCTTGGGTCCCCCTCTCCAACTAATCTCTGAGTGAGTGTGTAGGATGTTCCAGGAGGAACTATCGATAGTCATAGGATTGTTGATAGTGGAGCGTCCTTGCACAAGATAGGCGACAGAAGAAATTGTTGCCTTTGATGGAGAAGAAGAAGAAGAAGAAAAGGGAAACAGAGTTGTCTGTTGAAAGAAATTGATAACTTCGACAAAATGAAAATAATTTCAAAGTGTAATTGTTAAAGGCTTTGATCGGGTCCCAGGGTAGATTCAAATCAAAATGTACGCACGTGCAGCACGTCTGAAGTTCAAAATCAACAAAATGAACGTGCAGTGTACATTTCCTCGCGGTGTGATTGAAGAAAATGTTTTTGTTGAACAAACCAACCGGGTGTGCGGATGCCTTTGCGTGGATTGAACAACCGCACACTACTTCTGAAAGAGAAAGACAAAGACCTTCGCTGGTGCAATGTGGAAGACCAGCCGAACCAAAGGTTTATGATCTTGTTGATGTCAAGAGATTTCTCAGTAGCTACAAAACAAAGTCGACAATGAAGTCCACACCGGGTGGATATCCAGTTTGGGAGAACACTCAGATTCCTGGCAATGCACGAAGCAGTTGCAGAATACGGTTTTGAATTTCTAATCTCTCCTATACTTGTCGATATTTAAGTTGCTTTTTGAATTATTATCTCGTACATCACTTTTTGGCCTGACATGTTGAACTCAAATATCACCTCACACGTGATTGTTTCACTATGAAACTCGTTAATTTTGTCATGGTCTGCACCGCTTACCGACGTGCCAACTGATTTTTTTCCAAAATTCGATAAATCATTTCTGATTAACTTATTTTTGGTAAACGTCATTGAGGTAAAGCATGAGTTAACCGACATCAGGAAATCGTTTTTGTAAATACCTTTGTGTCTTTTAAATTTATCTTAGTTTGTTGATTTTAGGGGGAGTAAATCCAAAATTTAAAAAATCCAAAAACATCGAAAAATTTAAAAACTCAAAAACAATAGAAAAACAAAAATGAGTTTCCTGGCGAGAAAAAGAGAAAATGATAGTAAATCAGTGGTCTGTTGAAACATCTTTAAACTGAACTTAAAATGAAAAACGATAAGCAGCTCTATATAAGATGTATCGGTAGGCTCACAATCATTTTAAAGTGTGCAGGGTGATATAAATCTTAATCGACTGAAGACCAGGTGGGAACCATTCATTGGCATATGGTCTTAGTACCGAAATTTCGTTTGAGAGATTGCCGAGGTTCTGAGATATAGTCTTTATGCTGCTTATCATCTGGGTATCATGGTTGTATCTTTTACCGAAAAAAAAAACAGGGACGCAAGTCTAGATCTTCCATGATACCATACATACGTGTACATATTGCATTCGACCTCAATAAGTGATCAACAATCACATGTCCAACAAAATAAGTGATAATATATCATATTTATCCGGGAGTCAAGTTCGTCTCTCTGCTGTACGAAAGTACTGACCTGTTCACGGACTTGCTCCTGTGCCCTCATGCATCGAAAATCAAGTTCCTCATCAATAAGTGATTCTATCACATAGGGCTTATTTTCAAATCAAAATAAGTGAGAATCTCACATTATATACGGTCAAACAGATGATAATCGGTATACTCACCGGTAAGATGAACTCTCATGCATACCTTGATACGGGAATGTGTCGTGTGTGGATGAACACCGGTCGGTAAGTATAAATCATACCTTAATGTATCCCCTCACCATGATTACATCTGATAAGTTGAGCTTATGTGGACAACAATACCGATAACTGTTATAGGATGCTTATCTAAATGTTAACTAATTGAACAAAAAGAGCGTTTTGGCGTGACCGTACACTGATATGATTCTCTTACCCTCGAAACTCGTAAAAAGAATGTCTGTAAATATTTGTTTACTGCTTTCGTTTCTCTGAATCTTTGTATATATTTATTTATTGTTTTCCGTCTTTACATTTGAAAAATGAAAATTCCAAAAAGATTTTAGGTGTGTTTTAATATAAACTTTAGAAAATCCAAAAAGATTTTGCTTCTAGTTTATTTTTGATAAACGATGTTGGAACTCGAGTCTATCCTACCCAAAATCCTGATTTTAAGCCGGAAAACAATTGCATCTTCATAAACTGTCAAAGTTAACAGATTTTGAAAGTTATAGGATTAAAATTGATCATTTTCTAAACTTTCAAACTGTTGTCGGTCGGTAGTTGATTGTAAAATGGTCACACATGTGTCGTTTGTTTATGGAAACTATATTCCAAGCGGTTGATCTCATTATGCGTTTAGATTTCTTGCATGTGCAGATGCTAAAGGCGAGGAGAACATGTTCGATGACAAGCTTCGGAATGCAGACATGACGTGAAGGCACTCATAGGATAAAGATGATCGAGTTGCCGTTGACCCTTCATCAACACCACAAGGATCTAAAGAATTGTCAAATAAAAAGATTCACGAGCATGACTCAATGGAGAGTTCATTCTAAGGGGGAAGTTGGTTAACACACTTCCTAAATGAAAAGGTGAGTTTGTTGATACACTTTCTTCTTACGAAGCGTGAAGACTTTGAAGATCCTCCGACATGAAAGACACAGAAGACGAACAATCACAGAAGACGAACCATCACGAGTAGCGTCCAAGGGGGAGTTTGTTGGTACACATTGTGTGGACGCGACTCGGCTCCGTTCGACTCGGCTCGGTTCGACTTGGTTTCGAATCGGTTAGGTCCAGCTCAAGCCCGACGTCACGACATTCCTCCGTCGTGTGCCCTAGAGTTCGACACGCGAAGCACGGAGAGCCACGATTCCCAGTGACACATCACCATGACATCATCATTGTGATGTCATGATGATGTCACATGGTTGAATTTGGTGAAAAGTCTTGAACAGAATATTTCATTGGGCCGTAACTTATCAATTGGGCCGAAACTTTCAATCTGGGCTTACATATCCACGAAACCAATTATTTGACTTGTATGTCGACGAAACAGAAGGTGTTTCGTCGACTTTGTTGTTTCGCCGAGTCCTTTTTGTGTTTCGTCAAGGTCTGTGTCTGTCTTGTATAAATACCCCTCATAGTTTCTGTGTGAAACTGATGAGCACAGAGAGACTTAGTGAGAGTCGTTAAAACATTGTTTGTATATGTTTGTGGTTGTACTCATCCCTAATCAATAGATATTGAATCTTTTGGTTACGCGTGTTCTTGTTAACTTTGTTTGGTTTGCACCGTCACAGGGATTCCGCACCCGTTACCGTATTTGTGATAAACAAGGATAGGTATTCGTTATCGATCCACCGGAAAAACGGGACCTACAACAATGTCTCCCATTTTTCCATCAAGGTTCATACAAAAGAAAGCCATTGTTCAAAAAGATTCTCAGATTATGCAACTATATGCTTCAGATATACAATCCTCATATTGAAATATAAACAACACTTGCTTATTGTTGAACATTTGATTTACATGTGAACATTATACGTAATGCAAATACTAAAGGATATAAAAATGATTGCGCTTGCTCGTATAGGATTCAAGATTCTTCAGAAATTTGATTATTGTCATAGAGGTCATATATGCTAGAAGATGATTGATGGATAACAGAGTCATGTGGAGGCTGAGTATGTTCAATATTCCCTTTGACTGCTTGCAACCTTAAATCGTCTTCTAATGTACCTATACTCATGTCAATCTCCTTTATTATTGTATGGCCCTCGAGCATATTCACGACTTCGGACATGGTAGGCCTAAAAGCCGGGGATTGATTAGTGCACAAAATAGAAACTTCTATCATTCTCTCCGCCTCTATTTTATTGAAATCAGACCCTAATCTTGGATCCACCAAATCCATCAGCGTTCCCTTCTCTTTGAGAACAACAGCCTTATAAACGTAAGACACATAGATAATTAGACATTCTCATGATTTGGGTGGAAAGGATCATATTGTACTTTCATTAATAAGAATTCTTACCAAATCAAGAAGAGAAACATAATCTTCATTTGGTCGAGATTTCATATTGTTTTTTCCAGCAATAATTTCTAATGCAAGAACCCCGAAACTGAATACATCGGCTTTGTAGGTTAAGTGGCCCCATAATGCATATTCTGGTGCCATGTAGCCTCTGGAAGACAAAAAAAAAAATAAAAAAAAAAAAAAAACTTTGTTAAAGAAACTCGCTAGCATAAATTATTTAACGAATAACAGACAACTCACAGAGTTCCAGCAACTCTAGTGCTAATGTGAGTGTTTTCTTTTTCATTAAGCTTAGCCAAACCAAAATCTGAGATCTTTGGAGTAAGTTCACTGTCCAGTAGTATATTTGCAGCCTTGATATCCCTATGAACCATTTTCAGTGTCGTCTCTTCATGTAAGAATGCCAAGCCTCTTGCAATGCCAACACAAATTCTTTGTCTTGTAGGCCAATCAATTTCCATCTTAGATTCATCCTGATCTGATATTTGATAAAAAAAAAAAAAGAATTTACACACATTTAGAACTACGTACATGATTCTCAAAAAGTAGAACAAAAGGAGAATATGTACCAAATAGAGCATGCGCTAAAGAATTATTCTCCATGTACTCGTAAACAAGTAATAGTTGGTTGTGTTCTGCACAACATCCATGTAGTCTTACAACATTAGGATGTTGTATGCCAGTTATGTTGGTGCACTTGTGTCTGTACTTTGTCTGTATTCGGTCTGTATGTAAACGATGTCCAAAGTCAGTCTGTAAGTTGACCAAGTCAACTATCCTCCTAGTTTAACTTGGACAACATGATGTTGTCTGGATCGAAGGATAGCCTCGAAGGATACAACTGATCCTTCGAGGTGCTCGAAAGATATGGTTCGACCATGGTTCAACCATAGACATCGAAGGATGATCCTTCGATGTCCACGCTGATCGTTCGAGCTCCCTGTCATCGATAGATGATCCTTCGGACCATCTATCGAGTCCTTCGACCAGACCTGTTATGTATGGGTATAAATACCCATGCAGTGTGTTAGTGTGAGATAGATGCACACATAGAGAGTTAGAGAAACTCTGCTGAAAAACACACACACACATACTTTAGAGAGTTTGCAAACAGATTGTAAACCTTGTGCTTGTAACTGTAAACCTTCATACGTATTAATACAGTGGTGTTAATCGGTGAACTTTGTGTGTTCTTGTGTTTGTTCTTGCTTCATCCCGGTTTGCCTACTAGCTTGGATTCCGCACTCGCTAGTGGGTTAGTATAACAAGGTTTAGGTTGTTCTCGATCCTCCGAGAAAAGGGACCTACAAGTGGTATCAGAGCCTCGCTCTTTACCTTGTTTAAAACCGGTTTGTTCAAGTTCTTGGTGTGTTTGGACACTTGGTTTAGCACCCGTTTTTGGTAGTTTTCTGCATAAAAACGCGTACTAAACCTATCGGGAGTGTTCGGGGTCGGTTTGGGTAACATAAAAATTGTTTTTGTGAAACTTTGATTTTTCCGGCCGTGTTCCGATCATCTTTCCGGTGACTGGACATGGGGATAAGGTTGCCATTTTGGGTAAACTTTTTGAAAGTCAAAAAGTTGGTGAAAAAGTTGTTGACAGAAACATCCTTTCTGCCGAAAGTTGGCTCACCAACCACATCAACTTTTCACCAACCTGTCGTACTTTGTGTCAGTGTGTCAGAGCACTCGAAAGATATCCTTCGACATCGAAAGATATCCTTCGACATCTTTCGATCAAAGGCAGCTCGAAAGATAAGCATCTTTCGTTTAGTCTTTCGAAGTCTAAGGGTTATCCTTCGTAGTTGGAATCTTTTCGAAAGTTGGTTGTCCGAAAGATAAGGATACATCTCGAAAGATAAGGATCTTTCATTGTGAATCTTTCGAGATCAGTATTCGAAAGATATAGGTCTTTCGAACTGTGAATCTTTCGTGATAATTAGTCGAAAGATAAGGATCTTTCATTGAGAATCTTTCGAAGACTTTGCTCGAAATTCAACAGTAATCTTTCGATCACTGTTGATCCTTCGAACAAGTCTTGATCTTTCGATCAGATTGTATCTTTCAATTGTTGTCTGTTTGTTGTTAACAGTTTGTGGTGTGTAGGTTATTTGTTAATCTTTGATCAAAATGAGTTGCACAAGTCCTTGGGATTGGAGTACGGATCCACAACCAGATCTGAAACAGATGTCGATGGCTGAATATATGACGAGTGCCATTCCTAAACAACAACAATCAATAAGTTCATGCCAATGGGCTTTGGTATCCAATCAAAGTCAAAGTCTTCAGAATCTTCTGATTAGTGAGAGTGAAACAGGCAGTAACAATCGTCCACCAAAGCTGAACCACATGAACGATTTTCCATCATGGAAAGGCCGCTTTCACACATATGTTCAAGGACAAAGCACCGACCTTTGGATGTGTTTTGTCAATGCATTCAATGAAAGTCTTGAAAGTAGAGCATCCACTTCAGAAGGTTACGCCAACATGCTTGAAGATGACAAGAAGGCTTATGAATTGGAGAAAAAGGCATATGCCATACTTACTCAAGCACTCAACAAAGACATCTACCATCAGTTTTCATATTGCAAGACCACGAAAGCATTGTGGGATGCCTTAGTTGCTAGAGGAGAAGGCAATGCAGCTGCTCGAAAGTCTAGGCATGATTTGTTGAAGAAAGAATTTGAATCTTTCCAGTTTTTGGAAAACGAGACTCTGAATGATATGACCACACGTTTCTATCATTTGATTAGTGAAATGTGTGCTTATGGGGTGGCAGCTACTCAACAAGATATGGTGAATAGATTTGCTGACGCCCTACCCCCAAAATGGAGTTCGTTTATTGAGTTGTTGAAGCATACTAAAGCTCTAGATGAGATTAACATCTACGAGTTCATTCAGAAGCTGGAACATAAAAATGATGAAGAAATTAGGAAAGCAAGGCGTGCTCCAGCTCCTCAGAATACAGAAATGTATTTGCCTGGTTTTGGTCCTTCAGCTAGTTCTAGTTCTGTTCAGCAACCGAAGCTTCAAACTGCTTTTGTGTCCAATACGAGTTCCTTTCCATTTTCACAATCAACAGCTGCTCCACCACAACCTCAATTCGATCCGAGGTCCTACATTCCTGTTCCAACACAGCCACAACCACAACCTCAACAACAGCAAGCTCACTATACAAGCAATCCTCAACCTCAACCTCAAAGTCATCACACAATCCGAGTCGACAACTCAAATCTTTCACACCTTAGTATTGAAGTTGCTAAGGAACATATGGAAATTATCAACACCATGGTCAGTGCATACTGTGGTTTGATAGCTGGTCAGCTTGGAAACATCAACATGACCAATGAAGATTATGATCAGATCGACAAGGAAGAGATGGAGTTGATGGATATTAAATGGGCGTTTGCTAGTGCGGTTAGAAGGGCAAAAGATTTCATGGCACGAACTGGAAGAACTTCGTTGGAAGGAAAGAAAAACACGAAGTATGGGTTTGATATTAATGCCGTCACGTGCTTTAATTGTGGCGAGAAAGGGCACTTTAAACGTGAGTGCACTCGACCAACAAAACACGGCAATCATAACCCTTTCAGAAACCAGACAAATGTGAATGCCCAACAAGAAAACCGTGAGAGGAGGATGGTGGCAGTGAACAACAATCAGGGACAGCCTGGAGCTACCAATCACAACCGGGCTTTGGCTGTTCAAGCTGATGAAGGATGTGACTGGTCAGTGCAGTTTGGTGAAGGTGATCAAGGAAGTGGAACTGCATTGTATGCTAAGGTCATCGAGCAGGTTCAAAAAGAAGAATCTTCTGGGAGCGATGACAGTTCTGGTTATTCGGGCAGTTCGGATGAAGAAGGCTCTGTTTCTGGGGATAATCACTCAGAGCCTGATGTGAATGAAGAAGGAGATGATGATATACAGGAGCTACTGAATGAAGCTGATGAACTTAAATGTCAGAAATCAATTCTGATTAGGAAGGCTGCTGCTACATCAACGGAAATGGAAAAGCTATTCTCTGAAGATGGAGCTTTTTCTTTTCAAACTGCCTTTATGGCAAATGGTTCAGCCTCTACTAGTCAGGTAACTTCTGAACCTTCTGCTCCTAGTATTTGTAAATCATGTGCAGATATGAAGCTTGAATCAGAAAAGCTTCATAGTCATAATCAGAATTTGGTTATTGAACTGTCAAAATGCCAAGAGGCAAACATGGCTTTAACCCGGAATGAAAAAGAATTTAAATCTGTAATAGAAACATTAAAGAAAAATGTGTCCGAGGTTAACAAAGTAGTTTACCACAAACAAGTAAGTATAAATGAATACATTAACCTTGTGGAAGAAACTAAGAAGCAATTAGCCATTGCCCAATGCAAGCATGATGCAATCAAACAGAAATTGGATAGTTATTCTAACTCCCGATTTGTGCTTGATCACATCATAGACGTTCAACAACTGAAAGGTAACGTGAAAGGTGTAGGGTATAAGACATGTCCACCTCCTGTGATGGACAACTATACCAAGATGCCCGATGAAGAGGAAATGCCTCGGTATGAACCCAGTGTGCCTTTGAACTTTGAGGAATTTTCTACTGGCCTAGGGTTCAAATCGGACAGTTCTTCAAACACAGCCCCTAAGGAACCAGAGACTTCACCATCCATGAAACAAAGTCCTCCAATTATCGAGGACTATGAGACATCGGATGATGAATCAGATGTGGCTGTAAGTGATCAGGATAAATCACTTAGCAAGATGAAAGGAGTAGATATTCCACGAGAGAATCACATCCTTTGTGATCCTGATACTCCTGAGGTTCCATCTGTTGAGAAGCAAGTGATTGATCCTGTCAAGGTTGATAAGACAGGTGTGTCTACTGTTAAAAGCAGTAATGTGTTGTACACTTTGGTTGGAGATAATAAAATCTACTCAGATCATGTTTTTCCAATTAAAAATGTAAATAAATCTTTGATTGACAAAGTCTTTGAAGACAATACAAATAAATTTTTGGGAAAAACACTTCCAGGAATTGTGGTAACACAATGTGATCCAATTCCTAAGGCTGAGGTTAGGAAACAATTTGGTAATCAAAAATCTCCAATCACTCGACAACCTACTGCTTCTAAGGGTAAACAACCACAACGAGCTCCAAAGCCAAAGGCTAAAGTTGAATCAAAAGGAGCTCGTTACATGAAGAAAGGAAAAGATGTTAAGTTTGTAGCATCAAAAGGTACAGATAAAATTGAGACTTTTGAAAACAAATCAAACACTGATTTTGTACAACAAGTCAAGATTTTGAAACGAAACAGTGATAACAATTACACCCAACACACAAACGGGTGTGATGAAAAAGCAAGTACCTCAGGTTCTACAAGCTCAACATCTGGTAGTCGATCTAGTTCTCCTAAGTCTGTTGATAGGAGAACTTGTTTCAAATGTGGAGAAATTGGGCACATTATCAGAAATTGCCCAAATGCTCCAAAGAAGAAGTTGGTTGAAAAGGCTCCACCTGAAGCAGTTCACCCTCAACGTCGGTCAGTTTCACCTAAACAAGATAAACGAACTGTAAAAGAACAAGAAACTAAACAACGACGTAAGAACATAAAAACTGTTGAAAAAGCTTTAAAATCTGAAGTTAAAACAGTTCAAACGGAACCAAGAGTGTCACAACCTATAAAACCAGAATCTTCAAAAGCTGGTAGGCAAAGACAAACTTGGTTACCTAAGTCGGGTGACAATTCAGGGGGAGCAGTTGTTCTTGAAAACCATCAAGAGATAGAGCTTACGTATCGTGATGCCAAGGGACGACCCAAGACCACTAAGGCTTGGGTCCCCATTCTCAACTGATGTGTTTATTTGACATGTGCAGGATGTTCTAGGAGGAACTATTAATAGTCATTGGATTGTTGATAGTGGAGCATCCAGGCACATGACTGGCGACTTACGGCTCCTGTATGACGTGAGAAATATCAGAGGAGGGTATGTTGCTTTTGCGGGTGATAAAGGCGGGTATATCACTGGAGAAGGAAGTATCTCCAATGGTATCGTGTGCTTTGACAAGATCAATTATGTGAAGCAAATTGATCACAATCTTCTCAGTGTGTCGCAAATCTGCGATAAAAAGTTCTCAGTGATTTTTGATGATGCTGGCTGCTATGTGCTGAAACCTGGATTCAAAATTCCACAAGAATGGGTTCTCTTATCGGCTCCGAGAGTTAATGATCTTTATATTCTCGATATGAGCCAAGCGATTACTACATCTGCACAAGTTACTTGTTTTGTCTCAAAAGCCACAGAAAAGGAGTCTATATCTTGGCACAGAAGAATGGGGCACATTCACTTGAGAAAAATGAACCATTTGGTGAAAAATAATCTTGTGAATGGTGTGCCTGTAAGAAGTTTTCATTTACAAGACATCTGTGTCTCGTGCCAAAAGGGGAAGCAAACGAAGAAGTCTCACCCTTTGAAGAAAATCAACACTGTTAGCATGCCTCTCGAACGTCTTCATATGGACCTTTTTGGACCTATGAAGCACAAGACAACGTTTGGTGATGCTTATTGTTTAGTAGTTACTGATGACTACTCTAGATTTTCTTGGGTATCTTTTATGGCACACAAGAGTGAAACTCCTGGCATCCTCAAGGATCTTCTTACAATGTTGGAGAATCTCTATACGTTGAAAGTGAAAAGGATCCGAAGCGACAATGGAACTGAATTCAAGAATCAAGTTATGGATGAGTTTTGTACTTCTAAAGGCATTCTTCATGAGTACAGTTCTCGTTATACTCCACAACAAAATGGTGTCGCTGAGAGGAAGAATCGGACGATCATAGAAACTGCAAGAACAATGTTAGTAGAGTCGGAACTCCCTATTCAATTCTGGGGGGAGGCTGTATCGGCTGCGTGCTACACGTTGAACAGAGTTCTTACAGTTAAGAGACATGGCAAAACTTGTTTCGAACTCCTTCAGAGAAGGAAACCGGATCTTTCTTACCTTGAACCGTTTGGTGCTCCTTGTACTATGATTGAGCCGGATGGAAAGTTTGGTGCAAAAGCTATCGAGGGTTTCTTCCTTGGATATGCCACTCCAAATTTTCGTGTTTGGAATCTAGCTACTAAAAAGATTGAGCTTTGGAGCGAAGTTAGGGTTCAAAGGTACACGAGTCCTATTAGGGCTCCGGGTGATCCGTGGATGTTCGATTATGATGGGCTATTTGACTCCTTTAATCTGCCAACCTTTGACGAAGAATTAGCAGCGGCTCGGATGCTGTTGGAAAGTGACAACGCTGCTGTCTCGCCTTTGGTTAGACCTATTGTTGTTGACCCTCAAGCTTCTACGTCTGTCAACAATATGGTTCAAAATGAGGTTTATGAAGATGCTGCTGATTATAATGACTCTTCAGAAGATGATGAATATCATGATGCAGCCGAAGGATCTTCAGCTCCAGCTGCTCCTGTTCAAGGTGCCTCTGGTGATACACCTCATACGCAGAATATAGATACTGCTGAAGGAAATGCATCCACTTCTACCCACATTCCAGGTGTAGAGTTGGTTGTTGATCTTAATCTGAATAATTTGGGTATCAATGCTCGTGTGCCAGATAATCCTGAAATGAGGATTCACGATACTCATCCCCAGCAGAATATCATAGGAGATGTCCATCGCGGTGTGCAGACGCGTAATCAGCTGAGAAACAATCGGAATGCTGGTTTGTATTCAGCTATAAGAGAATCTGGTCAACAGAATGACTGGTCCTTCGCGTGTTACGTGTCACAAGAAGAACCAAAGTCGTGGAAAGAAGCTTTGAAAGACAGTGCCTGGGTTGAAGCCATGCAAGAAGAATTACAGCAATTTCACAAGCTTTGTGTTTGGAAGCTTGTTGAAAAGCCTGAGAACTACAAGAAGATTGGCACTCGATGGGTCTTCAAATGCAAGAAAGACGACCGTGGAGTAGTTATTAGAAACAAAGCTCGTTTAGTCGTTCAAGGTTTTCGTCAGATAGAAGGAATCGACTACAACGAAGTCTATGCACCAGTTGCACGTCTGGAAGCTATTCGGATCTTTCTGGCTTATGCCTCATTCAAAGGATTCAAGGTTTACCAGATGGACGTCAAAAGTGCATTTCTACATGGTGTGGTTGAAGAAGAGGTATATGTCGAACAGCCTCCAGGTTTTGAAGATCCTGTCCATCCCGATCGGGTTTGGTTGCTCAACAAAGCTCTCTATGGTCTTCATCAAGCACCACGAGCTTGGTATGCAACCTTATCTACATATCTGCTGGAGAACGGTTTTCGAAGAGGTCTTATCGATTGTACTCTCTTCATCAAAGAACAAGATGGAGATCTTCTTCTGGTACAGGTATATGTTGATGATATTATTTTTGGTTCTACTAATGATGTTTTGTGTAGGAATTTCGAGCGCATCATGCAGGATAAGTTCGAGATGAGTGCTATGGGGGAAATGAATTTCTTTTTGGGCCTACAAGTGCAACAAACGGAGTCTGGGATATTCATCCATCAGACTAAATATGTTGGAGACATCTTGAGCCGGTTCCAGATGTCCGATGCAACGCCCATTGGTACCCCATTGCCAACTAATCACGGAATAACTCCTGACGTGAAGGGTGAACCTGTTAGCCCTTCATACTATCGTGCGATGATCGGATCCCTTATGTACCTCACAGCATCAAGGCCAGATATAATGTACCCAACGTGCCTACTTGCCAGATATCAAGTTAATCCGAAGGCCTCACATCTTGCAGCTGTCAAAAGGATTTTTCGTTATTTGAAGGCTTACCCCGACACCGGTCTGTGGTATCCTAGGGATAATAACTTTGACTTGGTCGCATTCAGTGATTCTGATTTTGGAGGATGTAAAATCGACGGCAAATCCACAACGGCTGGATGTCAGTTTTTAGGAAATCGCCTAGTCACATGGCAGTGCAAGAAGCAGACGTGTGTCGCTACATCAACATGCGAAGCTGAATACATTGCTGCCTCAAGTTGTTGTTCACAAGTTCTTTGGATCCAACAACAATTGCGGGACTACGGTTTTGAATTCCTAACTACTCCTATATACGTCGATAATTCTGCTGCTTTAGATATCACTAGAAATCCTGTGCAGCATTCAAAGACCAAACACATCGAAATCAAATATCACTTCATACGTGATTGCTTTGAGAAAAGGCTAATCGATGTTGTTAAGGTCCACACCGATGACCAACGTGCCGACTTATTTACCAAAGCTTTTGACAAATCTAGATTTGACTTCTTATTATTGGTAAACGGCATTAAGGTCAAGCAAGAGTAAAACCAACATCGGAAAATCATTTTTGTAAATACCTTTGTGTGTTTTTAAATTTATCTTAGTTTGTTGATTTTAGGGGGAGTAAATCCAAAAATCGGAAAATACAAAAACATCGAAAAATTTCAAAAACACAAAAACAATAGAAAAACAAAAATGAGTTTCCTGGCGAGCAAAAGAGAAAATGATAGTACATCAGTGGTCTATCCAAACCTCTTTAAACCTTAAATGCAAAACGATAAGCAGCTCTATATAAGATATATCGGTAGGCTCACAATCATTTTAAAGTGTGCAGGGTGATATAAATCTTAAATCGACTGAAGACCAGGTGGGAACCATTCATTGGCATATGGTCTTAGTACCGAAATTTCGTTTGATAGATTGCCGAGGTTCTGAGATATTCGGTCTTTATGCTGCTTATCATCTGGGTATCATGGTTGCTTCTATAAATAGACTAAGTCTAAGACCTTCCATGATACCATACATACGTGTACATATTACATACTGCATTCGACCTCAATAAGTGATAAACAATCACATGTCCAAAACAAATAAGTGATAAAATATCACATTTATCCGGGTGTCAAGTTCGTCTCTCTGCTGTACGGAAGTACTGACCTGTTCACGGACTTGCACCTGTGCCCTCATGCATACGAAAATCAAGTTCCTCATCAATAAGTGATTATATCACAAAGGACTTGTTTTCAAATCAAAATAAGTGAGTATCTCACAATTTATACGGTCAAACAGATGATAATCGGTATACTCACCGGTAAGATGAACTCTCGTGCATACCTTGATACGGGAATGTGTCGTGATGTGGATGAACACCGGTCGGTAAGTATAAATCATACATTAACGTATCCTCTAAACATGATTACATCTGATAAGTTGAGCTTAAGTGGACAACAATACCGATAATTGTTATAGGATGCTTATCTTAATATTATCTAACTGAACAACAAGAGTGTTTCGGCATGACCGTACACTGATATGATTCTCTTACCCTCGAAACTCGCAAAAAGAATGTTTGTATATATTTATTTATTTACTGCTTAACTTTTATTGTTCTTCTTTTAAACAGTTTCGTCGTTTGGTGCATATCAGCACGACATTAGCGGTGATGTCGTTTGATAACACTCAAAGGATATTAAATTGTTGTCTTTTACTTTCAAAAATACCAAAAAGATTTTAGGTGTGTTTTAATATAAACTTTATAAAAGCCAAAAAGATTTTATTTCTACTTTATTTTCGATCGTACGATGTTGGAGCTCGAGTCTTCGTTACCTGAAACCTGACTGAAAACCGAACTGACTAAATCTTCATAAACGGTCGAAATTTGCATGGTTTTGAAAGTTAAAGACTTAAATTGACAAATTTATTAAACTTTCAAACTGTCGGACGGTGTTTGATTGTGACATGGTCATTCGTGTGTCATTTGCTTATACTATGTTCCAAGCAGTTGTTCTCATTACGCGTTTAGATTTCTTGCATGTGCAGATTCTAAAGGCTAGGAGAACATGGTCGATGACAAGCTTTGGAATGAAGACACGACGAGAAGGCGCTCAACTGATGAAGATGATCGAGTAGCCGCTGACCATCCTCAACACCACAAGGATCTCACTTCATAAAGATAAAGTCCATTCACGAGCATAACTCAAGGGGGAGCTTATGTTAAGGGGGAGTTTGTCAACACACTTCCTACATGATACGGGTAGTTTGTTGATACACTCTCTGCTTTCAAGACGTGAAGACTTTGAAGATCCTCCGACATTGAAGACTTGAAAGGACATCAGAGTTTTGGTAACTCGAAGACCAAAGACCGTCGAAGTTCAAGACGAGTCTGCATCTATAGAAGATAAAGACAAAGCTACAGCCAAGGGGGAGTTTGTTGGTGCACTTGTGTCTGTACTTTGTCTGTATTCGGTCTGTATGTAAACGATGTCCAAAGTCAGTCTGTAAGTTGACCAAGTCAACTATCCTCCTAGTTTGACTTGGACAACATGATGTTGTCTGGATCGAAGGATAGCCTCGAAGGATACAACTGATCCTTCGAGGTGCTCGAAAGATATGGTTCGACCATGGTTCAACCATAGACATCGAAGGATGATCCTTCGATGTCCACGCTGATCGTTCGAGCTCCCTGTCATCGATAGATGATCCTTCGGACCATCTATCGAGTCCTTCGACCAGACCTGTTATGTATGGGTATAAATACCCATGCAGTGTGTTAGTGTGAGATAGATGCACACATAGAGAGTTAGAGAAACTCTGCTGAAAAACACACACACACATAGTTTAGAGAGTTTGCAAACAGATTGTAAACCTTGTGCTTGTAACTGTAAACCTTCATACGTATTAATACAGTGGTGTTAATCGGTGAACTTTGTGTGTTCTTGTGTTTGTTCTTGCTTCATCCCGGTTTGCCTACTAGCTTGGATTCCGCACTCGCTAGTGGGTTAGTATAACAAGGTTTAGGTTGTTCTCGATCCTCCGAGAAAAGGGACCTACAAGTTATCATCCCTATTTCATTAACAAATTCACGATTTCCTTGCTTTGATTTTGAAGAGAGTTGCTTCACAGCAATTAGCGTTCCATCTAGTAGTGCACCCTGCAATTAACAACTTATGTATCAACTACACTTAATTTGTTTGGTATTCACCTTTCATATATTTTCTTCTACATTAGAATAAGTTATAGACAAGAAAAATCTATTTATTTACAATACCTTGTAGACGGATCCAAAACCACCCTCACCAAGTTTATTCGATTCAGCAAAGTTATCCGTGGCTGCTTTGATTTGTTTATAAGTAAATACACCAGTTTTCACGTCCGATCCCCTTAGACCTTCAAGAAAGAAATACGTTGCTAAGGAAATTGTCTACTTTCATTTGAAATAAAATTATATATACAGTGTCAGAAAGTAATTAATCACCTCTTTCCCTTGATATTTGATTCCCAATATAACCCTTCTTCCATGCAATACCAACAACTGTGAGTATGAGTAGCAATACCGCAACCACAACTCCAATGACTAGGAATGTTCTTTTTTTACCATGGCTAATCTGCTTGAGCTCTAGAGGCTTAAACTCTATTGAAATTAATATATTAGAAAGCTTATTAATTGAACAGATTTATCAACAGATTAGTACCATAGAAATGAGGAATGTATACACATATACGCACACATTACACACCGACGTATTTTGTGAAGATAAAAGAAACTGAAACATTTGGACAACAAGCATATGTAAGTACCAGACTCCATAGAAATGGCAGATATCAGAGAGCCATACAACCCTCTCTCTGGCACTGCGGTTGTACCTTTCCCCGTATACTGGAACCGAATTTCTAATGTTCCATTGGTTACACGGACGTTGTTAAATGTTTTTATTACTGCCTTATCCACCCCTCCTGCTTCATTCTTAATATCAAAATTTTTAATGGTATTTACACCCTGCAACATGGTAAAGTAAAAGCCAATCAACAAAAGTCTGCCAATAAAAATCTCACTATTTAAAGCTTTTAAAAAAAAGTGTGATAGGGAAATTCGATGTATATATAAGAGTTTCACTACCGATTGGACCGCTTTGAACGTCACAATTATTGTGCCCAATTTTTTCAAAAAGCCATCGCTAATACTAGATTGTGTAGGTGTGTTTGGAATACGAACACAAGCCTACTTGTTTACTTAAAGAAGATACCAAAGGGATTGTATCAAGCGTATCCATGTGTGTAGCCAAAGTGTTCCTCCCTAAGTGGTTGAGATTTCTAGTCCCATAGTGGAGTAGATTTAGTAGTATGTTTAGAAGGTATGTGAGTTACCGTTCTAATAAAGGCCAATGAAAGTGTACATCCACCAAAGGGCAAATTGAATGAAAGTGTACATCCACCAAAGGGCAAATTGCATAAAAAGAAAAAAACAACTTTGGTCAAATTTCTAGTTTTAAGTAATCAATGTTTTGCTCTAGAGAAAACCATAAAAGTTTCATAAATTTTGATTTTCAGGTACTTTTTTAATGGAATGATACACTACATCGATATTTTTTAATGTTTACCATAAATTAAAAATTAGAAGCTTTGTTTGGTTACCTAAAATAAAAATTTGACAAAATTTGGTGACCCTTCATAAAATTATCCACTCTAAAAAAAGTGAAAGCTTAATAATATGGATTCTTTATAAAACCTGGACATAAACATCAAAGACACGTCTTCCAAGTCCCTTGAAAGATCGACTCTCTCTGAAAATTATCTCTGCAAAATGCAGAGTCACCGTATAATTTCCATTTGCTAAGCAACGGCCATAGTAAGTGAGAGACAATGGTGAGCGACGGGCCACTGTGTAAAGTTGTGAGTCTTTCATACTGAGTATAGATACGTTGGTTGCAACATAATCATTTATGGTTGCATTGGGATTCCTATTCCAATAACTTCCTGTGTTACTAGTTCCCCAATGATCATTTGAAGGAAGAAATCTTGCAGCTCCAGTTAGATCTTGATCTGCTTCATAAACCTTATCTCCTATGGTAACTTTCGGACCGCCACAATTAATATGAACTGAATAGTAAGCTAAACCAACAAAATACAAACAAAAAGGGATCAGGTTTCCTTTTATTATTTTCTTTTTGCTTTTGCATTCATATAAGAAGGGAATGCAACATCACAGGAAAGCATGCATGTTGCTCACTCTTTAAGCAAGGATGGCTTTTCAGGCACTTGCCAAGGTCTCTGCATTAAATCAACCATGTAAAACAAGGTGCCTATTTTGTTAAATAGTAATTTTATTCATTAAAAAGAGTATAAGCTTACGAGTCATTTGTGCTAGTGTAGCTTCTGAATAAGTTCCTAGTAATGAAGAGGTAGTAGGTTTTCATTTCAAGTGGTACGTGAAAAGAAAAGAACATTTGAAGGCTTAAACTTACAATCGTTCATAACAACTTTGAGGTACATCACTGAAGTTGTTGTAAGAAAGATCTACTTCACTGCATTACCAATGCAATAATCTAATATAAAATATATCCAAACAAAAATAAAAGAAAGCTAAATAAATATACCGTTCATTATCAAATTCATCTGTGAGCCAGCTAGGAACACTGCCGTTAAAGAAGTTACCAGTCAGATACCTAAGCATTTCACCATATACGCTTGTTATAATTTATAATTTATAATCGTCTTCTTTTTTTTCTTTCTTTTTTTTTTTGTAATTTGTAAAGAACAATGGGATGAAATATATTTTAGAGTGGAAGAATTCTGATATATGTGAAACTCAAGTACAAGCATAGATTTCTTACATTTTTTCCAGATCTATATCACTTAGATCTGGTATATCTCCACCCAAATCGTTGAAACTGAGATCTCTGTGAAAGTATAAACAAAAACTATTACTTACCGGTCTTCGCTATAATCTAAAGTAGGTTTCAATCAAGAATGGAAGAGGATGAAGTATATATTACAGATACTGCAAGTTGGACATTTGTGATAGATAACCAGGAATAGACCCCCTTAGATTACATCCTCTCAACATCCTGTAAAATCCACCAATATTCTTGAAAATAAAACAAGCAGTATTGAATTATTTTTTTTAATAGGAAAATTGGTCTTTAATAAACTAACATTTGCCCAATTGGTAAATAATAATCCAACCTACAGAATTGGTATATAATAATCCTACCTATCAATATGTTGGTACTCAATGAACCTCCGTTAGTTTTTTTTAACTGAAGTTAGTTTTTAAGTTTTATTTATTACACAAACAGTCCCTGTAGTTGTAATTTACTAGTTTTAACTATGAGTTAATAGCCAAAATGGTCCCTGAGGTTAATAGCCACAACACCGCCACCACCACCACCACCATCGCCACAGCACCTCCACCACCGTAACCATCGCCACAGCACCACCACCACCACTACCACCACCATCATCGCCACAGCACCTCCACCACCGTAACCATCGCCACAGCACCACCACCACCACCGCACCGCCACCACCACCACCACCGTCGCTAGAGCTGTTGGATCTGTGATGTTTTTGGTCAGTCATCGTCTGTTGCTGCATCTGAATTCAAACCCTGTTGATGCAGATTTTGTGTCCGATGCTTGTCGAATAGATTAGTTATTATTTTACGCTGAATTTGTAATAGTTAGTGAAACGGTCTTTCGAACGTGTATAGACCCGCTCGTTTGAAGTGGTCAAACGAGAGGGTTATTCGTTTGACCGTGTGTGTGGTTGCTAAACAAATTATGGTTGTTTGATGTTGGTGTCGAAGGATAAGGCATCGAAGGATTGTGTATCCTTCGATGAGCTCGAAAGATATCCATCGAAGGTTGACGATGGACCTCGAAGGATATGTCATCCTTCGAGGTATATGTGTATCTTTCGAAAGCTGGATAGTCGACAGATGATCTATCGACCAGTCAGTTTGATCCTTCGACCATACAACCTGTGTTTGGTATAAATACCAACACTTTGTCATTTGCAACACAAGAGTGAGAGCACAAGTGTGTGCAAGAGAGTTAGAGGAGGTTTGGTACCTCACCGGGAGAAATCACCACTTGATTTCTCCCTGGATGTATACTTCTTTGGTATTAGTTCGGTTATCATGTAATCGGGCCGACTTGTAATGTTTACTACCGGATTAATACAAAGTTTGTTTGTTTATCATCTCTATCTTCTTCCATCTATGAACATAATCATGAAAATCACGGTTTTGGATCCCGAAACCCGGACCTACAATTGGTATCAGAGCCATGGTGCCCGATTTAGTAAATCTAACAGTTTACTAAGTCACATGTGCTCTAGATCTGTGATTTTTGTGGGTTTTTGTTCAAGATGTAAAAATGGTGAAAATGAGAAAAACTCAGATCTGGACCCGAATATTCAGATCTGTGCTAAAACCGGTGTTGGGTTTTATGTTTTTCTCCTAAAAATTCAAGTTTTCTTTATCAAAAATAGTGTACAAGTGTGTTCATCGAATCTGCAGATCTAACAGTTGCTGTGTTCTTGATGTGTTCTTGATGTTCGTGACACATCTTCAAATTTCGAAAGATGAACAAGCTGATAGAAAGACCCCAATCATTTTCGAAAGATCAACCTCTTCACAACTGTGTTTCGAAGGGTCATATCCAAATCCCTTGAAAGATCAGACTACAGCTTCGAAAGGTCAACTCTATATTTCGAAAGATACACATTTCGAACGGTCAACTCTATATTTCCACAACAACTTCGAAAGGTCATTCTTGTTTCTTCTCGAAGGGTCACCTTGATAAACTTCGAAAGATCAGATATTTTCTTTGATAGATCATCTTTCTCAAACATTTTCGAAAGATACAGTTTTTCGAAGGATCAGAACTTTCTGTGGATCATCAAACGAAATCGAACGATCAGAATCGAAAGATCATTCTTTGTTTTGTTTGTTTCGAAAGATCATCATGTTGTTATCAAAGAGAGAGAAAGAACCTGGAAGAAGATAATGTTGGCGGCTGGTGATGTTTTGAAAATAGGGTTGTTGACTTTTAGGTTAATAAAATACAATAAAAGGTTGATGTCGGCTGGCTATCGTGAAGCATGTGGTTTTGGCAGCTCATGTACATGGTGGGCCTCAACAATTTAACCATTTTTTTTTGGGCCATGACATTTATTATTTAATTTGGGCTGATTCAAGTATGGATATGGTCACATAAGATGGGTTATGATGTCTTATATGGACCATGTGAGGGAACAGATCTGATCTATTTATTTTCGAAGGGAAGTAAATACTATTGATTTTGAATTCAACTTTGAATTATTGATTTAAAATTCAAAGGTTGAATTTAAAATCAATGTTTTGGCATTGGGATTATGGATCAAATTTTTAGATGAGACATGGAGTGGGGTCGGGTGTTCGTGAAGTTTAGTTGAACCGCGCTTCCAAACTTCAACGCCAAATTCGTACGGGTTCGGGAGTGCGCGAAATGATGAAGATGATGAAAACTTGATTGTTGAAAAATTGTGGGGTAGTCACGGTTACCGATGCAAATGGCAAAGGTGGTGACGCGACTATAATGGGCCAAAAACAACACGGTATGTTCACTTCCGCACGTCAAAATTTATGATTGTTACCGGTTATTCGGAAATGTTCGAAAGCATTTTGTTTATTGTCATATTCTCGCATTTGAAGACGAACGTATGAACCTAGAACGTCAATACCGGTCCTAACGAGTCCACAAATTTTTTTGGGGGGATACAAGTCAGATCCTACGGGGTACTAGGGGACGCTCTTATTCAACTAGAATATGCAAAGAAGAAAGTCGTTTTCGTGAATTTTTGGAACCGAGAACATTCAATGAAGATTGATGACAGTTCCGCTCAGTGGAGGGAATTGGTGAACATTTGACGACAGTTTCTTTGAAGTGGAAAGAATCTGTTAAGGTTTAGAGATCATACCAAAGAAATGGGGGGATAAAAATTTTCATTTGTTGAATTTCTTCGGTAAAATTCTAAACGCAATCACAGGTGGTAGAGTTTGTGATTTTCTGGTGATACAGACGGTTCTGCGTGGAATGTTTTGCACAGATTAAAGTGCATTACTTGGTCGATTCCACAAAGACGGTTTACAGAAGACAGTTCACCAGAAATCTCTATCAATGTAGTATGCTTGAAGATCAAGACTTGATGCAGTTTTTAAAGAATGGAACCCTTATCAAATGCCGGTTGGAGTATTGGAAGATCAGCGGAAGATCGGTCAATTGAGCCTTTTGAGGAAATTGCACAACACTCAACACGGATACGCGTACTTTGAGGGGGAAATATTATACAAGGAGCATCAAGATACTACTTACCTGGATCATCGGTCAAGGGGGAATTTGCTAACACAGAGAAGATGAATACTTGACTGAAGATCGATTGCAGTTGCATGTTCAGCATTCGACAGCAACGGACAAGGGGGAATTTGTTGATGCAGATTTTGTGTCCGATGCTTGTCGAATAGATTAGTTATTATTTTACGCTGAATTTGTAATAGTTAGTGAAACGGTCTTTCGAACGTGTATAGACCCGCTCGTTTGAAGTGGTCAAACGAGAGGGTTATTCGTTTGACCGTGTGTGTGGTTGCTAAACAAATTATGGTTGTTTGATGTTGGTGTCGAAGGATAAGGCATCGAAGGATTGTGTATCCTTCGATGAGCTCGAAAGATATCCATCGAAGGTTGACGATGGACCTCGAAGGATATGTCATCCTTCGAGGTATATGTGTATCTTTCGAAAGCTGGATAGTCGACAGATGATCTATCGACCAGTCAGTTTGATCCTTCGACCATACAACCTGTGTTTGGTATAAATACCAACACTTTGTCATTTGCAACACAAGAGTGAGAGCACAAGTGTGTGCAAGAGAGTTAGAGGAGGTTTGGTACCTCACCGGGAGAAATCACCACTTGATTTCTCCCTGGATGTATACTTCTTTGGTATTAGTTCGGTTATCATGTAATCGGGCCGACTTGTAATGTTTACTACCGGATTAATACAAAGTTTGTTTGTTTATCATCTCTATCTTCTTCCATCTATGAACATAATCATGAAAATCACGGTTTTGGATCCCGAAACCCGGACCTACAAACCCCTTAGGCGTCGATGATCAAAGACAGAGATGGTGGTGGTGGTGGTGGCGGTGCGGTGGTGGTGGTGGTGGTGGCGGTGCGGTGGTGGTGGTGGCGGTGCTGTGGCGATGGTGGTGGTGGTGGTGGTGGTGGCGATGGTGGTGGTGGTGGCGGTGCGGTGGTGGTGGTGGTGGTGGCGGTGGTGGTGGTGGTGATGGTGGTGGTGGCGGTGCTGTGGCGGTGGTGGTGGCGTTGGTGGTGGTGGTGGTGGTGGTGGTGGTGGCGGTGGCGGTGCTGTGGCTATTAACCTCAGGGACCATTTTGGCTATTAACTCATAGTTAAAACTAGTAAATTACAACTACAGGGACTGTTTGTGTAATAAATAAAACTTAAAAACTAACTTCAGTTAAAAAAAAATTAACGGAGGTTCATTGAGTACCAACATATTGATAGGTAGGATTATTATATACTAATTCTGTAGGTTGGATTATTATTTACCAACTGGGCAAAAGTTGGTTTATTAAATACCAATTTTCTTTTTTAATATAACCTACAATTACTTACAACTTTCTCATACTAGTCATGCTACTGAGATTTGGAAACAGCTGAGATCCTTCTCCATTTAAATCAGAGATTGCTCTGAACACGGCTTACATGAATACATTTAGAGTAATACTCGGTGCATGAATAGGAAGAAATTAATGAAAATGGTTTATGTAACTTACAGTCGAGTCAACTTTGTTAAAAGGGAAATGCTTTCTGGTATTGGTCCTTCCAGCCCACTACCTTGCATCTCCCTAATAAGATTAGAAGATAAATTTAATGCATATGTAAAACACATAAAACTTATAATAAAAAGAACATGCTTACCTACCTTTTCTAAAAAAATTGTCTGTAATCATCTCTGTTTTTAATGAAAATCTAGTTTTGATTAAAAAAAAAGAAAATCGTAATAATACAAATAAAATAGAAACACTCTCATTTAATACTTTTGGTAACTAAGGGGCCAGTGCACACTCTCCTAGCAAAACATAGAAAAAATCTCCTATCGGACTTTACATATCCATTTAAATACAATGTAGTTTCTTATTCTGTTCCTGCACAAGTCAATATAGAAGCTAGGTAAACTCAAAATGTACCTATGCCAGCACTAGACCACCACACTACTGCCCTCTATCCCTTCGTTCTTCATATCCATATTCCCCTTCTTTTCAACATTCCACATCTCATTTTTAGTTTGATTTGTTGGGTACCATATAAATTTCAGTTCCAAATAACCTTTTGCGGTCGATTTGCCCGAATTACTATCACCAAAATGTTTGTGGACCATCCTGATTTGTGACCTTCATCTTTGTGACCAGTCAATATTTTGCAACAACTAATTTTGCAACCGCAATTTAGGTCTCAGATTTCATTGCAATAGCCAAGTTTTCTAGTAGTGAATAGTGAGTGTTGAAGATTGGAAATGCCAATTTTAATAACCACCGCATCATTGTCAGCTCCTCCTCAGCAAGTTGAGGATTGGAAACGTCAATTTTCTTACTCTCGAATACTGAGGATCAAGCATGGTTGTGGCACACAAGGTTAGGCCATATACATTATGATGCAATCATATGAACCGGAATATAATGGCTTAAGGGATTCCTAGGATAAGTTCAGGTTTTTAAACCTCAGGACTTAATTAGTACACTGTGATCTTTGTGGTCCTATATCCCCACTTACACATTCTGGGAAGAATACATAATCCTACTTGTAGAAGAGTGTACTGTTTTCTAACTACCAAAGATCAAGCATTTGGAGCTTTCATTGAGTTTAGGAGGACTTTAGAATCTGGAAGGCAAACCTGATGTAGACTACGAAATGGGATACGAAATCGGACCTGTTGATTCACACAGAATACCAGGAACAATTCTTCCAAAATTCGTTGATTCTTGTGGAATACCGAAAATTGGGGGTTTCACACTCAAGACACTCGCAAGTGAATTGGGAGAAAAAACTGACTTTTCATAAAACTCAAAACTGATTATCTTCCTCCCATTACATTCATATAAATAACAACGTAAATTCAAAACGGGCCTCAAAACACACTTGGGCCAAAAGCTAGAACCAAATAAAAGTCCACGAAAAGCACTAAAAAACATAAAAATGTAAATAACTCATAGAAATAAGCATTTTTGGGCCTGAACGTTGACCCAAACCACCCAGGGTCATTTGTAGAAAGATGGGCTTCGTTCTCACGATCGTTTCGCCTGGTCGCACGCCCAAAACGGACACCTGTAGCGCAAGTTAGAGCGATTTTAGTGAAGCCCCTTTTGTCACGCGATCTTGGGCCTCCAAATACAAGATGGCCCGCTCCTCCACACTTGGGCCCGCATCAAAACCAAGGTAAAGATGCTAAGAACAGACATGGGAAAAAATCCACTTCCAATTTTTTTTCACTATACTACAAAGACAACGACATAGCAAGGCAACTTATAACACCATACTCACCATAACAAAATGGAGTAGTTGAAAGAAAAAAGATAATGATGTTGATCTAGTACTTGGAGCAAGTTGAAAGGAATGAACATGCCACATTTTCTAGGGAGAAGCAGTGAATCATGCCATAACATACTAAACATGGTTCAAATAAAAGCCTTGATAAGTAAGACTCGTTATGAAGCCAAATATGAAAAATCTAAGGATATTTAGGTGCATGACATACGCTAAGGTATCTAAATATGTTAGATCTTTTGATGTTTGGGGGCTTGATTTCATGGGACCTTTTCCAATTTTGATTGGAAACAAATATATCCTTGTCGCAGTTGATTACGTTTCCAAATAGGAAGAAGTTGAAGCTTTACCCAGAAATGATGCAAGGATTGTTGATAAGTTTCTAAAGAAATTGTTTTCATGTTTCGGTGTGCTGAATGCTTTGATAAGTGATCATGGAACCCACTTTTGCAATTACCTAATGGAGAAAGTCCTGTCGCGATATGGTGTTAACCACCAATTATCCACCACATACCACCCCCAAAGAAATGGTCAAGCTGAAGTGACTAACCGGGCGATAAAGCAAGTTATTGAAAAAACAGTGGGGCAAAATCGGAAAGAGTGGGTAGATAAGCTAGATGATGTCTTTGGGCATTTAGAATAGCTTACAAGACCCCCCATTAGTTCCGCACCCTTTCTCCTAGTATATGGAAAAACATGTCATATCCCAGTATAGTGTAGCTTAAGCATAGAGCCTACTGAGCCCTCAAAAATACCAACCTAGACTTAAATGAAGATGGGTCAGATTTCCCATCTAAACAAGAAACCAGGCCTATGATAACTCCAATATATAAGGAAAGATCCAAAAAATGCATTATGAGAATTTAAAAGTATTAAAAGACTTCCAAGAAGGAGATTTAGTCCTTCTATACAACCCTAGGCTTTGTCTCTTCCCAGGAAAACTTAAGTCTAGGTGGACAAGACCATATACAAGGTGAAAAAAATAAACCAATATGGTTTAGTCGACAAAAACCCTCTATTGGTGATGCTTTCAAAGTCAACGGGCACTGTCTAAAGAGACATGTGGGATTCCTAGATGAGAAAGGGGAAGACATCCTCTTTGAATAAAAAATTCAACCACAGGTCGTGTCTCCCAGACATTGCCCCGTGCCAGCCATCTTTGACCATTCTTCCCGCCCACCTTCCAGGCACGGGTCGTGTCTGGAAGGCATGGGTCGTGCCTCGCTTCGCTGAAAGGCTACTTTAAGACAAGATGCTTACATGCATGTTGTCTTCACCCATTCCAAACACACATTCTCTCTTCCCTGAATTTCATGGTGTTTTCTCACCTATACCAAACTAGGTAATCGTTCTTTGTCCCTATCCATCTAGCTTCTTCTTTGGGAAGAATACCCATTTCTTCTTCTTCAACAAAACATCTAGAGACTTCAAGTTTTAACCAACTTTCTGAGTTAATCCAAACAAAGTTGAAATATTTGGTTAAACTCTCACACTTAACATTTAAAGTGGCCCAAAACTTCCAAATCCACAACATAATGGAGTTCTAGTTGAATAAGAAGGGAAAACAACAGTTGTTGCAGGTGTGAGACACACCCGGGCCTCCCAGGCATGGGCCATGCCTTGACCTTGGCAGACAACAACGTTCTTTTTTATTTGTTTAACGTGCATTTTTCTTCTTTTCGAAGCATAGCTAACAATGGAAATTAGTTGAAGTGGCTCCAAATGTTGCAACCCCGCATGTCCACTCTTCTATTGAAAGGACTCTCTGTAGTCTTGTTATCAAGCTTAAGGAGGCCATGGAAGAGATGGCCGAGGTTAAGGAACTTCTCGTTATTCGGGTCAATGCTTAACAAAATGGGTAGGCTTATCGAGGAGGAGATGATTTCCTGGATGGACTCATTATCCAAGGGTTGGAACAACCCAATGATACAACTAGGTGGGATGTTCACTTGTCACTACTCTCAGTTGAGGACCTTGAGGACCTGCTTGTTCCACAACCTCCACAACCTCAAAAAGAAGCCGAAACCAAAGCCATGGTGGAAGCCAAAGTGGAGCCCGAGCCGACTCTTTGACCATTCTTCCCACCACCTACAAGATACAGGTCGTGTCTAGAAGGCAGGGGTCGTGCCTCGCTTACAGGATTTTGTAAGACAACATGCTTATATACATTTTTTATTCACCCATTCCAAATACACATTCTCTTTTCCCTTAATTTCAAGGTGTTTTTCACCTATACAAATCAAGTAATTACCTTCAAACTCATTCATTGTCCCTATCCATCTAGCTTCTTCTTTAGGAAAAACACCCGCTTCTTCATCAAAACACCTAAAGACTACAATGTTTTTAGTTTTATCCAATCAAAAGTTGAAATACTAGGTTAAACTCCTGTACTTAACGTTAAAAGTGGTACAAAACATCCAAATCCACAACAAATTTGAATCCTAGTTGAAGAAGAAGGGCAAAATAGTAGTTGTTGCAGGTGTGAGACACACCTCGGGTCTCCTAGGCATGACCATTCTTGTTTTTGAAACATGGCTAGCAATGGAAAAACAGTTGACGTGGCTACAAATGTTGCAAGCTTAAGGGACTCTTTGATCGAAGGCACTCTTTGTAGGCTTATTATCAAGCTTAAGGAGTTCATGGAAGAGGTGACCGAGGTTGAGGAACTTCTGACCCAGGTCATGGCTTAAGATCATGTTTATGCCTATGGAGGAGGAGATGATTTTCCCAGATGGATATAACCAAGTGATACACTTGGGTGGGATGTTGACTTGTCACCATTCTCGATTCTCAATTGAGGACCCGCTTGTTCCCCAACCTCCACCTCCTCAAGAAGATGAAGTCGAAAATGAAGTTGTGGTGGAAGCCGAAGTGGAGCCCGAGTTGACTCTTGTGGTGAACCTTGGGGAAGAAGTTGAGCCTAGAGACTCGTAACTACGCCTTCCATATGAGATGTTGGCGACTTAAAAAGGCGTGTAGGTGGTTGTGGTGGTGTATTTCTTGCTTATGGGACAAAAATTTTGGTTGTTTAGAGTTTTTCTTTAGATCTTATGTTTAAGATCTTTTTATAATATATCTTGTCTTTTTTTTTATTTCTCGTTTGCATGTGTTAATTTGGTTTAATGAATAATGGGGTTTTTGAAAGGACTTATAATGATAATTAAGGTGGCGAGATTGGAGGCAACTTATGGACACCCGTCTCTCTCTCGGGATTTCTTCTAATCCAAAAAGGGAGTATTTGTTCTTTTTCCTTCATACAATTTTTATTCTCATCATCCTACAATAAATATAGTATTAATTAATCACATTGGGGACAATGTGAATTTTAAGAATGGGGAGGGAAACATGGGTTAAAATAAAAACTTGAATCTTTTGCACATCTATAAACCGAGCCGTTCATAAAACTCTCTTGGAACCGCTTTGTTACACCGAGTGTTTGCAAATTTTGTTCAAATATATAACTTATTTTTGCAACAAAATAATAATATGTGTAGAGAAACTCACATTGCAAACGCATTTCAAATGCTAGATACCTAAAAACTTTTTAGATTTGTAAATATGAAAGGAAACTTTTAGATATAACAAATAGAAACAAATCAAAATTTCTATTAGGAAAAAGTACACGTTTTGTCCTTTATCTTGATACTCTTTTATAGGTGGTGTCATTTTCAACGAATTTTGACAGGTTTTGCCCTTGTAAAGTTACTATTAAAAGTTGTAGGTTGACTTTTTACCTTGTAAAGTTACTCTTAAAAGTCACGATAAGCCAACGACTATTACAAGACCAATATTTTTGCTACCTTTTAGTCACTATTACCAAGTAATCCACACATCACCCCAAGCCTAATTTGTAACCCAAATAAAAGACCTCTTGATGCTTGCTTGTTTCGATTAAGTAGTTGAGGTTCCATCATTTGTCAAACTTATGATATTTGTTTGGTTTGTCTTGAGTCAAAATAGAATCTTAAACACCCATTTTCTTATTATTTTGATTACAATCTTTGTTTTAATTTATTTTTAGGTTTTCTTTTATAAAAAGAAACACAAAACAACCTTCAATTTTGGATTGGCTAGACGTTGATAATAACTCTATACTAAAAGTTGTTGTATCTTTGGACAACCTTGGTATCTATCCATCACTATATTACGCGTACGATAGGTGCACTTGCCCAAATTGAAGTATAGAGTAATAGTATTTTATTGTGTTTTCTAAATATTAAAAATTGAAACAATGTATAAATTGCCTAAAATATATCACTTTTTATATACCCTCTACTGCATGTCGAGGAGCAAGCACACAGACACACACTATCACTTCATCAAGGAGTGTATAGAGAATGAACACATCAATGTGCAACAAATCAGTGGTGAACTACAAAGGGCAGATATTCTAGCAAAGACACCGCAAGGATCAAGTACATCACTATGATGGAATTACTCGGAGTTTAAGACCTAAAACAACACTAAGATGGTCGTGATTGAGGGGGTTATGAAGACACTAATCCTACTCATCTCAAAGTTTAAGGGTGTTAGTATAGATAGTTAAAACTATGTTTATCTTGTTTTTAATGTATGTACAAAGTCTAGGGGTGTATGAACTCAAATTGATGTGTTGATCTAATACTGATTATGAATCAACACCACCAACAAGTCGCAACCCTACATGCGACGTATCAAGAGGGAATTGACATTTATATATAGGTTTTAAAGTCCAATTTTGTAATCACAACAATTATCATTGAATCAAAGTTTTTACTATTTGTATTCTTGTTGTTATCATTGTTAATCAATATCAAATCTCGAATCTGGGCAATATTGTTTTTGTTTGTTTTTTGTGGTGGTGTATTAAGAGCATATGAAGAACACATGAATAACTTTATATTTTACTGGGAAAATCGGAGCTTTGCTATACATAAACTAAAACTTACAATTTCTCAAGTTGTGTTAAGCTTCCAAGGTTTGGGATTCGCCCACTGAAGTAGTTGCTATCCAGGCGGCTGCACAAAGGTGAAAAGTAGGGATAACAATTAAAGAAAAATGTGACCATTAACATGTTAGCTTGGATGGGTGTAGTCTGCATACAGTTCTGTCAAGTTGGTCAGACTAGTAAGTTCCATTGGCAATTCACCAGTAAGATTATTAGCAGTCAGGATCCTATGATTTGAGAATAAGCCATTATGATAAACATGTATCGATAGTTAGTTCATTACTATATATAAAAGCTATATAAAAGCAAGAAATATATAGTAGTTCCCTAAGAGAACAAAGAAGGCCTTACAGAAGCTTCAAATTTTTTAGTTTCCCAATCTCAACAGGAAGTTTTCCTGAGAACATGTTGTTCTCTAGAGTCCTGGTATTCATTTAATTATCCATTAAAAACCAACATAAAGTACGTAATATTATTAAGGGAAAATGGCAAAATAGGCAAGTTGACCACCAGAATTAACAAAACAAGCATTGACTTCTACATGGCTAAGTATTTGTAGTGGTTTTTATTTGTCCTTCTCGGATTGGTTGTTTTGGTTTGCTTAGTTTAACAAATGTAAAAAAATCAATGCCTATTTTGTTGATCTTTTGGGTCAACTTGTATATTTTTATGATTTCCTTTATTATTTAACATATGAAAGAGAGAGAGAACAGGTATTCAAGTGTAGTTAGGTTTCCTATAACTGCAGGAATCCTTCCTGACAAACGATTAGCCGAGGCAGATCTGAAATACAATTACTTTCACTCATTAACAATCAAAGATTCAAATAATTATATTCAAATTGGACATACAAAAAGAGAGGCTGAAGTAGCTTACACGAATACCAGCTTAGTTGATGCCCACTCATTAGGTATGGTGCCTGTTAGGTAATTATAAGATAAATCACTGCAAGAAGTAACCGATATGATCTTTGGTTATGGCATGAAGCAATGTATTAGGAACAAATATTTCCAACTCAAATTATGGTAGGTACAAATGCAAGACAAAGTCTTACATCCACTTAATATATGGTAATTTTGCCAGCGATGGTGGGAGAACACCAGCCAGATCCTGCCCCTTCAAAGATCTGTTCAAAGGCAAAAGTTAAATTTTTAGCTTAAACATTTACGAATATAACTTCCAATAGAAATATTATGTTACGAATTCTAGTGTAAGCATGTATGGATATAATTTCCGTTAAACGTATTATGTTACAAATTCTAATTTATGAATTTACCTATATAATTTTTAGATAATTTCAGAGAGCTAGAGTTTCAAAATCAAATGGCCATACCAATGTAACACTAGTTTCTATATATTGGGCGTAAAACCTCCAAATGCATTGCTAGCTAGTTTAATGGTTTATATGTACATAACAGAAGCACAAAATTCAAAATATATGAATCATTAATAATAGAAAATAAATGATCTGGGTTTACTCTTTTTGTGTGACAATAATTTATTGTATAGTAATAAACCTCACCTTATACATATAGTAAATGAAAAAATGAATGACCTAATTAATATAAAACATACATGTTAACAACGTGACAAGCATCATCAGGGGAGCAAGTACAGTTAACAACGTTGTTGAACATCTGAGAATTTAAAGTAGGTGTTCTCCAGTTGGCATTTCCATCACATGGGTTAAGGCTAAAATTCCAATCCTCTTTTCCTAGTTGCTTAGCTATTTCGTGAAGAGCATCCACTGCAAGATAACAACAAAAACTTTTTGAAGAAGTTTAGAAGAAATCATAATTCAATACAGCTGTGAGTTTTTATTAAATCACACAGTAATCAGGGATAATATTACTTAGAATTCTAAAAAAGAAACATCGAACATCGTTACTTGCCTTCGCTTGGAGGAAGATGTCCGACTTGTGCTTGAATATCAGGTATTTGAAGGAAAAGAAGCGTACACAGGATCAGTGTGTTAATGAAGAGGAGTCTCGAACTTGGTTCGAACATCATAGACACCTAAACTTATTTAATTTAACAGTAGGAGGTTTTGTAATTCCTAAAACCAATTCGCCTGCAAGCAAACTTAATTTGACAATGGAATTCAGTGCATAGCATCAAGCAAGTTGTATGCAATAATCAATGTGTTTCGACATATAAATATAATATGCCAAATATTGATCCTTACAGTTTCACACTATCATGACTGTTTATCTACACAGATATTTTCAAGAAAATCTTGTGTGCTATTAAAAAACAAAAACCAAAAATTCTATGGAGGAATTTCAAAAATTCAACGAGCTGCCAATGGTCAATGCTAAAAAATAAGTCTACGTAGCCATGGATGGTAGGGAAAATTCTAAAAAGAGTTAACTTCCGTTTTAGTCCGTGTGATTTGGTCATTTTAATGTTTTTTCCCCAATAGTTT
This sequence comes from Helianthus annuus, assembly GCF_002127325.2. Taxonomy (NCBI): domain Eukaryota; kingdom Viridiplantae; phylum Streptophyta; class Magnoliopsida; order Asterales; family Asteraceae; genus Helianthus; species Helianthus annuus. Next base: position 151,497,498 of record NC_035448.2, read on the forward strand.
AAAACGTGATATTTTTTATCCCTGTGGTTGCCACTTTATCGCCAGTTTGCTTATTGACTCTAACTGAGTTAAAAGGTTCAGTTAAGAGTAGGGGCATTTCGATAATTTTACATATAAGTATTAAGTAATTTGTTAATAATTCCTAAAATCAAAATTTTATTGATAATAAATGGAGTAAACTTCCGTTTTGCTCCCTATGGTTTGGTCACTTTAACGGTTTTGCCCCAAACCTTTAAAAATAGTCATTTTCCTCCAATAGTTTGCTATGGTTTTTCCATTTTGCTCCATGCGCAGACAATTTGGATGAAGTTAGAGGCGGGGAGCAAAATGGAAAAACCATAGCAAACTATTGGAGGAAAATGACTATTTTTAAAGGTTTTGGGTAAAACCGTTAAAATGACCAAACCACAGGGAGCAAAACAGAAGTTTACTCTAATAAATATAAAAAAGGAGAATTGGTCTGTAATAATCCTACCTAGACCTTACTGACCATTAATTATCCCACCTCAGAATATTTCCCTCACCAGTCCCACCTTTGACCTATTTTTCCTACAATGGTTCCACATTAAAAAAACTTAATGGAGTTAAGCGTTTTTCCAAATTAAAAACATATTTTTTAGGGCTTTTGATCAGAAAGATGATACGAGTCCATTGATGTAAAACTTGCTTCGAAATGAAGGTTCGGGAAATTCTGTGCTGCTACCCAGTACCATTTACTCATCCCTGATCACGATTACCGTACAAACAACGGTATGGTACAACTTTTTTTTTTGATTTTCTTCAACTTTTTTTTTCAGTTTTAGGGGTAGGGATGAGATCGTGTCAACCGATACAGAATCGGTACTGATACCAAAAATACCGGTTACGGTACCGGTATATGAATGTAAAAAACGGTAGTGAACCGGTACTAGGAACGCCAAAAGTCGGTACCGAATTGGTATTTAAGATCTTTCGTTCAGCAAATTTGGTACCGGTACCCAGAACAATTTCCTCATCTCTGATCACGGGTTTCATAAGAAAAACATCGTTACCATACAACTTTTTGGTTGATTTTCTTTGGGTTATCTTTTAGTGTTTTTTTCTACATTTTCTTTTTATTCTTGTCAGCAGTTTTGTTTGAAACACACTTGTAGTGATTTCAAGACACATGTAAATATAGACTAAATAACAAAAGAAATTCGCCGCAACGCGACGAACTTCTTTAAACCTAGCTTATTTGAATCAGATAATTTTTTCGATTTAAATAAACAAAAATTCAAAATCAAATTTACTTTTTTAAAGTTATTTGAAATAATGAAGAATACTATCTCCAAAATTCAACGAGTCATTAACCATTCACGTCTATAGTGGGGTCTTCTTAATTGCCTTGCAATAATGCATTATATAAGACTAAAAAACATTGTAGCTTTTCAAAGATTTGGATTTAGCCAATTAGTGGGGACCAGGTGCATGTGGCATTCAGTCGTATTGAAATAATGCAGTGCAAAAATTAGAATATAGGGATTTCACCAATAACGTAGCGGTGGAGTGAATGGAGAAAGACTTTGATATTTCTTGTGATCCAAGTTCGACTCTCACTCTTTCCATTACGGGTGGCGCCGGTTCGTCTTAGATGGGAGGTGAGATTTTACCGATTATTCTACTGTCGTGTGTTCGGACGGGTGGAGGTCGGGTTTCCGCGCATCTGAAAGAGCCAAAGGGTTGGCGGCGGTCTAGTAGTCGACCTTGGCCACATCGTCCAGCGTCATGGTGGTTGGAACGTCGTTCCTTGTCGTTAAAAAAAAAGAATATAGGGATTTCAATAGTTTTTCAAACCATACTAACCATACTGACAAAACGTACCATATATTTCTCATCACGGATATTTTTCTAAATTTTGGTTTGGTTAGATAAATCACATAATTGTTTAGTTTAGATTTGGGTTCAACTATGTATGTCCCTTAGAGATATAAGAACAAGGCGATTTCAAGTTATCAAATGCATCTCTAAGAACAAGGCGATTTTAAGTTATCAAATGCATAAACACATGTGTGTAATCCTTGATTTACACACAACCAAGCAAGAGAACAATATCAAGCAGAACAAATCACTCAAAAGATTCTCAATTGATTTTGAGAGAGTAACATTACATAAATCTCCAAAATAAGCTCCAATATTCTCTCAAAGTGCACTCTTACATAATGAATCCTAATAGATCTAAGAACAACGTGATTTCAAGTTATCAAATGCATAAACACAGGTGCGGAATCCCTAACTTACACACAACCAAGCAAGAGCACAATCAATCAAGAAGAACAAATCACTCAAAAGTTTCTAAATTGATTTTGACAGAGTAACAATACATAAATCTCCAAAATAAGCTCCAATACTCTCTCAAAATACACTCTTACAGAATGAATCCTAACCTGCTGTATTTATAGGCAATACAACAGGAAACACACGAAACTAGTAAGGCCTACCCGAAACACTTCAAAACAAATAATATCGGTTAGGGAGGACATATTAAAGGCATCACATGAAGGAAATATGGAAGAATGGAAGCTATGGAACAAGTGGGTGCCCTCTAAAATAAATTATCTTTGTTGGAGAGCATGCAATAACAAAATCCCATGTAAAACCGAACTACAAAAAACGTGGGGTAATATTGCCAAATAGCATATGCTCAAGATGTGGTATACAAAACGAAGATGTGGATCATCTGTTGGTGAAGTGCAAGGAATCAAAAAGTATATGGTGGAATGTTCTTGTTTGGTTGAAGTTGCCTCCAAGCCATAATATTAATACGATCAAAGGTATGTTGGAGCTAGCGAACACATACAAGGGTTCAAAAGATTGGTCGAAAGTAATTAGTGCAATATTCTTGGCAACAACTAGGCAAATATGGAAAGCAAGAAATGAAAAAGAATTTGAAGGAAAACATGTTCCATACAATACAATAATACAATGGAGGAAATAAAAGCAAACACTTTTCTATGGTTGGAAGGTAGATCAAAATTTGGAAATCTTGTTTGGGAGAGATGGTTAGAGTTTAATGTTAGAGATGTAATAACGTAAGTGTATTGTTTCTTGTCTTTTGATTTGTTTTGTTTTGTTTTCTTTTTGTTTCTTTGATTTTTACAGCATTGCCGGCCCTGTTCTATAATCATAAAATCTTTCGCCGTTAAAAAAAAGATTGAATCGAATTATTATTATATTTGAATAAACAAAAATTTCAAAATCAACTTATTTGTTAAGTTTATATGAAATCAAATTTCGAATTATTTGAGTATTTTCGTTATTGAATTATTTGTGTACGATCAGGGGCGGACTTATGTGTTCTTGTGGGTGGGCGGACGCATCATTTGAAAAAAAAATTAGTGTAATTTTTATTTTTTAGGCATAAAACCCGACTACACCACTTGAAAATATGATTGAACCCCTCTTTCACACCCCTACAGTTATTTCCTAAGTCCGCCACGGAGTACGATTCGAATAACGAATTAAGAATAGTATCTCAAAAGTTCAACGAGGGAATATTGGAATAGCCATTCGCGTCCACAGTGGGGTCTTCTTTAGTGTCGCCTTGCAATAATGAATTATTGATTTGTTTATATGTAACATTAAAAAAACATTGCACCTTTTCCAAAGATTTGGATTTAGCCTATTAGTTGGACCAGGCGCATGTGGCATTTAATCGCATTAGATTATTGCACAGCACTAATTAGAATTTTGGGGTTTTCAATAGTTTTCCAAACCTACATACTTTTTTTTAATTAACAATCTATTTTAACCTATGTGGGACTTGAACTCAACGTCTTTCTCATCCTAACTTAGGAGTTTTAAAGATTTTTACCTTTGTCAATAAACCAACACTACAAGAAGTTAGGGCAATTGGGGCGAGCCCTTTAGCAGTGACATTAGAAAAGTCGTCGCTAAAGGTCAAAATCCATGTCACATCTTTATAACCGATCCCTGGCCGTTGATGAATAAAGGATCCGACGGTCCATGTTATATTAACAGTAATGGGGTATAATACCCTTGGCGGGCTTCTGACCATCCTCATTCCCTCCCAATTACACAACCAGCCTACCCCAAACCCTAGCATGACGCCGCTGCTCTGCCCCGCGCCCCACCTCCTCTGCCCGACGTCGATCCTCAGCCACAAGCACAAGGTAATCTTGACAAATTTGTCTCTAATTAGGTTTATCTTTACAAAATTCTTGAGTTAGAGTGTCAATTAAGAAAGGGCAGGTTATTGTGCTGTTGTTGTCAAGTTTCTTGTGTTAGAAAATGTCGAATTTCTTGTGTTGTTGTCAAGTTTCATCTCACAAAAAACCAACAAACTTTTGCGGTAGTGAATTTTGCTCTGATTCTTTAAGGTTTGCAACTTTGGTGCAAAGATCGATAAATAGAGAGATGCAAATAGAGAAATTAGAGTTGATAAAATCGGCATTACACATTAGAAAATAATATTGCCAATTTGCCATGTAGTCAGCCTCCAAATAAAATTCACCTAAGAAATCACCATAATGTTAACTAAGTTTTGTAGGTTAAAGGAGTTTGCATTCTTCAGATTATATAATCTCTAGAGCAATATTGTCCACAAAAAAACGAAAGTGTTGACGAGATTAATAATCAAATGATTGAAATTTTTCACGGGGAGGAAAAAGTTTATTACAGTTTTGATGAAGCTGAAGACGATCAGCGCAACTTCTATCCGGTCGAGTTCTTAAACTCGCTAAATGTTAGTGGTTTGTCGCCTTATAAGCTTCGTTTAAAAATTGGATGCCCAATAATATTGTTACAGAATATCGATCCATCACATGGCCTATGTAATGGCACGCGGTTGATATGTAAAGGTTTCTTGCGAAATGTTATTGATGTAGAAATTGCAGTCGGTCAACATGCCAGAAAAAGAGTTTTTTTGCCAAGAATCCCTCTAACCCTTTCTGAGGATGACATGTTCCCATTCAAGCTGAAAAGAAAACAATTTCCAATTCGACTTAGCTTTTCCATGACGATCAATAAAGCTCATGGTCAAACAATTCCGCACGTTGGTATTTATCTACCGGATTCTGTATTTTCACATGGACAACTTTATGTGGCGTTATCAAGAGGGATTTCAACACAAAATACGAAGGTGTTGGTACATCTTGCCAAATATTTCAAACAACGCGGAGTTTACACATCAAATGTTGTCTACCAGGAAGTGTTGCGTGTGTAGGTCCATTTTCGGAGGATTGATCACGAAACCAAATCACTTGTTTATAACAAACACGGTCACGAGTGCGGAATCCCCGTGACGATGCCAAACCAAACACAGAAATGTAACAAGAACACGAAGTTACCAACGATTCACAGTCTATTAGGTCCGTTTTCGGAGGATCGATCACGAAACCAAATCACTTGTTTATAACAAACACGGTCACGAGTGTGGAATCCCCGTGACGATGCCAAACCAAACACAGAAATGTAAGAAGAACATGAAGTAACCAACGATTCACAGTCTATTAATTAAAACGGATGAGAACAATCATCAAACACATACATACGTTGTTTGACAGTAAACTCACAGTAGGCTATGCTCTCATGGTTTCACATAGAAACCAAATGGTGTTTATATAGGCAGCCCAACCCAACTGTCGACGAAAGACAAAAGGGGCCTAAAGAAGACGAAACACCAGGTGTTTCGTCGATGTGCATGACGAAACATCGAATGATGACCAACCGGTTTTTCGTCACACATGAGAACGACGAAAGACAGGGTCTTTCGTCGAGGGCTGCACAAACAGATAGGATGCAAACTGTTAGACAGTTTGCAGCAGACATGTATAAACACACAAGACATAATCTGCTTAGCCAAATGTAACATGCATAGTTTTAGACATTACATACCAACTGAGACAAACTGTGGGACCCAAGCAAGATAGGAGGATATCCAACTTGGACGACTGACGGACATTACAGACTCGATAAAGTAAAAGACCGTAAAATTATGACGCTTAATAAATAACAAGTTACAGACACAAAACGATGCACCAACAAACTCCCCCTTGTCTGTTACTTGGTCTTCGGTCTTCAATCTTCAGTGCTTCAATGACCAGCTGCTTCCGGCGTGTATCTCAGGATAGAAACAAAAGCAAACGACGCGCTGAAATCGCAACGCTTGATGCACGTCCTTGTCTTCATAAAATATATCTTGCCGGAATAGCTTGTTGATGTCGTTCGCCGACGTATTCACAATCCACATCTGATCTAGCATCCGAAAGTTCTCTCGATCACGCTTGAACCCAATCACTACTTCATGAGTATCCGAATCGTAGCACTATAAATCCATGTCTTCCAGAAACTAAAGACGTATTTTTGGATTTTTGACTTTTTCAAATGTTTTTGTATTTTCTTGAAATTTTCTCCCTCTAAAATGCGAAAAGGTTACGAAAAAGAAAATCTTTTTGTATTTTTAGAGTTTTTTTTAAACAAAATATTTACAAAAACGATTAGCCAAAGAAGTTTTACTTGGGTATCACCTTAATGCCATTGACCAAAAGTAGATATCAAAACGTGACTTATCAATAGCTTTAGTGAACAGGTCGGCATGTTGGTGATCAGTGTGGATTTTAACAACATCGATGAGTCTTTTGTCAAAACAATCACGTATGAAGTGATATTTAATTTCGATGTGTTTGGTCTTGGAATGCTGCATAGGATTTCTAGTGACCTGTAAGGCAGCGTTGTTATCAAAAAAAATAGGAGTAGATCGGAATTCAAAACCATAGACGCGCATTTGTTGTTGGATCCACAAGACTTGGGAGCAACAACTAGAGGCAGCAATGTATTCAGCTTCACAAGTTGATGTAGCAACACAAGTTTACTTCTTGCACTGCCATGTGACCAAGCAATTTCCTAAGAATTGACATCTAGCTGTTGTTGATTTGCCATCGATTTTGCAGCCACCAAAATCAGAATCACTGAACGCGATCAAGTCGAAGCTATCATCCCTAGGGTACCAGAGACCGGTGTCCGGGAAACCCTTCAAATAGCGGAAAATCCTCTTAACAGCTGCCAGATGTGAGGCCTTTGGGTTGGCTTGATATCTTGCAAGCAGGTACGTCGGATACATGATGTCGGGCCTCGAGGTTGTGAGATACATTAGAGATCCGATCATAGTGCGATAATATGAAGAGTTAATGCTTTCACCCTTCAAATCTGGAGTAATCCTGTGATTCTGCGGAAGTGGGGCACCAATGGGCATTGCGTCAGACATCTGGAACCGGCTCAAGATGTCACCAACATATTTAGTCTGATGGATAAATATCCCAGACTCTGTTTGTTGAACTTGTAGGCCCAAGAAGAAATTCATTTCCCCCATTGCGCTCATCTCGAATTTTTCTTTCATCACACGCTCGAATTGCCTGCATAAAGAATCATTAGTTGAACCAAATATTATATCATCAAAGTATACATGTGCCAACAGAAGATCTCCATCTTGTTCTTTAATGAAGAGAGTGTAATCAATAAGACCTGGCCGAAAACCATTCTTCAATAGATAGTTAGATTAGGTTGCATACCAAGCTCTTGGTGCCTGATGTAAACCGTAAAGAGCTTTGTTGAGCAACCAAACCCGATTTGGATGAATAGGATCTTCAAAACCCAGAGGTTGTTCGACGTACACCTCTTCTTCAACCACACCGTGTAAGAAAGCACTTTTCACATCCATCTGGTAGACTTTGAATCCTTTAAATGAAGCATAAGCTAGAAAGATCCGAATAGCTTCCAGACATGCAACCGGTGCATAAACTTCATTGCAGTCATGCCTTCGATCTGACGAAATCCTTGAACAACCAATCTCGCCTTGTTTTGAATGACTACTCCACGATCGTCGTTTTTGCATTGAAAACCCAACATGTGCCAATTTTCTTGTAATTTTCAGGTCTTTCAATAAGCTTCCAGACACCCAGTTTTTGAAACTGTTGCAGTTCATCCTGCATGGCTTCCACCCAAGAATTATCCTTTAAAGCTTCTTTCCAAGACTTTGGTTCTTCTTGTGAAACATAACACGCGAAGGACCAATCATTTTGAAGACCAGATTACAAACCAGCATTCTGGTTGTTTCTCAGCTAATTATGCGTCTGCACACCCCTTTGGACATCTCCAATAATATTTTGCTGCGGATGAGTATCATGAATTCTCGATTCAGGAACATCAGGGACACAAGTATTGATACCCAAATTGTTAAAATTAAGATCAACAACCAAATCCACACCGGACATAGGCGTAGAAGTGGATGCATTCCCTTCGGCTGTGTCTACTTTCTTCTCATGAGGAGTTGCTTCAGAAGCACCTTGAACAGGAGCAACCGGAGCTGAAGTGCTGTAACACCTCGAAAATTTATGACCAATAATGTATCGACACGTGTCATGGACTTAAAACGTGCAAAGGATTGATTTAGAAGGACTAAAGTTGACAAACAAGAAATCTATATGCGTAAAAGGATTCAAAATGTCAACAATGAGTAAATATATCTTTCAATAACCCTACAAGATGTTTATACCCTTAAACGAATAAATCATGGATCATACGAAGCTAATTGTGAAAGAAAGTGAGGAATTACAAACTGCAGGGGCTAAATGTGTCAACATGTTTAAAGTATACCTCTGAGTGATCTTTTAGCGGACCCGAAGCTTTGTAATGATAAATTATACTCACAAGAATATGTGATAAAAATTTCACAAGGTTTCGATAAAGTATGAGAATGTTATGACAATATTCGTATACGAGGGGTTAAAAGCGTCGACGTTGAAATTTAAGACTTTTCGGTGAACGTATGAATTACCGGGGACCAAACAAAGTTGGTTTATGAGTTGAAGTCCTTAAAAGTCAAGTTTGGGGGTTTATAGTGCAAGAAATGAGCTTAAAATCAAGTTTGGAAGGACTAGGGACCAAAATTGCAATTATTGAAACTTTGTAACCGGATCAGAGTACCTCAGGCGGGCCGCGTAAGATCCTTATGGATCCTTACGCGGGCCGCGTCAGGGTGCCAGATGCAGAAATTCATGACAGCTGCCTGTTCCAGCCATTTAACCGACTTAAAATGGTTGTTTTTGATTCTATGGGTTTGTTTGCTGGTATATTAAGGCCTAGGGACACTTGTAATGATCCCATAACATCCCTAGACTTGTTTGGCATGATCTTAATGATCCAAGAAACCTATATAAGGCCATGAACTTTGGGTTTTCATTTGCACATTCACTTGTAACTACACAAGCTCACTTCCTGGAGGTTCCTGGAGCTCAAGCATCTTTCTTAGTGATCCTTAGTTGTGCTTAGGACTATTGTAAGTATGCTTAACCTCCTTTAATTCAGTTTTGCTTAGTTTTTTAGCGTTTAGTCAAACCGTCGTAATTAAGGTTTGACTTCGTCATTAATCTTAATTGCTCCAGTCAAATTTCATTATGAAAGTACCTATGAGTTGGTAATTATGTGGGCATTAAACCCCTAAAAGGTCACCCTCTGATTCCCACTCTAATTAGGTCAATTGTCGAGTCAAACTTGATTATAAAAAGTCAACAGAAAGCTAATTTTCGAATAAATGCATAATTAGCAATGTAGAAGCTATGCAACCTGTTTTGACATTAATATAACTTGGTAATTAACATAAGAACATGTCTAAACGTGTTCAACTCGACAATTTTCAGTTTAAGCTCGGTTCGGGACCGAAAGTCGCATAGTTTGACTTATGCTTTGACTTTCAGTTCTGACCCGTTTGAGCATGATTAGGAATGCCTTAGAGCTTTATTAGGACCAAGTTACCTAAAAGTATAACCCTCTGTGATTATACAACTTGGTTCATTGGTTATCCAATTCATATACATGATTCCGTTAAATGCTTAAATGTTGACTATTATGCCCTTTTGACCTTAAAACATGATTTTTGATAAAGTGAAAGGATAGAAACCTTCACTACTGATTTATAAACTTGTCCCTAGAAATTGACATCAGTTTGAGGTCTAGATTAAGAGTTATGCTCATTAGCGTAATTAAGGAGCTTTTAAGTAAATAAATGGCGTAATTAGCATATAGCCTACCTAAACCCAATTTTTAATACCAAACTTATTACCCACTGATATAATATAATATTTTGGGATTTTTAAGGATTTTTATTTATTTTTAGGTTGATCGTAACCTAGAGTTCTAAGCTTAAATCGGTAGTTGTCGGTTTTGCCGTTTTAAGCCATAAAATGAGTTTTGCCAAACCTTTTGGAACCAAACCTTTTTATACTGATCTAATATGATGAATAGAATATTTTAAGCCTTCCGGAATAGTAAAAATATCAGCTTTCCTTTAAGAACCCGGAAATAGCTCAAAAATCGCCATTTTAAGCGTTTTTTAAGCGTTTTAAACGCATAGTATGTATTAAAACCATATTAGACATATAAGACTTGATACCTACTGATATTTTATGTAAACTTTTATGTTCCAACAGTAGGTAAAAGTTTTGAAGTCAGATTTCCGGATTTGACCTTTAAACCTTAAGTGAAATTACCAAAATGCCCTTAAGATGCATAGTTTGGTTAGAAATGATAAATTTCACATATAGGTTATACCCTACTGATATAACTTAGAAAATTAAGTATTTTTACTGATTACATCAGACCCGAAACTCTGAAACATATTTAAACCCTTTTATAACCTTTTAAATGACCAAAATGCCCCTGCGAGGCATAAATTGGTTTTAAATTCGTGTTGGGCATAATAGAAGACATCCTACTGATGTCACAACATATTTAAGGCATATTAACTTGTGGAACATGTTCATGACTCTTATGGTTACCCGTTACGCATGTTTCGCGTTCGGATCGGTCTATGTAACTAGTTTACATATATTAGCCGAAATGGGTCAAACCATATCGTTTTTTGTCTCAAAACCCAGAATGTGTTTAAGTTACCCATGTTAAACGAGCTTACAAGCTTGTCGGGTCAAAACCACATTCTAAACCGGTCTTCGCCTTATCATGCGTTTGAACCGTGTTTTCCTTTTAAAAACTAACCGGTCTAAGTGTAAACTTAATTAAAGACCCGTTAGGATTCTAATAGGTTATTAAAAACCTTCGTTCCAGATTAGGAGCCCAGTAAAAGCTATCTGTACTTTCTGATTTGATATACGGCTGGGATTGAATTTATATTCAACTCATGTAAATACCCTTAACTTATTTTCCCTATACGGGCTTGGGATACGGTACTATAAAAGTGCCGCTTGGTCGGGTGTATGTAGTCATTTAAATCGTATTGTGATTGATGTATTTACATAACCTGTTTGATATGTATTATTTGGTGTATGGCCCTTGGGGGTTAAATTGACCATGTCCCGGATATCCTTGGCATCATTCATGAAATGGCCACGACCTAAGCACGGGGTGTAGGCGTACACCTGACAGCTGCATTATGTAAAAACTGGTATCCCACTATAAGGAATCGACCTTGTGGGCATTATACCTGTGGCGTGTCAGTTAACTTAAGTCCAGCCCTACAAACCGGCCCTAATGGACGACAAATGAGTAAAACTGTATACAAGATTATTTTGAATAATTGTCCCAAGTTATAAAATGTTTTTGCCGAAGTGCATTTAAATCAATTTTCAAACTCTTTTCAAAATGAGTCAGTTAAGTTGTATTTACCAGTGCAAACTGACGTATTTTCCAAAAAGGCTAAGTGCAGGTACTAGACGAAATAGGCTAGCTACTCCAGGCATCATTACTCAAGTCTCGCAAGCTTTAGATGTCAAAGTCTGTTGAACAGTTTTCATTTTATTTCGATCCGCCTGTGGATCTGTTTCGACTGTTTGTTAAAGATTACAATTTTATTCAGTTGAAATAAATCTATATCTTTTGCTTCCGCTGTGCATTTATATGTTGTGTTGTTTGACTATGATGATATCAATGACGTCACGATACTCCCCACCGGGCCCACCGGTGACACGTGGAAAATAGGGGTGTGACAGGTTGGTATCAGAGCCAACACTGAGTGAATTAAACACTACCCTTTTGTGTTTAATCTCAGTTACATAATTGCACATTCTTGAGTCTAGACAAAGAACTTAGGACTACTCCTGATTGGTTTTTGTCCCTTATTTGTTTCCTTTGTTATTTTATGATTAGCTCTTGCATGGGCAAGTCATTTTTAGAAGACCCATTTAGGGAAACCATTTCTATAATAATATGATTCCTTTTTATAAAGATCTACCATTGTGATAAAATGGCAGAATCTAAAAAGGACAAGACCTAGCTCAAGTGTCGTTCTAAGACAGGGCCAAGATGGTAGTTCCTCAATTAGATTCAGATCCTTGTTAACATCTCAAATTAGGATTGCTCTGCGCTTAATATTAAAAGAATCTTAAAGGTAAAGCCTAGCCTAATTGTCATTTCAGACATGGCCAAGATGGTATAACCTGTTCAAAAGATTCAAAACCTTGTTAACATCTGAAAGCATGTTAATATGCTTGACAAAGTGTGATTCGATAAAATCACATAAGTCATTATTAAAAAGGGTTATTCTGAATTCCTTTATTTATCATCCCTTAAGGATGAAGTGCCCACGGGCTATAATTAGCGTCCTCTGGGACTAAAGACAGTGGTAGCCTGTAACTCCCTGTCAAGAATGGGCAATGAACTTTGATTCAACCTTAATACCTTGATTCTATAAAATCCTGGTTTAATAATTAAATCTGTCTACGTGACTAGGCCTTTTGTGCTATTATATAACTTAGGGTTATCCTGGATAATTAACTAAAATGGGTATTATAAACCGTAGTTAATAAATCGTTTAAAACAATAGAACTGTATAAGCTTCTATATGTAAACCTTGCCCTTGTTTTCTTTTATGTAGCAATTAAAGCTACATGGCAAGGTCGGAAGAAGTGAATAGTCATCCCCTGGAAAATGATGATGATGATAGGATTAATATAACCAAGGGAGAGCTCCGTACACTGATTGATACAGCTGTATCTAAAGCTGTAAAGGAGCAATTCAAGGAGGTTAGTGAGACGTATAGTAGAACCTCTTCGGTACCTCACTCTAAGTTTATTCCTAAGACTCATTCAGAAGCTCATAGCAAGCCACCCTCGAAGAAGGATGGACCTAAGAAAGAGGATGTCGAACATTCCTCAAACCAACATAGTGTCCCATCCAAGAGAATAGTGTTCGATGATGAGCCACGTACCAAGTCTTGTACTTATAAGTACTTTGTTTCCTGCAAACCCCGGGATTTCACTGGGGAGAAAGGAGCAATTGATTGTATGACTTGGTTAGATGAAATGGAGACTATTGTTGATATCAGCGGTTGTGCTGAAAGGGATATAGTGAAGTATGTATCCCAATTGTTCAAGGGAAAGGCACTGGCATGGTGGAAGTCTCTCATTCAAGCTGCTGGGAAGATCCCACTCTATAATATGTCATGGGAGCAGTTTGTTGTTCTCATTAAGGAGAACTATTGTCCACAGCATGAGGTGGAAAGGATTGAATCGGATTTCTTATCATTGGTGATGCAGAATTTAGATTGTCAAGCTTACCTCACCAGTTTCAATACCATGTCTAGATTGGTTCCTTACCTGGTGACACCAGAGCCCAAGAGAATTGCTCGCTTCATTGGGGGTCTAGCCCTAGAAATCAAAGCCAGTGTTAAGGCTTCGAGACCTACTACTTTTAGATCAGTTGCTGATCTATCTCTATCCCTCACCTTAGATGCGGTCAGGCTGAGATCGCTCAAGAACTCAGAGGAGAGTAAGAGGAAGCGTGAGGATGATACCTCACGAAGGTCTGAGAAGAAGCATAAAGGTAATTCGGACCACAAGAAAGAATCTGGGTCCAACAAGGGTAACCAGCGAACTGAAGAAAAGCCAAAGTGCTCAACTTGCCAAAAATGCCACTTTGGAAAATGCAGGATTGAGGCCAAGTCTCAATCAGGATCACCTGCATGTGGGTTATGCAAGTCTAAGGAGCATAAGACTATTGACTGCAGAAGGATCAAAGATGCTACCTGCTATGGCTGTAACGAGAAAGGGCACATTAAGACTAACTGCCCTAAATACGCCAGGAAGCCTGAGGAGGCCAAGAAGACCAATGCTAGGGTCTTCCAAATGAACGTGCAGGAGGCCATTCAGGACGACAATGTGATCACAGGTACTTTCCTCGTAAATGATGTATATGCTAGAGTACTGTTTGATTCTGGCGCTGATAAGTCGTTCATAGATAATAAGTTTTGTAAGTTGTTGAATTTACCTGTTAAAACCTTAAGTGTGAAATATGAGGTGGAATTAGCTGATGGTACCTTAGAAACCGCCTCAACCGTTTTAGATGGATGTTTTATATGCATTAGGAACCACTCTTTTCCTTTGTCCTTCCTTCCGTTGAAGTTAGCCGGATTTGATATAGTATTGGGCATGGATTGGTTATCGCATAACCAAGCCCAGATCATCTGCAACAAGAAGCAAGTAGTGATTAAGACTCCGTCTAGTGAGTCACTTACCATTCGAGGAGATACCCAACATGGATTGCCTGAGCAAGTGTCTATGCTCAAGGCATCTGGGTGCATGAAGAAGGGTTGTGTTATTTATATGGCACAAGTGACAGTCGACGAGCAGAAGCCCAGGATTGAAGATATTCTAGTCGTTTCTGAATACCCTGAAGTTTTCCCTGAAGAACTACCTGGTTTGCCACCAGATAGGCAGGTAGAATTCCAAATTGATATCATCCCCGGAGTAGCGCCTGTTGCGAGAGCACCTTATAGGTTGGCACCAACAGAGATGAAGGAATTGAGGACGCAGCTAGATGATTTGCTAGCCAATGGTTTTATAAGACCTAGTTCGTCTCCATGGGGAGCGCCAATTTTATTCGTCAAGAAGAAGGATGGATCAATGCGTCTGTGCATTGATTATCGTGAGCTTAATAAGGTTACTATCAAGAATAGGCACCCTTTGCCCAGGATCGATGATCTATTCGATCAGCTTCAAGGGCAAGCTACTTCTCCAAGATTGATTTGAGGTCAGGCTACCATCAATTGAAGGTTAAAGATGAAGACATACACAAGACTGCGTTTAGGACTCGCTACGGTCATTATGAGTTCTTAGTGATGCCTTTTGGGCTCACTAACGCACCAGCCGCATTCATGGATCTCATGAATCGCGTCTGCAAGCCTTACTTGAATAAATTTGTCATTGTTTTCATCGATGACATCCTCATTTACTCAAAGAGTCAAGCTGACCATGAGAAGCACCTCCGTTGCATTCTGAAGCTACTTCAGCAGGAGAAGCTCTATGCCAAATTTTCAAAATGTGAATTTTGGCTTTGCGAAGTCCAATTTCTTGGACATGTTGTCAGTGAGCGTGGTATCCAAGTAGATCCCGCTAAAGTCGAAGCTGTCGTGAACTGGCAAGAGCCAAAGACGCCCACGGAGATTCGCAGTTTCTTAGGATTGGCCGGGTACTACAGACGATTTATCGAGAACTTCTCAAGAATTGCAGCACCCCTGACTTTGCTAACCCGCAAGAATAGTAAGTTCAATTGGGGGCCTAAGCAGCAAGAATCCTTCGATATTTTGAAGCAGAAGTTGAGCAACGCTCCTGTTTTGATGTTGCCTGATGGAATTGATGAGTTTGTAGTATATTGTGATGCATCACACACCGGGATGGGGTGTGTGCTTATGCAAAAAGGCAAGGTCATTGCCTATGCTTCACGTCAGTTAAAGGTGCACGAAAAGAACTACACCACCCACGATTTGGAACTGGGTGCCGCTATATTCGCACTGAAACTATGGAGGCATTATCTGTATGGAACTAAGTGTGTGATCTATTCTGATCACAAGAGCCTTCAACATTTGTTTAACCAGAAGGACTTGAATATGAGGCAGCGACGTTGGATGGAGACTTTAAATGACTATGATTGTGAAATAAGATACCATCCAGGCAAGGCAAATGTGGTTGTTGATGCCTTAAGTCGAAAGGAAAGGATAAGGCCTATAAGAATCAATGCCAAGAGCATTGAGATAAAGAATAATTTGAATGAAAGATTGTTAGCAGCACAGAAGGAAGCAGTGCTGGAAGCTAACTATTCTGATGAGAAGCTAGGAGTAACTGAGGAGCAGTTATCCTACGGCAAGGACGGAATCCTAAGGTTGAATGGACGAATATGGGTTCCAATTTATGGAGGACTTCGGGATGTTATCCTCCAGGAAGCCCACAGTTCCAAATATTCCATTCATCCTGGAGCTGATAAGATGTACCAGGATTTAAAGGCAAATTATTGGTGGATAGGCTTGAAGAAGTCTATAGCCACTTATGTAGCTAAATGCTTGACGTGTGCTCAAGTTAAAGCTGGGCATCAGAAACCGTCAGGATTGCTACAACAGCCTGAAATTCCCACTTGGAAATGGGAAATGGTGACGATGGATTTCATCACCAAGTTGCCAAAGACTAATAAAGGAAATGATACTATTTGGGTGATAGTAGATAGACTGACTAAGTCAGCACATTTCCTACCCATTAAGGAAACCTACAGTTCTGACATGTTAGCCCAGTTGTATGTTGATAAGATTGTATCTCTGCATGGAGTACCAGTGGCTATTATCTCTGACAGAGATACCAGATATACGTCACACTTTTGGAAAAGTTTCCAACAGTCTTTGGGCACGCGATTAAATTTCAGTACGGCTTACCATCCTCAGACGGATGGGCAGAGTGAGCGTACAATTCAAACTCTGGAAGACATGCTTCGAGCATGTGTGATCGATTTAGGGGGTAGCTGGGATAGGCACCTACCTTTGATCGAGTTATCCTACAATAATAGCTACCATACCAGCACTAAGGCTGAGCCTTTTGAGGCATTGTATGGTAGGAAGTGCAGAACGCCTATTTGTTGGGCAGAAGTAGGAGAAGCTCAATTATCAGGACCAGATATAGTCCTAGAAATGACGGACAAGATTGTCCAGATTCGTGACCGCCTAAAAGCTGCCCGTGATAGGCAGAAGAGCTATGCTGATGAAAGGCGAAAACCCCTCAAGTTCGAGGTCGGTGATAAGGTTTTGCTTAAAGTATCACCTTGGAAAGGGGTAATGCGATTTGCAAGAAAGGTAAGTTAAGCCCAAGATATATAGGACCATTCGAGATCATCGAATGTGTTGGATCAGTGGCTTATAAGTTAAACTTACCTGAAGAGCTCAGTGGTATTCATAATGTATTCCACATCTGCAATCTGAAGAAATGCCTAGCTGATGAATCACTAGTCATCCCACATACAAATGTGCATATAGATGAGAGCTTGAAATTTGTGGAGAAACCTTTGTTGATTGAGGATCGACAGGTTAAGAAGCTTCGGAGGAAGCATGTGCCTATTGTAAAGGTTAAATGGGATGCCCGTAGAGGTCCCGAGTACACGTGGGAGGTAGAATCCACAATGAAAGAAAAGTACCCTCAGTTGTTTCAGTAAATCTCGAGGGCGAGATTTCTTTTAAGGGGGTGAGGATGTAACACCTCGAAAATTTATGTCCAATAATGTATCGACACGTGTCATGGACTTAAAACGTGCAAAGGATTGATTTAGAAGGACTAAAGTTGACAAACAAGAAATCTATATGCGTAAAAGGATTCAAAATGTCAACAATGAGTAAATATATCTTTCAGTAACCCTACAAGATGTTTATACCCTTAAACGAATAAATCATGGATCATACGAAGCTAATTGTGAAAGAAAGTGAGGAATTACAAACTGCAGGGGCTAAATGTGTCAACATGTTTAAAGTATACCTCTGAGTGATCTTTTAGCGGACCCGAAGCTTTGTAATGATAAATTATACTCACAAGAATATGTGATAAAAATTTCACAAGGTTTCGATAAAGTATGAGAAAGTTATGACAATATTCGTATACGAGGGGTTAAAAGCGTCGACGTTGAAATTTAAGACTTTTCGGTGAACGTATGAATTACCGGGGACCAAAAAAAGTTGGTTTATGAGTTGAAGTCCTTAAAAGTCAAGTTTGGGGGTTTATAGTGCAAGAAATGAGCTTAAAATCAAGTTTGGAAGGACCAGGGACCAAAATTGCAATTATTGAAACTTTGTAACCGGATCAGAGTACCTCAGGCGGGGCGCGTAAGATCCTTATGGATCCTTACGCGGGCCGCGTCAGGGTGCCAGATGCAGAAATTCATGACAGCTGCCTGTTCCAGCCATTTAACCGACTTAAAATGGTTGTTTTTGATTCTATGGGCTTGTTTGCTGGTATATTAAGGCCTAGGGACACTTGTAATGATCCCATAACATCCCTAGACTTGTTTGGCATGATCTTAATGATTCAAGAAACCTATATAAGGCCATGAACTTTGGGTTTTCATTTGCACATTCACTTGTAACTTCACAAGCTCACTTCCTGGAGGTTCCTGGAGCTCAAGCATCTTTCTTAGTGATCCTTAGTTGTGCTTAGGACTATTGTAAGTATGCTTAACCTCCTTTAATTCAGTTTTGCTTAGTTTTTTAGCGTTTAGTCAAACCGTCGTAATTAAGGTTTGACTTCGTCATTAATCTTAATTGCTCCAGTCAAATTTCATTATGAAAGTACCTATGAGTTGGTAATTATGTGGGCATTAAACCCCTAAAAGGTCACCCTCTGATTCCCACTCTAATTAGGTCAATTGTCGAGTCAAACTTGATTATAATAAGTCAACAGAAAGCTAATTTTCGAATAAATGCATAATTAGCAATGTAGAAGCTATGCAACCTGTTTTGACATTAATATAACTTGGTAATTAACATAAGAACATGTCTAAACGTGTTCAACTCGACAATTTTCAGTTTAAGCTCGGTTCGGGACCGAAAGTCGCATAGTTAGACTTATGCTTTGACTTTCAGTTCTGACCCGTTTGAGCATGATTAGGAATGCCTTAGAGCTTTATTAGGACCAAGTTACCTAAAAGTATAACCCTCTGTGATTATACAACTTGGTTCATTGGTTATCCAATTCATATACATGATTCCGTTAAATGCTTAAATGTTGACTATTATGCCCTTTTGACCATAAAACATGATTTTTGATAAAGTGAAGGGTAGAAACCTTCACTACTGATTTATAAACTTGTCCCTAGAAATTGACATCAGTTTGAGGTCTAGATTAAGAGTTATGCTCATTAGCGTAATTAAGGAGCTTTTAAGTAAATAAATGGCGTAATTAGCATATAGCCTACCTAAACCCAATTTTTAATACCAAACTTATTACCCACTGATATAATATAATATTTTGGGATTTTTAAGGATTTTTATTTATTTTTAGGCTGATCGTAACCTAGAGTTCTAAGCTTAAATCGGTAGTTGTCGGTTTTGCCCTTTTAAGCCAATAAATGAGTTTTGCCAAACCTTTTGGAACCAAACCTTTTTATACTGATCTAATATGATGAATAGAATATTTTAATCCTTCCGGAATAGTAAAAATATCAGCTTTCCTTTAAGAATCCGGAAATAGCTCAAAATCGCCATTTTAAGCGTTTTTTTAAGCGTTTTAAACGCATAGTATGTATTAAAACCATATTAGAAATATAAGACTTGATACCTACTGATATTTTAAGTAAACTTTTATGTTCCAACAGTAGGTAAAAGTTTTGAAGTCAGATTTCCGGATTTGACCTTTAAACCTTAAGTGAAATTACCAAAATGCCCTTAACATGCATAGTTTGGTTAGAAATGATAAATTTCACATATAGGTTATACCCTACTGATATAACTTAGTAAATTAAGTAATTTTACTGATTACATCAGACCCGAAACTCTGAAACATATTTAAACCCTTTTATAACCTTTTAAATGACCAAAATGCCCCTGCGAGGCATAAATTGGTTTTAAATTCGTGTTGGGCATAATAGAAGACATCCTACTGATGTCACAACATATTTAAGGCATATTAACTTGTGGAACATGTTCATGACTCTTATGGTTATCCGTTACGCATGTTTCGTGTTCGGATCGGTCTATGTAACTAGTTTACATATATTAGCCGAAATGGGTCAAACCATATCGTTTTTGTCTCAAAACCCAGAATGTGTTTAAGTTACCCATGTTAAACGAGCTTACAAGCTTGTCGGGTCAAAACCACATTCTAAACCGGTCTTCGCCTTATCGTGCGTTTGAACCGTGTTTTCCTTTTAAAAACTAACCGGTCTAAGTGTAAACTTAATTAAAGACCCGTTAGGATTCTAATAGGTTATTAAAAACCTTCGTTCCAGATTAGGAGCCCAGTAAAAGCTATCTGTACTTTCTGATTTGATATACGGCTGGGATTGAATTTATATTCAGCTCAGGTAAATACCCTTAACTTATTTTCCCTATACGGGCTTGGGATACGGTACTATAAAAGTGGCGCTTGGTCGGGTGTATGTAGTCATTTAAATCATATTGTGATTGATGTATTTACATAACCTGTTTGATATGTATTATTTGGTGTATGGCCCTTGGGGGTTAAATGACCATGTCCCGGATATCCTTGGCATCATTCATGAAATGGCCACGACCTAAGCACGGGGTGTAGGCGTACACCTGACAGCTGCATTATGTAAAAACTGGTATCCCACTATAACGAATCGACCTTGTGAGCATTATACCTGTGGCCTGTCAGTTAACTTAAGTCCGGCTGTCACACCCCCAAAAATCCACACGCGGAGTACCACCGCTTGGAGGCGTGACATGACCAGGATCAAGCTACCAATCATAATGAACATGTAAATAAGTAGTAATAGTTATCCATCAATACGAAAGGTGTTTATCAAAACCAACATAATCAAGTGTAGCGGCAGCATTAATGTAAAAACCCAAACATGAGTATTAAGTGTGTAATGCCATAAACGTCTAACAAGCATTCATGATCCATGCCCACAACGACCTGCTCCTCCTTGTGCAAGCTCCATAAGTACCTAAGGTCCTGCAAGGCATGCAGCAGAGAGTCAACAACTAGTTGAGCGAGTTCACAGTTAATCATTCAGTAATAGTATAGTGTGAGTAGTAGTATGTTCGTTCGTTATGTCATGTATCGTATTAGTTTCCATCGCGGCCTCCCAGGCAGGTATGCGAAGATATTAGGGGACGTTTTTCCCAAGTATTCTAGACTAGCTTTATTTGTATCGCGGCCTCCCAGGCAGGTGTGCGAAGATTAGTAATTTTAGTTCGCGGCCTTCCTATGGCAGGTGTGCGAAGTCAGTCATAATATCGCGGCCAACCCTTGGCAGGTGTGCGCAGATCAGTTCAATAAGTGTCACTAGTCTAGTCGTATCTTGTCGTTAGGTTCTATCATCTGAGTATATACAATAAGTTATCCAATCCCATTCCCACCCGGGAACCCCATGCATTGGCTGTGTGAACTCACCTTGGTTTGCTCGGCAGATACACAAAAGGTTTTCTTGAACTAAGAGTGATCAACCACGTCCTAACAGGGTTACCATAAAGTCAGGTTTTGACTCAAGTAATGCACGTATGTCTAACACGGGTTACAGCACGTATTTACCATGGCAACACATAATCAGTCAAGTACACTTCATATACCAGCTTGTGCGATTCAAATGACTAAGCCCAAAGGATAGTCGGCCCAACCTGTTATGCGTCCAGCACAACCTTGTGCGATCCACAACAGGTTGTGCGATCCGTTAATACTCCGGCCCAACAAGTAAATAAGCCAAACAATAAAAGAAGTCTAAACATAAAGTGCTCGGCCCAATCTAATAACATGTAAAGGTCTTGTGCGATCCAACTGATCTTGTACGATCGGGTTGGGTTGTGTGTTTGTGACTTGGGCTTCAAGGCCCAACAGTTATCAAAAGAACATAACTTGTGCGATCCAATGGTCTTGTGCGACCATTGGTATCTTGTGCGACCGAGTTGGGTGATTGCTATTGTGCGTCCGACTTGTGCAACTTAGGAAGCCTTGTGCGATCAGGCTTCTTGTGCGAGTGGACCATCTTGTGCGAATGGTTTTAAATTTCCGGAAATCATGTCATTCGATTACAAACATTAATCAGTTTCCAAACTTATCATATAAATCAATTAACAAGTTTCCAATCATTCATCTAGCATATCATCGATCAAACAGGGGAAATTATTAATCGATTCACAAGAACCCTAATCATAATCAATCATGAACAATGACAAACATAACATCTATCACAATTAACACTCGGCTCTTGATCCTTATTTTCTAGCATGCCTCCTACCAACAACAACATCCGATCATGAACATATTGTAATCCGATTATCATCCGATCGATTCTAGATCCTAGCACATGATTATCCATCAATATAATTCATATCACAGCCGATTGCATTCATTCGTCCCTAATACAACCCGTAAATGATCTGAAGACGGGACACAATAGCCGATTAACATCTATCATCATTCAATCCGGTTCATAGCATATTATCATATAACTATTATTGTTCACCATACAATCCTAATCATCATACCGGATCATGGAAATTACAATATCATGTAACACGCATAACATAACAGAAATCATGAAACCAATAGCAATACACTAACCGATTGAGAAGGGAAACGAAATCAAAGAAAGCTTCGAGATACAAGATGATTGCCGCCGGCTTCTAGAGAGGGAGTATGAGCTTTAGGGTTTCTTTGTGTAAAAGTGTGGGATGGTTACAACCATCTCATGTGTTATGCGCACAAGGTGAGTGGGCCGGACCCCTTCAATGGGCCGCTCTTAATCCGTGTACAAAGGTAAGGCCCGAAGTGGGCTTGTGCGATCAGGGAATGATTGTATGGTTCGGTTCGTGTAACATTCACATAACATACATACATGCACATAATAGCATTCAATACATCAAAGTTCACATGTTCACATACGTTACATTCATTACAAAGACGGGTCCGGAATACGAGTTGTCACACCGGCCCTACAAACCGGCCCTAATGGACGACAAATGAGTAAAATTGTATACAAGATTATTTTGAATAATTGTCCCAAGTTATAAAATGTTTTTGCCGAAGTGCATTTAAATCAATTTTCAAACTCTTTTCAAAATGAGTCAGTTAAGTTGTATTTACCAGTGCAAACTGACGTATTTTCCAAAAATGCTAAGTGCAGGTACTAGACGAAATAGGCTGGCTACTCCAGGCATCATTACTCATGTCTCGCAAGCTTTAGATGTCAAAGTCTGTTGAACAGTTTTCATTTTATTTCGATCCGCCTGTGGATCTGTTTCGACTGTTTGTGATACTTAAACAATACAATTTTATTCAGTTGAAATAAATCTATATCTTTTGCTTCCGTTGTGCATTTATATGTTGTGTTGTTTGACTATGATGATATCAATGACGTCACGATACTCCCCACCGGGCCCACCGGTGCCACGTGGAAAATAGGGGTGTGACAAGTGCCTTCATTCGCATTATGGTATTCATCATCTTCCGATGACTCATTGTAATCAACATGATCTTCAAATACCTCATTTTTAAGCGTGTTGTTAACCGAATTAGAAGCTTGGGATTTAACAATAATTGGTCTCACCAATGGCGAGTCAGCCGCGTTGTCACTTTCAAGTAACATTTGAGCAGCTGTAGATGCTTCGTCAAAGGTTGGCAGATTGAAGGAGTCGAATAGTCCATCATAATCGAACATCCAAGGATCACCCGGAGCTCTAACAGAATTAGTATACCTTTGAACCTTTACTTCATTCCATAACTCAATTTTTTTGGTCGCTAAATTCCATACACGAAAATTCGGAGTAGCATATCCAAGGAAGAATCCTTCGATAGCTTTGGGACCAAACTTTCTGTGCGGCTCAATCATAGTGCATGGGGCGCCAAAAGGTTCTAGGTGAGAAATATCTGGTTTCCTTTTGTGTAGGAGTTCGAAACAAGTTTTGTCATGCCTTTTAACTGTGAGAACTCTGTTTAGCGTGTAGCAAGCAGTAGACACAGCCTCCCCCCAGAACTGAACAGGAAGCTCTGACTCTACTAACATCGTTCTTGCAGTTTCTATTATCGTCCGGTTCTTCCTCTCAGCGTCACCGTTTTGTTGTGGAGTGTAGCGAGAACTGTATTCATGAAGAATGCCCTTTGAAGTACAGAACTCATCCATTATATGGTTTTGGAACTCAGTGCCATTGTCGCTACGGATCCTCTTCACTTTCAACGAGTACAAATTTTCTAGCAAAGTAAGAAGATTCTTGAGGATTTCAGGAGTTTGACTCTTGTGCGCCATAAAAGATACCCAAGAAAATCTAGAGTAGTCATCAGTAACTACTAGACAATAAGCATCCCAAAGTTTGTCTTGTGTTTCATAGGCCCGAAGAGGTCCATATGAAGACGTTTAAGAGGCATGCTAACAGTGTTGACTTTCTTAATCGGGTGAGACTTCTTCGTTTGCTATCCTTTCTGACACGACACACAGACATCTTGTAGATGAAAACTTCTCACAGGCACACCATTCACAAGATTATTTTTCACCAAATGGTTCATTTTTCTCAAGTGAATGTGCCCCATTCGCCTGTGCCAAGATATAGACTCCTTTTCTGTGGCTTTCGAGACAAAACATGTGACTTGTGCAGATGTCGTAATCGCTTGGCTCATATCAAGAATATAAAGATCATTAACCCTTGGAGCCGATAAGAGAATCCATTCTTTATGAATTTTGAAACCAGGCTTCAGCACATAACGACCGACATCATCAAAATGCACGGTGAATTTCTTATCGCAAATCTGCGAAACACTCAGAAGATTGTGATCAATCTGACGAACATAATTGATCTTATCGAAACACACAACACCATTGGAGATCATTCCTTCTCCAGTGATATATCCGCCTTTGTCTCCAGCAAATGCGACATAACCTCCTCTAATGTTTTTCACATCATAGAGAAGCCGTAATTCTCCTGTCATGTGCCTAGATGCTCCACTGTCAACAATGCAATGACTATTAAGAGTTCCTCCTGAAACACCCTGCACATTTCATTCAACGATTAGTTGAGGTTGGGACCCAAGCCTTAGCGGTCTTGGGTCGTCCCTGAGCATCACGAAATGTGATCTCGGTTTCCTGATGATTTTGAAATATAGACCTCCCCCTGAACTTTCACCTGTTTTAGGTTTCCAAGTTTGATTTTGTTTACCAGATTGAGTCTTATGAAAAGATTTTGAAATTTCTGGTTTTAATGGTTGTGATGAACTTGGTTCCTTTTTAACAGATTTGACTTTAGATTTTAAAGCCTTTTCTATTGTGTTGACGTTTTGACGTCGTTGTTTTGTTTCTTGTTCTTTAACAGTTCGCTTATCTTGTTTTAGCGAAATAGAACGACGTTGTAGTGACCTTTTTCAGGAGGGGCTCTTTCAACAAATTTTTCTTTGGGAGTATTTGTACAGTTTTTGATAATATGTCCAACCTCCCCACATTTAAAACAAGTTCTCCTTTCAACAAACTTAGGAGATTCTGATTGACGAACATATGTCGAACTTGTAGACCCTGAGGTACTTGCTCATTCATCACACCCATTTATGTGTTGAGTGTAATTGCTTTGACTGATACGTTTTAAAATTTTGACTTGTTGGACAAAATCGGTATTTGATTTATTTTCAAAAGTCTCAATTTTATCGGTACCCTTTCATGCTACAAATTTGACATCACCGCTTTTCTTCCTGTAACAAGCTCCTTTTGTTTCAAACTTTGATTGGGAAACTTTGGGCTTTTGAGCTCGTTGTTCTTGCTGTTTACCCTTAGAAGCAATAGGTTGTTGCTTTGTCAGTAATCTTTGATTTCCAAATTGTTTTCTAATTTCAGATTTTGGAATAGGATCACATTGAGTTACGACAACTCCCAGGATTGTCTTTCCCAGAAACTTGCTGGTGTTATCTTCAAAAAATTATCAATCAAATATGGATTGACGTTTTTAATTGGAAAATTTTTGCCTGGATTAATTTTAGCATCACCTACCAAAGTATATACAACACATTATTACTCTTAATGGCAGATACAGATTCCTTGACATCCTTGACAGGATCTATCACTTGCTTGGCAACAGGTTGCACAGCAGGAGTAGAAGGATCACAAAGAATATGATTCTCAATAGGGATTTCTACTCCTTTCATCTTATCAAATGATTCGTCCTGGTCACTCACATCTCATTCATCATAAGACGAATCATAGTCCTCAATAATTGGAGCACTTTGATTCGTAGACGTTGAAGTTTCTGTTTCTTCAGATGAGGTACTCGAGGAATTGTCCGATTTGAACCCTAATCCTGTAGTAACTTCCTCATAATCGAGAGGCACACTTGGTTCAAAATGAGGCATTTCCTCTTCATTGGGCATTTTAGTATAGTTGTGTCACAAAGGGGGCAGACACGACTTATACCCAACGCCTTTCTTATTCCCTTTCAGTTGTTGAGCATCTATGATGTGATCAAGCACATATCGGGACTTAGAATAACTCTCCAATTTGAGCTTGATTGCATCATGCTCGCACTTTGCCACGGCTAGCACTTTCTTTGTTTCCTCAATGATATTAATGTAGTTATTAATACCAATTTGTTTGTTGAAATAGTTTTTGTCAATTCGGAAACACTTTTCTTTAAAGTTTCGATAACTTCTTTGAAATCCTTTTCATTTCGAGCTAAAGCCATGTTTGCCTCTTTGCATTTAGACAGCTCAATAACCAAACTTTGATTACGACTATGAACCTTTTCGGATTCCACTTTCAAATCTGCATACATATTACATACACTAGGAGCAGGAGTGTCGGAATTTACCTGACTTGTCGAGGCTGAGACATTTGCCATAAAGGCAGTCTGATAAGAAAAAGATCCATCTTCAAAGAAGAATTTCTCCATTTCCTTTGATGTGACGGCAGCCTTCTTGATCAGAATAGATTTCTGACACTTTAACTCCTCAGCTTCCTTTAATAAATCATCAACATCAGAATTCAACTCTTCCTTCACAACAGATTCAGAATTATAACCTCCTGCATTCGAGCTTTCTTCATCCGAACTACCGCTATAACCCGAGCTATCATCACTTTCAGAGAATTCTTCTTTGTGAACATGCTTGATGTGATTGATGATCTTTGCATAACATGTGGTTCCTCCTCCTTCTTGATTACCATCTCCAAACTGTACTGACCAGTTACATCCTTCATCAGCTTAAACTACTAATGGTCGGTTGGTGTTTGAAGGTCCAGCCTGGGTTTGGCTGGTCGTGTTGTTCATAGCTACTATCCTTCGTTCACAGTTTTCTTGATTTGTGTTGGAAGTACTCGTCTGATTTCGGAAGGGATTTTGATTGCCTTGTTTGCTCGGTCGAGTGCACTCACGTTTGAAGTGACCCTTTTTGCCGCAATTGAAACACGTAACCGCATCCTTATCGAAATCGTACTTCGTATCCTTTTTGCCTTCCAAGGTAGTTCTTCCAGTTCGACTCATGAAATCCTTGGCCCTTCTAACAGCACTTGCAAACGCCTACTTTATGCCCATTAACTCCATTTCATCACGGTCTATTTGTTGATAAACTTCATTGGTCATATTGATGTTTCCAATTTGACATGCGACCAATTCGCAATAGGCACTGACCATTGTATTAATAAGTTCCATATGCTCCTTTGCCACTTCGATGCTTCCTTTTGGAGGATAAGAGCCAATGCTCTGATACCACTTGTAGGTCCGTTTTCGGAGGATCGATCACGAAACCAAATCACTTGTTTATAACAAACATGGTCATGAGTGCGGAATCCCCGTGACGATGCCAAACCAAACACAGAAATATAACAACACGGAGTAACCAACGATTCGCAGTCTATTGATTAAAACGGATGAGAACAATCATCAAACACATACACACAATGTTTGAAAGTAAACTCACACTAGGGTATGCTCTCATGGTTTCACACAGAAACCAAATGGTGTTTATATATGCAGCCTAGCCCAACTGTCAACGAAAGACAAAAGGGGCCTGACGAAATACCAAGGACGACGAAACACCAGGTGTTTCGTCGATGTTCATGACGAAACATGGAATGATGACCAACTGGTTTTTCGTCACACATGAGAACGATGAAAGACAAGGTCTTTCGTCGAGGTCTGCACAAACAGATAGGCTGCAAACTGTTAGACAGTTTGCAGCAGACATGTATAAACACACAAGAGATAATCTACTTAGCCAAATGCAACATGCATAGTTTTAGACATTACATACCAACAGAGACAAACTGTCGGACCCAAGCAAGGTAGGAGGATATCCAACTTGGATGACTGACGGACATTACAGACTCGATAAAGTAAAAGGCCGTAAAATTACGACGCTTAATAAAGAACAAGTTACAGACACAAAACGATGCACCAACAGCGTGATTAATTAACTACATCCGTATCTAAACGAAGGTAAGTTAGTAGATTTTGTGCCTTACTTGCTTCCAGAAATTACTTTTTTATTACTTTTTAAAACACTTGTAAGCGTCTAATATTGTTTTTTTTATGTGTTGAAATCTGGTACAGTAGAGGAGAAGATACAAGAAAGTCATGAGCGAACGGATGTATTGGTAAAACGGGAAGAGATACAAGAGCCTCCCCGTGTTTTGTTTTTAGTGTTTTGTCCAGCTACTTGCCTGTTTTGTACTCTTCTTGTTTTTAATTACATCTGCTTCCTTGTTTTGTACCCTTCTTGTAGATAGATCATGCTGAAGCTACAGCTAAAAAAATTTACACGAGTATATCACCAAAGAATCGATAAACTAACATAAAAACCAGTGCCAACATATCACGAATAAGAAAACTAACTTAAGGAAACGAGCTTGTATTGGACACAAACGCCGTTTGTAGTTTTGGTTGCTGAATGGAACTGGAACTGGCTGCAGGATTAAAGCCTCCGAGGTACATTTCAGTATTTTGAGTATCTGGAATCCATTTAGCTTTCCGGATTTCTTCATCATTCTTGTGCTCCAACTTCTGAATGAATTCATAGATACTGACAGTATCTAAAGTACCTGTATGCTTTAACAATTCAATGAATGAACTCCACTTTGGGGGTAGACCATCAGCAAACCTTGCAACCATTTCCTGTTGAGTTGCAATAACACCATAAGAATACATTTCACTAATTAAATGATAAAAAAGAGTTGTCATATCATTTAGTGTTTCGTTATACATGAATTGAAATGATTCAGATTCCTTCTTCAACAAATCATGTCGTGTCTTTCTTGTAGCCGCATTCCCTTCTCCTCTTACTACTAAGGCATCCCATAAGGCTTTCGTGCTAGTACAATAACCGAATTGATGATAGATGTCTTTGTGGAGTGCTTGTGTGAGAATAGAAAACGCCTTCTTCTCCAGATCATATGCCTTTTTGTCGGCTTCTTGCGTATTTCAAAGGTTGTCGCATTTGATCCTGCTTCTACAAGAGCTGTGTTATATGGCCTAATGAAGCATGTCCATAACTCAGTGTTTTGCCCTAGAACATAAGTGTGGAAACGACCATTCCAAGTCGAATAGTCATTTATATGATTCAGCTTTGGCGGGCGGTTGTTGCTACCCGTTTCACTGTCACTTAACAACAGATTCTGAATGCTTTGATTCTTGTTCGTCACCAATGCCCATTGACTTGCACTATTAGATTGTTGTGGCATAACATTCCTTAACCAAACGGCTGCGGAGGTCTGATCTTCACCTGGTCTTGGGTTCGTGCTCCAATCCCATGGACTAGTACTACTCATGATTGATGTATGAAAGAGAATACCTGGTACACACTTGAAATGAAACAGTTAAACTACTTTTACACAGCTTCTGCGAAAAATATTGAAAAGTGTCTCGACGAAACACTAAGTAATTGGCGAAAAACCAAGTTTGACGAAAAATGGTTTTTCGTCAAAAACTCTTGCCATGAAAAACAAGGTTTTTCGTTAACAGTACCTTTGACGAAACACAAGGTAATTCGTCAAAGTTACCTTTGACGAAACACTAGGTATTTCATCGCTGGGTTTTTCGTCAATAAAGGTCACAGACACACAGACGGAAAGTTGGTGACATTTTGTAAATCTTATCTTTTTAGTCAAAACACCCACGTTCACTTAACAACACACCTTGCTGTACCAACCTAGCATGGTGTCCAATTCTTTAATCACTTTATCACTTTTCCTTTTAATTTTAAAAGCCAAGAACACTTTTAAGGTCACTTGAAGATATGAAGAACACAGATGAATATATGAACTTTCTGGCCAAGTTTTTCACTGGGGAAATTTTCCGAAACACAAATTTGCTTAAAACTTTCAAAGAAAACCCAGTTTTACCATGAAAACATGCAATCTAACAAGGTTTTAGATAAAACTTTTAGCAAATATCAAGATCTAAATAGATTTTAAGAGTCCTTTTTCAAGAAAATTATGAGGTTTTTCAAGAACACAAGTCTGACAAATCACAAACAACACTTTAAACACTTGATAAAATCACAACTATGTTTGGTTTTAAACAAGGATAAGAGCCAATGCTCTGATACCACTTCTAGGTCCGTTTTCGGAGGATCGATCACGAAACCAAATCACTTGTTTATAACAAACATGGTCACGAGTGCGGAATCCCCGTGACGATGCCAAACCAAACACAGAAATATAACAACACGAAGTAACCAACGATTCGCAGTCTATTGATTAAAACGGATGAGAACAATCATCAAACACATACACACAATGTTTGAAAGTAAACTCACAGTAGGGTATGCTCTCATGGTTTCACACAGAAACCAAATGGTGTTTATATATGCAGCCTAGCCCAACTGTCAACGAAAGACAAAAGGGGCCTGACGAAATACCAAGGACGACCAAACACCAGGTGTTTCGTCGATGTTCATGACGAAACATGGAATGATGACCAACTGGTTTTTCGTCACACATGAGAACGATGAAAGACAAGGTCTTTCGTCGAGGTCTGCACAAAGAGATAGGCTGCAAACTGTTAGACAGTTTGCAGCAGACATGTATAAACACACAAGACATAATCTACTTAGCCAAATGCAACATGCATAGTTTTAGACATTACATACCAACAGAGACAAACTGTCGGACCCAAGCAAGGTAGGAGGATATCCAACTTGGACGACTGACGGACATTACAGACTCGATAAAGTAAAAGACCGTAAAATTACGGCGCTTAATAAAGAACAAGTTACAGACACAAAATGATGCACCAACAACGTGATTAATTAACTGCATCAATATCTAAACGAAGGTAAGTTAGTAGATTTTGTGCCATACTTGCTTCCAGAAATTACTTTTTAATTACTTTTTAAAACACTTGTAAGCGTCTAATATTGTTTTTTTTATGTGTTGAAATTTGGTACAGTAAAGGAGAAGATACAAGAAAGTCATGAGCGAACGGATGTATTAGTAAAACGGGAAGAGATACAAGAGCCTCCCTGTGTTTTGTTTTTAGTGTTTTGTCCAGCTACTTGCCTGTTTTGTACTTTTCTTGTTTTTAATTACATCTGCTTCCTTGTTTTGTACTCTTCTTGTAGATAGATCACGCTGAAGCTACAGCTAAAAAAATTTACACAAGTATATCACCAAAGAATCGATAAACTAACATAAAAACCAGTGCCAACATATCACGAATAAGAAAACTAACTTAAGTACTATACAATATATCACGAGACGACTGGTAAACTAACGGTAAACGAGTATCATATTGTAAATCGCCACTCCCGCCGCATCGCGCGGGTAAGTGACTAGTATATATATATATATATATATATATATATATATATATATATATATATATATATATATATATATATATAGGGTAGAGTTCCAGCGTGAACTACCTCCCAAGAGTGAACTGCGTGAACATATATGGACCCTTGATTTTCTTCTTAGTTGTTAAGGGTAGGATTGTAATTATATAAAAAATTAGATTTAAATCATTATTTTAATAATTGAATTAAGTTACATCTTTCCTAATTTAAACTCATTATCCACCTTATGTTTATTTATTAATAAGATAATTATCAAAACAAACAACAAATCACTAGATTTCAATTTTAATTTTTATTTCAGATTTCATAGCAGAATTCAAATTTTGATTTTTAAGATCCACGTAAGCTTCATATTTCAACAGTATACACATGTGTACTTGGATATAAATAGAACAGTACACATGTGTACTTAGCATCGTACATATGTGTACAGTAATTCACAGGTGTACATCAACATTCAATACAAAAAAATTCTGAGATATCACAAAAACAGATGATATACACATGTGTACATCGCATTAAAAAGAGGGCAAAATCAGAATACACAACACATGTGTACATCTCATTTAAACAAATAATTATTTTAATAATTGAATTAAGTTACATCTTTCCTAATCCTTGATTTGATTTGTGAGAGATTTATGCAATCGATTTAAGAGGATAATTGATTACTTGATTTGTAAGAGATTTATGCAATCAATTTAAGATTGAAATTACACATATACCCTTTTTGTATTTAATTAAATGAAAAAAATTAACCAAATAATTACCATCATGCCACTCACTTTAATCTCAAGATCATAAAAATCAAGGGATCAGAACAGTTCACTCTTGGGATTTTGTTCACGTTTGAACCTAATCCTATATATATATATATATATATATATATATATATATATATATATATATATATATATATATATATATATATATATATATATATATATATATATATACATAGTGTGAGGTTCATTGGGGAACACCAAAAAAGTGGGGAACAAGGGAACCCCATTAGGAGCCCTTAGATCAAAGTAATCTACGGTTGTGATATAATCCAATGCTTTTAATTATAAAAACACACGGAAGGGTATTTTGGTCACACAATTTTACAAACCTATTCACCATCTGCTACCTTGGGCACCACCCTCCGATCACCGTCATTCACACTCTGGCTGTCGTACCACCACCACCACCATCCTAAACCGTCAAATTTCACTGTTGCCAGTCCGATTTAGAAGAAATTGAAGACATAGGCAAACCTCAGCAAATTGTTAGTTCCCGTTCTGATGTAATTCCTAGGGTTTAGAGATACTAAACGTTAGGGTTTGGAGGAAGTGAAAGATATGAATTAGGTTACTGGATGAGTGCGACGAAGATGGAACGAGCATTCGGTGTGTTGATTTACTGGATTAGCAGGTATAATACGTCATCTCTGTGACCTTTGTTTCTTTTTATTTGTATTATCTGCAAAAATGCAGAGAGTTTATGTCTTCTGCAAGGTTTTTAATTGAAACACTTCTAATTTAACATGTAAAACTTATTTGAAACTTATTACACAAACCTCTAAACTTGTAATATATTGGATTCACCTTTCAGTTCAAATCTAGAAAAGTAGAAAGCTCAAAAACTGGCTCAAGAACACATACATGTTCGATTAATACGAAAAAAATCAAAAGTTCTGAAACGAGAATTGAATGTCTATCACTCAAGCTGCTTGTATGATCGTGTGAAAAAATACTAATTCAATTGTGAATTTGGTTTTATAATGTTGCGTTTTTGTAACATTTTTTCCGGATGATGAGATTAGATCTGAAATTATGCTTCGTACAAATTTGTGTGTTGAAGTCTATTTGATTAACTAGGGATTTGAATTTTGAATACTTTATTCAGCTTTTTGAAATTGAATATACATGTTGCAAAATAAGTTCAGATTCTAGTTAACAGGCGGATTACTCATTTCGTGCGATGTGAGTTTTATCAAGAGATTGTTGAAGGTAAACGATAGTGGTTTCTCCATGCTCGATTTGGAGGATTTCACGGGATGTTTGCATATATGACAACTGATTTTTCCATTCGATGCAAGGATGTTAATCTTCAGTTGTTATACACTTATACCTTTACTCCTCTGTGAATATAAAGCTAGGGGTTGAGACTGATATCGACACAAACAACTCATTTTTACATGTAAAATACTTGTTTATAGATGTAAGAAATAAAGATTATCAGAATTCGAGAAAACCTAAGAAGTTTTAATAGGCGTGGTTGTCGAATAGAATGGATTGTATGAGAAGATACGGAGATTTGTACAGATGATTTATTTCTAAATAATGATGTTGGCATATGTATGCAAATTTCATTTGTTGTGCATATTTTAATTATCTCTCATTGCAAATATGATGACCAGTAATTTTGGAGGAGGATATGAAGATGATAGAGACAAATGGTCATAGCAATGGTAAGACCAATGGGGTCTATGTAGAAAAAAGTAAAACGCACGAGTAGAGGCATGATGTTGTTGATAAAGAATCTAGGAGAAAAGAATTTAAGCACATTGGTAAATTAACTTTGTTCCTTTTTTTTGAGAATTTGTTAAAACAATAAATGAAAAGACTCTTTTGTTTTAACTTGGCCGCAGTTGTCGAGCACGGGCTGGAACAAGATGTTGAAAAAACCCCAGCTGGCACAGACGGAGAGAGTGGAGTTGCAACAACTGCAGACTCTGTTGTCCAGGTATGGGGCGAAGGATGAGGCAGACACGTGGCTATGGAAAACAGAGAACAGGAAGGCCGATTTGTTGGTCAAGCAGGTCAGATCTGATCTAGAGCATGTAGAGCAGGGTCAAGCGCAACAGTTCGTTTTCAATGGTCTAAGTTTGTCACCCCGAAGGTCAGTTATTTTGTTCACTAAATACTACTTGTCGCTTGTTGGTTTATTCTTTCGTGTTATTTGTTGAAATGTTCGAATTGTGTGTTGCAGATGATAAATAATCCACATTTAGGTTTTGATTATAGTTCCTAAGAACGAAATGATCAGAAACAGAACTGGGGTAAGAACAGAGGATGTCATTTAAATACGAAATTGATTCGTGTTTTACAGAAAATGAAACACTAAATCTGCATATGACTTAGTGGATACCGAGTAAGATTCAAGCATAAATTATAATGCCAATCCTTTCGACAACAAAATATCGTTCATCATTTAATTTATGGTTCTAGCTTCATCGATTTGGGTTGGATCTGGCGCCATATGTTAGTTTATTAAAGTGTTTGAAAGTTGTGTTCTAAACAACTATCAGGAGCACATCGTGCTGCTATCCTATAAACCAACTTGCTTCTACATACCTATTTCAAATCACACCCTACCGACATCTTCTTGGCCTCCGTCATGAAGTCCGGAACCACCTGGCTTAAAGCTCTCATGCTCTCTGCCCTTAACCGCCACCGCTACACCTTCCCCGACCATTATCATCACAAGCACAACCCGCATAGCACCTTTTCGGCACTAGACATTGAATCCTACCCTATTACCGACTTCACTAACGCATCGACTCCTCGACTCTTCTCTACCCGTTTCGCTCACACTCTGTTACCAGCTTGCATGAGCTCTTGCAAGTTCGTCTACGTTTGTAGGGACCAATGAGTTACAAAGTGCAAACCACAGGGACCATCCATGTATTTTTGAAAAGGTTGGGACCAAATCCAAAATTAAAGTTAACAACAGGACCATCTGTGTAATTTACACTAAAAGATGCATGGAGAAATCCTAAACTAGTTTTTGTATATTGAAGTTGATAAACTTGTCTAAAATACCCATCGTTTTGATTCTTTTTTTTTTTTAAATAATGACTTGTTAAATCTTAAATTAGTCACTCTGCAGGTGGTACATTGTCTAAAATCGGACACTCTGCAGGAAGACGATTGGCTCGGGTGTATATGGAAGAATTCACCGAGGCAAATAATAATATTTCCTTGCTTCTCACTTTGGGATCTCCCCTTCGGTATATATATACTAGATGCTTTAAACTTCAAGTCAATTCATGACAATAGATGCTTTAAAGTTTAAACGATGATTTCTTATCACTTTTGATGTTAATAGCTAGGCCACCGCCAAAAGGGGTGTCCGGAGTTGTTGATCAGACAAGGGGTCTGTTGGATTACGTTGAGAAAAACCGTAGGAAAGCAGTTTATACTCCAGAATTAAGATACGTATGTATCGCAGGCAGGTATAGTTTACATTCTGTGATAACCTTTTTTGTCGATGATTTTGAGGGTATTCTAGACATTTCAGTAGTTTTCGTTTCCGATTTGAGCTGTTTGCATGTACATCTATGGCAGTCGTTTGTTTGGTAACTCAAATCCTGCAACTACTATTCAAGTTTCCGTAGAGCAAACTGTTCTTGATGCTAGTATTACAAGTGAGTCAGGCACTTTGATCTCAACTGGTGCTACATTTCGCACCCGTTTCGTTGGCCAGGGATACAAACAGGTAACGTCGTTTCCAACTTCTTATAGGCAAATCTAGCGAGTAGTGATTACAAATTGGGCTGGTCAGACGGGTCGGGTCATGTCAACCCCAAACACTTTGTCTTTATAGTTATCATTATGAATAAATAGCGCTTAATATAAAAACATTTGTACGCATTGAACTGGTTTGAGTTAAAATATAACTCTATGTGCCATCTGTTATCTTATTTAACATGTTAAAAATTAATTTTCTAAAAAAAAAGTTTTGGAATAAATACATCTAGAAGCCTTTTTAATAAAAAAAATTCAAAAATAAAAAATTTCTTTAAAACAGTTCATAAAAGGTAAAAAAAAATTACAAATTGAGAACCATATATTTAACATGTTAAATATATTATAAAAAATAGATTTAACATGTTACTTGAACCAAATAAATGGTAAAAAAAGTTAAAAACCAAGGAACGATATATTTAGCATTTTAAATATTTAACATGTTAAATATATTGTTTTTTTTTTCACAAAATGCATAAAACACTTAAATAAACGGTAAAAAAAAAATTAAAAACCAAGGAACAATGAATTTAGCATTTTAAATATTTTATAAAAATTTAATTTAACATGTTAAAATATATTCGAAAAAAATATTTTATAAAAATTTAATTTAACATGTTAAAATATATTCTAAAAAAATTAATTTAACATGTTAAAATATATTCTAGAAAAAGTATTGGAATAAATACATCTAGTAGCCTTTTTAATAAAAAAAATTCAAAAATAAAAAATTTCTAATTTTTTTTATAAAAATTTAATTTAACATGTTAAAATATTTTATAAAAATTTAATTTAACATGTTAAAATATATTCTAAAAAATGTTTTGGAATAAACACATCTAGAAGCCTTTTTAATAAAAAAATTCAAAAATAAAAAATTTCTTAAAAACAGTTAATAAAAGGTAAAAAAAATTACAAATTGAGAACCATATATTTAACATGTTAAATATATTATAAAAATAGATTTAACGGTAAAAAAAGTTTAAAACCAAGGAACAATGTATTTAGCATTTTAAATATTTAACATGTTAAATATATTGTTTTTTTTTCACAAAATACATAAAACACTTAAATAAATGGTAAAAAAGAATAAAAACCAAGGAACAATGTATTAGCATTTTAAATATTTTATAAAAATTTAATTTAACATGTTAAAATATATTCTAAAAAAATATTTTATAAAAATTTAATTTAACATGTTAAAATATATTCTAAAAAAATTTAATTTAACATGTTAAAATATTTTATAAAAATTTAATTTAACATGTTAAAATATATTCTAAAAAAGTATTCGAATAAATACATCTAGTAGCCTTTTTAATAAAAAAATTCAAAAATAAAAAATTTCTAAATTTTTTTTTATAAAAATTTAATTTAACATGTTAAAATATTTTATAAAAATTTAATTTAACATGTTAAAATATTTTATAAAAATTTAATTTAACATGTTAAAATATATTCTAAAAAATGTTTTGGAATAAATACATCTAGAAGCCTTTTTAATAAAAAAAATTAAAAAAAAAAATTTCTTAAAAACATTTAATAAAAGGTAAAAAAAAATTACAAATTGAGAACCATATATTTAACATGTTAAATATATTATAAAAAATAGATTGAACGGTAAAAAAAAGTTAAAAACCAAGGAACAATGTATTTAGCATTTTAAATATTTAACATGTTAAATATATTGTTTTTTTTCACAAAATACATAAAACACTTAAATAAACGGTAAAAACAATTAAAAACCAAGGAACAATGTATTAGCATTTTAAATATTTTACAAATATTTATTAACATGTTAAAATATATTCTAAAAAAATATTTTATAAAAATTTAATATAACATGTTAAAATATATTCTAGAAAAATTTAATTTAACATGTTAAAATATTTTATAAAAAATTAATTTAACATGTTAAAATATATTCTAAAAAAAGTTTGGAATAAATACATCTAGAAGCCTTTTTAATTAAAAAATTAAAAAATAAAAAATTTCTAAATATTTTTTATAAAAATTTAATTTAACATGTTAAAATATTTAAAAAAAGTTTTAATTTAACATGTTAAAATATTTTAAAAAATTTAATTTAACATGTTAAAATATATTCTAAAAAATGTTTTGGAATAAATACTTCTAGAAGCCTTTTTAAAAAAAATTCAAAAATAATGTTTTTTTTTTAAAACAGTTAATAAAAGGTAAAAAAAATTACAAATTGAGAACCATGTATTTAACATGTTAAATATATTATAAAAAAATAGATTTAACGGTAAAAACAATTAAAAACCAAGGAACAATGTATTTAGCATTTTAAATATTTAACATGTTAAATATATTGTTTTTTTTCACAAAATGCATAAAACACTTAAATAAACGGTAAAAAAATTAAAAACCAAGGAACAAGGTATTTAGCATTTTAAATATTTTATAAAAATTTAATTTAACATGTTAAAATATATTCTAAAAAAAGTTTTGGAATAAATACATCTAGAAGCCTTTTTAATAAAAACAATTCAAAAATAAATAATTTCTAAATTTTTTTTTTATAAAAATTTAATTTAACATGTTAAAATATTTTATAAAAATTTAATTTAACATGTTAAAATATAATCTAAAAAATGTTTTGGAATAAATACATCTAGAAGCCTTTTTAATAAAAAATTCAAAAATAAATAATTTCTAAAATTTTTTTCATAAAAATTTAATTTAACATGTTAAAATATTTTAGAAAAATTTAATTTAACATGTTAAAATATTTTATAAAAAATTAATTTAACATGTTAAAATATATTCTAAAAAAATTTAATTTAACACGTTAAAATATATTATAAAAAAAGTTTTGGAATAAATACATGTGGAAACCTTTTTAATAAAAAAATTCAAAAATAAAAAAATTAATTTAACATGTTTTTAAAATTTAATTTTAAAAACAGTTGATAAAAGGTAAAAAAAATTACAAATTGAGAACCATATATTTAACATGTTAATTATATTATAAAAAATAGATTTAACATGTTACTTGAAGCAAATAAACGGTAAAAAAATAAAAAAAAATTAAAAACCAAGGAACAATGTATTTAGCAATTTTAATATTTAACATGTTAAATATATTGTTTTTTTCAAAAAATTCATAAAACACTTAAATGCACGGTAAAAAAAATTAAAAACCAAGGAACA
This sequence comes from Helianthus annuus, assembly GCF_002127325.2. Taxonomy (NCBI): domain Eukaryota; kingdom Viridiplantae; phylum Streptophyta; class Magnoliopsida; order Asterales; family Asteraceae; genus Helianthus; species Helianthus annuus. Next base: position 151,536,919 of record NC_035448.2, read on the forward strand.
ATGTATTTAGCATTTTAAATATTTTATAAAAATTTAATTTAACATATTAAAAATTCTAAAAATGCTTAAAACACACTAACATAAAAGGTAAAAAAAATAACGAAACCGAGGAACCATGTTAAATATATAATAAAAATTCAATTTAACATGTTAAAAATTAATTTTTTCAATATCACTTTTTGGTCTTTTGCATATAAATCTATCTAGAAGCCTTTTTAATTAAAAACTTCAAAAAATGCTCAACAGCCAGTTAATAAAAAATTTACAAACTGGAGAACCATGTATTTAACATATTAAATAAATTATAAAAATAAATTTAACATGTTAAAAATCATTTTTTCAAAAAACGTTTTGGAGCTTTTACATATAATACATCTAGAAGCCTTTTTATAAAAAAAAAAAGTCAAAAGCTTATAAAATTAAAAAAACAATTAAATAAAACGTAAAAATTTACAAAACCAGGGAACCATGTATTTAATATATGAAATATATTATAAAAATTTAATTTAACATTGTTAACAATTAATTTTTTCAAAAGAGAAAATTCAAAGCTTTTGCGTATAAATATATCTAGAAGCCCTTTTAATTAAAAAAATCAAAAAATGCTTAAAAACACAATAACATAAAAGGTAAAAAAACTACAAAAATAATTTTTTAGTACAATGGTATCTACATATCTTTATATACAAAAGCTCCGAATTTTTTAAATAAAAAACAGTTTATTTGAAGTAGAGGTAGAAACGGAAACAAAACAAAAGGCGGCCCAAGAAGCTCAAGCCACCAGTTGGGGTGTAAACGAGCCGGGCCAAGGCCGAACTCGACTGAGCTCGGCTCGGTTCGAGCCTACTTATTTGAGCTCGAGCTCGGCTCGCGAGTAAAACCCAAAGCTCGAGCTCGGATCAAGCTATTTTGGGAACAACATCAAAGTTAAAAGTTCGGCTCGCCAATGTGATCATCACTATTATTATTATTATATTGTATATAAAAAATAAAATGGTGTTTGGGCTCGTTTAGGCACACGAGCCTAAACGAGCTTTGTATTTCAGGCTCGGGCTCGCTAAAGCTCGGCCTTTTCGAGCTTTTAACCAAGCCGATATCGAGTAGCTCTCAAGCTTCTGAGCAGCTTGCCTGTTACGTTCGGTCTAGAACAATGCACTTCGGTTGATATATACACCATTTAAAAGCACTCTTTTCGGTTCAATCCAGGTGTCATATCCTAGTTCCTGAAATCAGATTTGGTTGATATATGCACCCTTTAAAAAGGTTAGATTTTCATTTAATGCAGTTGATAAACGGTGTGATATGGAGTTGGATAAGACGGACCCAACCTTGTGGCTTAAGTTAAGAGGCAGCAACAGATGAGTATATCAAATAGTAGCTACCTTGTCATTAGTAGCAGCTCTATGTATTTTGAACCGTGTTATGGGCAGTCAAATATATTAGTATACCTGGGGATATGTTCTCTAATTGTTTCACTAATGGTAGATTCATAATGTAATTCTTTTTTATTAAATGTACTTATGATTTTCAGTCGGGGTATCAATCGTGTCAGGTTGACAGGTTGAATCGCTATACCCAAACACAACCCATTACTTATTCATGTAACATGTACATCACTCGTTTAAACTTTATACTCTTTTATTTAATAGTTTTATTAAAAACTAGGTTCAAGTTTTTAAATTTTTCAGAACATGTTTTAAATAGTTTACTACGAAAACCACATAATTCTTCGCATAGAAGATATACCATGAGTTTGACCAAACATGTTTAAATAAGTTTTGTATAAAAACTTTAACATGTTAAATGAGAGTTTACATTAATCAATTAGGTTCAATTCAACTTTATTTGAACAAATTATGTATTAAATTTCGGATAAGAGTTCAAAATATTAAAATAAGTTTCGTGTGGAGTCTACGCGAGCTGAAAATACTAAAACAAATAAATTGAACATGTTAAATGAGTATTTTTATAAATCAATTAAACACAATTCGACTTTTTTGACCAAACATGTTAAATATATCATATAAAATTAATTTAATATGTTCAAATTTTTTTTGGCTCTTTTGCATATAAATACTATCAAAACCTTTTTAACAAAAAAAGTCAAAACACTTCAAAAACGGTAATAAATTACTTTTTACAAAAATGTTTTTTATTAGAATGGCTTCAACACATCTTTATATGCAATTTTTTTTTTCTAAAATAGTGAACAATGGTTGGGTTCAATGGGGAACACCAAAAATGTGGGAACCACGAAACCAGTTCTTGAACGTGATAAATATGTCATGCAAAATTCATTTTATTAATTTTCGGCTCTTTTTCATGTAAATACATGCAAAAGCCTCCAAAAATTAAAAACTGAGATTATGGTTAAAAAATACTTTAAAACATGTAACAATTTTTTTTTCAAAAATGTTTTTTTATTAGAATAGACTCGATTCAACTTCGTTTAACACGTTAATTGAGCGTTTGCAGTGATTAACTAGACTCGATTCGACTTCGTTTGACCAAACATAAGATAAACTTTAACATGTTAAATGAAAGATTGCATTATATTACTAATTTCGATTCAACATTATTTGACCAAATTATATATAAAATTTCAGACTATAGTTCAAAATATTAAAATAAAGTATTGTGTGGAGTCTATGCAGAGCTCAAAATATTGAAATAAATAATTTATCATGTTAAATGAACTTTTGAATTGATCAGCTAAACTAAACTCGATTCGACTTTATTTGAACAGACATGTTAAAGTGAGTTTTGTATGAGTTTGCATTATATTACTAGGTTCCATTCAACTTTATTTGAACAAATTATATATAAAATTTCGGATTATAGTTTAAAATATTAAAATAAAGTTCTGTGTGAAGTCTTTGCGGGGCTCAAAATATTGAAATAAATAATTTAACATGTTAAATGAACATTTGAATTGGTCAACTAAACTAAACTCGATTCGACTTTATTTGAACAAACATGTTAAAATAAGTTTTGTACGATAAACTTTAACATGTTAATTGAGAGTTGGCATTATATTACTAGGTTCTATTCAACTTTATTTGACCAAATTATATATAAAATTTCGGATTAAAGTTCAAAATATTAAAATAAAGTATTGTGTGGAGTCTATGTGGGGATCAAAATATTGAAATAAATAATTTAACATGTTAAATTAACATTTGAATTGATCAACTAAACTAAATTCGATTCGACTTTATTTGAACAAACTTGTTAAAGTAAGTTGTGTGATTAACTTTAACATGTTAAATGAAAGTTTTCATTGATGAACTAGGTTCTGTATATTAATTTTCGAATTAGAGTGAAAGATATTAAAATAAAACTATTGTGTGAAGTCTATAAAATATTAAATAAATAAATTTTAACATGTTAAATGAGCGTTTGCAGTGATCATCTAGACTTGATTCGACTTTGTTTGAACAAACATGTTAAAAAAAGTTTTGTACAATAAACTTTAACATGTTAAATGAAAGTTTGCATTAAATTATTAGGTTCGATTCAACCTATATTTGACCAAATTATATATAAAATTTCTGATTTTAGTTCAAAATAATGAAATAAAGTTTTGTGTGGAGCCTATGTTGGGCTCAAAATATTAAAATAAATAATTTAACATGTTAAATGAACATTTAAATTGATCAACTAAACAAAACTCAATTCGATTTTATTTGAACAATATGTTAAAGTAAGTTTTGTACGATAAATTTTAACATGTTAAATGAGAGTTTGCATTGATAAACTAGGTTGGATTCAACTTATTATATCATATCATATATTAAATTTCGGATTTGATTGAAAAATAATAAAATAAAATTTTGTATGAAGTCTATGCGAGAACAAAATATTGAAAAAATAAATTTTAACATGTTAAATGAGTGTTTATAGTGATCAACTAGACTCGATTCAACATTGTTTGAACAAACATGTTAAAAAAGTTTAGTACGATAAACTTTAACATGTTAAATGAAATTTTGCATTAAATTGCTAGGTTCGATTCAACTTTATTTGACCAAATTATATATCAAATTTCCGATTATAGTTCAAAATATTAAAATAAACTTTTGTATGAAATCTATGCGAGCACAAAATATGAAAAAAAAAATTTAACATGTTAAATGTTAAATGAGTGTTTGCAATGATCAACTAGACTCAATTCGACTTTATTTGACCAAACATGTTAAAAAAGGTTTGTATGATAAACTTTAACATGTTAAATGAATGTTTGCATTAAATTACTAGGTTCGATTCAAATTTATATGACCAACTTATATATAAAATTTCCGATTGTAGTTAAACATATTAAAATAAATTTTTGTGTGGAGCCTATGTTGGGCTCAAAATATTGAAATAAATAATTTAACATGTTAAATGAACATTTGAATTGATTACCTAAACTAAACTAAATTCGATTCGACTTTATTTGAACAAACATGTTAAAGTAAGTTTTGTACGATAAAACTTTAACATGTTAAATGAGAGTTTGCATTGATAAACTAGATTCGATTCAACTTATTATATCAGATCATATATTAAATTTCGGATTAGAGTGAAAAATATTAAAATAAACTTTTGTATGAAGTCTCTAGTCTCTGCGAGCACAAAATATTGATAAAAAATAAATTTTAACATGTTAAATGAGCGTTTGAAGTGATCAACTAGACTCGATTCTACTTTGTTTAACCAAACATGTTAAAAAAAGTTTTGTATGATAAACTTTAACATGTTACATGAAATTTTGCATTAAATTAATAGGTTCGATTCAACTTTATTTGACCAAATTATATATAAGATTCTCTATTATAGTTCAAAATATAAAAATAAAGTTTTGTGTGGAGCCTATATTGGGCTCAAAATATTGAAATATATAATTTCACATGTTAAATGAACATTTGACTTGAACAACTAAACTAAACTCTATTCTACTTTATTTGAACAAACTTGTTAAAGTTAGTTTTGTACGATAAACTTTAACATGTTAAAAGAGTGTTTGCATTGATGAACTAGGTTTGGTTCAACTTATTATATTAGATTATATATTAAATTTTGGATTAGAGTGGAAAATATTGAAATAAAATTTTTTATGAAGTCTATTGTGGAATAAGTGCAAATGGGATCTCAAGAGACTGAAGAACATTAAGCCATTCATCTAACACATCTAACGAAGCTTCCGATTTAATAAAAACAAGCGCTACAATCATAGTTGGCACAATCGCACAACTTCGAGTAATCAAAGCCCTCATGTATAGTAGGTCTTCAAGAAACACATTAAAGAGTTGTTAATGTGTTAATGGTAGTGCATAAAAAGCACTTTCTCAATCCCAAAACAAATATCAGGTTTTGACAAGATACATAGATTAACAAAAGTGTTTTGACTATTAGTGAAATATAAGCTAGCAGTGACAAAAGTGAGGACCAAAACAATTGTAATAAAAAAAAATCCCAACATATCTATGTTTGGAACACTATCCACTATCGTAATCCATCGCAATAAAAACCGGCGGACGTAAGTATTCAAGACATTCATCCGATCTCTCAACAATGGTATAAATTCCTTGATGCTGATAAAAAAGCATAAAACTTCATAAAAACTTCAATAAAAAATAAAATTACAAGCTAACATAAAACCAAAGATAGTCACCTGAACTGGACACTCTCTGTAACAATGTCCTGTATCGCAAAAGGTAAAGCAATAATTCGTTAGTTAGAGGCAACATAAGACATGGTCAACAGTTATAACATATGATGAGAACGCTTGCCTTCATAAGTCTATCAAAAATGTGGGCAACACTTTGTGTATTGGGATCCGAGTCAATTGAAAACTTGCACAACGCATCTAATATCTTGTTAAAGTGGAAAATGAACTCTCTTCTAACAACCTACAAAAGGCATGAGATTAGCTGAGATGTTCTATATCAAGAAAGCTTGATTAATGAAGTTTGAATTCATTCTCATCTTTACTATTGTATAAAGCTTCACAAGAATACTGATGAACTCTGGTAGTGGAATTTGTTGACAGTTTTTTTTTAGTAACAGAGAAAAATGAGCATAAATATTACTAAATTAGCGAGTAAAATGATGCAACGTTCATATCCACTAGTAATTTTTATGTAAGCAAGAATATATAAAATAAAAGAAGGAATTCTAGCATCAAGTTATGTAAAATATGCTTTTCATAAGATGACAATATCTTCTTTTGGTGAAAAAAAAAACAAATTGTATTGATATATAAACAGATCTAACTGCAAATTTTTGATCCTTCAAATTCTTAAGTTTGACCTCCACTTTTCTAATGTTTGTCTCTAATTGATGGATTAAAAAGAAAACAAGGGAAACAATAAGAAGGAGCTATTCTTAGTAGCAACATGGAGATTATACCAAAGCATACATCTACTTATATGGGTGAGATTGATGGAACAATGTCCTTAGTTCAAAGACTCAATCAGAAATATGACAATCAGATAACCATATCCTTAAGTCATATACTGCCTCTTCACAAACAAAATTTCGACAACAAGACAACCCTTTCCTTATTTCAAAACTCAATCAGAAAAGCAAAAAAACATTTTACTATATAAGAGTATAAGAATCAATGGACTGTTAGCTTTGTAAATGTAGCATGCTATTTCTGACCTAATTAAGCTACAATGAAACTAGAATCATGTGACGACGCGTAGAACTGTTGTAGATAACATAAACAGATACAATCAGATAAACAAAATCATGAAATCTACCTTCGCTGAATTTCCGATCAGATGTAACCTAACTTTGGAATTCTCACCAGCGAGAAACGGGTCCGATATCATCTCAGATTCCTATGAACTCGATTCATGCTAGCAGCGACGACGTCGACGAGATCTGCTAACACCGACAGTGATGAGGAATTACGCCGGCGATTGGCATCCATTTTCCAGACGACGGTTGTGAAATCCAGATGAATTCAACATTAATACACTTTAAAATACAATTCAAAATGAGGCATTATTACATACAACATCGATAAAACCATCAGGCATTTTCAGAGCATCATAATAAACTTAAAATCAAATCACACACACTCACCTATCAAAGTTAAGTTAACTGCAATCAGAATAATGATATTACACACAACTGAATCAACTTAGAAGCAAAATCTGGTATGTTGTATCTGATATAACCAGATAAATTATTCAGCTTAACATGTTAAATAATTACAAACTTACATGTCATATATATAATTATTTCAAATAAATATCTACTATTAAAAATTAACTTCAATTTCAAAAAAAAATATAGTTATTTATAGTTAATGGCAAGATCTAACCTAGATAACATGAAGAGAGCTTTATCATAATTAAAAACACAATTTAGATGATGTATTCCTAATAGCAAACCACTAAAACATACAGATCTGACGAAAAACAACAAAAAGCATTTGCAATGAAAAGAAAAATGAAATTACACACAACTGAATCAAGTTAAGAGCAAAATCTAGAAGTTAGATCGCAAAGAACCGATAAAAAGAATGAAACGTACAGAAATTATAGAGATTAAATCTTACAGAGATGATGCTAGGGCTTCTATTCAGTCGGAGTGGTTGTTTCTGGCAGTGTTTGATGTTAGCTTTTGCCGATGCTGGTGGCGTACGGCGGTGGCGGTGGCGGAGGTGGTGGTGGAGATGGTGGCAGCGTCGGCGGTGGTTGAGAGAAGCTAGGGTTTAAAAGTGGGATGTAATTCTGTTTGAAACACTGTGTTAATTATTAGATATTTTTTGGACAAAAATGCCCCTGTTCCCTGGTTCCCCACTTTTTTAGTGTTCCCCAATGAACCCTCCCCTATATACATATATATATATATATATATATATATATATATATATATAAGAACGCTAAATATTGTGAGAATTGTGAGAACGAATAAAAAAACCATAAGAACTTCAAAAATAGTTCAAATTCAAAATTTCTTTTTACACTTGTCATTATTATCCGAATAAAATGTTAGAAATTTAATTTACACGTTTAAATTTACGTGAATTCGTAAATATGGAAAATTTACACATGTGTAAGTTTGTCATTTACACATGTGTAAATTTGTTATATTTACACATGTGGCAAAAATCTAATATTAAGACTGATTTTAAGAGGAGAAATGAATTACTTGATGTTGTAAATTCTTTTTTTATGTTATATTTTAATTTCAATGAGGGTTGTATTAAAACATGGTTTTGATTGGTGTTCTCATTTGTTCCCACGATTCTCGCAATATTTAGCGTTCTCAAGATAACCCCCCCCCTATATATATACACACACATATATGTGTGTGTGTATATTAAAAGCTTTCTAAGTAAAATAAATCAAATAATAAAGCAAAACATTTTAAATAAAATTTAGATATATTCACCAATCAATCTTATGTTGACCAAAAACCTTTTTACGCATGATGTAGGTACATGACTTGAGAGAGTTTGAAGTTGAAGACACGTAGGAGGTTCCTTAGTAATAAATGGGATCCTTAGACTTAGTCTATAGTTGATTAGATACCTTAGGTTACTTATGTGCTTAATTGATTAAATTTTCTTAGCTTATAAACACTAATGTCACATACAAATGCATGTGAGCACTTTAATTGTTATATGTTAAGTGTTATATGCTTTACATAACAACATGTGATTTATTATTAAACTAGAATCTATTATTTCTTTTTCTATGTCACCTATGTACACGCACATTGTGCTATATACGAATATTCGATATTCTAATTCTTATTTCTACTTAAAGTCTTGAATCGACTTTTCTTGTAATGCATTTCAATTATTCTTGGATTTGATTTAGTTTTGGATTCCAAGTTTCAATTAATATTTCATTCTCGTCAAAGTGAGCTTTTCAATTAATATTTCATTCTCGTCAAAGTGAGCTTTTCAATTAATATTTCATTCTCAGCAAAGATCCATAGAAAAGAAAGCCATTCTTGCTAGGACCAAAAATCTGATTGAATTTCATGGATATAGTATGTTTGAGATAGGAAACTGATTCAATATATAAATGTTAATTAGTCGACACAGATTCATAAATATCCAAAGAGTTTCAATCAATATTTAAGCACGGGAGATCACATCTATGATCTCCTCTCAAACACACACGCTTAATCACTCTAAAAAAAGATCAGACTCTCAAGGTTCTAAAAGGTTATGAGCAATTTCAAGTGATTGGGTTTATATAGGTGCTTGATTTAATCACTAAGGGATGTCCTTAGTGACTGAGCTCAATCACTAAACCATGACTCAGTTGTTTACATCTCCAAACAATTGAGCCTCATTCAATTACAAACTTTAACAAAAATTAACATATTAAGAACACGACTACACCAAGCCTATTCGCAAAAGCGACATCCTGCAACTTCAGAGTCACGCGTCTAATGATGACAATCTACTTTTGTCAACAAATTTCCCCTTGATCGATGCCTCAGGTATGTAGAAACTTTGACTCGAGTTTTTGTAGCAAAAACCAAGTCCTATTGTTCCGAAAATGATTATAGTTGTTCAACTGTTTGCAACAAGTCCCTAGTTTGTCTCGAACATAGTTAAACATTCATATGCACCATAATGACATGCTCCTTTGAATAATGACAGCAATCTTCTTGAAAGTTAACAAACTTGAAACCCAACACTGTAGCTTCTTCATCTCAATGGAAATCCCATTTACATTCGATTTAATGCAACATCTGCGTTGTTTGATCCGCTGATCATTAAAACCCAATAGACAATGGATAGAAACTTTGAACACTACACTGAAAAACATTTAATACGTCAAAGCTCACAAAAACTTGAAATCCCATTTTGTTTTACTAGGACTGTGAGTCGAAAGTGTTTACATCACTAGAACATCCAGCTCATCAATAATGAAACTCCATAGAACATCCTTGATCTACTAGGACTGTGAGTCGAAAGTGTTTACATCACTAGAACTTCATTTTTTGATAAACAAAAAAGACAATCTGGACAAACACGCAATCCTTTACTGGATCTTTATGTCAAACCACCCGAATACTATTGCAATAACACCTGACTTTCCCAAGAATTAAATAATTTTCGAAGTTTTTATTCCCTCTAATTGTTGGTAAATTCACACCTCATCAAAATCAAATGCAAAAAATTTGTTTTTGGCCCATAATAGTCACATCACCAATCCAGAACAACGATCATCTACTAATGAATGATTCACCAATACCTGGCATATGCTCCGGATCTCGTGAGCAATCTTCAATAACACATATCTGCGTCATCACAAACTGATCCAACACATTCCTAAACAACTAAATTCGACGCTGAAAACCGAATTCGTAAATTCCTGAAAATATGTTCCAAAAACTTTTCACAACATCATCCCCTTATATGTATTTTCTGATTTTTTATGAAAATGATTGCGTCTTGGTAAGAACACGGTGGAACAAAAATCGAAACAAATCGGCTGAAAATAACATCTATCTTCACAATCTTCATCCTCACTTAAATGATTGAGCGAAAAAGTAAACGATTAAGCAATAGTCAAACTATTAAACCCATAGTCAAATGATTGAACACAATCACTAACTTCTGAAATGAATGAGTCAATCATTGAAATCCTTAAACAATTGGACTCAATCGCCAATACTCTCAAACAATTGAACTTGGTCACTAAAACTCTCAAACGAATGAGCTCAATCACTAAAACTCTCAAATGAATGAGCTCAATCGCTAAAATTACTTAGCGATTGAGTCTTAATGACTATCGTGTTGGGGATGAGAACTCATGTTTTCAGCGGAAGTTTTAGACATGGATACATTCATGTTCATGATTGATTGGAACGAATGAATGTCTAGGAATGAAAATGCGAATGCTGAAAGTTCAAACAGAACAAATGGACAATTCAAGTATAACTGAAAATGTCTTGGTACCGGACATTGATTCCGGTGACATCAATTTATACTAAAACGTTTTGGCGGTTCGGGAATTTGGCGGGTAACTGTCCATTACAGTTATTTGAAAAGCTTTCCCGCTTATCCCTTGATTATTACATAAACTTATCATTAACTAACCTTATAAGTGTTTCTAAATATATAAGTATATCCTAATAACATATAAACCATAAACATAACTAGTTTAATAAATCTAACATAACCCCCCTTAAACTAGGTTATGTTTACGAGCTTGATCCAGTACGCTTCGATTTGCTTCATCCATTGCCCATTTTGCATAGTTGAAATTAAAACGCTTCCTTCGCTTTCCTTTATTCCAGTCTTCATCGTCAACTCCTGCAAATAAGGCAACAGATTCCATTTCGACCGCATTTTGTTTGGCAACTCCTGCATTCTTCGAACCTTCTTGATGACCACTGGTGGATGTTCCTTCTTCCAGAACTGTCTTCTTGTCCTGCATATTCTGTTGAACATGTTTGAAATTGTAGTAATATTCTAAGACGTCAAGATATGCGGCATATGTGGCTCTCATGTAGTCACCATCTTCATAATTGAATCCCATATCTTTGGCTATTGCAGGCCAAGTGTTCTCGGTTGTTATATTTGGATAACCACCGTCCATGGCCACGAGTAGATACAAACTCAGTAGATTAACTTTCCTCATATATGAATCCATTGGCAGAACCTGTCTAGTTCTTATTCCCATGTAATTGAACAAGAACCATTTAACCAATTCCTCAAATTTTGAATCAAGTATATGTTTATACTTGATGACAAAATCTCGATCGTCCAACATGTGACACCTGTGTCACTGTGACCGTCAAACAAATGCCAAACCAATGAAATTTTGTATTTCATACTTGGGAATTGTGAAAATATGTGTATCATTTGCACATATCAATTCTTGTTCGATTTCGGGCTTTAAATCGCTTTCTGGAAGGTTATACGCGATCTGATGCGTAAATATAACCAGTTTAATACAACAAACACTCCGGAATAGTGACATAGACTTAACATACCTTAAATAACCTTTACATAACTTAGAAATAAGTTTTGGATGGTTTGGTATGCCGAAATCAAGTTTATTCGACCGCAGGGACTATTTGTGTCAAACTGCGAAACTATACCGATTCGTATGGTGTCGAACAGTCCGGAACTTGATCATAAGTTAAACATACCATATATAACCTAAACATGGCTTAGAAATAAGCTTTGATAGGTTCGGTGTGCGAAAACATGCTTATATGATCTTACAGGGACTAAAAGTGTCATAAACGGCGTAAGTTTGCATTTTCGCGCACATCTTACGTTCTGGACACATCTGGACATCCAAAATTTTTGTACACACTAAAATATTTTTGTTTTAGTGATCGCCATGCAAAAATTCCATTCGTCGCTTAATTTGGATCGTTTTCGCGTCCGTTCGAGTTTCGTCGTAAATAACCGAACAACGTGACCGTACGACCAAACGAACCGACATCCGAGATATTTTTGAGCATGTTTTGAGTCCCCTATGCTTTAACTTCATTTTAGAGCCTTGAAATGAGGTTAACGGGGTTTAAACGCATCGAAAAAGGCTTTAAACACGTGCAGGGACCATTTCTGTCAATTTTGAAACTTTGCTGAACCTGATACATGCTAGCGTAGCGCGAGCCCTAAGGCCTATGCCCTAGCGCTACGCGAGTGCCTCATCTGGGCAGAATGTGTGTTTTCAGCAACAGTTTGTAATTTCAGGGGCCAAACTTGCAATTTCTTTGTGTGGTAACCAAGTTACCACCTCTCCAAGGCTTTGCACCTGCTCCTAACACTTGTATGGATGAGATTTATTCCTTAATGGCTAAACAAACCACTTGTGATGATCCTAGAGCATCACCACAAGTATAAATAGCCCATCCATTTCATTCATTCCTTGCTCATTCTTCTCATTCTTCTCTTCACATCTGCTTTGGAGCTCTCTCTCAAGCATTTGGGACTTTGTCTTCTTGTAGAAAAGATAGCAAGGACCTTAAGTGAGCTTCTTTCATTCTTTTTCTTGCTTTTTCCTTATGTAGTGCAGAAAGTCAAACAGTTTGGCCAACAGTTTGACTTTCGGTTTTGACCATCAATTGGTCAAGTCAAAGTTCAATTGAACTTTGAAACGTGATTGTAATCACGATAGTTATAATCCTTCGCGATTATAACCGCTGATTACCACGTTATCTAGTTGTAGTGTCGAGTCAAAGTTTCGGTCAAAATGCGTTTTAGCACGCATTTTGCCTCGGAACTACTTTAGGGTATCAAAACACTTTGTTTTGATACCAAATCAGTAGGTTAGACATGTTTTGACATGTCTAACACGACACTATTAGTTTGTGCTTGTTTAGGGTCGTGAGGTAAGCGGTCTAAACCACCGCTTAGCCTTTCGAACCCGACCCGTTTGGTCGATCTTTAGGATCCGACCAAGCTTAGTTAGTGATCATAGTTGCATAGGGAATAACCACTGAGGTTATACCTTATGATCACATAGGATTGGTTAGTCATTTGCTTGTTAGCTTGTATGCCCATAGGAAATGACCAAAATGCCATTTTGAAGCTAAAATCCGTATTTTTGCCTATGTGAACATATTTTTGACAAGTAATCTGATTTAGTAACATGTTTAGGGATAATTGGGCATGTAAGACTTGGCATAGCACATAGTTAACCATCCGAACATAGTTTTACGCTAACGACGCCTTATAGTAGCTTATGTTACCATAACGTGTCGAAACGGGTCAAAAGCACTTAGGTAGGCCTTTCAATCAGAATGTAGGGTCTATTAAATCATACCATATGAGTTCAATTACTCATTTGATTTATAGAACCTCATTCTATCCTATCTCCCGATTTAGGTCCGGTTATTTACATAGTTACCTATATAGGGTGCCGTTTGATTCCCTAATCACTCTAGCTTTGCTTGGTTGTTGTTCAAGACTTCTAAGCACCCTCAGGTGAGTACATAGTCCCCTCTTTTACTGTTTTCAAACTGTTTTGGGGTGGAATACATGTGCCTACTTGATACTTTCATGTTTCCCATGTTTTTATATCATATACTTACTATGTTCAATAGTACATTATTAGTACACGATTTCATTATGTTTTGCTATGTATGTTCACTTAACATGCTAGCACATTGATTTCCATATACTTCATTTTGTCGCATATGCTCATCCAGCATATGGACACATTGTTTTACATTTTGAACCGTTGTAACCATTTGATCATATGAACCGTTGGTAACCATTTGACTATGTGAACCGTTAGTAACCGTTGATTATGTGAACCGTTTGTAACCGTTGACTAGATGATCCGTTGGATTATGTGAACCGTTTGTAACCGTTGATTGACACGAACTGTTTGAATCTGTTTGAACCGTTGGGTTAGGGAAGTGATTAGGTAACGGGGCGGGTATAATGTGTTAAAAGCATGGTGGATACGCCGCTGGTACTTCCTATATATAAGTGCTTTTAATATTTTATACATCGTTGCATTGTCTAGATCACTTGGGCAATGGTAAACAAAACAAAGTTGTAATACAAGGTTTTTCCCAACAATATATTATACTATTCGAGTTTTTATTCCATAAACGATTTACAAATCTGGATTTAATTAAACAAATGTTTTGGGGTTAAGAATCATGGCTACGAGATTTTTATAAATTATAACCAATTTGATTTGAGTTGGTTATTTATGTCGCAATACTATACTTTTCAAAACAAGGTTTTTTTTAAATAAGTATTGCAATATGTAAAACGAGCCATGAATCTGAAACTCATACAAAACCTATGTACTCGCCGGCATTTTTATGCTGACGTACCTATTTTCACATGTGTTTCAGGTACATTAGTTGATGGCATTTGATGATGATATTGGTGTATTCTCACATAGGAATGGACAAGGCCTTAGCGACTTTAAAACTTGGAGGATAATAGTTGTATTTATCTAATTTGTATCAAAACATTTAGTTCAATAATTCAATAAAACGAAACTATTTATTCCATGGTTGTGAAACAATGATTCTGTTACAACACTCCCCGACGTTTCCGCCACGTTTTGTTGTTTTACGTGGTCGGGGTGTGACAGAAAAGTTGGTATCAGAGCCAATGGTTATAGGGAATTAGGTTATTAGTAATGCTTTGACCTAGACTATAACCTTCCTAGGACCCTAACGCGAGTTTACTTGCGTTTAGTCATAAAACAATACCGTCACTTATCCTTAAGTGACAACCACAATAAGAACATAAATTGATCTGCCTTGAAAACTAATCATCTGTTCTAGGATGATTTATTATATGGTTTTGAACCCATCCAGTTTGACTCATATTTGGCTTAGTGCCTCTTGAGTTTTCAAACTCGTCAAAGTTTGGGTCTAAATAATGTGAACACGTGCAAACTGGAAGAGTGGATGCCTGTACCCTAGGTCTTCTGTCTAAGGCTAGAGTGTTCGTACAAATCCGCAGTATCGGACCAGTCACTCTTACCTGGGAACTCTTGGGGTGAGTGTCCACTTATAGGCAAGCATGTCTTCGCGATACATTATATTGAACCGCTTACTTTGATTAGTCACTGTCTCATTTGTTTGCCTTTGGTAACAAACAAATGGTCGCAATCTTCATACATTGTCATTCTCTTTTGACTATCTTTCGTTTGTTTCCTCCTATGCCTTCCATTGTCTTCAAGATGCCTCTTCATCGCAACAACACTCAAATGTCCGAACTAGGTGCTGCAGTTACCCAGCAAATAGGCGTCATACTTCAGAGGACCGTTGATTTAGCTATCACCATGACTCGCCTCAGGGATGAAACCGTGCAAGGGAACTGCTCCTTGGTGCAATCAATGCTACCGTCATCACCCAAATCAAATACCCTGTTTCAAATGTACCCACGGTGGACGATGGGGACATTTGGTTAACATCTGCCGCTTTGCGATCCAAAGCAAAGTTGTTACCAATCCTGCTGCTACTCAACCTTCAAATTCTGCTTCATATGTCGCCTTGGCATATCTAGTGCCTCAACCTCATGAACTTTCTACCTTGTGTATCGACGTAAGCACGCCTAGTGCAAGGTGTCGGAACACCTCTCGTTACACAAATTCCAAAATCCATGTAGGATCTTTCTATCCTCATAATTAGATCCTTGTGGATGGGTATCGTTCATCGGAGCCCTTAATTGAATTCTTTGTATGATTCAATACGTACATTACAATTCAATAAGGACAAAGCCGAATTCCTATTAAGATTTTCCTATCTTCATAGATAGATTCTTGAAAATGATTAAAGTGCCAAATGAAATCCACGGATTGGATTCCTGGTATGCTTTAAGTATCCGCGTTCAAAGATAACAATTTAAAGGCCAAATTAAACAATTATGTGATTATATGCTTATGTTCTCCCTTTTATGTTTTTGTGATCCAATTTTGTTATCCAAATCCTCGTAGAATCTTCCATATCTTCGTATAAGGGATTCATAGTAGGATATCCAAAGGTACTATCTTAAATCCTTAATGGACTTCTACGTTGGAGTTGAGTCCCTTGGGTTATGAAGTACTATTCCATAATTAGACCCCTTGAGTGGTCTAGTTAAACAGATTGATCCAAAATTCTGGTTAGGAATATCATGTGATGATATAGCTGAAAAGACTCCTTGAGTGGTCTAATTAAAGAGATCTTTTGTTGATCTAATTAAAAGGACCCTATGGTAGTCTAGCCACACTCATCACAAGTTTGATTTTTCTTCCCCTACACATTATGAAATGAACTGTGCAAACTGTGCAAGGAATTACGTAATTATGGAGGCCTACATAATTATGGAATTTACTGCACAGAAACCACAGCGAGTTTTGTCATGTGCCTTGAGTGAACCTTGTTCATTTCCAATTCTGATGAAGCACCCGTTGAAGAAAAATGAACTAGCTACTCATTTTTCACTTCTGAAAGAATATCCGTTGATGGAAATGAATATCCGTTTGTTTAATCCTTCATTTCCGTTCTGAAGAAGAATCCGTTGAAGAAAATGGATCAACCATTCATTTTCGCTTCTGAAGAATATCCGTTAATGGAAATGAATATCCGTTTGTTTAATCCTTCATTTCCATTCTGATGAAGAATCCGTTGAGGAAAATGGATCATCCATTCATTTTCGCTTCTGAAGAATATCCGTTGAAGGAAATGAATATCCGTTTGAATATCCTTTTCATTTCTGTTCTGATGAAGAATCCGTTGAGGAAAATGGATCATCCATTCATTTTCGCTTCTGAAGAATATCCGTTGAAGGAAATGAATATCCGTTTGAATATCCTTTTCATTTCTGAATCTGAGGAAGCATCTGTTGAAAATGGATCATCCATTCATTTTCGCTTCTGAAGAATATCCGTTGAAGGAAATGAATATCCGTCTGATTATCCTTTTCATTTCCGTTTCTGAGGAAACATCTGTTGAAAATGACTCCGTCTGTTCATTTTCATTTCTGAAGAATGTCCGTTAAGGAAATGATAGGATTATGCTTTGCATATCTCTAGGGGTTATTTGACACAAAGTCACAGACAGACTCCTACGAATAAATTTCGGGACGAAATTTCCTAAAGTAGGGGAGACTGTGACACCTGTGTCACTGTGACCGTCAAACAAATGCCAAACCAATGAAATTTTGTATTTCATACTTGGGAATTGTGAAAATATGTGTATCATTTGCACATATCAATTCTTGTTCGATTTCGGGCTTTAAATCGCTTTCTGGAAGGTTATACGCGATCTGATGCGTAAATATAACCAGTTTAATACAACAAACACTCCGGAATAGTGACATAGACTTAACATACCTTAAATAACCTTTACATAACTTAGAAATAAGTTTTGGATGGTTTGGTATGCCGAAATCAAGTTTATTCGACCGCAGGGACTATTTGTGTCAAACTGCGAAACTATACCGATTCGTATGGTGTCGAACAGTCCGGAACTTGATCATAAGTTAAACATACCATATATAACCTAAACATGGCTTAGAAATAAGCTTTGATAGGTTCGGTGTGCGAAAACATGCTTATATGATCTTACAGGGACTAAAAGTGTCATAAACGGCGTAAGTTTGCATTTTCGCGCACATCTTACGTTCTGGACACATCTGGACATCCAAAATTTTTGTACACACTAAAATATTTTTGTTTTAGTGATCGCCATGCAAAAATTCCATTCGTCGCTTAATTTGGATCGTTTTCGCGTCCGTTCGAGTTTCGTCGTAAATAACCGAACAACGTGACCGTACGACCAAACGAACCGACATCCGAGATATTTTTGAGCATGTTTTGAGTCCCCTATGCTTTAACTTCATTTTAGAGTCTTGAAATGAGGTTAACGGGGTTTAAACGCATCGAAAAAGGCTTTAAACACGTGCAGGGACCATTTCTGTCAATTTTGAAACTTTGCTGAACCTGATACATGCTAGCGTAGCGCGAGCCCTAAGGCCTATGCCCTAGCGCTACGCGAGTGCCTCATCTGGGCAGAATGTGTGTTTTCAGCAACAGTTTGTAATTTCAGGGGCCAAACTTGCAATTTCTTTGTGTGGTAACCAAGTTACCACCTCTCCAAGGCTTTGCACCTGCTCCTAACACTTGTATGGATGAGATTTATTCCTTAATGGCTAAACAAACCACTTGTGATGATCCTAGAGCATCACCACAAGTATAAATAGCCCATCCATTTCATTCATTCCTTGCTCATTCTTCTCATTCTTCTCTTCACATCTGCTTTGGAGCTCTCTCTCAAGCATTTGGGACTTTGTCTTCTTGTAGAAAAGATAGCAAGGACCTTAAGTGAGCTTCTTTCATTCTTTTTCTTGCTTTTTCCTTATGTAGTGCAGAAAGTCAAACAGTTTGGCCAACAGTTTGACTTTCGGTTTTGACCATCAATTGGTCAAGTCAAAGTTCAATTGAACTTTGAAACGTGATTGTAATCACGATAGTTATAATCCTTCGCGATTATAACCGCTGATTACCACGTTATCTAGTTGTAGTGTCGAGTCAAAGTTTCGGTCAAAATGCGTTTTAGCACGCATTTTGCCTCGGAACTACTTTAGGGTATCAAAACACTTTGTTTTGATACCAAATCAGTAGGTTAGACATGTTTTGACATGTCTAACACGACACTATTAGTTTGTGCTTGTTTAGGGTCGTGAGGTAAGCGGTCTAAACCACCGCTTAGCCTTTCGAACCCGACCCGTTTGGTCGATCTTTAGGATCCGACCAAGCTTAGTTAGTGATCATAGTTGCATAGGGAATAACCACTGAGGTTATACCTTATGATCACATAGGATTGGTTAGTCATTTGCTTGTTAGCTTGTATGCCCATAGGAAATGACCAAAATGCCCTTTTGAAGCTAAAATCCGTATTTTTGCCTATGTGAACATATTTTTGACAAGTAATCTGATTTAGTAACATGTTTAGGGATAATTGGGCATGTAAGACTTGTCATAGCACATAGTTAACCATCCGAACATAGTTTTACGCTAACGACGCCTTATAGTAGCTTATGTTACCATAACGTGTCGAAACGGGTCAAAAGCACTTAGGTAGGCCTTTCAATCAGAATGTAGGGTCTATTAAATCATACCATATGAGTTCAATTACTCATTTGATTTATAGAACCTCATTCTATCCTATCTCCCGATTTAGGTCCGGTTATTTACATAGTTACCTATATAGGGTGCCGTTTGATTCCCTAATCACTCTAGCTTTGCTTGGTTGTTGTTCAAGACTTCTAAGCACCCTCAGGTGAGAACATAGTCCCCTCTTTTACTGTTTTCAAACTGTTTTGGGGTGGAATACATGTGCCTACTTGATACTTTCATGTTTCCCATGTTTTTATATCATATACTTACTATGTTCAATAGTACATTATTAGTACACGATTTCATAATGTTTTGCTATGTATGTTCACTTAACATGCTAGCACATTGATTTCCATATACTTCATTTTGTCGTATATGCTCATCCAGCATATGGACACATTGTTTTACATTTTGAACCGTTGTAACCATTTGATCATATGAACCGTTGGTAACCATTTGACTATGTGAACCGTTAGTAACCGTTGATTATGTGAACCGTTTGTAACCGTTGACTAGATGATCCGTTGGATTATGTGAACCGTTTGTAACCGTTGATTGACACGAACTGTTTGAATCTGTTTGAACCGTTGGGTTAGGGAAGTGATTAGGTAACGGGGCGGGTATAATGTGTTAAAAGCATGGTGGATACGCCGCTGGTACTTCCTATATATAAGTGCTTTTAATATTTTATACATCGTTGCGTTGTCTAGATCACTTGGGCAATGGTAAACAAAACAAAGTTGTAATACAAGGTTTTTCCCAACAATATATTATACTATTCGAGTTTTTATTCCATAAACGATTTACAAATCTGGATTTAATTAAACAAATGTTTTGGGGTTAAGAATCATGGCTACGAGATTTTTATAAATTATAACCAATTTGATTTGAGTTGGTTATTTATGTCGCAATACTATACTTTTCAAAACAAGGTTTTTTTTAAATAAGTATTGCAATATGTAAAACGAGCCATGAATCTGAAACTCATACAAAACCTATGTACTCGCCGGCATTTTTATGCTGACGTACCTATTTTCACATGTGTTTCAGGTACATTAGTTGATGGCATTTGATGATGATATTGGTGTATTCTCACATAGGAATGGACAAGGCCTTAGCGACTTTAAAACTTGGAGGATAATAGTTGTATTTATCTAATTTGTATCAAAACATTTAGTTCAATAATTCAATAAAACGAAACTATTTATTCCATGGTTGTGAAACAATGATTCTGTTACAACACTCCCCGACGTTTCCGCCACGTTTTGTTGTTTTATGTGGTCGGGGTGTGACACAACAGATTCATGAAGGCTCTGCAATCTTCGAATTCTTTGAACTCCATAGCATTGACAATCATGATACTCCAATCTGTTTCTTGTGAAGACAGATTAAGTTCTTCGAAATAGGAATTCAAATAGCGTTGTTTGAATTCTTCATCAAGAACATTTTCTTCGATAACCTTTTGTTTCTCCTGTAAGCCTAACTCTTCTTCTCTTGTATCCCACTCGTTCCATTGAACAAGTTATTCACCGGACACGAAAACATTGGATAAATTCTACAAGTATCACCGGCCTTTTTGACCGTAAATCCTTGCAACGTCAATTGATCTAAACTCAATACATTTCGATCGAGTTCCGGTGAATAAAGGACGCTTTGAATTCTCATGTTTTCATTTCCAGTTTTTATTTCTATTGATCCAACCCCCCGTGTGAACAAAAAATTATGTTCACCAGTGCGTGTATCAATCCCGATTATATGTTTGATTCGTTTGAACACGTTTAAATTTCCGGCAATATGATGTTTAAATACAGAACTTACGTACCAAATGTCATTCCATAACCCTCCTTCGGTACCGACAACAATCATTTCCTGATGATTGTTGACATCTCCATCTTGTCTCTGTATTCCTTCATTTACTGCTTGCCGTATCAATTGTGTCGCTTCATCGGTTTCTTTTCTTTTACACGCGTGAATCTTGTGCCCCGGCTGTCGACAATAGTAACATATCTTTTCTCTTAGATTTCGTTTGATTTTTTCTCTTGCCTCATCCGTGCAGTGTTGACAGGGAAGTAACGTAGAACTTGGTTTAATTTCGGTTTTGTTCATCTTTCCCAACACGGCTCTGATACCACTATGTTGGGGATGAGAACTCATGTTTTCAGCGGAAGTTTTAGACATGGATACATTCATGTTCATGATTGATTGGAGCGAATGAATGTCTAGGAATGAAAATGTGAATGCAGAAAGTTCAAACAGAACAAATGGACAATTCAAGTATAACTGAAAATGTCTTGGTACCGGACATTGATTCCGGTGACATCAATTTATACTAAAACGTTTTGGCGGTTCGGGAATTTGGCGGGTAACTGTCCATTACAGTTATTTGAAAAGCTTTCCCGCTTATCCCTTGATTATTACATAAACTTATCATTAACTAACCTTATAAGTGTTTCTAAATATATAAGTATATCCGAATAACATATAAACCATAAACATAACTAGTTTAATAAATCTAACATATCGAATTTAAAAAAACTGAGACTTGTTGGAACACAGATGACCATTGTCAACCCCGGTGACCTTTTCCGGCCAAAAACTCAGCGGAAAAACTCGAAAACACTCTAAATTCAACCAAATTTGACACTAACTAGATCTATGGATTCGGAAATATCAAAATTGTAACACCCTGAAATTCGTATTTCAGTTATTATGTTTATTTTGATAAGTTTCTAGCATCAGATGTTGTGAAAAGTTTTTGTAACAAGTAACATGGTTATGTTAGTATATTAGTATGGATTGAATGAGTAAATAAGGGGCCAATCTAATCAATACCTAAACATGAAGGGTTAAATGTGACATGTGTGAAAGTTATCAAATAAGAAAAAAAATGCAGATGTATGTGTGTGTGCGAGAGAGAGGAAGGGAGAAAACATCTCCAAGAACTTAAACCCAAAATTCAGCAAATTGAAGAGGTAAATGATGGTAAATCTCATGCATGAACTCTAATCTACGATCATCTAACCTTATTAAACATAAGGTAAGTCACAATTCTTGATTTGGTAGATTCAGTGTGATGAAAGTGTACGAAGATAACAAATTCTCTATGTGTGATGAAAGTGTACGAAGATGACAAATTCTGTTGGTTCAGGTCCCACACTCACACTACACTTTAAACTCACGTAAGTATGTAGTATATGTGAATTGGAAGCTAAAAATAATATGCAGAAGGGTTTGATAAACAAAAAAGTGTGTATCTTATTCAATAAACATGGGCTAATATATAGCCATATTACAAACGAACAAAAAACAGAATAAACTTATATTCTCTCCTAAAAATCAGTAACTCCAATGACCCAATCTTCTAAATCAAACGTGCACCACCAACTTAAACTACCATAAAATAAAATTCGGTCAACCCTTTTACAAAGTCTATCTAATTAATATTATTAAATAAAACCCTAAACTTAAAAACCATGTGATTTAGTCTTCAACAACCGGCCATGCAACCTCCATACGTGAAGACTTTTTATTCCATGCATCCAACTTTGCAAATTAATACAATCTAAGATATTATCCTGTGACCCGATAACGTGCCAACCTATGACCCGCGAACAAACCCGAGTAAACCCAACAATCACCCCCTTAATCGGTTTGTTCACACCACTCGGTCACGACACCTGAATCACCTTTTTTTTCTCGAACCCTTACGACCTATCCCGGACACCCGATCTCCACCGATCACGTCCAAAGTCTTCTCGGTTCAACCCGATTAAAAAAACACCACGCTTGTAACATGTCACATGGCATAACGCTGGAACCGTCCATTCACATCTTGACTCATCACAGATCAACGACCCACCCGGTCACATCCGAGTCACCCGATTTGAACTCCATCACCATAATGTTACACCGTGTTTTTTCTTTCTTTACCTTTTTTCCGATCACCCTTGTTCAAGAGGCCGCTCCACCGACAAGAAAACAAAGCCACCCGCTTCTAACGTTTTCTCACCTTGCCAAACGAAGCAAATCCAAAGCCACCTGCTTTGACGGATCTTTTACGCCCGTTTATCACGCAACACGCCGGTCTCCTCTTATCATGAACAATCTGATCAAGGCAACCGTTCTCACCATCTACTATTATCACCAGTTGTATACCAGATGCGCAAACCCACAACTAACAACCGAACAGCCCCGTTCTTCCTCCTTTCATCACCACTAATAGCCACGGACACAAGTGTTTATCACCGGTCACCCCCGTCATCTTAACTGGTACGTCTACCACAACAACGGCCTACCGAAAACACCATAACGCCTCCGTCTTCTGCTGTTAATCAACCCCGAAACAACACCTTCTTTTACGACTTCCCTCCGCCGACCGACCGACACACCCGTCAGCGGCGGAGGCTTCCTCCGATCTTCAAACCCGCTTCTCGAGCCCTAGGCTCTGATACCAAATGTTGGTTCAGGTCCCACACTCACACTACACTTTAAACTCACGTAAGTATGTAGTATATGTGAATTGGAAGCTAAAAATAATATGCAGAAGGGTTTGATAAACAAAAAAGGGTGTATCTTATTCAATAAACATGGGCTAATATAAAGCCATATTACAAACGAATAAAAAACAGAATAAACTTATATTCTCTCCTAAAAATCAGTAACTCCAATGACCCAATCTTCTAAATCAAACGTGCACCACCAACTTAAACTACCATAAAATTCGGTCAACCCTTTTACAAAGTCTATCTAATTAATATTATTAAATAAAACCCTAAACTTAAAAACCATGTGATTTAGTCTTCAACAACCGGCCATGCAACCTCCATACGTGAAGACTTTTTATTCCATGCATCCAACTTTGCAAATTAATACAATCTAAGATATTATCCCGTGTGTTGGTGCACTTTTTATGTCTGTCGCTAGTCTTGTATGTAGTGTCGTATTTTGTACGGTCTTTAGTCTTTTATCGAGTCTGTATCCGTAGTCGACCAAGTCGGATATCCTCCTATCCGCTTGTGTCCGACATATTTTGTCTCTCTTGTTTGTAATGTCGGTTAAACTATGCATGTCGCATGAAAGGGCTTTTATGTATTTTACTTCTGTTCCTTACTGTTTCTGCAAACTGTTGTGCAGAAACAGTTTACATCTTGCAGACCTTGACGAAACAGGACTGTTTCGTCAATATGATGTCGACGAATCAGATCTGTCTGTTTCGTTTATGATTCGTCAAGGTGGTCAACGAATCAGACTTGATTCGTTGACTGTTGGGCTTTATTTTGGGCTTTAATCTGTTTCGTCGGCCCAATTTCACTTTCGTCAATGCTGTTAGCCCAGCTGCTATATATAGGAACAGAATGTTATCTGATAAGGTTAGAGATGCTAGTTTACCATTGTTGCTTGTAAGAACTGTGTTTGTATCAGTTGGCATTTCTCAAGATTAATCAAACGAGGGTGTTTCTTTGGTTAACCGCGTGTTTATCTTGTTCTATGTTTGGTTGGCTTAGTTAAGTGGATTCCGCACACTTAACTTTGTTTGTTATAAACAAGGATTCCGTAGTGAAAATCGATCCTCCGATTTAGGGACCTACAAGTGGTATCAGAGCATTCGCTCGTATCCTTGTTTAAAATCAAACATAGTTCGATTTGTCTAGCTTGTGGTTGTGTGTGTTTTTGCTCAAAAAGTTCTTGAAACTTTATACTTTCTGGAAATATATTCTATAAAAGGTGTGTTTGTTGCTTGTTTGTTGAAAGTTTTACCAAAAACCATGCTAGTTTAAGGTTACACTTACAACCGGTTGGTTTTGGTTGAAAGTTTTACACAAATTTCTGATTTCAGAAGGTTTAAAGTTCTTGAATATTGATAGTGTTCTTCATTTTATTTATCATCTTCAAAGTGTTCTTGATAAAAGTTTGTTTTTGATCCAAAAAGATAAGGTTGTAGTTTGAAAGAAGTGTTTGACCCTTGCTATTGTCCACCATACTTCTAAGTTGGTGGATAGCAGGTGTGGGAGAGCGTGTGAGTAGACAGGTTGGGGTATAAACTTTTCACCAACTTTCACCAAACTCTGACAGTTCTTTTTGACGAAACAGACCTCAACGAAACTGAAAGTCAACGAAACAGGAGTATCTCGCCAAAGGTATCTTTGACGAAACTGAAAGGTGTTTCGCCAAAGATTCCTTCGACGAATCACGTCTGTTTCGCCAAAGGTCCTTTTGACGAATCACAAGTCTGTTTCCTCAAATTTCTTTGAAGAAACAGGTTCTGTTTCGTCAACTTCTGTTTCGTCAATAGTATCATTCTGTTTCGTCAAGGCAGTTTCAAATTTTCAACAGAAGGTTTGCAAGTTAACCATAACTGTTTGTTTTCAAGTGTTTGTTCAAGTTTTCAGGTAATTGTTATCAAATATGAGTTGTACAAGTCCTTGGGACTGGAGTATTGACTCCCAATCTAGTCAAGAACTAACTTCTGCTGCAGCTTGGGCGAAAAGTATGTTTCCACCGCCATCAATCAGTCCAAGTCAATGGGCATTAGTTTCCAATCAGAGTCAAAGCATTCAAAATCTTTTGATTAGTGAAAGCGAAACGGGCAGCAACAACCGTCCACCAAAGTTGAACCATATGAACGACTTTCCATCATGGAAAAACCGCTTTCACACGTATGTTCAAGGGCAAAGCACCGATCTTTGGACGTGTTTCATCAATGCATTCAATGATAATCTCGAGATTGCGGCGTCCACTTTAGAAGGTTATGCCAACATGCTCGAAAATGACAAGAAGGCTTATGAATTGGAGAAAAAGGCCTTTGCCACACTTACACAAGCTCTCAACAAAGATATCTATCATCAGTTCTCCTACTGCAAGAACACGAAATCATTGTGGGATGCCTTAGTTGCTAGAGGAGAAGGCAATGCAGCTACTCGAAAGTCTCGTCATGATTTATTGAAGAAAGAGTTTGATTCATTTCAGTTTTTGGAAAACGAATCTCTAAACGATATGACAACACGTTTCTATCATCTGATTAGTGAAATGGTTGCTTATGGGGTTGTATCTATTCAACAAGACATGGTGAATAAGTTTGCTGACGCTTTACCTCCTAAGTGGAGTTCTTTTATTGAGCTGCTGAAGCACACTGGAACTCTAGACACGGTTAACATCTATGAGTTCATTCAGAAACTGGAACATAAAAATGATGAAGAAATTAGGAAAGCAAAGCGAGCCCCCGTTCCTCAGAATACAGAAATGTACCTTCCAGGCTTCGACTCTTTGGCCAGATCCAATGCAGCACAGCAACCGAAACTGCAAACTGCATTTGTGTCCAATACAAGCTCCTTTCCGTTTCCTCAATCAACTGCTGCTCCTGTTTTTGATCCAAGATCATATATTCCAACACCTCAAGTTAACCCGGCACAACCCCAATTTGATCCAAGATCTTACATCCCAGTTCCATCTCAGCCACAAGTCCAACCTCCACAACAACAACAGCAGGCTCACTATACAAGCAATCCTCAACCTCAAAACCCTAACACAATCCGAGTTGATAATTCAAACCTTTCACACCTCAGCATTGAAGTTGCTAAGGAGCATATGGAAATTATTAATACGATGGTCAGTGCTTACTGTGGTTTGGTAGCAGGTCAGCTTGGTAACATCAACATGACCAATGAAGATTATCAACAGATCGACAAGGAAGAAATGGAGTTGATGGATATTAAGTGGGCTTTTGCAAGTGCAGTTAGAAGGGCCAAAGACTTCATGGCTCGTACTGGTAGAACTTCGTTGGAAGGAAAGAAAGACACGAAGTATGGGTTTGATATTAATGCTGTCACATGCTTTAATTGTGGCGAGAAAGGGCACTTCAAACGTGAGTGCACTCGACCAACAAAACAAGGCAATCATAACCCCTTTAGAAACCAGACGAGGACTTCAAATGTGAATGCCCAGCAAGAAAACCAAGACAGGAGGATTGTGGCAGTCAACAACAATCAGAACCAGTCTGGACCATCAAATCCCAATCGGGCTTTGACAGTTCAAGCTGATGAAGGATGTGACTGGTCTGTGCAATTTGGAGAAGGTGATCAGAGTGGTGGAACAGCTTGTTATGCAAAGATTATCAATCACATCAAGCATGTTCATAAGGAAGAATTTTCTGAGAGTGATGACAGCTCTGGTTATTCGGGTAGTTCTGATGAAGAAGGCTCTATTTCTGGGGATAATCAGTCTGAGCCTGATGTGAAGGAGGAAGGAGGTGCTGATATTCAAGATCTACTGAATGAAGCTGATGAGCTTAAATGTCAGAAATCAATTCTGATTAGGAAGGCGGCTACTGCATCAAAGGAAATGGAGAAGTTCTTTTCTGAAGATGGAGCTTTTTCTTTTCAAACTGCCTTTATGGCAAACATCTCAGCCTCTTCTAGTCAGGTAAATTCTGAACCTCCTGCTCCTAGTGTTTGTAAATCATGTGCTGATATGAAGCTTGAATCAGAAAAGCTTCATAGTCATAATCAGAATTTGGTTATTGAACTGTCGAAATGCAAAGAGGCGAACATGGCTTTAACTCGGAATGAAAAAGAATTTAAATCTGTAATAGAAACATTAAAGAAAAGTGTGTCCGAGGTTAACAAAGTAGTTTACCACAAGCAAGTAAGTATAAATGAATACATTAACATTGTGGAAGAAACTAAGAAGCAATTAGCCATTGCCCAATGCGAGCATGATGCGATCAAACAAAAATTGGAAAGTTATTCTAACTCCCAATTTGTGCTTGATCACATCATCGATGTTCAACAACCGAACGGAAATCAGAAAGGCATAGGGTATAAGAATTGTCCGCCCCCTTTGATGAACAATTATACCAAGATGCCTGATGAGGAGGAAATGCCTCGGTATGAACCCAGTGTGCCTCTTGATGTTGAGGAATTTGCTACTGGCCTAGGGTTCAAACCGGACAATTCTTCAAACACATCCTCTAAGCAACAAGAAACTTCATCATCCATGAAGCAAAGTCCTCCAATTATCGAGGACTATGAGACATCGGATGATGAATCAGAAGTGGATGTAAGTGAACAGGATAAATCACTTAACAAGATGAAAGGAGTAGTTATTCCACGAGAGAATCACATTCTTTGTGATCCTGATACTCCTGATGTCTCATCTGTTAAGAAACAAGTGATTGATTCTGTCAAAGTTGATAAGACATGTGTGTCTACTGTTAAAAGCAGTAATGTGTTGTATACATTGGTTGGAGATAATAAAATCTACTCAGATCACGTTTTCCCAATTAAAAATGTAAATCAATCTTTGATTGATAAAGTCTTTGAAGACAACACAAACAAATTTTTGGGAAAAACACTTCCGGGAATTGTTGTAACACAATGTGATCCAATTCCTAAGGCTGAGATTAGAAAACAGTTCGGTAATCAAAAATCTTCAACCACTCAACAACCTAGTGCTTCTAATGGTAAACAACCAGTCAAACGAGCTCAAAAGCATATAGTCTCTCAGATGAAGTCTGAAACAAAAGGAGCTCGATTTCAAAAGAAAGCAAAAGATGTCAAGTTCGTGTCATCCAAGGGTACTGATAAGATTGAAACTTTTGAGAACAAATCTAACACTGATTTTGTAAAACAAGTCACAATCTTAAAACGTAACAGTGATAACAATTACACTCAACATACAAATGGGTGTGATGAAAAGGCTAGTACCTCTGGTTCCACGAGCTCGACATCTCATGGTCAATCAAGTTCTCCCAAATTGGTTGAAAGGAGAACATGCTTTAAGTGTGGGGAATTTGGGCATATCATTAAAAATTGCCCAAACGCTCCAAAAGAAAAATTTGTTGAGAAAACTCCACCTGAAAAGGTTCACCTTCAACGTCAGTCAGTTTCACCAAAACGTGATAAACGAACAATTAAAGAACAGGAATTGAAACTACGACGTAAGAATGTAAAAACTGTTGAAAAAGGTTTAAAACCTGAAGTTAAAACAGTTAAAAGGGAACCAAGTGTGTCACAGCAGTTAAAGCCAGAATCTTCAAAAACAATTTATAACACTCAATCTGGTAGGCAAAAAGAAACTTGGAGACCTAAAAAGGGTGATAGTTCAGGGGGAGTTAATGTGTTTGAGAATCATCAACAGATCGAGATCACGTTTCGTGATGCTCAGGGACGACCCAAGACCACTACGGCTTGGGTCCCCATCCTCAACTGATCTTTGAACGACATGTGCAGGGTGTTCCAGGAGGAACTATTAATAGTCATTGGATTGTTGATAGTGGAGCATCCAGGCACATGACTGGCGACTTACGGCTTCTGTACGACGTGAGAAATATTAGAGGAGGCTATGTCGCATTTGCGGGAGACAAAGGCGGATACATCACTGGAGAGGGAAGTATCTCCAATGGTATTGTGTGCTTCGATAAGATCAATTATGTTCGTCAAATTGATCATAATCTTCTCAGTGTGTCGCAAATCTGCGATAAGAAGTTCACCGTGCATTTTGATGATGCCGGCTGTTATGTGCTAAAACCCGGATTTAAAATTCCACAAGAATGGATTCTCTTATCGGCTCCGAGAGTTAATGATCTTTACATTCTCGACATGAGCCAGGCGATTACAACATCTGCACAAGTCACTTGCTTTGTCTCTAAAGCCACTGAAAAGGAGTCTATATCTTGGCACAGAAGAATGGGACACATTCACTTGAGGAAAATGAACCATCTGGTGAAGAATAATCTTGTGAATGGTGTTCCCGTGAGAAGTTTTCATTTACAAGATATCTGTGTATCGTGTCAAAAGGGGAAGCAAACGAAGAAATCCCATCCCTTGAAGAAAATCAACACGGTCAGCATGCCTCTCGAACGTCTTCACATGGACCTTTTTGGACCTATGAAGCACAAGACAACGTTCGGTGATGCCTATTGTCTAGTAGTTACTGATGACTACTCTAGATTTTCTTGGGTATCCTTCATGGCACACAAGAGTGAAACTCCTGGCATCCTCAAGGATCTTCTCACAATGTTGGAAAATCTCTATTCGTTGAAAGTGAAAAGGATCCGAAGCGACAATGGAACCGAATTCAAGAATCAAGTTATGGATGAGTTCTGTACTTCTAAAGGCATTCTTCATGAATACAGTTCTCGTTACACTCCACAACAAAATGGTGTCGCGGAGAGGAAGAATCGCACGATAATAGAAACTGCAAGAACAATGTTAGTAGAGTCGGAACTCCCTGTTCAATTCTGGGGGGAGGCTGTGTCGACTGCGTGCTACACATTAAACAGAGTTCTTACAGTAAAGAGACATGGCAAAACTTGCTTCGAACTTCTTCAGAAAAGGAAACCGGATCTTTCTTACCTAGAACCTTTTGGTGGTCCTTGTACTATGATTGAACCAGATGGAAAATTTGGAGCAAAGGCTATCGAGGGATTCTTCCTTGGATATGCAACTCCAAACTTTCGTGTTTGGAATCTAGCTACTAAAAAGATAGAGCTATGGAGTGAAGTGAGGGTTCAAAGGTACACGAGTCCCGTTAGGGCTCCGGGTGATCCGTGGATGTTCGATTATGATGGATTGTTTGACTCCTTCAATCTGCCAACCTTTGACGAAGAATCAGCAGCTGCAAGAATGTTATTTGAAAGTGACAATGCTACTGTTTCGCCATTGGTCAGACCTGTTATTGTTGACCCTCAAAGTTCTTCATCGGTTAACAATACGGTTCAAAATGAGGTCTATGAAGATGCTGCTGACTATAATGAGTCTTCTGAAGATGATGAATATCATGATGCAGCTGAAGGATCTTCTGCTCCAGTTGCTCCTGTTCAAGGTGCTTCTGTTGATACACCTCATGTGCAGAATGTGGATACTGCTGAAGGGAATGCATCCACTTCTACACACATCCCTGGTGTGGAGTTGGTTGTTGATCTTAATCTTAACAATTTGGGTATCAATGCTCGTGTGCCAGATAATCCTGAAATGAGGATTCATGATACCCATCCCCAGCAGAACATAATAGGAGATGTCCATCGCGGTGTGCAGACGCGTAATCAGCTGAGAAACAACCAGAATGCTGGTTTGTATTCAGCCATCAGAGAATCTGGTCTGCAGAATGACTGGTCCTTTGCGTGTTATGTGTCACAAGAAGAACCGAAGTCGTGGAAAGAAGCTTTGAAAGATAATGCTTGGGTTGAAGCCATGCAGGAAGAGCTGCAGCAATTTCAAAAGCTTGGTGTTTGGAAGCTTGTTGAAAGACCTGAGAATTACAAGAAAATTGGCACTCGATGGGTTTTCAAGTGCAAGAAGGACGACCGTGGAGTGGTTATCCGTAACAAGGCAAGATTGGTCGTTCAGGGTTTTCGTCAAATAGAGGGGATTGACTACAATGAAGTCTATGCACCAGTTGCTCGTCTAGAGGCTATTCGAATCTTCCTTTCTTATGCATCATTTAAGGGATTCAAAGTCTACCAGATGGATGTGAAAAGTGCTTTTCTTCATGGGATAGTTCAAGAAGAGGTGTATGTGGAACAGCCTCCAGGTTTCGAAGATCCAGTTCATCCTGATCGGGTTTGGTTGCTAAACAAAGCTCTTTATGGTTTACATCAAGCACCTAGAGCTTGGTACGCAACCCTATCCAACTATCTTCTGGAGAATGGATTCCGGAGAGGCCTTATTGATTGCACCCTCTTCGTCAAGGAACAAAATGGAGATCTTCTGCTGGTGCAGGTATACGTGGATGATATTATATTTGGTTCAACTAATGAATCTTTGTGCAGGGAATTCGAGCAAATTATGCAGGAAAAGTTCGAGATGAGCGCGATGGGAGAGATGAACTTCTTTTTGGGCCTACAAGTTCAGCAAACAGAGTCTGGGATATTCATCCATCAGACTAA
This sequence comes from Helianthus annuus, assembly GCF_002127325.2. Lineage (NCBI taxonomy): Eukaryota > Viridiplantae > Streptophyta > Magnoliopsida > Asterales > Asteraceae > Helianthus > Helianthus annuus. The sequence continues at coordinate 151,569,367 of NC_035448.2, forward strand.
ATATGTTGGTGACATCTTGAGCCGGTTCCAGATGTCAGATGCAACGCCCGCCAGTACCCCACTTCCGCAGAATCACGGGATTACTCCGGATTTGAAGGGTGAAAGTGTCAACTCTTCCTATTATCATGCTATGAACGGATCTCTCATGTATCTTACTGCTTCGAGGCCTGACATCATGTATCCAACATGCCTGCTCGCAAGATATCAAGCTAATCCGAAGGCCTCCCATTTGTCAGCTGCAAAAAGGATTTTTCGCTATTTGAAGGGATGCCCAGACACCGGTCTTTGGTACCCTAGGGATGATAGCTTTGATTTGACCGCATATAGTGATTCTGATTTTGGTGGTTGCAAAATTGACGACAAATCAACAACAGTAGGATGTCAGTTCTTAGGAAGTCGCCTGGTGACGTGGCAGTGCAAGAAGCAGACGTGCGTTGCTACATCAACCTGTGAAGCAGAATATATCGCTGCCTCAAGTTGTTGCTCCCAAGTCTTGTGGATACAACAACAAATGCGCGACTACGGTTTTGAATTCCTAACTACTCCTATTTTTGTTGATAACAATGCTGCCTTACAGATCACTAGAAATCCTGTGCAGCATTCCAAGACCAAACACATCGAAATTAAATATCACTTCATACGTGATTGTTTTGATAAAAGATTAATCGATGTGATTCATATCCCCACCGAACACCAACGTGCCGACCTGTTTACAAAAGCCTTTGATAAATCACGGTTTGATTATCTACTTTTGGTCAACGGCATTAAGGTGCTCCCTGAGTAAACTCTTTGGCTAATCGTTTTTGTAAATATTTTCTTTCAAAATCCGAAAAATACAAAAAGATTTTCCTTTTATAATCTTTTAGCATTTTAGGGGGAGAAAATTTCAAGAAAATACAAAAACATTAGAAAATCTCAAAAATCCAAAAAGATGTGTTACGTTTCTGTCTTTTATTTCTTAAATTAAAAAAAAAATCAAAAAAAAAATAGAAAAACCCAAAAAAAATGAGTTTCTTGGAAAAAGGAAAGTGATGATATTCACTGGTGTGGTCGGTCAACATGTTTGAAATCATTAAACAAATGATTAGTATCTATTCTAACGATGTATCGATAGGCTCACAATCAAACTAAAATGTGCAGGATGATACAAACCTAACAGACTTCAAGTCAGGTGGGAACCATTCATTGGCATATGGTCTTAGTACCGAAATTTCGTTTGATAGATTGCCGAGGTTCAGAAATATTCGGTCTTTATGCTGCTTATCATCTGGGTATCATGGTTGTATCTTTTACCGAAAAATAACGGGGACGCAAGTCTAGATCTTCCATGATACCATACATACGTGTACATATTGCATCCGACCTCAATAAGTGATAAACAATCACATGTCCAAACAAATAAGTGATAAAATATCACATTTATCCGGGAGTCAAGTTCGTCTCTCTGCTGTACGAAAGTACTGACCTGTTCACGGACTTGCTCCTGTGTCCTCATGCATCGAAAATCAAGTTCCTCATCAATAAGTGATTCTATCACATAGGGCTTGGTTTTCAAATCAAAATAAGTGAGTATCTCACATCTTATACGGTCAAACAGATGATAATCAGTATACTCATCGGTAAGATGAACTCTCGTGCATGCCTTGATACGGGAATGTGTCGTGAGGTGGATTCACATCGACTTGTAAGTATAATTCTTACCGTAAAGCGTATCTCCTAAGTATGATTACGTTTGATAAGTATGAGTTTATGTGGACAACAATATCGATAATCGAGGTAGTATACTTGTTAGGAACTTTAATCAGAAATCAAATCATGTTGACTAAGACCGTAAGCTGGTATGATTCCTTATCCTTGAAACTCGAAAAAGTTGCATCTGTACAGTTGTTTATTTTATCATTTCAACTACATTTAGTTTAGTTTTCAGCATCTTAGGAAATGTAGTGTTTATGCTTGTTTTTGATTATGCCAAAGATGTTGCTTAAGTGTTTGTGACCGGAAGCCTGAAACCTACTTCATAAATCGTTCTTGCTTTTTGAAAACTCAAACGAATGTCAAAATGGTTAAATTGCTAAAACCCTGTGTGCAGTATGCAAAAAGTTTCATGCCTTGGTATTTTTGAAACTGAAGTTGACGAATCAAGGATCTGATTGACGAATCAAAGAACCATTGACGAAATAGACCTGGTCAAAGTCAGTCTTTAGTCAATCTGCTTCATATTGACGAATCAAGTCTATCTCGTCAAGGACTTTGACGAAACAGGGAGCCCAAGCCTGTTTCGCCAACGGGCTAACTTTAGGCCCAAGATAAGGCCCAGTTGTCTGTTTCGTCAAAGCCCGAATCAGATTCGTCAAGGTCCTGTTTCGCCAAAAAAGGTGGGGCGGTGTATAAAAGTCTCTGATGTCAGAGATGTGGTTCATTTTTTCAAAAACACTCAAAAGGTTTCCATCATCTTCTCTCCCAAACAGTCAAAAACCATACCGGCGGTTATCTCATTCTTCTCAGTAAATCTTCAGTTTTTCTTCAAAAACTTACAAACATAAAGGTGCAATGTCGTTTATCTTCATGTCTGTTAAGTTTTGGCTCTTTCGGTTCTCATCAGAAATCGCCGGAACCCTCGTCGGTGACCGGATTTTCGGTGACATTTGAGTGTATTGATGTTTGCTTGCTTGGCTTACATATTAACTGCTAATCCTAAGTGCTTATTTGCTTGTTCTTACTTCTGATTCGGGTGTGGGTTTGTATAACAAAACAGGGTATTGTCTTGATAAATGGATATTAGGGTTTCTACTGGATTTTTGCCAAAATGACTAAGAAGTTATCAACCCTAGATAAAATTGTGACATGTTGTTGGTAATTTTCTGTGGATTGTGGTAATCAAAACATGTAAAAACTGTCTGTTTGGCGAAACTGACAAAACCCTGTAACTATTCCGGCGAATCTGAACTGTCGGCGAATCAGAAATTGGGGGAAACAGACTTGTTGACGAATCAGAGAGTCAACGAATCAGACTCGTTGACGAAACACAAGTGTCTTCTGTCTCGTCAAAGGATGTTTTGACGAATCTGGATGGTCAACGAATCAGATCTGGTCAAACAACCATTTCTGTTTCGTCAAAAACATCTCTGTTTCGTCAAAGGATCCTTTGACGAATCACAATGGGTCAACAAAACAGATCTGGTCAACACTCAGATCTGTTTTGTCAAACTCTTTCCTGTTTCGTCAAATGTAGTCTGTTTCGCCAAAATGCCTTAGTGAAATTCTCAGTAGGCAGTTTGTTCACAGTGGGCATGTATAACAGGCTGTATGTCTAGTGGATACATGAACTGGTATCCATACATGTCCAAATTTATTTGTAAGTGACTATTATTTATTGTGGATGTTTATACTTGCAGATGGCACCCAAGGAAGGTAAACGTAAGCCGGCAACAAAGAAAGAAAACAAAACGGAAGAGGAAATCATGTCGGAAAAGCGGCACAACCAGGTTGCATATTTGGATCCAGAGGAGAAACTTATCGAGCTAAAAGAAATTACACAATGGATCCGGGAATCGCGTATCAATTATGCAATCACATTCTCAACGCCTATATACAAGTCTCTAATCAAGGCGTTCTGGGATTCGGCACATGTTGGAGAATTGGATGGCAAAGAAGTTATCAGCGGTCGGGTAGAGAACGTGGACGTGATTGTGTCACCGGAGATTCTGAATGAAGTTCTTCAGCTACAGGATATTCCGGACGCGCCAATTTCTGTTCCTATCATGTGCATCCGTGGGTGTTTATTACGGATGAAGTGTACGGGTGATATCTTCAGCATGCAGATAAACAAGGGTGACTTCCCGCTTCGATACAAGTTTCTTTTGCACGTTCTCATCCAGTGTATAAGCAACAAACGGGCCAGTTATGATATGGCCAGTAACGAGCTCATGGGACTCTTTGTGGCCTTGGTACTAAATAGACCGTTTAGTATTTCAAGGTTCATATTTGAGTATATGAAAGAGAATCTGACGAGGACGGGAAAGAATCGAACCATCGGAAGCAAATATTGGATGTACCCTCAGTTTCTGCAGATGATCATGAACGTTCAGCATCCAAGCCTGCCAAAAGCCGACAATGATCTGCTAAAAATTGAAGCTATGAATCTCCATTCTTTACGTCTCATCAGGAACTTAGCACATAAACGGTACAAGGAGAGTAACCCTCCAAGGAAACTTTTCGGTGCTCTTCATGATACTACGTTTGTTGCTCCTAAAGATAACAAGTGGCGTCATGCAGAAAGTCAATCTGATGACGAAGAACCTGAGTTGACAAGGATGATGAGTGAGAAATTCGGTCCAGAACCTGAAGTATCAGATGAATCTGATAGTGATGATGATGGTGACGATGGTGGTGATGCTGGTGATGTTGGTGCAGTTGGTGCATCGAGTGTAGGCACAACTGCTGGTGCTTCAGCTGGTGGCACCTCAGCAGGGGGAGTGTCAGCTGGTGACACCTCAGCTGGTGGTGACGATGAGGCAAAGTCAGATTCTGAGGATGACTTTCTACTTGAACCCGGATACAAAATGTATCGGGATGAACATGGGGTAAGAAGGTACAGAAAGATAAGACAGGAAGATGATCCTGAATATGTTCCTGAAGACCCTGAAACGGAGCGTGCAAAGAAAAGGAAAGCTGATAAAGCTGCTGAGCATCATAAGAGAAAGAAAGCTCGAAAGTACTTAAGTACCTCCTCCAGAGGATCGGCACCTCAAGCACCCACTCCTGAACCTCCTGTGATTTCAACCCCTCCTGCAGCTCAAACTGTGCCTGCTCAAGTTACTCCTCAACGCTCTATGGCAGCATCGATTAGAGCAACGACAGCTGGGCCAAGTGCTGAACGAAAGCAGACTTTTACAGATATGACACAGGATGAAAAGAATAACTTCTTGTTTATACAATTTGAAGCTGCGGCTGATCGGATTAAAAGGAAAACTGACTTCATTCATATCACAAAACGTGACCAAGTCAGTCAGTTGGTGGAGATTGAGAGGTTGAAAACAGCAGTTGGTGCACAGCAGGCCACTATCCAACACCAACAGGAAGAGATCAACAGGCTTAAGGCAGAGAATGAGCGTCTGAAAGCGTCTGAAGTTGAACGGGATAGGAGAAGTTCTGTTCTTCAAAAACTGGCCGAAGACTTGAAGGGTCGGTGTGATTATATGAAGAACTGGTATGAATCAAGGAATACAACTATTGCTGAGGGTGTAAAGACAATGACGAGGGGGTATGAGTTCCTAAGAAAGCGCGTGGCGACTTTATGGGAAGATCGGTGCAAGCAACAGGAAATCTTGCAAAAACGGGATGAAGACCCAGAGGATCAGGGTAATCCAGATACAGCTGCTGCACCTCAGCAACCCCCAGCTGGTACTTCATCTGCTATCATTGTATATCAGCCGTCAACTCTTGGATCATCTCAGGCTGGCTCTAGTGGAATTGTTGGTGAAGAACAGCTCCTAGAGGCGTTAGCTGGTACATCCTCTGTTCCCAGTACTGCAGATTTTGCTTTGCAGGTTGTACCACCAGTCACCAATGGACTACTGGAGGAGGGTGAGATAGTTGAAGATCTCACGCCTCAACAGATGATCACTCTCATGGCAATGCGTGATGTAAACGACGAAGAAGTAGAGAAAATGCCAAGTGAACCGGAGACTGGGAGTCTGTGAATGTGGAAAATGTTGATGAGATAGTATTTGAAGGTGATGCCAAGAAATCAACTTATGTGAGAGAAGACGGTACCGAATTTGCTCCGTTTGATGAGGACTGGCTAAAGGATAATGTTGAGGACATTGATGAACACTTGAAGAACCGTGACGCTTCTGAAAATGCCACAGATGCGTTTACCGCATGGCGTCAGCGGTTTCTGTCTAAGGTTGCTAAGCCAGCTCCTGAACCTGAACAGGTGGATTTCCTACGGCTAGAAAAGGCCAAGCCAAGTGTGCGTATCTTATGTTGGATGTTTGTTAAAGAAATCCACTGTATAGCTATCAAAAGGGAGTTCGGGATTCAGTATTTCCGATCATTGCTGAGTATTCTATCACTGCCATTCTACGACGTCGCAGCACTTACAAAACTTGAGCTCATTAATCGCTCAAATTTTGAAGGTGCTTCTCACTTTGCGCGTCTTATCAAGATGAACAAGAAGTCAGGATGGAAAGACAAGTCATACAAGCCGCAGTTTCCAAGGCATGAGCAGATCAGGTTCACACTTGATCCGGAAACAAATACAGGGAGGTACAAGCTGGTGTATGATCCTCCCAGAGTGGTAGACAAGATTCCTCTCATGCCGATGCAACAGGACTTTCTTGAAGATATGCGTCTGTGGTGTTATGATTCGGATACGCATGAAGCAGTGATCGTGTTCAATGATGACAAGAATTTTAGAATATTGGACCCGATGTGGTTGGTGAATATGTCGGCGTCTGATATCACGAAGCTGTATAGGCATGACATCATCTACGAAGACAAGGATGCTCATCAAGCGTTAAAGTTTCAAAGAATTGCATGCTACTGCTATTACCGGGGAATACATTCTGGTAGTTCCTGGTCAAGGCGTCACCTGTGAAGATCAAGATGAAGACCGAAGACGAGCAACAGACAAGGGGGAGTTTGTTGGTGCACTTTTTGTGTCTGTCGCTAGTCTTGTATGTAGTGTCGTATTTTGTACGGTCTTTAGTCTTTTATCGAGTCTGTATCCGTAGTCGACCAAGTCGGATATCCTCCTATCCGCTTGTGTCCGACATATTTTGTCTCTCTTGTTTGTAATGTCGGTTAAACTATGCATGTCGCATGAAAGGGCTTTTATGTATTTTACTTCTGTTCCTTACTGTTTCTACAAACTGTTGTGCAGAAACAGTTTACATCTTGCAGACCTTGACGAAACAGGACTGTTTCGTCAATATGATGTCGACGAATCAGATCTGTCTGTTTCGTTTATGATTCGTCAAGGTGGTCAACGAATCAGACTTGATTCGTTGACTGTTGGGCTTTATTTTGGGCTTTAATCTGTTTCGTCGGCCCAATTTCACTTTCGTCAATGCTGTTAGCCCAGCTGCTATATATAGGAACAGAATGTTATCTGATAAGGTTAGAGATGCTAGTTTACCATTGTTGCTTGTAAGAACTGTGTTTGTATCAGTTGGCATTTCTCAAGATTAATCAAACGAGTGTGTTTCTTTGGTTAACCGCGTGTTTATCTTGTTCTATGTTTGGTTGGCTTAGTTAAGTGGATTCCGCACACTTAACTTTGTTTGTTATAAACAAGGATTCCGTAGTGAAAATCTATCCTCCGATTTAGGGACCTACACCGTGACCCGATAACGTGCCAAGCTATGACCCGCGAACAAACCCGAGTAAACCCAACAAATTCTCTTGTTTGGAAGCATTTGTGAATGTTAATTTGTATGTGTATATGTTATCAGTGAAAGCCTCCATGAATGATGAAGTGGGTTTTGGACATGAAGGCAAAAGTAAGGCTCATAGGATGGATTTCGTTGTTAGTAGAATAATATGGAAGTAGGACGAATTAATTTGATGAGATGATGCTTCAATTTCTATGAGTACTTAGGACATTGCTAAAGGGGAGAACAATGGTGTTTGATGTGAGGAATACTAGCTTTCTATGTATTTTAGAATGTTGCACACCAAGTGCTCGATGAAACGCCTTAATTATGAATCATGTGTTTTTGTGATGAAATCTTGTTAAATATTACGTAGAAATGTGAGGAATTGATGTATGAGATAGAATTTGCTATGATCTTGCTAAATGAGAATGCGTTTATGGTTTATGTTGAAATTATAAAGAAGCTAAGTATGTAATGGTTAAGTGTAGGTGTAAAGGAAGAAGGGTCAAGCAAGCAATCTGAAGTCACAAGGAACACAAGACCGAGGTAAGTTACTTTAGCTTACAAGTTCTTTAATAGTTGTTGGTAGTGTTTTTGAGTTAAGGTTTATGTGGAAATTATATTTGACATGGCATTTCCAATGGCGTAAAGTAGACCCGTTGAAACGGGTCAAACAAGTCAAGCATGATAAATCCGGGTACGGTTGGGTTTAATAATTCGACATCAAGCATACTTAGAAAGATTATTAGATTGGAAAGAAAAAAGTATGGATGAAAAGAGTTATGTTGCGAAATGACTTTGAATGTATATGAATACCAATGAAAATGTAGGATGATTATCAGAGGTTTGAACAAATGTCATATGCCTTGGTGAGTAACTCGTATGTTTATGGTTGTAGGTAAATCCTCTTGTTAGGTTGATAGCAAGCTTGGAACGAACACATCACCCGCCCTCAAGCGCTTCCGAAGTGAATATATGGTCAAATGGGTCAAAAACGTTTGGTAGTAAACTATTATAGTTAAAGTTTAGGTGATGTAAAAAAAATTGTTTTGTACTTACGTAATGCTTTAACTTGTGTGATCATGTTTTTTCTTTTTAACTTTTAAAACGTTCAACTTAGTCTCTTTTTGGGAAATCATACCTTTTGTATAAAAGTTTTAAATTAGACACCCATCTTGTTGTTCCTATTAAGCGTTTTTGACCTTGTTTGTTATGTGAGTTACAAAAACAACAATACGGACCGATCAATATTGACTCTAAAACACTTTTGAATCCTAATTCAAACCAAAATCCGTTCGTGATGTTCATGACCCACTGCTTTCAAATTTTCAACAAAAATATTTAAATTCAACCACATAACCAAGAGATCGGTGATCTAATCAAACTGTTTAAGTAAATTAGATCTAGTACCGGCTTCAATACCACTTCTACGACGGCTTGGATACCACTTCTAGGACTGATAATCTGATTGAATTTGATATAAATTGTATGTTTGAAATAGATAAACAACAAGCTGTAACGTTAACGAAATCATCACGGATTCATAAAGACATTACATTAACATTTAAGCATGGTTTGTGATCTCCTCTCAAACACACAAGCTCAATCTCGTTCAGCATAGGTTTTACTATCAAAGTTCTAAAAGGTGATGAGTAATTTCAAGTGACTGGGTTTATATAGGTGTTTGACTCGATCACTATATCACGACTCAAATGTTTACATCCCCAAACAATTGAGTCTCAATCACTTACAAACTTTAAAAGAAATTAACCTATTCAGCACACACGACCACACCAAGCCTATTTGAACAGCGATAGACACACCAACATGCATTAACAATTATCCAAAAGGGTGCTCGGATTACATAACTATATGCATCATGCATATATTGTGTAGTACTGTCATTATAAAATCCATTAAACGAAACATAAACATCACTGACTTATTCTTAAACGTATGATTGCTTAAAAATCTAGCATAACATGAACATTATACCGGCAACACAAATACAAATGATATAAAACAGTTCAAGTGCTTACTCATCTAGGATTCGAGATTCTTCAGAAATTTTACTATTGAGATAGAGGTCGTAAACGCTTGAAGACGATTGCTGAACAAGAGAGTCATGTGGAGGCTGCATATTTTCAAGATTCCCTTTGACTGCTTGCAACCTGAAATCGTCTTCCGATGTAGCTGGATTCAGGTCTGATTTCTTTATTTTTCTATGGCCCTCGAGCATATTCACTACTTCGGACATGGTAGGCCTAAGAGCCGGGGACTGATTAGTGCACAATATAGCAACTTCCATCATTCTCACAGCTTCTATTTTGTTGAAATCAGACCCTAATCTTGGATCCACCAAATCCATCAAACTTCCCTTCTCTTTGAGAACAACAGCCTTATATAGGTAAGACATATATATAATTAGTCATTGTCAATGATTTGCATGGAAAGGACCATATTGTAGTTTCAATAAAAAGATTTTTACCAAATCAAGAAGAGAAACATAATCTTCATTTGGTTGATATTTCATATTGTTCTTTCCAGCAACAATTTCCAATGCAAGAACCCCAAAGCTGTATACATCGGCTTTGTAGGTTAAGTAGCCCCATAATGCATATTCTGGTGCCATGTACCCTCTAGTGGACCAAAAAAAGGCTTTACTAAGTTGTCAGTATAAGAAAATATAACTAATTACAAACAACTCACAGAGTTCCAGCAACTCTAGTGCTAATGTGGGTGTTCTCTTTTTCATTGAGCTTAGCCAAACCAAAATCTGAGATCTTTGGAGTAAAGTCAGTATCCAGGAGTATATTTGCAGCTTTGATATCTCGATGAACCATTTCTAGTGTGGTCTCTTCATGTAGGAATGCCAAGCCTCTTGCAACGCCAACACAAATTCTTTGTCTTGTAGGCCAATCAATTTTCATCTTAGACTTATCCTGATCTGAGATTTAAAATAAAAGAAATATAGTTACATTTAGAACTACAAGATTCTCATGAAGTAGAACATACGAGAATGCGTACCAAATAGAGCATGTGCCAAAGAATTATTCTCCATGTACTCGTAAACAAGTAATAGCTGGTTGTGTTCTGCACAACACCCATGTAGTCTTACAACATTAGTGTGGTGTATACCAGCTATCATCCCTATTTCATTCACAAATTCACGGTTTCCTTGTTTGGATTTTGAAGAGAGTTGCTTCACAGCAATTAGAGTTCCATTTAGTAGTGTACCCTGCAATTAAAAACTTATGAATGTATCAACTACACTTAATTTGTCTATTCTTCACTTTTCATCTTTTAGCTTCTACACTAGAAAAAGTTACGGAGTAAGGACAAAGGAAAAATCGATTTATTTACAATACCTTGTAGACAGATCCAAAACCGCCCTCTCCAAGTTTATTAGATTCAGCAAAGTTATCCGTGGCAGCTTTGATTTGTTTAAATGTAAATACCCCAGTATTCAAGTCCAATCCTCTTAGATCTTCAAGATAACAATATGTTACTAAAGGAAATAAATGTCAATTTTATTTGAAATACAATTACACCGAGTCAAAGTATTTAAGCACCTATTTCCCTTGATATTTGATTCCCTATATAACCCTTCTTCCATGCAATTCCAACAACTATGAGTATGAAGAAAAATACTGCAGCCACAACTCCAATGACTAGGAATGGTCTTTTTTTTCTATGAGTCGCTTGCTTGATCTCTAGAGGCTTAAACTCTATTAAAATTAGTATATTAGTTAGCTTATTTATTAAACGTACAGATTTATAAGTAGATTAGTAGGATAGAAATGAGGATATACACACATACATTTCAAGCACACAATCACACACATTAATATCAATATCCATACAATTTTAAAAAAAAAAAATATTAGGGGGACACATGACACATATTATAGGACATCTAATTGTTTTCTTGCCCATGGCATTATAGTCTAGTGTCATCTTAGGTGTGATAAAGCTTAGGGACCATTAGGTTCTGGGTTCGATTCCCACAAGGGAGTTAGCCTATTGAAGATGGATATGATGGGTGGTTCTGCTGGTGGCATCTTGATACTCTAGTCTTTCGTTAGTTATCCAAATTTGCTATTAAAAAATTTAATTGTTTCTGACCTCATTCTCCTATTAAATACTAATGATATTGAAAAAAAAATATATTTTTAGATATTTAATTACAAACACTTATTATTTAATTGTAGATAGTTATTATATCATTAACCTAATGGATTTTATGTTAAATTAAATATACCAGAATTTAAAATTGTCTGGTTAAAGTTCATTTTTAAAAAGACATCTCAACAACAGTATGTCATGACAGACTATTAAGGGTGGAGTTCGGTTAGAAAGTCTATATTTCCTAAAAAAGTGTAAAAGTCACACATATTATAATTATTATAGGTGGGGTTCGATTACAAAGTTTATATTTACTAAAAAGTGTAAAAAGTCATAAATATTATTATTTCAGCCATAAAACACACCTATAACCAATAAATAACAGAGTGAAAATTACTAAAATATCGTATTCAAACCATAATAGTCTATAAAAACTTGAGTTAATTACACAGATGGACCATATAGTTTATAACTAGTTTCACCTTTAGGTACTAACTTTTTTAAGAGGTTAGGTTTTATGATTTCATTTTTGTAACAACTTTGGGTACTAACATCAAAATTATACCGACTAAAATACCCTTCCATTTTTTTAATTTTATCAATATAACACCATTGTGTATTAACACCTAATTTTATTTAAGTTTAAATCAATTCAACAAAATCTATTTATTTTCATCTTAACATTATATCTCTTAATTAACATAAAATCTATTTATTTTTTTTATTTTCATCTTTTTATTAAATTTCTTATTTAACATAAAATCTACTTTTTACATCAGTGTCATTCTTCTATCGACTTGCGAGGAAATTATTGTTAATTATAAGAAGTTATGCTGTTCAAAAAAAATTATAAGAAATTATAATTAAACATTTCTAGTGAAACTTTCATTGTTTATATATTAAAATCTTCATTTTTTCGGTTGTTAGTGCGCATCAGTTTTATATTAATAGGTGTAAGTTTCGTATGATCATGTATAAGTTTTTGTTGCTGTGTATATGTTTAAATCGTTCTGCATATGTTTTGTACTTAAAATATAATATAATGTACAATAATACAAAGCACACATAATTACTCTGCATTTATTCTATAGTTAACTTTTTTATATAATACTTTATGGAAATATGATTATAACAATTGGTTTTTAACTATATAAAATTTAAAATCATAATTAGTTAACGTAATTGGATTATTTTTACCCTTAAAATAATAATACTTGTGTAACTAGTAGATTTTATGTTAAATAAGAAATTTAATAAAAAGATGAAAATGAAAAAAATAAATATATTTTATGTTAATTAAGAGATATAATAAAAAGATGAAAATGAAAAAAATAAATAGATTTTGTAAAATTAATTTAAACTTAAATATAATTTGGTGTCACTATTCCAAGGTGTTACATTGATAAAATTAAAAAAATGGAAGATTATTTTAGTCTTTATATTGATAAAATTAACTAATTTTGGTCTTAGTATCCAAATGTGTTACAAAATTGAAATCATAAAACCTAAAGCTGTTAAAAAAAAAAGTTAGTACACAAAGTTGAAACTAGCTATAAACCATAAGGTCTATCTGTGTAATTAACTCTAAAAATTTTAAACACACAATCGTAGAACTATTAATATGGAACACGACATGCTAAACAATATAAAACACAATAATGTTTGTCATTCGATAATCGAAGCCTTAGCATCCAAAACACATAACACAACCCACATATATGATGTTTTTGTAATCTTTATTTTATTATTTGTGCGTTTTTTGTGTGAGTTATGGTTGAAATTTTGGTGTTTTGTTACTTTTTACACTTTTTAGAAAATTTAGACTTTGTAACCAACTCGTAGCCTTTTTATTAAACTCGGTAATACACGAGTTTATTCAACCGAGCACAAGTTTTCAAAAAAATATAATTTAATTAATTCTCAAATATATAACATTAGATTTATTCAATACGTGTAATCCACGGAAATCTAACCTAGTGTGTATGTGTATATATGTAGTGATTGTTTGTGATGAGAAGAGAAACTCAAAACATGTGGACAATAAGCAGATCTACATACCAGATTCAATAGAAATGGCAGATATCAGAGGGCCATACAATCCTCTCTTTGGCACTGCGGTTGTACCTTTCCCAGCATACTGGAACCGAATTTCTAATGTTCCATTAGTTACAGAGATGTTGTTATATGTTTTTATTACTGCCTTATCCACCCCTCCTGCTTCATTTTTAATATCGAAATTTTTAATCGTAATTACACCCTGCAAAATGGGAATGTAAAACCCAATCAACACAAGTCTGTAAGGAAAAAATATCTCACGTGGACCATTTTGAACGTCACAGTTACTGTGACGGATTTTTTTTTTTTTTTTTTCAGAAAAGCCAGCGCTAATACTAATACTGGATTGTCTTAGTGTTTGGATTATGGATTATAAACAAAAGTCAACTGGTTTACTTAATGAGGGGAACAAAGGGCTTGTTTCCTATTAGTACTAATGTGTGTCGTAAAGGTGTTCTTCTCGAAATGGTTATGGTTTATAATCTCATTATAAACATCCGTACATGGTGTGTAAGGTTTTTTTTTTTTTTTTTATATTTTATTTTAACGGCCAAACCATGAAAGGGAAGGCCATTGTAAGTGTACATCCACAAAAATCCTCAAAAGGACAAATTGCATGAAAAGACTAAAAACAACTTTTGGTTAAATTTCTTGTTTGAGTAACCAATGTTATTAACTTATTACTCCAGAGAAAACCATCAAAGGTTCAACATTAATTTTGATTATGAGGTAGTCTTCTAAATTAAGATGTGTTAAACTCAAAAACCAAACTCAACATGGATTGACATATTAAATCGAAATTTTTTAATGTTGATTACCTTAAACTAAATATTAGAAGCTTTGATTACCTTAAAAGTAAATATTAGAAGCTGTCTGGTTATGAAAAATAAAATTTTGACAAAAGTTGATGACCACTTCACTCAATTATGCATTCTAAATATATGAAAGCTTAATATAATGAACTCTTTATAAAACCTGGATATAAACATCAAAAGCACGTCTTCCAAGACCATAGTAAGATCGGTTATCTCTGTAAATTATCTCTGCGAAATGTAGAGTCACCGTATAATTTCCATGTGCTAAGCAACGGCCATAGTAAGTGACAGACAATGGTGAGTGGCGAGCTGTTGTGTAAAGTTCTGAGTCATTCATAGTGAGTATAGATTGGTTATATGCAACATAATCGTTTCCGGTTTGATCAGTGTTCCATACACTTCCTGTGTTACTGAATCCCCAATGATCATTTGAAGGAAGAAATCTTGCAGGTCCAAGTGTATCTAGATCTTCTTCATAAACCTTGTCTCCTATGCTAACTTTCGGACCGCCACAATTAATATGAACTGAATAGTAAGCTAAAACAACAAAATACAAACAAAAAGGGATCAGGTTTCCTTTTATTATTTTCTTTTTGCTTTTGCATTCATATAAGAAGGGAATGCAACATCACAGGAAAGCATGCATGTTGCTCACTCTTTAAGCAAGGATGGCTTTTCAGGCACTTGCCAAGGTCTCTGCATTAAATCAACCATGTAAAACAAGGTGCCTATTTTGTTAAATAGTAATTTTATTCATTAAAAAGAGTATAAGCTTACGAGTCGTTTGTGCTAGTGTAGCTTCTGAATAAGTTCCTAGTAAATGAAGAGGAGGTAGTTGTTTAGTTCAAGTTGTATGCTAAAAAATATAAACATTTGAAGGCTGGAAACTTACAATGATTCATCACAATTTTGAGGTACAGTTGTCTCATTTAAGTGGTTGTAGGAAAGATCAACTTTACTGCATTAACAGCACAGTAAAATCTAGTGAAAAATAGATCTCCCAACAAAATCATTTTCTGGTAAAAGATCAAATGAGAGCAGGTTGATGTCTTATAAAAGGAATAATAGAACTAAGCTTGATAAACCATACAGTTTACTATTATCTTGATTTGTGAGCCAGCTAGGAA
The DNA here is from genome assembly GCF_002127325.2 of Helianthus annuus. Taxonomy (NCBI): domain Eukaryota; kingdom Viridiplantae; phylum Streptophyta; class Magnoliopsida; order Asterales; family Asteraceae; genus Helianthus; species Helianthus annuus. The sequence goes on from NC_035448.2 coordinate 151,584,868, forward strand.
CAGCGCCATCAAGGGAGTTACCGGTCAGATACCTAGTCATTTCAGTAAATATTTGTGTTATTATTGTTAGAATATATAGTATGTATCCAAAGTTTAATATTAATTTGTATTATATTGTATAGGGGTAAGATCAAATAAAAAGTTTATTTTGCCTAAATAGAATGAGAAGTAATATTAATCATTCATTTTTCAAATCAATGATTAAGATGAAAGTGTAGGAGAAAGGAGGAGTGCAAGGGTATCTTGGGAAAATACTATTTATGTACTTTTTCTCTAGACATGCAAGACACATGCATATTCCACCCCTATTATTTAAACGTTCATAATTTTTTATACGACATTATTTTTTCATAAAAAAATCACCGTAAAATCGAGCGTCTTTTTATCTTTAGTTTGAGTACCATATTGCTATATAAAATATGAAGACTAAAAAACCACTAAAATATGTTGTATTTCTATGTTGTATAACATTTTTTTTTTGCTGGATTTTTGTACTATATTTTTGTGCTGGATTTTTTCCCTTAATTTTTTTTCTCAATTTTTTGTGCTGGATTATTTTGTACTACATTTTTTTGCTGATTTTTTTCATGCTATAGTTTTTTGTATTAGATTTTTTGTGCTATATATTTTTTTTGTACTACATTTTTTGTGCTATATTTTTTGTACTAGATTTTTTATGCTAGATTTTTTTTGTACTAGATTTTTTTTTTGTTGTATTTAAAAAAAAAAAAAACAAAAGGGTATCACATGTTATTTTCACTTCTATTTATAAGAAACAAAATGCTCTCCATTCCTACTTATTAGGAGTACCACATGTCATCATCACAATCGTTTTTAGACTACTTAGTCAAAATCCACTTTTTAGTAGATCCTTCCCCATATTGTATATAACATATGTGTCAATAATTACCACCGTCCCACCTACCAAACCAACATATTGGTTCATGAAAGGGATACACACCCTTTCACCAACCATAAATAACCAATTTACCCTTCATTGAATGTAACCAAAATATGAACTTATGTAGGTCCCTCTCGGAGGATGACGAACCTAAACCTTGTTATACAAACCCACTAGCGAGTGCGGAATCCAAGCTAGCAAGCAAACCGAGATGAAACAAGTATAAACACAAACACACAAAGGTTCACCGATTAGCACCACTTGTATTAATACGAATGAAGGTTCCGGTTACAAGCACAATGTTTACAAATCAGTTTTGCAAACTCTCAAGGTGTGTGTGTGTTTCGGACAGAATGCTCTCAACTTTCTATCTCTCTATGTGTGCATCTATCTATCAAGTCTAAGTGTCTCTACTAACACACACTGCATGGGTATATATATACCCAGCACAGATTGTCTTGTCCGAAGGATCCGATAGATGGTCGAAGGATCATCTATCGACTACAAAGCCTTCGAAGGATCTGCATTAACCTCGAAGGATGATCTATCGAATCATCCATCGAAGGTTCATCTTTCGAGTTCATCGAAGGATCAACATTATCCTTCGATGAGCATCCTTCGAGCCAGACAAAAGACAACCATATTTCTAACTGTTTGGCCAAGTCAAACTAGGAGGACAGTTGACTTGGTCAAACTTACATGACTAACAAGGACATCGTTTTACATCGAGACCGAATACAGACAAAGTACAGATACAAGTGCACCAACAAACTCCCCCTTGGCTGTAGCTTTGTCTTTGATCTTCTATGGTTGTAGATTCGTCTCGATCTTGATCATCTTTGATCTTCGTGTCTTCAAGACTCTGATGTCCTTTCAAGTCTTCAATGTCGGAGGATCTTCAAAGTCTTCACGTCTTGAAAGCAGAGAGTGTATCAATAAACATAATCATCTTTCGACCCATCCTTCGAAGTCAGAGATCTATCCTTCGATCCAGGGAATCTTTTCGAAAGATAGTTATTCGAAAGATAAGGACATCAGAGTCTTGAAGACACGAAGATCAAAGATGATCAAGATCGAGACGAATCTACAACCATAGAAGATCAAAGACAAAGCTACAGCCAATGGGGATCAAGATCGAAAGGACATCAGAGTCTTGAAGACACGAAGATCAAAGATGATCAAGATCGAGACGAATCTACAACCATAGAAGATCAAAGACAAAGCTACAGCCAAGGGGGAGTTTGTTGGTGCACTTGTGTCTGTACTTTGTCTGTATTCGGTCTCGATGTAAAACGATGTCCTTGTTAGTCATGTAAGTTTGACCAAGTCAACTGTCCTCCTAGTTTGACTTGGCCAAACAGTTAGAAATATGGTTGTCTTTTGTCTGGCTCGAAGGATGCTCATCGAAGGATAATGTTGATCCTTCGATGAACTCGAAAGATGAACCATCGATGGATGATTCGATAGATCATCCTTCGAGGTTAATGCAGATCCTTCGAAGGCTTTGTAGTCGATAGATGATCCTTCGACCATCTATCGGATCCTTCGGACAAGACAATCTGTGCTGGGTATATATATACCCATGCAGTGTGTGTTAGTAGAGACACTTAGACTTGATAGATAGATGCACACATAGAGAGATTGAAAGTTGAGAGCATTCTGTCCGAAACACACACACACCTTGAGAGTTTGCAAAACTGATTTGTAAACATTGTGCTTGTAACCGGAACCTTCATTCGTATTAATACAAGTGGTGTTAATCGGTGAACCTTTGTGTGTTTGTGTTTATACTTGTTTCATCTCGGTTTGCTTGCTAGCTTGGATTCCGCACTCGCTAGTGGGTTTGTATAACAAGGTTTAGGTTCGTCATCCTCCGAGAGGGACCTACAAATGGTATCAGAGCCGTGGCTCTTTACCTTGTTTAAAACCGGGTTTGTTCAAGTTCTTGGTGTGTTTGGACACTTGGTTTAGCACCCGTTTTTGGTGGTTTTCTTGCATTTTTAAACTGAAAAACGCGTTCTAAACCTTTCGGGAGTGTTCAAGGTTGGGTTGGGTAACTTAAAAACCTGTTTTTAAGTAACTTGGTGTTTTCCGGCCATATCTCCGGTGTGTTCTGGTGACCGGACCTTCTGGATAAGGTTTGCCATTTTGGGCATATTTTATTTGAAAGTCAAAAAGTTGGTGAAAAGTCGTGTGCAGAAGATCCCTTCTGCCGAAAGTTGGTACACCAACCAATCACCTTTCTCACCAACCTGTCACCTTTTTGTCAGTTGTGTCAGTGTGATCGAAGGATATCCTTCGAAGTCGAAAGACCATCTTTCGATCAAGGAAGGCTCCATAGATAATCATCTTTCGACCCATCCTTCGAAGTCAGAGATCTATCCTTCGATCCAGGGAATCTTTTCGAAAGATGGTTATTTGAAAGATAAGGATCTTTCAAATTGTGAATCTTTCGAAATAATTGCTCGAAAGATAAGGATCTTTCAAACCGTGAATCTTTCGAGATAACTGCTCGAAAGATAAGGATCTGTCAATTGTGAATCTTTCGAAGTCTTTGCTCGAAACTCAACAGTGATCTTTCGAACACTGTTGATCCTTCGAACAAATCTTGATCTTTCGAACAAGGTTGTATCTTTCAATTCTTGTCTGTTTGAATTTAACAGTTTGTGTTTGTGTAGATCTTCAATTAGTATTTCACCAAAATGAGTTGTACAAGTCCTTGGGATTGGAGTTTGGACTCACAATCTAGTCAAGAACTAACTTCTGCTGTAGCTTGGGCAAAAAGTATGTTTCCACCGCCATCAATCAGTCCAAGTCAATGGGCTTTGGTATCCAATCAGAGTCAAAGCATTCAAAATCTTTTGATTAGTGAAAGCGAAACGGGAAGCAATAATCGTCCACCGAAGTTGAACCATATGAACGACTTTCCATCATGGAAAAACCGCTTTCACACGTATGTTCAAGGGCAAAGCACCGATCTTTGGACATGTTTCATCAATGCATTCAATGCCAATCTTGAAGTTGCAGCGTCCACTTCAGAAGGTTATGCTAACATACTCGAAAATGACAAGAAGGCTTATGAATTGGAGAAAAAGGCCTTTGCTACACTTACACAAGCACTCAACAAAGATATCTATCATCAGTTCTCCTACTGCAAGACCACGAAAACATTGTGGGATGCCTTAGTTGCTAGAGGAGAAGGCAATGCAGCTACTCGAAAGTCTCGTCATGATTTGTTGAAGAAAGAGTTTGAATCGTTTCAATTTTTGGAAAACGAAACTCTAAATGATATGACAACACGGTTCTATCATCTGATTAGTGAAATGTGTGCTTATGGGGTTGTATCTACTCAACAAGACATGGTGAATAGGTTTGCTGACGCTTTACCTCCAAAATGGAGTTCCTTTATTGAGTTGTTGAAGCACACTGGAACTCTAGACACGGTTAACATCTATGAGTTCATTCAGAAGCTGGAACATAAAAATGATGAAGAAATCAGGAAAGCAAAGCGTGCTCCCGCTCCTCAGAATACAGAAATGTACCTTCCAGGCTTCGATGCTTTGGCAAGATCCGCTGCAGCTCAGCAACAGCAACCTAAACTGCAAACTGCATTTGTGTCTAACACAAGTTCTCTTCCGTTTCCTCAATCAACTGCTGCTCCGGCTTTTGATCCAAGGTCTTACATTCCCGTCCCAACACAGCCACAAGTCCAACCTCCACAACAACAACAGCAGGCTCACTATACAAGCAATCCTCAACCTCAAAACCCTAACACAATCCGAGTCGATAATTCAAACCTTTCACACCTCAGCATTGAAGTTGCTAAGGAGCACATGGAAATTATTAATACAATGGTAAGTGCTTACTGTGGTTTGGTAGCAGGTCAGCTTGGAAACATCAACATGACCAATGAAGATTATCAACAGATCGACAAGGAAGAAATGGAGTTGATGGATATTAAGTGGGCTTTTGCAAGTGCAGTTAGAAGGGCCAAAGACTTCATGGCTCGTACTGGTAGAACTTCGTTGGAAGGAAAGAAAGATACGAAGTATGGGTTTGATATCAACGCTGTTACATGCTTCAACTGTGGTAATAAAGGGCACTTCAAACGTGAGTGCACTCTACCAACAAAACATGGCAATCACAACCCTTTCAGAAACCAGACGAGTACTACAAATGTGAATGCCCAACAAGAAAACCGTGAAAGGAGGATGGTGGCCGTTAATAACAATCAGGGCCAGCCTGGAACTTCAAATCCCAATCGGGCTTTGGCTGTTCAAGCTGATGAGGGATGTGACTGGTCTGTGCAGTTTGGTAAAGATGATCAGAGAAGTGGAACAGCTTGTTATGCAAAGATCATCGAGCATGTTCATAAAGAAGAGTCCTCTGGAAGTGATGACAGTTCTGGTTATTCTGGAAGTTCTGATGAAGAAGGCTCTGTTTCTGGGGATAATCACTCAGAGTCTGATGTGAAGGAGGAAGGAGGTGATGATATTCAAGATCTACTGAATGAAGCTGATGAGCTTAGATGTCAGAAATCAATTCTGATTAGGAAGGCGGCTACTGCATCAAAGGAAATGGAGAAGTTATTTTCTGAAGATGGAGCTTTTTCTTTTCAAACTGCCTTTATGGCAAACGTTTCAGCCTCTTCTAGTCAGGTAAATTCTGAACCTCATGCTCCTAGTGTTTGTGAATCATGTGCTGAAATGAAGCTTGAACTTGAGAAGCTTCATAGTCATAATCAAAATTTGGTTATTGAACTTCCCAAATGCAAAGAGGCAAATATGGCTTTAACTCGGAACGAAAAAGATTTTAAATCAGTAATTGAAACTTTAAAGAAAAATGTGTCCGAAGTGAATAAAGTAGTTTACCACAAGCAAGTAAGTATAAATGAATATATTAACATTGTGGAAGAAACTAAGAAGCAATTAGCCATTGCCCAATGCGAGCATGATGCTATCAAACAAAAATTGGAGAGTTATTCTAACTCCCAATTTGTGCTTGATCACATCATCGATGTTCAGCAACCGAAGGGAAATCAGAAAGGCATAGGGTATAAGAAATGTCCGCCCCCTTTGATGAACAATTATACCAAGATGCCTGATGAGGAGGAAATGCCTCGGTATGAACCCAGTGTGCCTCTTGATGTTGAGGAATTTGCTGCTGGCCTAGGGTTCAAACCGGACAATTCTTCAGACACATCCTCTAAGGAACAAGAAACTTCATCATCCATGAAGCAAAGTCCTCCAATTATCGAGGACTATGATACATCGGATGATGAATCAGAAGTGGATGTAAGTGATCAGAATAAATCACTTAACAAGATGAAAGGAGTAGTTATTCCACGAGAGAATCACATTCTATGTGATCCTAATACTCCTGATGTCTCATCTGTTAAGAAACAAGTGATTGATTCTATCAAAGTTGATAAGACATGTGTGTCTACTGTTAAAAGCAGTAACGTGTTGTATACATTGGTTGGAGATAATAAAATCTACTCAGATCACGTTTTCACAATTAAAAATGTAAATCAATCTTTGATTGACAAAGTCTTTGAAGACAACACAAACAAATTTTTGGGAAAAACACTTCCGGGAATTGTTGTAACACAATGTGATCCAATTCCTAAGGCTGAGATTAGAAAACAGTTTGGTAATCAAAAATCTTCAACCACTCAGCAACCTAGTGCTTCTAATGGTAAACAACCAGTCAAACGAGCTCAAAAGCATAAAGTCTCTCAGATGAAGTCTAAAAAAAAGGAGCTCGATTTCAAAAGAAAGCAAAAGATGTCAAGTTCGTGTCATCCAAGGGTACTGATAAGATTGAAACTTTTGAGAACAAATCTAACACTGATTTTGTAAAACAAGTGACAATCTTAAAACGTAACAGTGATAACAATTACACTCAACGCACAAATGGGTGTGATGAAAAGGCCAGTACCTCAGGTTCCACGAGTTCGATATCTTGTGGTCAATCAAGTTCTCCTAAGTTTGTTGAAAGGAGAACATGTTTTAAATGTGGAGAAATTGGGCACATCATCAAAAACTGCCCAAATGCTCCAAAGAATAAATTTGTTGAGAAAGCTCCACCTGAAACAGTTCATCCTCAACGTCGGTCAGTTTCACCTAAACATGATAAACGAACTGTAAAAGAACAAGAAACTAAACGACGTAAGAACATGAAAACTGTTGAAAAAGCTTTAAAATCTGAGGTTAAAACAGTTCAAAGGGAACCAAGTGTGTCACAACCTGTAAAACCAGAATCTTCAAAAACTGGTAGGCAAAAACGAACTTGGTTACCTAAGGCGGGTGACAATTCAGGGGGAGCAGTTGTTCTTGAAAACCATCAAGAGATTGATATCACGTTTCGTGATGCTCAGGGACGACCCAAGACCACTAAGGCTTGGGTCCCCATTCTCAACTGAAGTTTTTAAATGACATGTGCAGGATGTTCTAGGAGGAACTATTAATAGTCATTGGATTGTTGATAGTGGGGCATCCAGGCACATGACTGGCGACTTACGGCTCCCATACGACGTGAGAAACATTAGAGGAGGGTATGTTGCTTTTGCGGGAGACAAAGGCGGATTCATCACTGGAGAGGGAAGTATCTCCAATGGCATCGTGTGCTTTGATAAGATCAATTATGTTAAGCAAATTGATCATAATCTTCTCAGTGTGTCGCAAATCTGCGATACACAATTCTCTGTGCATTTTGATGATGCGGGTGCTATGTGCTGAAACCTGGATTCAAAATTCCATAAGAATGGATTCTCTTATCGGCTTCGAGAGTAAATAATCTTTATATTCTCGACATGAGCCAAGCGATTACTACATCTGCACAAGTCACTTGCTTTGTCTCGAAAGCCACAGAAAAGGAGTCTATATCTTGGCACAGAAGAATGGGACACATTCATTTGAGAAAGATGAATCATTTGGTGAAAAATAATCTTGTGAATGGTGTGCCTGTGAGAAGTTTTCATCTACAAGATATCTGTGTCTCGTGCCAAAAGGGGAAGCAAACAAAGAAGTCTCACCCTTTGAAGAAAATCAACACTGTCAGCATGCCTCTCGAACGTCTTCATATGGATCTTTTTGGACCTATGAAGCACAAGACAACATTCGGAGATGCTTATTGTCTAGTTGTTACTGAGGATTATTCTAGATTTTCTTGGGTATCCTTCATGGCACACAAGAGTCAAACTCCTGGCATCCTCAAGGATCTTCTTACAATGTTGGAGAATCTCTATTCGTTGAAAGTGAAGAGGATCCGAAGCGACAATGGAACCGAATTCAAGAATCAAGTTATGGATGAGTTTTGTACTTCTAAAGGCATTCTTCATGAGTACAGTTCTCGTTATACTCCACAACAAAATGGTGTCGCGGAGAGGAAGAATCGGACGATCATCGAAACTGCAAGAACAATGTTAGTAGAGTCGGAACTCCCTATTCAATTCTGGGGGGAGGCTGTATCGGCTGCATGCTACACGTTAAACAGAGTTCTTACAGTAAAGAGACATGGCAAGACTTGCTTCGAACTCCTTCAGAAAAGGAAACCGGATCTTTCTTACCTAGAACCGTTTGGTGCTCCATGTACTATGATTGAACCGGATGGAAAGTTTGGAGCAAGAGCTATCGAGGGTTTCTTCCTTGGATATGCTACTCCGAATTTTCGTGTTTGGAATCTGGCTACCAAAAAGATTGAGCTATGGAGTGAAGTGAGGGTTCAAAGGTACACGAGTCCTGTTAGGGCTCCGGGTGATCCGTGGATGTTCGATTATGATGGGCTATTTGACTCCTTCAATCTGCCAACCTTTGACGAAGAATCAGCAGCGGCTAGGATGTTGTTGGAAAGTGACAACGCTGCTATCTCGCCTTTGGTTAGACCTATTGTTGTTGACCCACAAGCTTCTTCGTCTGTCAACAATATGGTTCAAAATGAGGTTTATGAAGATGCTGCTGATTATAATGATTCTTCTGAAGATGATGAATATCATGATGCAGCTGAAGGATCTTCGGCTCCAGCTGCTCCTGTTCAAGGTGCCTCTGGTGATACACCTCATACGCAGAATGTAGACACTGCTGAAGGGAATGCATCCACCTCTACACACATTCCTGGTGTGGAGTTGGTTGTTGATCTTAATCTTAACAATTTGGGTATCAATGCACGCGTGCCAGAAAATCCTGAAATGAGGATTCATGATACCCACCCCCAGCAGAATATTATAGGAGATGTCCATCGCGGTGTGCAGACGCGTAATCAGCTGAGAAACAACCGGAATGCTGGTTTGTATTCAGCTATAAGAGAATCTGGTCAACAAAATGACTGGTCCTTCGCGTGTTACGTGTCACAAGAAGAACCAAAATCGTGGAAAGAAGCGTTGAAAGACAGTGCTTGGGTTGAAGCCATGCAGGAAGAATTGCAGCAATTTCAAAAGCTTGGTGTTTGGAAGCTTGTTGAAAGACCTGAGAACTACAAGAAAATTGGCACTCGATGGGTCTTCAAATGCAAGAAAGACGACCGTGGAGTGGTTATTCGGAACAAAGCTCGTTTAGTCGTTCAAGGTTTTCGTCAGATAGAAGGGATCGACTACAACGAAGTCTATGCACCTGTTGCACGTCTGGAAGCAATTCGGATCTTTCTGGCTTATGCCTCATTCAAAGGATTCAAGGTTTACCAAATGGACGTGAAAAGTGCATTCTTACATGGTGTGGTTGAAGAAGAGGTGTACGTCGAACAGCCTCCAGGTTTTGAAGATCCTGTCCATCCCGATCGGGTTTGGTTGCTAAACAAAGCTCTCTATGGTCTTCATCAAGCACCGCGAGCTTGGTATGCAACCTTATCTACCTATCTGCTGGAGAACGGTTTTCGAAGAGGTCTTATCGATTGTACTCTCTTCATCAAAGAACAAGATGGAGATCTTCTTCTGGTGCAGGTATATGTTGATCATATTATTTTTGGTTCTACTAATGATGTCTTGTGTAGGAATTTCGAGCGCATTATGCAGGATAAGTTCGAGATGAGTGCTATGGGGGAAATGACCTTCTTCTTGGGCCTACAAGTGCACCAACAACTTAGAATGAATCCTCTCTAATCTATGCATGATTATTGAAGATGTAATTCGTTTACATCGGTCTTAAGTACAAGGGTTGTTATGTAATTAGTAGATAGTTTTATATTGTAATTAGATTAGTAAACAAGTGCGAGGACCGAAAGCGACAAAAGGAAAGTTTATAACCTACAATCTAATGGAACCTATGTCTAACCCTTCATATTGGTGGTAACATCACACAGACTTCAACAGACGCGGCGCTTCATCAAGAGACACATCCATTCACTCGCACCTGTTCATTTAGTATAAATAGGGTTTGTCTATTTCCTTCGTAACAATAATCATCAGAATCATTTAATACTTTCATATTCAACACAATTATTCATTCAATTGTTTGTAGTTTATCTTTGTGTCGTGTTCGTTAAGGGTTCTGAGCAACATGGTATCAGAGCACATGTTACAAATCTGGGAAGAAGAGCACATGTTACAAATCTGGGAAGAAGCCGATTAAATCAGAGCACACGGTTAATTGATTCGGTTAATTAATTCGAAGAAGGCAGCAGTTTCTGTTCCAAGACATTGACGTGTTTGGTTTCGTCGAGTAAGAGGTGCCTTGTTTTCTTTTGGTTTAATCAAATTAGAAGAAAGGAATATAATTTTGCTTTGGGAATAGTAAAGAAACCTTTTACAAATATAAATGGAAGTCATTAATCGGTGTAAGGGAATATCAATTGGATTCATTAAAAATTGACGTTGCAACAAGAATATCAATTTGGAATCTGATTCATTGTTAAAATCCTAGTTTAAATTAGAAAACCGGATTTGAATCACTCTTGATAATATGAATTGTTTTTCGAAATAAGAAAACAATTTATTTTAGTCATTTTAAAATCCAGTTTCACAAAAAAAAAAAAGAACTTATAAGTGGATTAGAAATTAACAAGATAGAATTCCCAAATCGGTTTAGCAAAATTCGAAAGAAAGCAAGTACACCCAAGTCCTTCGTGGTACAAAAACCTTCATGGTACAACCTTCATGGTACAAAAACCTTGCCAGTACAACCTTCGTGGTACAAAACCTTCGTCGTGCAAAAACCTTTGTGGTACCGAATCTTGGTGGTAACAAGACTTGTGTGGCAAAGTAAGAAAAAAAGACCCGTGTAGCAAATCAAAACATGTGTGGCAAAACAAAACCTGTGTGGTGCAAGCAAGAAAAAGTTTGAAGAATAGCAAGAGAATCTTGAAGTAAAGCTAGGAAGATAGGAAAGAAAAAGTCTAAGAACGCAAATCAGAAAGGAAGTATGTTAGGAAAAGACGACATAGAAAGTATGTGAATGCCAATCCACGGACAAGGAAGTATTGTGACACCCCGCGAAAACACTTAACTAAACTAGCTTATTCATTGGTGATGCTGAATTTCGGGACGAAATTTCTTTCAATTGGGGGATGATGTGACAACTTGTACCTTTAACATCGTATCATTTCCCATCACGTTCCACTATACGTTGTAACTATGTGAAATTAATAAGCGTGCTTCAATATATTTAATTTGCTTATATATATATATATATATATGAATGTCGTGAGCATTATTTGTAAATATATATTATAAAGAAGATCCAGCTGTACACTTTAAACAATAATGTGCAGCCACACACTTGGCTGGGTCGCACACTCCTTTTATTCCCGGCCCACACCCCAAGCCACTCAACAGGCCCAAGGGGGCCGGACACCCTCACATATTATGAACTGCACATGTGTGTGCGGCATTACTGTAGGTATTTATACCCCTTAGCTGCCAAACCCTAGAGAACTTTCCCCAATCATTTGACAACAACCTTTTTCCTGCGACATTCCCCTTCCTTTCCAAAAAACATTCTTCTTTTTGGTTTGGGAAGATTGACGGCGACGGTTTTCTCTCGAAGCTTCATCCTCTCCGTTCAAACTTTCCCCTTCACACTTTTCTTCACTCCACATCTCTTGGTTAGTATAATTCCACCATTTTAGAATTTATGTTTCTTCATACTTGACACTAGATGATTTAGAGTGGTTTCTTATGTTAATAAAATACCAAATCTGATCTACGTAGATTGATTTTGATGCTGTGTTGTTTGGAATGAGATGATGATGATTCTTGGCATACGTTGATTTATTAGATCTGAAGGCATCTTTGTTCTTGACGTATCTAATGAAATAGTAATGATGAATATATTCTGTAGGATTGAAAGATGTTATGTACAAAAAGGGGTTTTTTAATGATTATTGATGATATAGAAACCTAGACCTATTTTTAGGATTGTTTTGATTATTTTTTTTGAAGATAAAAGAAAACCCAAAAATTCATTGATTGTTTGAATGATTGTGGTGATGTTTATCTGATGATTGTGTGTCATAATGAATGAACGGATCTGTTGAAACATGATGAATATGATGCTAGGGTTCATAAGAATAGATGTAAAACTTGTAATCTATGTTTGATCAGAAGGATGAACCGTAGAACGGTTGAACACCGTAGTCCATGACAGGGTTTGTTTGTTATTCGCAAACTATTTGGAGACCGCACACTCTTGTTGTATAATCACCTGTTGCACAAGGTAAAACCATAAAACAACATGATCACACACTTCTATGTGGTACACACATTTAATTCACAAAGTACAACCTCATCATGCATGACCGGACACTTAAGTAGTGTCGCACACTATGGTGTGGTCGTACACTTAAGTGATGTCGCACACCTATAGTGGGCTGCACACTTGGGTATATTAGACTGCAAATTATTGATCACTCGTTGGGCTTTTGTTGAGAATCCAGTTATGGCCCACATGTTTATGTGAAACGTGATGTCTTTACGTGTATGGTACTTGTTTGATACATGTAGAAAATACGTGGATTACTTGCATGCAAACTTAATTGATATTGGTAATCATACTAGGACATGGTTAACCAACTTAACACAAGTAAATTTAATCTCTCGAGCTAAGCAAAGGTGAGTTCACACTTTTACTAAAAGCATGTATTCCCGGTGGTCGGGAATGGTACCTCACTTTCCCAAGTTTGGGATTGCCTAGTATTACCGGGAGTGATACTGTTAAATGCTATTTATATTTCATGTCTTTAGCGGACTAAATGAAATTCTATCATAAAGTCCCCGCACATTATACCAATTAATCGCCGGGGAGAACGAGATATTAGTTGATAGCGCTATTAGGTTTGACAAACCTCACACCGTGCCTGGGAGGACAGGCGTGAACCATTATGCCTTGGCAACTGGTCAATAAAGATAGACATTGACTTGGGGTACAAACAACTCAACAGTCACAAGTATTCGGTATCACCCAGTTTATTAGCTTAAAGATGAGGTAGCTCCCCATGACATGTTTATAAATGAGTAATTTAACAACCTATGTTTTTTGAATTAACACTGAAAAACGTGAACTCGCCAACTTTATGTTAACAATCTACTGCATGCTTTGCGGGTACGTTAGGTATAGCGCTGGAGCTTGCAATGGAGGAGTGTAGTGGTTGCGTAAAACCACTGATGGGTTCTTAATAATATTTATGAACTTTGAAACTATTGTATGGATTTTTGAACTGTATGCTTCTACTATTAACTTGAACATTGCTTTTGAAACTTTGAACCTTAGTCACTGATCAATATTGATAGTGATGGAATTGCTTTATTTTAATTGATTGTTCAATATGATTGGTGGCATGATCCTGGTCAGTCCCACGCCTCGCGTAATACTCCGCATGTGGAATTAGGGGGTGTGACAAGTATAACCCTACAATGCCAAAGTTGACTGTATCAAATTACACTCATTGGGCAATTATGATGGAAACAGTCTTGAAGGCATATAGCCTTTGGGATACGGTTGGTTCAAATGAAGGGGTAGATGAAGAGAAGGCGCATACAATGAAAGCAATGATCTTCCAAACGTTTCCAGGGGATATTCTAATGCAAGTTGCGCATAGGAAAGTGCAAAGGAAGTTTGAGATGCAATCAAACTTCCATATCGCCGATATATTTCTGAAAGCGCATCTACAAGCTTTGAGAAGCGAAATAGAAGCCTTAAAGATGGACGAGAACGAAGTAGTATGGGTACCACCATTAAAGATAAGAAGATTGTAAGGAAATTACTAATCTCTGTTTCAAATAAGTTTCTAAGTTTCTACTGATTGTGGCATCCATCGAGCAGTATACAGAAACAGGATAAAATGACATTTGAAGAAGTAGTGGGTAGGGTTACAACATTTGAAGAACGCCTTAAGAGCCAAAACCAAATTGAGAACAATAATCTATTAACGACATGTTAAGACAATCTTTCTGGAAATTGGCATCATGGAAAAGGACGCGGTGATCAAAGTTATGGTAGAGGACGTTTACAAAGTTCGTTCAGAGGATGAAGAGGATGCGGACGAACTATGGATCGAGCAAACAGAGACAGGAGCGAGTTCAAGTGTTACGAATGTGGTGAATTTGGCCGTTTTGCATTGCGTACGAGTGTAGCAATGGCAAAGGCAAGGAATAAAAGGACGAAGAGGCTCACCTTGCATTGAAAGAAGAACCAATGCTATTGCAAGTCAAGCAATTTCAAGACCTACAACAACTTTGATTAGGGGGTGAATGAAGATCTAATCCCTTCACATTTTTAAGTGCAAGGGTCGTTTCATAATTAGTAGATAGTTAGTTTTATAATGTAATTAGATTAGTAAACACGTGCGAGGAACGAAAGCGATAAAAGGAAAGTTTATAACCTACAATCTAAGGAAAGCGACTTCTCCATCATGCACAACCCTTCATATTGGTGGCAACATCACATGGACTTCAACAGACACAACGCTTTATCAAGAGACACATCCATTCACTTGCACCCAATCGTTTAGTATAAATAGGGCTTGTCTATTTCATTTGTAATCATCAGAATCACTTTATACTTTCATATTCAATACAATTATTTATTCGATTGTTTGTAGTTTATCTTCGTGTTCGTGTTCGTGTTCGTGTTCGTGTTCGTGTTCGTGTTCGTGTTCGTGTTCGTGTTCGTGTTCGGGTTCGGGTTCGGGTTCGGGTTCCGACCAACAATTATAACCCCATAATTATTTATAATCATATCCTTTCTTTGAATTCCTTCCTTTTATTTTATAATTTGTAAAGAACAATGGGATGAAATATATATTAGAGTGGAAGAATGCCGAAGTATGTATAACTCAAGTAAAAGCATATCTTACTTACATTTTTTCTAGATTACGTAGTCCACTTAGATCTGGTATATCTCCACCCAAATCGTTGAAACTGAGATCTCTGTGTAAGGATATGGACATAGATAAAATGATTACTTCTGGAAATATAAACAAACACTATTACGGATCTTAGCTTAAATGGATACGACAAGAATGGAAGAGAAAGATGTATATATTACAGATGCTGCAACTTGGACATTAGTTTTATATAACCAGGAATAAACCCCCTAAGATTACATCCTCTTAACACCCTGTAAAATCCACAAATATTTTTGAAAATAAAACAAGCAGCATTGATGAAAAATATTAATATAACCTACAATTACTTACAACTTTTTCATGCTAGCCATGCTACTAAGATTTGGAAACAGCTGTGATCCTTCTCCATTTAAATCAGAGATTGCTCTGAATACAGAAAACATGTATACAATGAGAGTAGTACTTGGTGTATGAATAGGATTAATTGAAATTGGTTTGTGTAATTTACAGTTGAGACAAATTTGTCAAAAGGGAAATGCTTTCTGGTATTGGTCCTTCCAGCCCACTACCTTGGATCTCCCTAATAATATTATAAGATAGATTTAATGAGCATATAAAGCACAAAAAAGTTACAATACAAAAACATCCTATTTGTCCTAGTATATCCATTTATTATACCATTATGTTAATAACAAATTGGTAATCAAGCAATACAAATCGATAAAGAGAAGAAGATAAGAAACGCAAGAGAAGAAGAAGCTAATTCAACAATACCCATTTAATGTGTTCTATCCGTTAAAGCACATGTCACTACCAACCAAAGACACCCCTATACTATTCAACTATTACAGTCTAGTCCTACTATTTTGATACCTAACATTATCCCCCAGTTGTTGAGTAATTACCAAAGTGTTGGAGGGCCAAGCTGCTGACATATATACGGAAATATTTTTTTTGTGACTTTCAAGCTGAGTTAATTGAAATTACGGATTGCATAAATTAACATTACGAAGATCAGCCCGATTGGTTTATTAAGTTTTACATAAATGATTTCCAGTAGCCTTGTGCATCCTTAATTGAGGTAAACAATGGCGTTTTTGTTTTTATATATGACGTTTTCTGTATATGGCGTTTATCATATTATATTATAACATTTAATTTGCTTTTTATCAGGTTGTTGTGTTTTTTTTTTTAACTTTTTGTATACAAACATTCTCTGCATGGTGTTATGGAGATATTGTTTTTGGCATTTTTTCAGGTAATGTACCGTAAGTCTGATTGCACATGCAGTTGCTCATGCAGGCGTTTTGAGCAGTTTGGTTGGCTATGTAGACATATATTCTATGTTTTGAGAAGTTTGGACATTAGGGAATTTCTAAAACAATACATTTTTAATAGATGGCGTAAAGAGGCTTCCCCAAACTGCTCTTCTGAATACTCAATTAGTCGTGAATATATGACCGAGCATGATCCCGATGTGCAAAGTATGATGCAAGAGATTTTTTTTCAATGGAGTATACTTTGACCAGTTTATCTGGTAATAAAGAGGAGCTATCCTTATACAAGGATCATGTTCAATCTTATATGAAGAAGGTTCAAGATATGCAGATTGTTGCTCCTCCTGCTAGTACAAGGATAGATTTGCGGAGATAACCGGTCAATATGTTGGTGCAGTTTTTGTGTCCGATGTTGTTCGAATAGATTAGATTACTTTTTATGCTAATTATGTAATAGTTAGTCAAACGAACGTGTATAGATCCACTCGTTTGAAGTAGTCAAACGAAAGGGTTATTCGTTTGACCGTGTGTGTTTGCAACTGAAGGTGGTGTGGCTATAAATACCACCACTTGGTCATTTGCAACACATGAAGGTTTCAGACTTGGGGGAGAGATCACCACTTGGTCTCTCCACGGATGTATGCTCCTTTGGTATAGTTTGGCTAGCTTGTAATCGGGCCGGTTTGTAACATTATGCTACCGAACTTATACAAGAAAGTTGTTTTATCCGTCTCTAATCTTTCCGTCTTTGAACATAACCACACACTAATCACGGGTTTCAGTCCGAACCATGGACCTACAATTTGTATCAGAGCCATGGTACCCGACTTAATCTAACCATTTGCTAAGTGACATAAGCTCTTGACTAGTGATTTTTGTGGTGTTTTTGTTCAAGACGTAAATGTGGTGTATACAAGCAAAATTCAGACTGGGACTTGAAATATTATGGATCTGAGCTGAAACAGACCATACACAAGGGTTAAGATTTAAGTTTCACACCAAGAAAATCAAGTTTTCAACATTCTTTATCATTTTTGAGGTGTTTTTAGTCACTGAGGATGAACAATTCATCATGTTTGTTGAGGAGTGTGGCAGCTGTTTAAGAAACCTAGATGTAGACCCAAAAGTGAACAGCGAAGAACCTCTCATTCACGAAGAACCCCCTACCGAAGAACCTATCCCCTGCGAAGAACATTTTTCGTCTTGTTGCTTCTGCCGAAAAACATGTTTCACAAAAGAACCAAGCCGAAAAACAATCTGTTGAAGAACCTCCCTAAGACGAAAAACCACCTGGCGAATAACCCTTTGGCGAAGAACCCTTGGCGAAGAAATCCCAGGCGAAGACAAAGAACTTGAATGAAACCCACGAAGAAGGTTCTTCGTGGGTACATATATTCATAGAAACTGGTTCTTCGTGGTTCTTTATTCTTCGTGGGCAGTGGCCGATGTGGTGGTGACGGGTTTCGGTTGATGATAACGATGATCAGAGATAGTCTACGCTGGCAATCAGTGCGGTGATGAATGGCGGATGATGATGGCAGGTTGACGGTGACTTGGGTGGCAGCTAAATATTGAATGATTAGGGTTTGGAGGTTGTGTATTGCAGAGAAAGACATGGAAGATGTTAGCGGCAGGTTTTACCAGAGCGTAAATGTTGTTTTATGTGATTTAGGGTTTGATGGATGCACATGCATGGGCTAGGGATGGGCCTAATGATTTGGTAATCATTGCTGGACTGCAGAGATACCATGTTTAATTCTTGGGCCCACTTTAATGACGGATGGACTTGTTTAATTCTTGGGCCCACTCATATAATGAAGGCATGTGTGACGTTTGGGTATTAGGAATTGTCAAATTTCTAATTTTATTTTGTATGTTGAGCTTACATATTGAATTGGGCCACACACAAAATTCTTGATTTTAATTGGTCATGCTTCAATTTACTTGTTCACAAGATTGGGCCAAGATTGAAACAGTTCTATGGGCCAACAACATAGAATGAATCCAACCATTCTGCATGTATATTTGGCGATTTTACGGTTTACAAAGCAAATTTATCAAAAAGTTGGCACTTTGCAAATATTTTTTGGCTGGGTGTTCGCAAAATTTAATTGAATCGAGCTTCAACGTTAAATTGGTCAAGTTCAAAAACATGCCGAATCAGTTTGGGATGATGAAAACAAATGATGTTTTTGAATGTGGGGTAGTCATGGTTACCGATGCAAATGTCAAAATTGGTGACTTGACTATTATGGGCTAAAAACGGTATATTTATTTCCGCACGTGAAAATTTATTTTGTTTATTGTCATATTCTCGCATTTGGTAACTACTGAAGGAACCTGGAGAGCCGAGACCTGTCATAACGAGTTCATAAAGTCCAAGAGTTATACCTATGATGAAAGTTTTCGGATTAGGTGTTAGTAGAACTTTTGGGGGGGGGGGTACAAGTCGGATCCTACGGGGCTAGGGGACTTTCATTATGAACTAGAATATGCAAAGAAGAAAGTCGATTTCGTGATTTTTCGAAAAACCGAGAACATTTGAAATATTCTACTCAGTGGAGAGAATTTGTTCAGTGAAGTTGACGAAAGTTTCGCTCAGAGGAGGGATTTTGTTAAGGTTTAGAGATTTCACCAAAGAAATGGGGGGATAAAAATTTTCATATGTTTTGTAATTTTTTCTGTAAAACTCTAAACGCAATCACAGGTGGTAAAGTTTGTGATTTTATGGTGATACCCAAGGTTCTGCGTGGCACATATTTGGGGATTTTAATTAATTCTCCAGCCAGCGTGAAGGGTTTTGCACGGAAACATACAGGTATCTAAAGTCAACAGTAGTTTCAAAACGCTGTTCACTGAAGACCTGGGGAATCTTTATGAGAGCTGATAGTTCAAGGCTGACAAGTGTTGATTCAGCTCTATCAGAAGTTGTAGCTGAGGGGGAATCTGCAGGATTCGGTTTTGGGTTTGATGTTTCTTTGGGATTTTACAAGGATCTGGGTGTAACTCAATTCGTTGAGTTTGCAAACGATGTACTTGGTCAAGCTGACATCCTGAGTACTGATGCTGAAGATCCGTAGTGCATTACATGGTCAACTTCACAAAGGCAAGACAATGAGATCTGGATGTAGTTCAACCAAGCGTGCTGGTTGAGCTTGCAAATGATATACTCGGTCTAGCTGACTTCATGAGTGTTGATGCTGATGATCAAAGTGCATTACTTGGTCGATTCCACAAAGATGGTTTACAAAAAACAATTCACTAGAAAACTCTACCAATGTAGTATGCTTGAATGAAATAGAGCTCTTATGACAAGATCAAGACTTGATGCAGTTTTTAAAGAATGGAACCCTTATCAAATTTCGGTTGGAGTATTGGAAGATTAGCGGAAGATCAGTTAATTTTGGCTTGCGTGGAGATGGCACAACACCCAACACGGATACGCGTACTTTGAAGGGGAAATATTATACGAGAAGCTTCAAGGGTTTGGTATTGCTATGAAGACTGAAGTCAAGATACTACTTACCTGGATCATCCGTCAAGCGGGAATTTGTTAACACAGAGAAGATAACATCAACAGATACTTGACTGAAGATCGATTGCAGTTGCATTTTCAGGATTCGACAGCAACAGACAAGGGGGAATTTGTTGGTGCAGTTTTTGTGTCCGATGCTGTTCGAATAGATTAGATTACTTTTTATGTAATAGTTAGTGAAACGGTCAAATGAACGTGTATAGACCCGCTCATTTGAAGTGGTCAAACAAAAAGATTATTCGTTTGACCGTGTGTGTTTGCAAGTGAAGGTGATGTGGCTATAAATACCACCCCTTGGTCATTTGCAACACTTGAAGGTTTTAGACTTGGGGAGAGATCACCACTTGGTCTTTCCCTACATGTATGCTCCTTTGGTATAGTTTTGCTAGCTTGTAATCGGGCGGGTTGTAATGTTATGCTACCGAATTTATACAATAAAGTTGTTTTATCCGTCTCTAAACTTTCCGTCTTTGAACATAATCACACACTAATCACGGGTTTCGGTCCGAACCACGGTCCTACACAATATAAAAACGACAAGAATCCGATAAAAGTCCCTGTTGGGTATAAGTCCAAAGGTTCTGGATCTCGGAAGCGCTTGAAATCTAAACAGGAGATAGCAATCGAGAAAACGAAATCAAAGTCGAAACCCGGGGCCAAAGAAAGACAGTGTCAGAATTGCAAAGGCTATGGACACTATGCATCGACATGCAAAAAGGCCGTAATTAAAAGAAAATCGACACGGTCTTCGAGACCAAGTGAAGAGTAGTAGTATGATGTTTTTGAATTTTTTTTTTCATTTTCACAGAACACACACAAATTAGAATTTGGCGTTTTATATCTCTAATATAGCATTCTTTTTATTTTTTTTTCAACTTTTTTTTTCATCTTATTGTTCATACCATGTTACTTGGAAGTTACATAACAAACAATATAAGATCGAACACGCAAACCAAACGCCAAAAAAAAAAACAACGCCTTTTACTAAATAAAAGTACCTTAAACCTCTAATTTGGTCATGCTAAACTTAATAATGTTTTGCTGAATGAGATGGACAACACTGTTATTGTTAATCCTCAGTTAAGAAAGATGTCTAACAATGTTGTCCACCCCATTAAGTGAAACTTTATTGAGAACAAAACTGAATCTCCAAGAAATGACGTTTTGCAATTTGTGGTTTTTGTATGTTTTGGCATTTATATTGAGGATAAACTCAATACTCAATGAGATGGACAATATCCCCACATCAGGATTTTGCCCATCACATTGAGTGAAACTTTACTGAGAAAATAGTGTATCACAAAGAAACGTCTATTGGAATCTTTGATGTTTGGGGTTTTTTGGCATTTCTAAGATGAATGGTATATAGTAAAATACGACATTTTGGGTTTGGTGTGTTTAATGGAAGGTCTGAGACGTTTTTTATATAGGATGTTTTGGCGCGTTTTTTAGGCGGGACTTATTATAATAAGTGCAAGTAATGAAGTTCTGTCGTTTAAGTTACTGTTTGTTCAGCTTTATCGTTTAAAATCAAAGTTTGGTGTTTTATATTTAATGACGTTTAGATTAGGATGATGTGTGCTTTGTAGCTTAAGGCGGGAATTTAATGGCGTTTTATTCATGAGTTTGGCGTTTTGTGTGGAGAAGTCTAAAGACCTTTTTACCTTTAAAGAAGCGCGTCAACGTAATAAAATTGATGTTACCATCGAATTATTTGGTTAGGGATTTGATAGAGCTCGGTGACACGTAGTTTAGCTAGGTTTTTAGTAGAAACATATGAGTAAATTCCTTTATAGGAATGTTATAGATTGCATGCCTAGTGGGTTTATCTCTTGGAAATGACATATGGATTGTATAATGCTAGCTTTGCACAAGGATATCCAAGTGAGTTCATAACCCCCACTTTTTACAGTTTTACATTTTTATAAATATTTTCGGGGGTGGAAAAACATGAAGTTTTGTAAAAGCATAAAATATTTCGATGGACGAAAATTACATATTTCTAAACCATGTTACAAACGAATTCCAACTCAAATGGTTTATGAAAGGTTTATGCTAAACATGTCGGTTTTACAAAAAACATACACGTTTTTCCAAACATGCATGAGTTTCATGACTAGTGACGGGATTGTCCTAGTTACAGTTAGGGACTGGATTGTCCTACATAGGAAACAAAGGGACTGGGTTGTCCTATATACGAACGATGGGACTGGGTTGTCCCATATACAAACGAAGGGACTTCGTTGTCCTTCTTACAAACATCGGGACTAGATTGTCCTATGAACAAACATAAAGACTGGATTGTCCTCTTCTCAACCTTAAGAGCCGTAGGGTCCTTACAACTGTACAGTGAAGTCCTCACTACATTTCGGAACTATAAACCACTGCTAGTCTACCGTCTTGAGTACGCGGTTTGGCGAGGCATTCTCTAGCTCGAGGTTGGTTATAGGCTCATGCGGGTATGTTGTCTTTGTCATACGCAGACAATGATGGATATACAAGTTTTACAAGTACAAAGTTTTTCAAATGACATGCCGAGGAAAATTTTTTATTACGTTTTCTCAACGTTATTTAAAGTGGTTACTAAAAAGATTTATTTCACATCTTTTTCAAACAAACTATGAACTCCCAACTTTATGTTGACCTTTTTAGCATGTTCTTTCACAGGTTTCACATATGAACTATGGCACAGTTAGAATAGGAGAACCCTTCAGGGACCAAGTACCTTAGCGGGCATTTAACTTTCTAGAGGTCTTAGCATTATACTTCCGATGTGAAATGAAGATACCAGCGTTACGCCCAACTCTGATTTTTGCGGGCATGACATTTGTTGAGGATGCTATATCTGTTTTCAATAAGGGGGGTCCCTTTTTGGGTAATAGTTTCAGTGGAGGTTGGAGGTTGGCATCCTTGTGGATCTGTTTTAGGGGTTTAGGCTGTTGGTGCAGTTGTCTGTCGACTACATCTTCGTTCGAGTCTTAGGGTAGGGCTAAGTGTATTGTGAACAGTAAACAAGAAATCTTGTATTAGATAGGGTCGCTTATAGAGTATATAGTGTGGACCGCTTTTGTGTCACTATATATATATGGGATCGCTCATACGTCATGAAGTTGGATCGCTTTTATGACATGATGAGTGGATCGCTCATATGGACATGTCCATATAAGCGATCCAGAGGGTCTATATATATGGGTGTCATATGAGCGGTTCCAGTAGTCCATATGTGTGTTTTCTAAGGTGTAACGGCGAAGCTCTGCCCGTTTGTCTCCAAGAGCTTGTAATTTGACATTTAATCAATACAGGAGACATTAAGTAGTGAAATCAAGCTGTACGAAGACTAATTCAATGAATTCCGCCTCTGAATTAGTCTAAGCACTCTTCTGAACGACTCGTCAGATCGACAAACGATCCTACAAGTGGTATCAGAGCTCAGGAGGAAGAGTTCTTGCCGTTTAGCTCGATTTTCGCTCAAATTTCTGGTTTCTACACCTTCTTTTCTTAGTTCGAGAAGTTTTAACAGTCGGAATCGTCTCAAAATCTCAGGGATTGTGCACGATAGCATAGAGTTAAATCCTTGAAAGTTTGGTGTCGAAATTCGAAGAAATTTTACATCAAAATGATGTCCGAAAGCTGATCGCTTTTCTGAACTATTCTGGACCGCTCGTAATTTCACATTTGTGGACCGCTCATTTGGTTAATTGTGGATCGCTTATTCAGTCAAGTGACCTGGTCCGCTCCAAATTAACTCATTTGAACCGCTCATTTGACCTTGTTTGGACCGCTTATTCGAACTGCTTTGGACCGTTTATACGACTGATTGTGGATCGCTTATTTGGCCCAATTAGTTCGCTTTTGTGTCCGATTGTTGTTCTGATTCGCTTTTTAGTCAACAAACACGTGCTGAGTTTTTGTGAAAAATGACGATGTTATTCGATGAACAAGAAAACAATAAGCTTGAGGATTTTAATAATTGGTATATGAGAAATATGGATACTGATTATAGAAATGTGAGCTTGGATATTTGGACTGAAAGTTTTGAACTATTTATATATCAAAAGGAGGAAACGTTGAAAGAAATAGAAAACCGGTTTAAAATTTTAACGGACAATATGTGGTATAGGGGTATTAAGATGTCGAATGATGAATATCTATCAAAATTGACAACTGCATTACCTGCTAAATGGGATGAGTTTATGGTTGAGCTAAAACAGAGAGATTTCTTTCCAGGGCTTTTTCCATATCAGTTCTTTAATGAAGTTAGAGCAGAGTGGTATAAGGAAGAAAAGAAAAGGAGGGAATTCTTGTCTGAGATGGAAAAGAATTTAGATAGATTGGAGCTGGATGTACTCATTGAAGTTGATAGAAGAGTTTGTGGTTTTCTTGCAACAAAGAGTACTCTGAAATATGATATCAAAAGGAAATGTTATATTGATGATAATATGAATCCTTTTGATTTTGTTAAACTCTTTCGTGTAGGAATCGACAAGATGGAAACGAAGGATGCTCCAAAAGATGAAGAATCTGTAGAGTTTGAATCTTCAAGTTCTGCATCAGCATGCTCAAAATGTGACCGCTTCAAGACTGAAAATGACAAACTCTTGAAGGATGCGGAAAGTTTGACATCGGAAGTCAAGAAGTTAAAAGATGTGAAGCAAGCTGATGATAATCAGATTCTTATTTTGAAGGAAAATTGTGAGAAGTTGAAAGCTGAAAATGACAAACTGTTAAGTAATTTGAACAGTTTGACATTTGAAAACAAGAAGTTGAAAGAAAAAGATAAGGTTTTTGAAGAAAAAATTAAAGATTTTGAAATTGAAAAATCGAAGAGTGAAAAAGAATTTCAAAATCAACTGAAAATTCTTGAAGATGGGAGAAATGTTTTTAGCCAAAACAACATTGAGAAACAAAAATTGATCAATTCACATCTTTAGAAAATTATTAAACTTGAAAAGGAAGGTGAAAGTGCTCGAAAGAAAATCAAAGAGCTGGAAAAAGAGTTTGAAAGCAAAAAGAAATCTTCAGAAGATAGAAGATGAGGATTTCTGGATTAAGCTGGAAAACAAAAACCTGAAAGCGAGTGAATCAAAATTTCAGGAACAGATAAAAGTTTTGATGAATGAAAAATCTGTTCTTGAAAATTTGAAGATTGATAATGAAAAAACTATCAAGTCTCATTTTGAGAGAATATCTCAGCTTGAAAGTGAAGCTGAGAATTCGAGGAACAGAATTGATGAACTTGAAAAGAAGTTGATCGGTTTTGTGACTTCATCTGACAAGTTGAATATTCCTTGTCCAAAACCAATCAACTCTGTTCCAATAAGTGACGATGTCACAAACTTTGACTCTGTCAAAGTTGAAGATTGTGATGTAAAATCTGATGATGAACATGTTAAAATTGAAAAACAAAAATTGTTTTTAAATTTAAAAGGAAAATTTCAGAAAACTGTTCTACAATCAACTGAAAAAGGTGAATGTTCTAAACAGAAACCTTTGAAGAAGAAAGTGGAACAGAAACAAAAAGATAATAAAAGTTCATCAGATCGATCATCCAATCAAAAGAAAAAATTACAAAAAGTAAAAAATGAAAATTCAAAAATTGCTGGTAATAAGTGGTGCAGGTTGGACCACAGTGCTAAAGCGCCAAATTCAGCAAACTTGAGGAAGGAATATCACCAAGCCAAACAATGCTTTGATCTGAGCGTTTGGACTCAAAATGGTGATTGGTACGATAACAGAGTGTGTTACAGCTGCGGATATCACGGACACATTGCTGTTAACTGCCAGTACTGGAGTTATGAGACCAGGAGGTGCTTTAATTGCAATATCAAAGGTCACATTGCCAGAGAATGCCCAAGGAAATCGAATGACAGATTGAGGGTTAATTCTCAGAAATCGGCAAAGATTCCAGTCAAAGTCAAGCCCCAGGAACAGAAGGTTCTGAAACCTAAAGTTCAAGTACAGTCAATTCAGGAAAAGAAAGCTAAACTTTCACAGGGGCAGAAAGACCGACTGAGAAAGAAGAGGAAGAAGGCGAGGGAGTATCTCGAAAGGATTTTGTCCTCGGGTTCACGGGACAAACAGAATAACAGTTCTGATGAATCTACTCCCTCAGTTGCAAAGACAAGCAAAAAGAATTCATCAGATACAAATCTGGGGACAAAAGAGGAGAAGAAGAAGAAGAAGGTAACATTCTGTGGCGATGAATCTGTTTCTTCGGAAACAAAGGAGCCACATGTCGGCGATGAATCTGACTCAGTAAAGTCAGACAAGCCACATTCAGGCAATGATTCTGGTTCGTCAAAGCCAGAAGAGCCATTGGTTGAAGAAAAATTGTCGAACACACCCAAGGCTGGCCGGGCTTGGGTGGATCTTTTTAAATGAAAAACCTGACTTGCCGGAGATCCCAAGATGGTATCGTGGATCATGAATCGGCATCTTTCTAAATCTGTTTGTAAAGTTTTTGCAGGATTTGCCGGAACTCCCAGGTTTGTAAGCGAGGAGTAGGAATCGGCACCTTGAGAATTCAACTAAAATGGTAATTGGTTGAAAAACAAGTTGAATAGCTTAATTGCTAAATCTATAAGTGGTTGTAAGTTTGTGATTGTTATAAATGGTTCAGAACGAGAACCAGTTGATCTTACAAGTGGTTAAATCAGGGTCATTAAATTGGACTTGATTTAATTATCATTCAAGTATTTGGTAAACAATATGATGATTTTGCCCCAGGTTTACAAAAGGTAAAGACAACTAAACATATTTTCCGGAAAAACCATTCTGATTAAAAGAAACTTAAGTGTTTTGAAATCATTATGGGAAAATAGTTTGTTGTGAGGGGGAGTTCTGATTGTTTATGCCAAAGTGGATGGAGAATTGAAGTGATTCTCATCAGGTTGTCAAATTTGTATAGTTTGTTTCAAATTTTCCCAGAAAATCAAAATTGAAACATATTTTGATTTTAGGGGGAGAAAAATTTTAAAAAAATTAGAAAATTTGAAAATGTCAAAAACATTGAAAAATTTAAAAAACGAGTTTTGTTGCGAAACAAGAGGAAATGATAGTAAATCAGTAGGACTATCACAGCACGCTAAAGAAATGTAATGCCAAATGTGATAAACGGTCTCACTGATGATGTGACGATAGGTTTTTGTACATTTAGTAGATTTATTCGGGATATAAACCTAAAATTTCAAACTTATGAAATTCGCGGGGAACACTACTTGGATATATAGGTAACCCCTGAAATCTCGTTTGAAAGGTCTCATATTCTGATATACTAGGTGTTTATACTCTATGATGTCTGGGGTATTATTCCGGGACTTCTGCTGAACGGTAGTTCTGACCTAGTCCTTGGCTAATACTTTCCGCAAAATGCTTGAAACATAGCATAAAGCCCTCAGTTGATTAGACAATAAAATTGATAATCATCTGTTGTAGCTTGTAGCTGAAAAGATCATCTAAAGGGGACACACTGCTAAGTCGAAGCTGATATCTCTCTGCTGAACGGAAGTTCTGACCTGAGATCCCTCAGTTCTCGCATTTTTCCCCTAATTTATGTACAGACATCATTGTAGTGTTCATAGCTGTAAGACTGAATATTGGGATTCTGGATACGGGAGTATATTCAAGAGGTGGGACACATGAATTGAACTAAGTTCATAAAATACCTAAATAGTATCCTGAATAGATTGAAAATTGTATGAAAATTTAAGAGGACAATTATATCGTCAATCTACGTGAATCGTTTAGAACTTAAAACGATTAGAAGCTTAACGGTGCTTGTGATGTGTCTAAAAAACTGATATGATTCTCTTGCACAAACTCACAAAAATATGTTTGTTTGCATTTAAATTTCTGTCTTTGCATTTACGTTTCATATTTTGAAAAATCCAAAAAGATTTTCGACGACTGATGTTGAAGAGCTGATTTTCAAAATCTCAAAGGCTAAACTTGACGAACAGACAGGTTGGTTAAGTCGTTTGAAATGTTTAAAATGATTCATTAGGTTGAATCAGAAATTGAAATATTTCAAATTTGTGATCAGTGTTTAATTGTAAAAAGTATCAAATGATTAGTTGATTCATTAAGTTGAATCACAATTATTTTGGTTTGTGATAGAGTGGTTGAGTTTTGCAGGTTTCTGATCCTGTTGCTACAGATAGCCAGGAGACACATCAGAACCAGAGAAGAGCTTAAACAGAAAAAGCCAGGAGTTGATTTCAATGGTGATAACGATTTCCAGACAGAGATCCCAGCATGATGATAGGGGGAGTCTGACGAAAGTTAAAACCAGAGAAAGATCCAGGCATATGGTTTCAGGAAGGAATTTCTGAATGATTGAAGACTCTCACTGAAGATTCCGTCAACATTCAAGGGGGAGCCTGTTGGTGCAGTTGTCTGTCGAGTACATCTTCGTTCGAGTCTTAGGGTAGGGCTAAGTGTATTGTGAACAGTAAACGAGAAATCTTGTATTAGATAGGGTCGCTTATAGAGTATATAGTGTGGACCGCTTTTGTGTCACTATATATATGGGATCGCTCATACGTCATGAAGTTGGATCGCTTTTATGACATGATGAGTGGATCGCTCATATGGACATGTCCATATAAGCACGATCCAGAGGGTCTATATATATGGGTGTCATATGAGCGGTTCCAGTAGTCCATATGTGTGTTTTCTAAGGTGTAACGGCGAAGCTCTGCCCGTTTGTCTCCAAGAGCTTGTAATTTGACATTTAATCAATACAGGAGACGTTAAGTAGTGAAATCAAGCTGTATGAAGACTAATTCAATGAATTCCGCCTCTGAATTAGTCTAAGCACTCTTCTGAACGACTCGTCAGATCGACAAACGATCCTACATAGGCCTATATTCAAGAAAAGATAAATCAGCATATACTTTG
This sequence comes from Helianthus annuus, assembly GCF_002127325.2. Classification (NCBI taxonomy): domain Eukaryota; kingdom Viridiplantae; phylum Streptophyta; class Magnoliopsida; order Asterales; family Asteraceae; genus Helianthus; species Helianthus annuus. The sequence goes on from NC_035448.2 coordinate 151,613,753, forward strand.
TGGACCTCAAGAGCACAGTCAAGTTTACAGGACCACATTCTATGGGATAGTGGTATTGATTGGTTGGACGCCAATTATGGGTGTGCATTTGGTAGCCTGCACAGGTCCCTTCCCGATCTTGATCTTGGCGGGTTCGCTAGGAAGCACACCGCCTCCTCTAAAGGCCCAAAATACTTTGGCGAGTGCCGGTTATAGTAAAGTCGACCTGAGTTTGGGAGAGAAGTTTGACCTATCCATGCACTACAAAGCGGTGTTAAGAGTATCGACGGGGCCCTCATGCTCAAGATCTCCTGATCCTTAGCCCCATTAAAGGGCTAGGCCAACACATGTTAGCGGTGTTATATTAGGCCATCCTTAATACGGATTAGTGATCACACTGTTTCCGGTTGATGAGCTTTGCCAAGTTTGCCATAAGGTTTGTTTGGATAACTTTGAGGAGCATGTGGGCTTTAAATACAAACATGATTTGGTCAGGGATTTCCTATGTCATGTGCTTAAGAGGGAAAGAATCTCCACCAAAAAAGAGGCCCCTATGAATTCCTGAGAGACCCTCTTGAAGGGAGGAACCAGTGTTTTGTTTTCCGTAGAATTGGATTTGTTATTCAAAAGGGGGTTGCGGCGCAGCCTGGTGTCCATTTACCTGCCACTTCCAATTTCTAAAAAAAAATCACGTAATCAACTCTTATATTTGTTAGTTATCTGTTTTTTTTTGAAAGGTAGCTTTCTTTTAATCATGTTGTCCGTAGGACTTGAATCCAAACCTTCAAACCTAGATGCTTCGGAAACCTTTGTCTTTGACAATAGACGACCAACCCTATTTGGTCTTTTATCCAAAGTAAAGGAGGTTTAGGATTTTTCTTTATCTACAAGTTTTGGTTTTAGTATTTTAAGCGTTTTAGTATTTGAAGCATGTGTCTCTGTCACTTTTTCCTTGAGTACGATTGGGAATTTTTAAGTCTTTAATAAAATTCGAGTCCTTAGTTGTTATTTCACAAAATTCTTCGGTGTTCATGTTTCTTTCTTGATCCGGTTGAACCTTTCATAATTAATATTCAGAAACCAAGACTTACAATTTCTGAAGTCGTGTTAAGCTTCCAAGGTTTGGGATTGTCCCACTGAAGTAGTTGCTATCCAGGCGGCTGCAAAAAGGTGAAAAGTAGTGATAACGATTAAAGAACATCATCCGATAAATGTGAGCATTAACTTGTCAGCTTGGAAGGGTGCAGTGTGCATACAGTTCTGTCAAGTTGGTCAGACTATTAAGTTCCACTGGCAATTTACCGGTGAGATTATTAGCAGTCAGGACCCTAGGATTTCAGAATAAGCCATTATAATAAACATTTATCAATCATTATACCCAACAACTATATCTAAGCAATAAAAATATAGTAGTAAGAGTACAAAGGTCTTACAGACGATTCAAATTTTTTAGTTTCCCAAGCTCAGCAGGAACTTTTCCTGAGAACATGTTGTTCTCTAGACCACTGATATTCATTTATCCATTATAAACAAACAAACATTAACAATCTGAGTTGCAATATTATGAAACATATGAAAGAGGAAGAGGGGGAGAGAGAGGGTACTGTACAGGTATCCAAGTGTAGTTATATTGCCTAAAAATGTAGGAATGCTTCCATTCAAGCGATTACCCGTGACAGATCTAGATTACAGTTACTATTAATTACAAACAATCTGAGATTCGAATAATTATACAAATAGAGGCAAAAGAAGCTTACAGTTTTTCCAAATTAGTTGACTCCCACTCGTTAGGTATGTTTCCACTAAGGTAATTATAAGATAAATCACTGCATAAAGCAACCGGTATGATCTAGCTTGATTATGGCATGAACCATGGTACTTGGAAGTGTTGGAACTCATAAATATTTTGAACCCAAAATTATGATACAAATGGAAGACAAAGTCTTACATGATCTTAATTGAAGGTAGCTTTGCCAGGGATGGTGGGAGAACACCAGCAAGATCCTGCCCCTTCAAGGATCTGTTAATACAAAAGAAAAAGTTTCACCACAAATTTAATGATACAAATTCTAGTCTAAGTATTTACGATATAATCTTTAATGAAGATAATTTCAAATAGACTATGTTTGATATTTACCAATTTAACACCAATTCTGTATATAGGACCTAAAAATTCCCATATATAAAACATACATGTAAACAACGTGACAAACATCACCAGAGGAGCAAGTACAATTAACAACGTTGCTATACTGTGCATTGTTTCCCCAAGGTGATCTCCAGTTGGGATTTCCATCACATGGGTTCAGACTAAAGTTCCAGTCTACCTTTCCCAGTTGCTTAGCGATTTGTCTAAGAGCATCCACTGCAAGATAACAGCAAAAACTTCTTGAAATTGTTTAGTGCAAGTCAGAATTAGAAAGTGTTGTGAGTTTTTATTCGCACACTAACGAACATAACTACTTGCCTTCATTCGGAGGAAGAAGTCCAACTTGTGCTTGGATACCTGTTATTTGAAGGAAAAGAAACGTAGACAAGATCACCATGAAAAAAAAGAAGAGTCTGGAACTTGGTCCGTTCATCATGGACATCTAGCCTGATGTAGTTTTACAGTAGCAATTTTTGTAATGCTTAAAAGCACTTAAATAGACTGCAAGCTAACTTGATTATGAACTGCACACTGGCATAGAAAGGTCGTATACAATATTCAATGTGTTTTGACTTATAAATACAAACCCTGCATTATTATTGCTAGCTAGAGAAACCGTGCATCATACTAAACATTGATTCTTACAGTTTCAAACTATTATTAATGGAACTCACTGCTGCCAAGAATCATTTACCATCACCATTTTTCTATAGTCATGAGCCTCAAATTCAACGAGCCAATGGTCTATCAAAGAAGAATAATTTGAGATGATAAATTGATAATTAAGTAAGCCTACACGGTGGGAATTCAGTGCGAATCGATTCGCTTCGTAATGTTACTGACACTTGTTATAGCAATAAGACCTTGAAATCAGCTTTTTCAGAAGTGAGAATGCTCACATGAGTAACCATAAATCATGTGGAGACCCAATCACCTGCCAAGGGAAGGTTTTCTGCGTACAGTCAATCTACGCAGAGTGAATCCGTCCCTAAGGAACCCCCAAAAGGGCTGCCGTCCAATGAGTACACGAAAGTGACGAAGTCGCTTTGACTACAGAACCATGCTTGTCTGTTGGAGCGAATTGGATGAGCTGGCTGAGGGTTGCCCCCTCTGACCTTCATTCTCCTTTCCCTGATTTGAATCTTGAGTCATCCTAGTCTTTCTGACTCGGACTGGCCCGGTCGCCCTATATGACTGACGTTTCAAAAGCCGAAACTCTCGTCGTAGTTTGGCAACCCAAGGGACGGACACTTTTTTGTTATCTAAAGGTGAAGACTCGGAAGTTGGTGAACACTTGGCGAACCGAAATATTAAAAAAAATATTGTAATATGCCCAAAAGGATACCAACATATGGTTTATATGATTAAAAACAACAAAAACACGAATACCGATTCTAGTACGAATGTTCAATACTGGGTTGGTTCACCAGGGTAGTTACACGCTAGCGACACTCTTATGCCTACGATACCAAAGGAATACTCTATTAATATTCTACTAATAAAACCGAATATTGGTATCAATATTCAATCAGAATTGGTTCGGTTTTTAAGGTATTGGAACTGTACGGGCACTTTAATGGCCTACAATACCAAAGAAACACTTTATTTTGAATGCAACTTGGTTGTTAACAAAATTTATATGGGAACGCCAAAACTAGGCTTTAGCCACACTATTTCTAAAAGCCACATTTTTTTTATTAAATGTGCGACTAAAGGTCATTTATAACATTTCAAAACACTTTTAGCCACACATTTTAATATTTAGTGTGACCATTGTATAGCAGTCAAAATATTTAGCTACACTTTTAGAAAATAATGTAACATTTACTAGTCACAACATGAAAAGTGTGGCCAAATTTGATATAGGATCACATATATATATTTTTGTTTCATGTGACCAAAAACACATGTATTAGAAACCTTAAACCTTAAGCCACACATTAAGAAAAACATTGTGACACTTATTAGGCATACTAGAAAAGTATGGCCAAATGTTATCTACGACCATAGTATATGTTTTATGTGACTAATAACACATGTATTGGAACCTTTAGCCACACTTTAAGGAAAAAATTGTGATATTTATTAGCCACAGTAGAAAAGTGTGGCCAAATGTGACCTACGACCACAATAGTTGTTTCAGGTGACCAAAAACAGATTCGACCAAAAACAGATGTATTCGAAATCCGTAGTTACACTTTAAGCAAAAATAACTACACTAGAAAAGTGTTGCCAAATAGGATCCACAACGACTAAATATGTTTCATAACGTGGCTAAAAAACTAATACATATTGCCACATGTATTATTTTGTGTAAACCATATTGTGCCTTAATGGATCACAATGGCCAATAGAAGATCATATATGTCTTAATGGACCATGTTAGGCCTTAATGGATCATAATGAGCAATGATAGATCATATATGTCTTAATGGACCATATTAGGTCTTAATCGATCATGATGAACAATAATAGATCACACATGTCTTAAATTGACCATACTAGGCCTTATTGGATCACAATGGCCAACGATAGATCATATAATTCTTAAAAGACAGTATTGAGCCTTAATGGATCATGATGGGCAATAGTAGATCATATATGTCTTAATGGACTATATCGGTTCTTAATGGATCACAATGACAAATAGATGATCATATATGTCTTAAAGGACCATATTAGGCTTAATGGGTCACCAAGAACAAAAATAGATCACATATGTCTTAATAGACCATATTAGGCCTTAATGGGTTGAAATGAATAGTTTTTTAGTGTGTGTTGAAATAGGTCCATGCTTTAGTTAATGCGTTAAGTATAAATTACAAAAACAACAACAATATATTGTGATCCTTTAGGTGATTTCAAATCAGACGTGACCCCTTGACCAATTCTTTTTAGCTGACCTTATTGATTTTACTCTTTTAACCGAATCAAAGATAATGGGCTGAAATTGCTATTTCTATCTAACACTTGCTCCGAAGAATTTCATCTTTCTATTGGTTTTCACAATTTATCACCTTTTGTACTCAATGGCCCCATATTTACTTCTTTTAGGATCCACATGTGTATATGCCTGATCCCACAAAGTGGAAGCTTAATAGATTTTAGTTCAAATGGCTTAAAGTTATGATTGTTCTAGTTTCTAACATATGGTGTTCTTAATGATAAGCAACAAATCTGTTGGATTTTGCAGGAAGTTGCATTGTTAACATGGATATGTTGGACACGTTTGCCCTAAAGCACAGGTTCCATCATTTTCCTATGTTAATTCTTCTTGAATGTTGAATTTATATGTAGTTAGGTAGTTTAATCAAAGTGTTTGGAATACCTTCAATAGTAAAGAGTAGCTTGTGATAATGATATTGGAATTTCTATTTTGCACCTAAATTAAAGTAAAAAATCCGAAAAAAGAGCAAACTGTTTTTTTAAACGGCAAATTTGAAAAACTGATGGACCGCTGGAGTAACATCGTGCCACCAGTGGAACCATTTGATCATATTCATCTCTACTAGGCATAATGCCTATACACCAATTGTTGATACATATATGTGGACGCGACTCGACTTGACGCGACTCGGCTTGAGCAACGGCTTTCCTCCGTCGTGTGCTTCAACATCAAGTGTGGGCCAAAAGACATAAAGAACCTTGACTTGGTCTTTGGGCTGAAAACTAACCGGCGAAACACATATGGGCCTCCTCTGTTTGGGCCAAAGCCCATCTCGACGAAACGTAAAGGATGTCGACGAAACACAGATGTTTCGTCGACCAAGCCTTTGTTTCGTCGTTTGATATTTTGTTTCGTCGAGGTAGGTTCTGTTTCGCCAAGAACTGATCCGTTTCGTGGTGCTGGTGCTATAGATAGTCAGTCTCAAGACAGAACTAAAGAGAGAACACAGAGAGAGCACAGAGAACACACACACGAGAGAGAGAGAGTTTACAGAAAACGTTTGTAAACCTTGTGCTGTAACTGACTTTCAAATATTAATACATTGGTGTTAATCGTTGAGTCTCGTGTCTATCATTAACGTGTTCGATCTCGGTTTGCTATCTCGGTTGGATTCCGCACAACCGGGTTAGTTTGTATACAAGGATTAGGCGACTAGATCCTCCCCTAGCCGGACCTACAACTAGTATCAGAGCCTTGGCTCTTCTCCTTGTTAAAACCGAGGTGTTTTCCGGGTGTTTGAAGTTTATATTTTTCTTGGAAAATCTGGTTAAATCTTCAAATATCTTCATAGTTTGCTAAAATTTTTATCAAAAACCTTGTTTGTTTGCATGATTACATAGTAAAATCGGGTTTTTAGTGAAAGTTTTGTGCAAATTGTTATTCGGAAATTTGTCGGATTCACTGGAAAACTGATATTTCTGGGTTGTGTTCTTCATATCTTCAAACAGTTCTTCATAAACTTAACTTTTTGATCTTTGGAGATTATGTGTTCAAGTTGTTTGTGAATTGGTAATCGTGATTTTATTAAAATATTGTATAACCATACTTTGGTTGGTAAATCAGACATGGTGTAGCCGAAAGCATACTGTGTGTCAGTAAAAGGGATAAGGTTGAACCAAAAAGTCACACCAACTTTTCACCAACTCACTGAACCACTTTTCGACGAAACGAACATAGACGAAACAGAATTTCATTTCGTCATAAGCATACTCGACGAAACACATTTGGGTTTCGTCGAACAATTGGGCCGGAACCCATTTCATCGAGTTGAAAGCCCAAAAGACTTTTCTGTTTCGTCAAGTACTTGTTTCGTCAATCACCATTGGGCCTTAAGTTATTTTGGGCCCGTTTCGTCATTGTCAACCAAAAAGAAAAACCCGTTTCGTCATATTGGGCCTGTTTCGCCAAACAAGTATTGGGCCGTTTCGTTGCTTTATCTGTTTCGTCGTTGGTCTTGTCAAGTTTTTAACAGAAGGTTTGCAATAGTGGTTTAACAGTTTGTTTGAAGTGTGTTTTTTTTCAGGTATTCATTCATTTGTATCAAATATGAATCCAAGTTGGTGGGGTAATCCGTCTCCGGATGAAGGAAAGTATAGAAGTACGGGTTTGTCTCCTTCGTGGGCCGAATCTCCCGTACCGGTATCTTCGCAAGCTAGTGCAATTTCTACCGGTCAATGGGCATTCGTATCAAATCAAACTCCGAGTGTTCAGAGCATTCTATTAAGCGAGAGCGAAACCGGAAGTTTGAATCGGCCTCCAAAGTTGATGCATTTAAACGAATATCCGGGATGGGTTGATAGATTCTATACGTACGTCCTTGGGCAAAATACAGAATTGTGGTTACGTTTCACCACAGACTTCGATCAAGCGATAGAGGTTGCCGCTTCAACTACTGCTACATTTGCCGATCTTCCTGAAGATCAGAAAAAGACGTACGATTTGGAAAAGAAGGCATATGCCTTTCTTACTTAGGCATTAAGCAAGGATATTTACCATCAATTTGTCAGCTTCAAAACGACAAAGAAATTATGGGATGCATTGAAGACAAGAGGGGTAGGTAATGAAGCAACACGTCAATTGCGACACGATCTACTCAAGAAAGAATTTGATGGCTTCACGTGTATGGATAAGGAATCTTTGGGAGATATGACAAGTCGGTTCTATCATTTGCTTACTGAATTGGGTAATTTTGGGGTAGTGACAACTCCAGTAGAGGTAGTGAAAAAGTTTGCAGATGCGTTGCCACCTCAATGGAATAGTTTCTTGGAGATTCTGAAATACAATGGAGTGTTGGCTACAACAAACATCAATGACTTTGTGTAGCTCTTGGAGAACAAAGATCAGGAAGAAACTCTAAAGGCAAAGAAGGTTCCAGTACCACAGAATCCTGAGATGTATTATGGAACCTCCAGCACCTCTTCTGCGAGACCAGTCTCTCATGCTCCACATCAAACGGCTTTTGTCACAAGCACAGACTTATATGGGAATCCAATACAAGTCCTAGTAAAGCCAGCTCCAACAACAGACTTGTATAGAAATCCTCTACAGCCAGCTCCAGAACAGCAAGTCTATCGGCCATCTACCGTAGCAACTGATCTATATGGGAATCCACTTCCTGTCCAACAACAAGCGTGTTATGGAAGTACATCATCTGCTGGTCAGCCATCTAAGCCAAATACAGTACGGCTCGACACCTCAAGCTTTTCAAAAGTCAGTGTGGAAGTAGCAAAGGAACATATGGAGCTGCTAAACACTTTGGTGAGCGCGTATTGTGGGTTAGTAGAAGGTCAGATTGGGAACATTAATCTGACACAAGAAGACTATCAGCAGATTGATAAGGAGGAGATGGATTTGATGGACATCAAATGGGCTTTTGCTAGTGCTGTAAGGCGGGCAAAGGATTTCATTGAAAGAACTGGCAGAACCAGCTTGGAAAGCAAGAAAGACACCAAGTATGGGTTCGATAAACAGGCAGTCAAGTGCTTCAACTGTGGTGAACGGGGTCATTTTAAAAGGGAATGTACAAAGCCAGCTCAGCATGGAAACCAGAATCCTTTCAGAAATCAAGGCAACCAGCAGAATCAGAACAGGAACAATGAGCGTACGTTGATACCTGTCAACAACCCAAGTCAAGCGGGACCATCAAATGCCAACCAGGCACTTGTGGTTCAAGTAGATGAAGGTTGTGATTGGTCAATTCAGTTAAGTAATGATGCTCCGGATGGAACAACTTGTTTTGCTGAGGTTGTCAAGGATTTAAATCACGCCAGTGGTGGAGAATCTTCCGCCAATGGTGGTGAATCTTCTGAAGATGAAGACAGTTCTGGCTACAGTAGAAGCTCAGATGAAGAATCCTCAAGTTCAGGCGATGATCATTTGGATGACATATCAAGTGCGTCAGTCGATGCAGATATTGATGAGCTATTGGAAGAAGCTGCAGCAGGAACTCATAGGAGATCTATTTTGGTGGATCAAGCTGCTTATTCTTCTTCTTCTCTCTATTCAGCCTTTATAGCTAATGTCGACAGTTCATCAAGTCAGGTATGTGTCAATGAACCCACTGCTGTTAATTGTGATAATACTGCTAGATTAAGTGTTAAATGTGCTGATCTGGAGGCAAACATGTCTGAGTTGCAAGACAAACATGATGCTTTAAAAGCTAGTTTGTTTGACTTGCAAGACAAACATGTTTCGTTAAATGCTAAGTGGTGTGAGTTGCAAAGCAAACACGAGGCTTTGCAAGACAAGTATGATGTGACATTCATCCACAACCAAAAGTTGACCGTGGATCTTTCTATGTGCACAGAAGCCAAAATGTTTTATGAAAACCATGAAAAGGAATTTAAATCGGTGATTGAAAAATTAAAGAAAGATAAAACCGAGCTAACAAAAATGGTTTCAAGAAAACAAACTAACATAAATTTGTATATCACTCATCTTAAGATAATGAAAAAAGAGATGGCTTATGTTAAAACTGAAAGTGAGGCGATCCAGCTTAAGTTAGACAGTTATTTGAGCTCTAGCTATGTGTTGGATCACATCATTGACGTTCAGAAAGAGAAACGGGATGTCACATGCATTGGTTACAAGAAATGTCCACCACCTAGGTGACACAATTATGATGCCATGCCTGATGAGGAAGACAGAACTTACTTTGAACCATCTGTTCCTTTAGATGTTAAGGAATTTGCAACAGGACTTGGATACAAGAAAGAAGTATCATCAGATTCAGATGTATCAGCAGATACATTTGTGTCTTCTGCTGAACCGAATCAGGATCCTCCAGTTATTATTGAGGATGCTGATTCTTCTGATGATGAATCCGATGATACTAACCCAGCAAAGTCTGATGCGAAAATCAAAGAAGAGGACATACCTCTTGAGAATCATATTCTATGTGATCCTCCTTCAAAACCCGCTAAGACTGTTGCAATCAAGTGTGACATCTGTGCTTGTGATATCGTTTTACAGACTCCGAACAATACAATATTTATAAAACAGTGTGTTTTGATCCCAATGTTTGCCATTTATGTTTGGTTTTGTGCCCATGTTGATTTTTGATCGATTTTCAACTCTATATCGTTTTCTGGAAAGTTATACGCGAACTGATGCGTAAACACGATCAGTTTAATGCGACAAACACTCTGGAACATCATGATAGACTTAACATACCTTAAATAACCTTTACATAACTTAGAAATACGTTTTGAAGGCTTTGGTATGGCAAAAACAAGTTTATTCGCTCTGAGGGACTATTTGCGTCAACTTGCAAAAGTCTGCCGTTTCGTAAGGCAACGTACAGTTCGAAACTTGATCATAAGTTAAACATACCATATATAACCTAAACATGGCTTAGAAATAAGCTTTGATAGGTTCGGTGTGCGAAAACATGCTTACATGATCTTACAGGGACAAAAAGTGTCAAAAACGGCGTAAGTTTGCATTTTCGCGCATATCTTACGTTCTGGACACATCTGGACATCCAAAATTTTTGTACACACTAAAATATTTTTATTTTAGTGATCGGCATGCAAAAATTCCAATCGTTTCGCAATTTGGATCGTTTTCACGCTCGTTGTGATTTCCGTCGTAATTAGCCGAACAACGCAACCGTACGACTAAACGAACCGACATCCGTGAGTCTTCCAAGCATATTTTGAGTCCTCTAAACTTTATTGACCTTGTAGAGCCTTGAAAATGGCTTAACGGGGGTCAAAAAGGCCTGAAATGGACTCGAATGCATGCAGGGACTAAATCTGCCAATTTTCAAAAGTTTGCTGATCTGGGGGCTCAGGCGGGGCGCGTAAGCCCAGCCCATTTCTTATGCGGGCCGCCTCAGGTGCCCAGCGACCAGAAAGTGTGTTTTTGACTGCTGTTTGCAAATTCAGAGGCTGCTAGTGTAAATTCTTGGTGTGTTAAGCAAGTTAAGTGGTCACCAAGGCTTTATACCTGCTTGTGACAATTGGAGGGCCATGATTTCTTGCTTAATGGCTAATTAAAACACTTGTGATGATCCTATTAACTCACCACAACTATAAATAGCCATCCAAGTTCACTCATTTCCTTGCTCATTCTCATTCTTTCCTCTCTACATCTGCTTGGAAGCTCTCTAAGCTGATTTGGGACTTTGTCTTCTTGTAGAAAAGATAGCAAGGACCCTTAGTGAGCATTCTTTCATTCTTTTATTTCCTTTTTCCTTATGTAGTGTAGAAAGTCAAACAGTTTGGCCAACAGTTTGACTTTTGGTTTTGACCAATAATTGGTCAAGTCAAAGTTCAATTGAACTTTGAAACGTGATTGTAATCACGATAGTTATAATCCTTCGTGATTATAACCGCTGATTACCACGTTAGCTAGTTGTAGTGTCGAGTCAAAGTTTCGGTCAAAATGCGTTTTAGCACGCATTTTGCCTCGGAACTACTTTAGGGTATCAAAACACTTTGTTTTGATACCAAATCAGTAGGTTAGACATGTTTTAACATGTCTAACTCGACACTATTAGTTTGTGCTTGTTTAGGGTCGTAAGGTGAGCGGTCTAAACAACCGCTTATACTTCCGAACCCGACCCGTTTGGTCGATCTTTAGGATCCGACCAAGCTTAGTTAGTGATCATAGTTTCATAGGGAATAACCACTGAGGTTATAACCTTATGATCACTTAGGATTGGTTAGTCATATGCTTGTTAGCTTGTATGCCCATAGGAAATGACCAAAACGCCCTTTTGAAGCTAAAATCCGTATTTTGCCTATGTGAACATATTTTTGGCAAGTAATCTGATTTAGTAACATATTTAGGGATAATTGGGCATGTAAGACTTGACATAGCACATAGTTAACCATCCGAACATAGTTTTTCGCTAACGACGCCTTATAGTAGCTTATGTTACCATAATGTGTCGAATCGGGTCAAAAGCACTTAGGTAGGCTTTCTAATCAGAATGTAGGGCCTACTAAATCATACCATATGAGTTTAATTACTCATTTGATTTATAGAACCTCATTCTATCCTATCTCCCGATTTAGGAGCCGATTTATTAACGTAGTTACCTATACTAGGTGCCGGTTGATTCCGTGACCCTTGGAGCTTAAATTGGTCTTATTCTCAAGACTAATTAGCAATCCCAAGTGAGTACATAGATCCCCTCTTTTACTATTTTCAAATATTTTGGGGTGATACACATGTACATACATGTTACTTTCGTGCATTTCATGCTTTTATGACATAAACATGCTACTTTAACCTAGTACATATATAGTACAGGCTTTCCATTGTGTTTTGCTATATATGCTAGTACATTGATTTGTTACACATTTGTTGCATATGTTTACTTAGCATATGTAACACATTGTTTTACATGACGTTTCTGCTATGTATGTTTACTGAGCATGCTAGCACATTGTTTTTACATGAACATTTCTACTAGGCATGTTTACTTAGCATTCCTAGTACATGGTTTTCACATGCTACATTGGTTATGACATTTGGTATGTTCAATCGGGACAATAATACATTCATTAACATTAGCTACGCCACTCGGACTTATGTTATGGTACCATAGGAATTGACAACTCCCGTTTCCGACTTCCTGGGTTTGTTTGGAAGTTGGGGATGACAGAATCCGACTACATAACTTTAGATGAACCTTTAATTTGTTTAAAGGTTTGTCGCCACAGTCTCAAGGCTTGAATGTATGCGATTAACATTACTGCATAAATGTTTGTAATCATAAAGCATTGTTTTTCTGCAAAGCATAACATTTGATTTAAACTTAGGTTTATTCAAAAACATGTTTTGTACATTTTCTATCGGGTTGAGTAACTTCTAGTTATTCACCATACATGACATTTGTTTTCACATTAGACATCATTACATAGTTAAGTAGATGATTTCCTACTTGCTATGCATTTTATTGGTTATACATGATACACATGACATTTTACATGGTTTACACATACACATTTTGACATGGAACAAGACATTTTGGCTGGTTATTGATAAGTGACTTATGTAACGGGGCTATGTGTTATATGATAAAAGCATGGTGGATACGCCGCTGGTACTTCCTATATATAAGTGCTTTTATTGTATTATACATTGTTGCGTTATATGAATCACTTGGGCAAGACATGAAACATTTTATACAGGAACAAGACATTGTTTTACAAAGTACACATTTTATCCAAATTCATTTTCACTTGGTTATTCATTTAACCATGCATTATCATTTCATCATCATTTGATTTTCATTGATTTTCACATAGTTTTACAAAGGTAAACATTTTACAAGGTTCATGACTACATTTTATTAAACTCTTCTTTCAAATACAAGTCATGAACCTGCATAAACAAAACCTATCTATCTCACAGGCATTTTTATGCTGACGTACCTATTTTTACATGTGTTTCAGGTGCTAATGCATAAGGGTGTTTGTGCTACACATAGGCGGACCCGGGCCTTAGTGACTTGAATGACAGTTATTATGTAGTTTATTTGAACTCAAGACATTGTAACTTTAATTTTAATAATACAAAACTATATTTGCCATGGTTGTTGAAACAATAATTCTGTCGCTACTCACCTCCCCGGCGTTTCCGCCGCGGCTTTCGTTGTTTTACCGCGGCCGGGTTGTGACAGAAGAGTTGGTATCAGAGCCAATGGTTATAGGGAATTAGGTTATTAGCAATGCTTTGACCTAGACTATAACTTTCTAGGACCCTAACACAAGTTTACTTGTGTTTAGATTTTAAAACAATACCCGTCACCTATCCTTAGGTGATTACCAAAACTTGAACACAATATTCCAAAATGATTTTGAAATCAATCATCTATCCTTAGATGATTTCTTTTTGGCCTCGTGCCTTCCAAATTTTCAAAATCTCGTCAAAGTTTTGGGTCTAAATAATGTGAACACGTGCAAACTGGAAGAGTGAATGCCTGTACCCTGAGTTTTCTGTCTAAGGCTAGAGTGTTCGTACAAATCCGCAGTATCGGACAAGTCACTCTTACCTGGGAACTCTTGGGGTGAGTGTTCACTTATAGGCGAGCATGTCTTCGCGATACATTATTATGACTCATTTACTTTGATTTGTCACTGTGTTGTTTGTTTGCTTTGTGGTAAGAAACAAATGACCACCTTCCTTGCTTTTCGTCGATTTTATTGTTATCTCATTTTCATCACATCATCTCACTCGTTTTCTCTCATGTTTCCTCTTTTAGAATGCCTCCTCGACGTAACGTTCCTCAACCTGATGCCGAACTGGCAGCTATTATAGCACAGCAGATGGCTGCTATGCTACCTGGTCTCATAACTCAAATAAACCAAGCCACCAATAACAATGTTAATGCACCTGCTCCGTGCAACTTTAAACAGTTTAACTCGGCTAAACTGCTCAAGTTTAGTGGTACTGAAGGAGCAACAAGGCTTCTCCAGTGGTTTGAGAGTCTTGAGAGCACATTTCGCCATGTTCAGTGTCCGAACAATCGCAAGGTCGAGTTTGCTTCGAGTGTATTTTAAAAGAGGGCTCTTACCTGGTGGAATGGGGTAATGAGAGATAGAGGTGCAGATGGTGCTTTGGGTCAGACTTGGGAGGAACTCAGGGCTCTCATGATGAGAGAATTCTGTCCTCGACATGAGCAGAGGGCACTCGAAGATGAGTTCAAGGATCTGAAGCAAGTCAGTGGTGAACACCGGGCTTACACAAACAGATATGAGGAGTTAAGCTTGCTCTGTCCGACAATGGTCACGCCTTTGGATAAGGCTATTGAGAAGTACATAGACGGTTTGCCAGATCCTGTTCAAGATATTGTCACTGGCAGTCACCCTACTACCGTCCGACAGGCCATTGAGCTAGCTGCTACCCTTACTGAATCCCAAATCAAGAAGGGTAAACTCCACAGAAAGGGTGACAAGAAGCAGAAACTGTCTGATAGCACCAAGGAGAGTAAGGGCAAGAAGGCTGCTGAGTCTTCTAAGAAATCGAGGAAGCGTAAGGCTTCCAAGAATTTTGCTGTTACTGCTCAGACAAACCAGAATGCTCCTAATCAGGCTGCACAGAATCAGGTTGCACAACCTGCTGCCAAGAGGCAGTATGCTGGTAATGCACCTCTGTGCAACAGATGTAACAGCCACCACCAGCCACATATGCAATGCCGTATCTGCACGAATTGTGGCAAGTCTGGTCATCTTGCAAACACCTGCCGTTTTGTTCCTAATCAGAACCCAGCTGCACAGAACCCTGCCCAGAATCCTGCACGACCTCACTTTCCGCCTGGTTCATGTTTCAACTGTGGGGATCTGACCCACTACAGGAACAACTGCCCGAGGTTGGCAAACGCAAATCAGGCACCGGCTCGTGGAAGAGCTTTCAATCTGAATGCCAATGAGGCTCGCGGGGATAACGAAGTGGTGAACGGTACGTTCCTTGTTAACAACCATCCTGCTTCTGTTCTATTTGATTCGGGTGCCGATAAGAGTTTTGTGTCCTTAGCATTTGAGCCTTTGCTTGCGATGACTAGAACAAAACTAGGAAAGCCCTTGACAGTAGAAGTAGCTAGTGGTGAACCCGTTGTACTCGACTGGGTTCTTCGAAATTGCCAGTGAAATCTCAATAACCATCTTTTCCCTATCGACCTTACACCGATGCGACTTGGGAGCTTCGATATTATAGTAGGAATGGATTGGTTATCCAAGTACCATGCTGAGGTGGTATGTTTTGAGAAGTTGGTTCGTATACCGCTATCGACTGGTGAGATTTTAGAAGTTCGTGGGGAGAAACCCATTAAACTCATGTCTTGTGCCCAAGCCCGCAAATACCTGTGAAAGAAGTATGTTGCTTTCTTAGCACATGTCATAGAAGATAAAGGCAAGGGTAAGACAATCCAAGATATCCCTATTGTTCGGGATTATCCAGAGGTATTTCCTGAAGAATTACCTGGTTTACCCCCTGTGCGCCAAGTTGAGTTCCGCATTGATCTTGTGCCTGGCGCTAATCCCATTGCTAAATCACCTTATCGTCTTGCACCGTCTGAGATGCAAGAGTTATCTAAGCAGCTTCAGGAGCTATTTGACAAAGGATTCATCCGTCCAAGCTTTTCCCCTTGGGGCGCTCCTGTCCTATTCGTGAAAAAGAAAGATGGATCATTCAGGATGTGTATCGATTACCGTGAGCTTAACAAGCTTAACATCAAGAATCGATATCCCCTACCTCGCATTGATGATCTCTTTGATCAGCTACAGGGTGCTACTTGCTTTTCAAAGATTGATCTACGTTCTGGGTATCATCAACTTCGAGTTCTCGAAGAAGATATTCCCAAGACAGCTTTTCGTACGCGTTATGGTCATTATGATTTCACTGTTATGCCTTTCGGTTTAACAAATGCTCCTGCTGTTTTCATGGACTTAAAGAATAGGGTTTGTAAGCCTTATTTGGACAAGTTCATCATCGTCTTTATTGATGATATTTTGATCTATTCTAAGACTCGAGCTGATCATGAACAACATCTTCGTCTTACAATGGAGCTTCTAAAGAAAGAACAGCTTTTCGCCAAATTCTCCAAGTGCGAATTCTTGCTTAAGGAAGTTCAATTTTTGGGGCACATCGTCAACGAACAAGGTATTCATGTAGATCCCGCCAAAATCAGTGCGATTAAGGACTGGGATACTCCTACTACTCCTACCGAGGTTCGTTCATTTCTTGGTCTAGCGGGTTATTACCGCCGTTTCATTGAAAACTTCTCCAAGATTGCGGTTCCTCTCACTGCTTTAACTCAAAAAGGCAAACCTTTTGAGTGGGGATCCAAACAGGAAGAAGCTTTCCAGACCTTGAAGCAGAAACTTTGTGATGCGCCTATTCTATCTTTGCCCGAGGGTAACGACGACTTTGTCGTGTACTGTGATGCATCCAACCTAGGCCTTGGCTGTGTTCTTATGCAAAGAAACAAAGTTATAGCCTATGCATCAAGACAGCTGAAAGTGCACAAGAAAAACTACACCACTCATGATCTTGAGTTAGGTGCAGTAGTCTTTGCTCTCAAAATCTGGAGACACTACCTTTACGGTACAAAGTGTGTAGTGTTTACTGACCACAAGAGTCTCCAGCATATCTTCAATCAGAAAGAACTAAACATGAGGCAACGACGTTGGGTTGAACTCCTAAACGACTACGATTGCGAAATTCGCTACCATCCTGGTAAGGCAAATGTCGTGGCTGATGCATTAAGTCGTAAAGAACGTGTCAAGCTTCACTGTGTTCAGGTTCGATCTGACCTTCAATCCCGCATAATTCAGGCTCAACACAAGACTTGATGGGTAAAGAATTACCGTGTCATACTAATCATGAGCTTAAACTGAGAGATTTTGGGATTTTCTATTACATGGGCCGTTTGTGGGTCCCAAGCATAGACAATCTTCGCACCTTGCTTATGGATGAAGCTCACAAGTCTCGTTATTCAATTCATCCTGGTGCAGACAAAATGTATAAGGATCTTCGAACCCAGTACTGGTGGCCGGGTATGAAGAAAGACATAGCCTTATATGTTTCCAAATGCCTTACTTGTCTTAAGGTTAAAGCAGAACATCAACATCCCTCTGGATTATTGGAGCAACCAGAGATTCCAGTTTGGAAATGGGAAACATTTCTATGGATCTCATTACCAAGTTACCGTGCACTAAGAAGGGTCATGACGCCATTTGGGTTGTTGTTGATCGTCTTACAAAGTCAGCATATTTCTTGCCAATCCGTGAAAGTCTATCTGCTGATGATCTTGCCAAGATATATGTTGATGAGATTGTATCTCGACATGGTGTTCCTTTGAACATTATATCTGACAGAGATGCTCGATTCTCGTCTCGCTTTTGGAGAACCATGCAATCTGCCATGGGTACTCAACTTCATTTGAGCTCAGCGTACCATCCGCAGACAGATGGTCAATCTGAGAGAACAATCCAGACACTGGAGGATATGCTTAGAGCTTGTGTGATTGATTTTGGTGGTAGTTGGGATTCGCATCTACCTTTGATCGAATTCTCCTACAACAACAGTTATCACTCTAGCATCAATATGGCTCCTTTCGAAGCTTTATACGGTCGAAAATGTCGTTCACCGATCTGCTGGAATGAGATAGGTGAAGCTCAGCTTACTGGACCTGAACTCATTCTAGAAACTACAGATAAGGTCAAGAAGATTCGTGAAAACCTTCAGACAGCTAGAAGCCGTCAGAAGTGTTACGCGGATCGACGACGCAAGCCCTTGGAATTCCAAGTTGGTGATCACGTCCTACTCAAGGTATCCCCTTGGAAAGGTGTGATTAGATTTGGGAAGAAAGGAAAACTTGCACCACGCTATGTTGAACCATTCAAGATCGTTGAAAGAGTCGGAAAAGTAGCCTACAGATTAGAGCTACCTCCTGAACTTGGAAATGTTCATCCAAAATTCCACGTGTCCAATCTCAGAAAGTGTTTAGCTGATGAGAACCTCCACATACCCCTTGATGAAATTCGTGTTGATAACACGATGCACTTTGTTGAGAAACCTGTGGAGATAGTGGACCGTTCATTTAAGCAGTTGAAGGGCAAGCGGATTAAATTGGTCAAAGTTCGCTGGGAATCTAAACGTGGCCCAGAGCTTACTTGGGAACGTGAAGATCAGATGAAAGCGAAATATCCGCATCTATTCTCACAAGTTTCCTCTAAATAAATTTCGGGACGAAATTTCCTGAAGTAGGGGAGACTGTGACATCTGTGCTTGTGATATCATT
This sequence comes from Helianthus annuus, assembly GCF_002127325.2. Lineage (NCBI taxonomy): Eukaryota > Viridiplantae > Streptophyta > Magnoliopsida > Asterales > Asteraceae > Helianthus > Helianthus annuus. The sequence continues at coordinate 151,632,584 of NC_035448.2, forward strand.
TTACAGACTCCGAACAATACAGTATTTATAAAACAGTGTGTTTTGATCCCAATGTTTGCCATTTATGTTTGGTTTTGTGCCCATGTTGATTTTTGATCGATTTTCAACTCTATATCGCTTTCTGGAAAGTTATACGCGAACTGATGCGTAAACACGATCAGTTTAACGCGACAAACACACCGGAACATCATGATAGACTTAACATACCTTAAATAACCTTTACATAACTTAGAAATAAGTTTTGAAGGCTTTGGTATGGCAAAAACAAGTTTATTCGCTCTCAGGGACTATTTGCGTCAACTTGCAAAATTCTGCCGTTTCGTAAGGCAACGTATAGTTCGGAACTTGATCATAAGTTAAACATACCATATATAACCTAAACATGGCTTAGAAATAAGCTTTGATAGGTTCGGTGTGCGAAAACATGCTTACATGATCTTACAGGGACTAAAAGTGTCAAAAACGGCGTAAGTTTGCATTTTCGCGCATATCTTACGTTCTGGACACATCTGGACATCCAAAATTTTTGTACACACTAAAATATTTTTATTTTAGTGATCGGCATGCAAAATTTCCATTCGTTTCGCAATTTGGATCATTTTCACGCTCGTTGCGATTTCCGTCGTAATTAGCCGAACAACGTAACCGTACGACTAAACGAACCGACATCCGTGAGTCTTCCAAGCATATTTTGAGTCCTTTAAACTTTATTGACCTTGTAGAGCCTTGAAAATGGCTTAACGGGGGTCAAAAAGGCCTGAAATGGACTCGAATGCATGCAGGGACTAAATCTACCAATTTTCAAAAGTTTGCTGATCTGGGGGCTCAGGCGGGGCGCATAAGCCCAGCCCCATTTCTTATGCGGGCCGCCTCAGGTGCCCAGCGACCAGAAAGTGTGTTTTTGGCTGCTGTTTGCAAATTCAGAGGCTGCTAGTGTAAATTCTTGGTGTGTTAAGCAAGTTAAGTGGTCACCAAGGCTTTGTACCTGCTTGTGACAATTGGAGGGCCATGATTTCTTGCTTAATGGCTAATTAAAACACTTGTGATGATCCTATTAACTCACCACAACTATAAATAGCCATCCAAGTTCACTCATTTCCTTGCTCATTCTCATTCTCTCCCCTCTACATCTGCTTGGAAGCTCTCTAAGCTGATTTGGGACTTTGTCTTCTTGTAGAAAAGATAGCAAGGACCCTTAGTGAGCATTCTTTCATTCTTTTATTTCCTTTTTCCTTATGTAGTGCAGAAAGTCAAACAGTTTGGCCAACAGTTTGACTTTCGGTTTTGACCAATAATTGGTCAAGTCAAAGTTCAATTGAACTTTGAAACGTGATTGTAATCACGATAGTTATAATCCTTCGTGATTATAACCGCTGATTACCACGTTAGCTAGTTGTAGTGTCGAGTCAAAGTTTCGGTCAAAATGCGTTTTAGCACGCATTTTGCCTCGGAACTACTTTAGGGTATCAAAACACTTTGTTTTGATACCAAATAAGTAGGTTAGACATGTTTTAACATGTCAAACTCGACACTATTAGTTTGTGCTTGTTTAGGGTCGTAAGGTGAGCGGTCTAAACAACCGCTTATACTTCCGAACCCGACCCGTTTGGTCGATCTTTAGGATCCGACCAAGCTTAGTTAGTGATCATAGTTTCATAGGGAATAACCACTGAGGTTATAACCTTATGATCACCTAGGATTGGTTAGTCATATGCTTGTTAGCTTGTATGCCCATAGGAAATGACCAAAATGCCCTTTTGAAGCTAAAATCCGTATTTTGCCTATGTGAACATATTTTTGGCAAGTAATCTGATTTAGTAACATATTTAGGGATAATTGGGCATGTAAGACTTGACATAGCACATAGTTAACCATCCGAACATAGTTTTTCGCTAACGACGCCTTATAGTAGCTTATGTTACCATAATGTGTCGAAACGGGTCAAAAGCACTTAGGTAGGCTTTCTAATCAGAATGTAGGGCCTACTAAATCATACCATATGAGTTTAATTACTCATTTGATTTATAGAACCTCATTCTATCCTATCTCCCGATTTAGGAGCCGATTTACTAACGTAGTTACCTATACTAGGTGCCGGTTGATTCCGTGACCCTTGGAGCTTAAAATGGTCTTATTCTCAAGACTAATTAGCAAACCCAAGTGAGTACATAGATCCCCTCTTTTACTGTTTTCAAATATTTTGGGGTGATACACATGTACATACATGTTACTTTCGTGCATTTCATGCTTTTATGACATAAACATGCTACTTTCACCTAGTACATATATAGTACATGCTTTCCATTGTGTTTTGCTATGTATGCCAGCACATTGATTTGTTACACATTTGTTGCATATGTTTACTTAGCATATGTAACACATTGTTTTACATGACGTTTCTGCTATGTATGTTTACTGAGTGTGCTAGCACATTGTTTTTACATGAACATTTCTACTAGGCATGTTTACTTAGCATTCTTAGTACATGGTTTTCACATGCTACATTGGTTATGACATTTGGTATGTTCAATCGGGACAATAATACATTCATTAACATTAGCTACGCCGCTCGGACTTATGTAATGGTACCATAGGAATTGACAACTCCCGTTTCCGACTTCCTGGGTTTGTTTGGAAGTTGGGGATGACAGAATCCGACTACATAACTTTAGATGAACCTTTAATTTGTTTAAAGGTTTGTCGCCACAGTCTCAAGGCTTGAATGTATGCGATCAACATTACTGCATAAATGTTTGTAATCATAAAGCATTGTTTTTCTGCAAAGCATAACATTTGATTTAAACTTAGGTTTATTCAAAAACATGTTTTGTACATTTTCTATGGGGTTGAGTAACTTCTAGTTATTCACCATACATGACATTTGTTTTCACATTAGACATCATTACATAGTTAAGTAGATGATTTCCTACTTGCTATGCATTTTATTGGTTATACATGATACACATGACATTTTACATGGTTTACACATACACATTTTGACATGGAACAAGACATTTTGGTTGGTTATTGACAAGTGACTTATGTAATGGGGCTATGTGTTATATGATAAAAGCATGGTGGATACGCCGCTTGTACTTCCTATATATAAGTGCTTTTATTGTATTATACATTGTTGCGTTATATGAATCACTTGGGCAAGACATGAAACATTTTATACAGGAACAACACATTGTTTTACAAAGTACACATTTTATCCAAATTCATTTTCACTTGGTTATTCATTTAACCATGCATTATCATTTCATCATCATTTGATTTTCATTGATTTTCACATAGTTTTACAAAGGTAAACATTTTACAAGGTTCATGACTACATTTTATTAAACTCTTCTTTCAAATACAAGTCATGAACCTGCATAAACAAAACCTATGTATCTCACAGGCATTTTTATGCCGACGTACCTATTTTTACATGTGTTTCAGGTGCTAATGCATAAGGGTGTTTGTGCTACACTTAGGCGGACCCGGGCCTTAGTGACTTGAATGACAGTTATTATGTAGTTTATTTGAACTCAAGACATTGTAACTTTAATTTTAATAATACAAAACTATATTTGCCATGGTTGTTGAAACAATAATTCTGTCACTACTCACCTCCCCGGCGTTTCCGTCGCGGCTTTCGTTGTTTTACCACGGCCGGGGTGTGACATCAAGTCCTCGTCTGCAAAACAGTCGGAGAGTGTGAACTTGCTGTACACTCTTGTTGGTGATGATAAAATTTATTCTGACAAAGATTTTCATATTAAGAATGTTAATCAATCTTTAATCAGTAAAGTCTTTGAAAATTCGACAAGTAAGTTTTTGGGAAAGACAGGATCACATGTTACGGTAACACAGTGCCCTCCTATTCCAAAGGCCGAAGTTCGAAAACAATATGGCAATCAGAAATTACCAATAGAGAAAAAGCAGCAAAATCATACCAAACCAAAAGGAAAATCAACGACTCAAGGTCTAAAGAAACAGAGTCAGAAAAAGGACACGAAGGTGAACTTTGTGAAATCAAAGGGAATGGACAAAATTGAAACATTTGAAAACAAATCTAACTTAGATTTTGTTAAGAAAGCAACAGTGTTGAAAAGAAATGAACCAAACAGTTCAAAACCTAGTACCTCGGGATCACAAAGTTCATCATCGGCAAGACGATCACATGATACTTCGGGGTTTGTTAAACGAAGATCATGTTTTGAATGTAGCGAAATTGGACATATAACTAGAAACTGTCCGTATCTTCATAAGTTGAAAGCAAAGGTTGATGATCCCCGTGACCAAATTGACCGCAAGCGATCTGTTTCATCAAAACCAGATCCCCGTCTTGTAAAAGAAAGGGAAAAGAAACAGAAACGCCAACAGGTCAAGAAAATTGAAAAGGCGATTAAAACCGATGTGGTTAACAAAACATTTGTTTCTGTCAAACTAGACAATTCAAAAACTTCAGACAACCATGAAGTTAAGATTTTAAAGAATAACACTGGTATAACAAAACAGACCTGGAAACCAAAAGCGGTTATTGAATTAGGGGGACCATCACAATTTCAAAATCATCAAACAGTAGAAGTTATTGTTGTTGATGAAAATGGAAGACCCAAGACCACAATGGCTTGGGTCCCCATCTCCAACTAATCAAGTGAGTTCATGTGCAGGGTGTTCCAGGAGGAACTATCAGTAGTCATTGGATTGTTGATAGTGGGGCATCCAGGCACATGACAGGCGACATGAAGCTTCTCTACGACGTAATATCTATTAGAGGAGGTTATGTTGCTTTTGCTGGAGATAAGGGCAGATATATTACTGGTGAAGGAATGATATCCAACGGGGTTGTAAGCTTTGACAAGATCAACTTTGTGCAACAACTTGATCACAATCTTCTCAACGTTTCACAAATCTGTGAAAAACAGTTTTCAGTACACTTTGATGCAAATGGATGTTATGTGCTGAAACCCAGCTTCAAAATTCCAAAAGAATGGATTCTCTTATCAGCTCCAAGGATAAATGATTTGTATGTCCTTGATATGAGCCAAGCTATTACAACGTCTGCACAAGCAACCTGTTTCGTTTCCAAAGCCACAGAAAAAGACTCAATCTCTTGGCACAGATGAATGGGTCACATTCACTTACGCAAAATGAATCATTTGGTGTCAAATGAATTGGTGAATGGTGTTCCTCTTAAAAACTTCCATCTTCATGACGTCTGTGTTTCGTGCCAGAAAGGAAAACAAACGAAGAAGCGACACCCGACTAAGAAGATCAACACGGTGGCCGTTCCGCTCGAACGTTTGCACATGGATTTGTTCGGTCCTTTCAAGCATAAAAGCATTCGGAATGATCAATATTGTCTCGTGATAACTGATGATTATTCAAGATTTTCTTGGGTGGCGTTCATGGCACACAAGAGCGAAACTTTCGGTATTATCAAAAACTTGATCATTCAGATTGAGAATTTGTATAAGTTGAAAGTTAGACGGATACGCAGCGACAATGGTACAGAATTCAAAAATCATGCTATGGCGGAGTTCTGCACTTCAAAAGGTATTCTTCACGAATTTAGTGCAGCTTATACTCCTCAACAGAATGGTGTCGCTGAACGTAAGAACCGTACATTGATCGAGACTGCTAGGACTATGTTGGTAGAGTCGCAGTTGCCCATTCCATTCTGGAGTGAACCTGTGGCCTCTGCATGTTACACGTTGAATCGAGTCCTTACACTCAAAAGGCACAACAAGACCTGCTATGAGCTTCTTCACAAACGGAAACTAGATTTGTCATATCTTGAACCGTTTGGAGCTCCATGTACGATAATCGATCCTAATGGAAAGTTTGGGGCAAAAGCAATTGAGGGATACTTTCTTGGGTATGCCATCCCGAACTTAAGAGTCTGGAATCTAGAGACTAAAAGGGTCGAGGAATGGTCTGAGGTCAGAGTACAAAGGCACACTTTGCCAGTCAAATGTCCTAGTCAGCCTTGGATGTTTGAGTACGATGACTTTTTCAATTCGATCAATATTGAAGCAGTTAAAGAAAATGCTGCGGCAAGGATGTTTTTCGAGAGTGACAACGCAACAGTTTCACTGGTGGTTCGTCCAATTCTTGTCAATCAAGAGCCATCTTCAGTGAACAACAATGCTCTCGACAATGAGGATTTTCACGATGCTACCGAATTGAACGAATCTTCAGAGGATGATGAATTTCTCGATGCAGATCAAGAAGCCCCAACAACAGCAGTTCATGGTACTTCAGAGGGTACTCCTCCAGTGGATGCCCCTAGAACAGCTGAAGCTACTGCATCATCCTCTGCGTCAATTCCGGGCATTGAATTGGTTGTTGATCTTAATCTCAACAATCTGGGTACAAATATTCCTGTTCAAGATAATCCAGAAACAAGGATTCATAATGCCCATCCTCAACAAAACATCATCGGAAACGTACAAAGTGGCATTCAAACAAGGAACATGTTGCGGAACAACAACAATGCAGGCTTGTATGCAGCTATTCGAGAATCTGGGCAACAAAATGATTGGTCTTTCGCGTGTTATGTCTCACAGGAAGAACCAAGAACTTGGAAAGAAGCTATGAAAGATAACTCATGGGTTGAAGCAATGCAGGAAGAACTGCAACAATTCCAGAAGCTTGGTGTCTGGAAACTCGTAGAGAAACCTGCTAGCTACAAGAAGATTGGTACCCGTTGGGTGTTCAAATGCAAAAAGGATGACCGTGGAGTTGTTATTTGGAACAAAGCAAGATTAGTCGTTCAAGGTTTTCGTCAGATAGAAGGGGTCGACTACAACGAAGTCTATGCACCTGTTGCACGTCTGGAAGCAATTCGGATCTTTCTGGCTTATACTTCCTTCAAAGGATTCAGGGTTTACCAGATGGACGTCAAAAGTGCATTCTTACATGGTGTGGTTGAAGAAGAGGTGTATGTCGAACAGCCTCCAGGTTTTGAAGATCCTATCCATCCCGATCGGGTTTGGTTGCTCAACAAAGCTCTCTATGGTCTCCATCAAGCACCGCGAGCTTGGTACGCAACCTTATCTAATTATCTGCTGGAGAATGGATTTCGCAGAGGTCTTATCGATTGTACCCTTTTCATCAAAGAACAAGATGGAGATCTTCTACTGGTACAGGTATACATTGATGATATTATATTTGGTTCTACTAATGATGTTTTGTGTAGGAATTTCGAGCGTATTATGCAGGATAAATTCGAGATGAGTGCTGTGGGGGAAATGACTTTCTTTTTGGGCCTACAAGTGCAACAAACCGAGTCTGGGATATTCATCCATCAGACTAAATATGTTGGTGACATCTTGAGTCGGTTCCAGATGTCTGATGCAATGCCCATCGGTACCCCACTGCAGCAAAATCACGGAATTACTCCAGACTTGAAGGGTGAATCTGTTAGCCCCTCATACTACCGCGCGATGATCGGATCTCTTATGTACCTCACAACATCAAGACCAGATATAATGTACCCAACGTGCCTGCTTGCCAGATATCAAGTCAACCCGAAGGCCTCACATCTTGCAGCTGTAAAAAGGATTTTTCGTTATTTGAAGGGTTGCCCTGACACCGGTCTATGGTACCCTAGGGATAATAACTTTGACTTGATCGCTTTCAGTGATTCTGATTTTGGCGGATGCAAAATCGACGGCAAATCCACAACGGCTGGATGTCAGTTTTTGGGAAATCGCCTAGTTACACGGCAGTGCAAGAAGCAGACATGTGTAGCTACATCAACATGCGAAGCTGAATACATTGATGCCTCAAGTTGTTGCTCCCAAGTCCTGTGGATCCAACAACAATTGCGCGACTACGGTTTTGAATTCCTAACTACTCCTATTTACGTTGATAATTCTGCTGCCTTACAGATCACTAGAAATTCTGTGCAGCATTCAAAGACCAAACACATCGATATCAAATATCACTTCATACGTGATTGCTTTGATAAAAAGGCTAATCGATGTTGTTAAGGTCCACACAGATGACCAACGTGCCGACCTTTTTACCAAAGCATTTGACAAATCAAGATTTGACTTTTTATTATTGGTAAACGGCATTAAGGTCAAGCAAGAGTAAAACCAACATCGGAAAATCATTTTTGTAAATATCTTTGTGTCTTTTAAATTTATCTTAATTTGTTGATTTTAGGGGGAGTAAATCAAAATTTGAAAATCCAAAAACATTGAAAATTTTCAAAAACACAAAAACAATAGAAAAACAAAAATGAGTTTCCTGGCGAGCAAAAGAGAAAATGATAGTACATCAGTGGTCTGTCCAAACCTCTTTAAGCCTAAACTGAAAAACGATAAGAAGCTCTACATAAGATATATCGGTAGGCTCACAATCATTTTAAAGTGTGCAGGGTGATATAAATCTTAAATCGACTGAAGACCAGGTGGGAACCATTCATTGGAATATGGTCTTAGTACCGAAATTTCGTTTGAGAGATTGCCGAGGTTCTGAGATATTCTGTCGTTATGCTGCTTATCATCTGGGTATCATGGTTGTATCTTTTACCGAAAAATAACGGGGACGCAAGTCTAGATCTTCCATGATACTATACATACGTGTACATACTGCATTCGACCTCAATAAGTGATCAACAATCACATGTCCAACAAAATAAGTGATAAAATATCACATTTATCCAGGTGTCAAGTTCGTCTCTCTGTTGTACGAAAGTACTGACCTGTTCACGGACTTGCTCCTGTGCCCTCATGCATCGAAAATCAAGTTCCTCATCAATAAGTGATTCTATCACAAAGGGCTTATTTTCAAATCAAAATAAGTGAGAATCTCACATCATATACGGTCAAACAAATGATAATCGGTATACTCACCGGTAAGATGAACTCTCGTGCATACCTTGATACGGGAATGTGTCGTGATGTGGATGAACACCGGTCGGTAAGTATAAATCATACCTTAACGTATCCCCTCGCCATGATTACATCTGATAAGTTGAGCTTATGTGGACAACAATACCGATAATCATTATAGGATGTTTATCTTAATGTGAACTAATTGAACAACAAGAGCGTTTTGACGTGACCGTACACTGATATGATTCTCTTACCCTCGAAACTCACAAAAAGAATGTCTGTAAATATTTATTTAATGCTTTCAGTTTCTGCATCTTTGTATATATTTGTTTACTGCTTTCTGTCTTTACATTTGAAATATTCAAAAATTCCAAAAAGATTTTAGGTGTGTTTTAATATAAACTTTATAAAAGCCAAAAGGATTTTATTTCTATCTTATTTTCGATTGTTCGATGTTGGATCTCGAGTCTTCGTTACCTGAAACCTGATTGAAAACCAAATTGACTAAATCTTCATAAACGGTCAAAATTTGCAAGTTTTGAAAGTTAAAAACTAAAATTGACAAATTTGATTGAACTTTCAAAATGTCGGACGGTAGTTGATTGAAATATGGTCATACGTGTGTCGTTTGTTTATTTTAACTATATTCCAAGCAGTTGTTCTCATTACGCGTTTAGATTTCTTGCATGTGTAGATGCTAAAGGCAAGGAGAACATGGTCGACGACAAGCTTCGGAATGAAGACACGACGTGAAAGGAACTCAAAAGATAAAGATGATCGAGTTGCCGCTGACCATCATCAACACCACAAGGATCTCAAGTACTGAAGATCAAGTCATTCACGAGCATAACTCAAGGGGGAGCTTATGTTAAGGGGGAGTTTGTCAACAAACTTCCTACATGAAACGGGGAGTTTGTTGATACACTTTCTGCTTTCAACACGTGAAGACTTTGAAGATCCTCCGACATAGAAGACATGAAAGGCGAATCTCGCGAGTGGCGTCCAAGGGGGAGTTTGTTGATACATATATGTGGACATGACTCGACTCGACGCGACTCGGCTTGAGCAACGACTTTCCTCCGTCGTGTGCTTCAACATCAAGTGTGGGCCAAAAGACATAAAGAACCTTGACTTGCTCTTTGGGCTGAAAACTAACCGGCGAAACACATATGGGCCTCCTCTGTTTGGGCCAAAGCCCATCTTGATGAAACGTAAAGGATGTTGACGAAACACAGATGTTTCGTCGACCAAGCCTTTGTTTCATCGTTTGATATTTTGTTTCGTCGAGCTAGGTTCTGTTTCGCTAAGAACTGATCCATTTCGTGGTGCTGGTGCTATATATAGTCAGTCTCAAGACAGAACTAAAGAGAGAACACAGAGAGAGCACAGAGAACACACACACGAGAGAGAGAGAGAGTTTACAGAAAACGTTTGTAAACCTTGTGTTGTAATTGACTTTCAAGTATTAATACATTGGTGCTAATCGTTGAGTCTCGTGTCTATCATTTACGTGTTCGATCTCGGTTGGATTCCGCACAACCGGGTTAGTTTGTATACAAGGATTAGGCGACTAGATCCTTCTCTAGCCGGACCTACACCAATTGAGAAGGAAATCCAATAAATATGAGAAAACCCCCTTGTGGGAATCGAACCTAGGACCTATTGGTTCTAAAGTCTTATCTCACCCCTAAGATTCCACTAGGCTATAAAGCCATGGGCGCAAACTGTTTATTCGGTGCAGCTACTTATGTAAATACTAGATCATGTTCCATGATGTTAGGTGTACAAGCTGCTTATGTGTTGTGAAGGGATGTGGCTTGATCGGTTCAAAATGAGGCTTTACTAGTCATGGTACTATATTTATCCATTTAGTCAAATATTACATATAAGTAAGAGAAAACTTTATGTGGACCGGTGAATGTATCTGAAATAAGGGAAAGTGGTGCCAAAACAAAAGGATATTTGCAAACATGAAGGAGCAAAGGATGAAGGTTTTATCTCAACAGTAACACAACAATAATGTTGGGAGCAGAAATGGACCTGGACAACCAAGGCATACGTTTTCTTCTTAATGGCTATTGAAGACCTTGAGAGGGATCCTTATGAAGTAGTAGTTGCATCATTTGTAGATAGCTTTTGATTAGAAGTTTATACAATAGTTTTTAAATTTAAAACTTATGTATCAATTTTGGTTTATCATTGTTAATATCACTAATATTGTTATTAGGTTTGTTCATTTTTACTCCTGTTTTAATTTAAAAAAAATTGAAAATAAAATTGTTAATTACACGAAAATGGTCACATAGAACCGTAACAAATATGTGTGGCTATAGGTTGGACAATAGCTACACTTAGAATCTACAAAAAATATTGTGAGGCTATAAATAACCATTAGCCACATCATATTCACTTTGTTTCTTTATTTGTGAAACCGAATGATAGCAAATGTCATACGAAAACAAAATTACATGTGACCAAAGGTTAACAATAACACACATAAAATTAAAAAATTCCATGAGGCTATAAATAACCATTAGCCACACCATAGTCACTTTATTTCTTATTTTTGTGACAAAATGAAATCAAACATCATGGGAAAGAAAGTTATGTGACTAATAATTAGACGTTTATGTTTGTGTGACCAAATGATACTAAATGTGATGGAAAAACAAATATGTTGGTGCAGTAATATCTATCGCCTCCGTCAATATGAGTCGTAGCAGAAACAATTTAATTCAAGCTTTATATTGTAATAAGTAGAGAAAAAGGCAAGGTGCCAATATTGTAATTAATGAGAAATCTCATTAAAGCCTTGGCCTATAAATAGGAGGCTTATGCCTTAGACTTTAGACTTTTGGCATTTGGAGCTTTGGAGAGCTAGAGCTAGAGAGAGAAAGTCTAGAGTGAGAAAGTGACATCGTGATTCAGGTGCTTTGTACGATTTCATACGTTTCAATAGAATCATCGATTATATTACGTATCGTGTGTTCGGTCACGTTCGTGTACGGATTCCGCACGTTACACGTTCGGTTCGCAATCGTTACGGAGTCAAAGTCGGTCCTAACAAGTGGTATTAGAGCGGGTGCTCGATTGCACGGATCAAACACACAATTCCGATCGAGAATTCGTCAGATTCAGATCAAAAAACGGATCAGGCTTGCTCAATTTCTTCATCTTTTCATATTTTTCACGTTTTCAACTGAAAATCGCCAAATTAAACGACTTTTTACGGATAAAATGGACTAATTTTGTGATATAACACGCGAAATACTGTTTTAAACAATCCCTAAAAGAATTAGACCCTAATTCGACCTAAATCTTGATCAATTTTGTCAAAAACATATCCGATCGTGTGACATCAGCAACAGTTCGCACGAAATTAGCTCAAGTCGCATGAATTGGACCTCCACTTCGCATGAAATGGTCCCAGTTTGCTTGAAAGTCCATCAGTTCGCATGAAATAGATTCCAGTCCGTTTGAAAAGTGTTACCAGTTCGCACGAAGTGAATGAAAAGGTCCAGATCATTTGAATTAGACTCCAGGTCATGTGAAACAAAGTCCAGGTCGCATGAAAGAGGTTCAGGTCATGTGAAACTGAACCAGGTCGCTTGAAATTACGTCAGTTCGCACCAGAGTTCAATTCGCACCAAAGTTCAATTCGCACCAAAGTCCATTTCACACCAAAGTTGACTAAGTTGATTGAACAAATTTGAAAAGGTCCAGTTCGCATGAAATAGGGTCAGGTCGTTTGAATTTGATCCGGGTCAAAGCAGTTCGCACGGTTTGACAACTTGAACCTCAGTTCGCACAGAATATTCCCCAGTTCGAGTACCAGTCTGATTCAGATAATTGATAAGTGTTTGAACTAATCTTGTGTATTTGTGATTCAGGTGATTAAAAGGTGCCGAGATTTGAAGAGTTAACATCAAGGCTGAAGAGTTCTACAACACGTTTTACAAGGCGTTTACGTCCGAGTCTTCCGAAACCTCAACTGTCACACCGAAATCCATTACAAATACGATCAATGAAAATATTAATCATGAAATTTTTATGGAACTCATTCAAAACTGCCCAAGCTTGAAAGTATTGAAGACTATACTTGGTGGAAGGATCGTTTCATCAACTGGGCAAAAGCTTACATGCACGAGAGCTGGTTTTGTTTGGAATTTGGATATGATAGACCTGTTAATGATAATGGCGAAGAAATCCCACTCAAAAGCTTATCCACAGATGACAAAAAGAACTTCTCATCTGAACAGAGAATGATTGCTTTAATCCAATCATCAATTTGAGATGACATGTTTGCTTTACTTCAACATGACGGGTCATCAAAATCTGTTTGGGAAGCTTTACGGATTAAAGCTGAGGGGGGTAAACAAATCAAGAAAAATAAAATTGCTTAATTAAAGAAAGAATTTGATTTGTTTGATAGCTTGAAAGGTGAATAAGTTCGACAAATGATAGAAAGATTTTGTCATTTGAAAATTAAACGTGATAGGTTTAGTATTGTTAAAACACGAGAGGAAATAATTGATAAAATCATAGAAGCGTTACCACGAGCTGATCAGTGGCAAACATTTGTGTTTATTCTAAAAAATGATGTGCTATATGATACAATTTCTCTTCATGTTTTGATAGAAAAAATTGAAAGTCATGAACTGGAGCTACAAAAGCAAAGCAAGATGAGCAGTTCTTCACATCATCAGAATGTTGGTCTTTATTACAAAGGTAACATACCGTCAGTGAAAGCTGGTGATTCACCAAAGACAACATTTATTGGTGAGAAGACAAAGGAACCACAGAAAAGCTCATCAAGCTGCAATCCAGGATATCACTCATCTTCTGCAAAAGCTAATCCTGAAGAATCAGAGGAAATACCGTGCAACATTGCTCTTAAGCTAAAGAATTCTCCAGCTATGAGCATCAACTCTGCTATGCAGCAAATGAGCTTCCTTGCATCTGTCCTGGAATCGTATGAAGGTCTAGTAGCTGGCAAAATTGGAAATTCTGAATTGACCAAAGAAGACTACGACCAGATTGATCCGGAAGAGATGGAACTTATCGATATCCGCTGGTGTTTAGCGAGCTGCATCAGAAGAGCTCAGAGGTACATGAAGATTATAGGCAAACAGACTATTGGTGGACCGTCAACTAAGCTGGGATTTGATAAATCCAAAGTGACCTGCTTCAAATGCAAGCAAAAAGGTCATTTCAAGAGAGAATGCAATAATTCTGCAGTTGATGGAAATGAACATCCTTTCAGAGATGATTATTATCGAAAGGCGATCTACCACCGAAGCAAAGAAGAGCCTTTATTGATGAAGGATATGACTGGATACAAAAGAATACAAAAGAGCTTGTGCAGTTTTCCATGATGATGAAGGATATGACTCGAATGAAATTCTTCCAGAAGAAGATCGTATTGATTGTCGACTCAAAATTAGAACAAAGGAAGATGCAAAAATTCTTCACAGAAAACATGATCATTATGCCTTTGTTGCTGAAATAAAGGAGAAAACCAGAGAAGAGATTTCTAATGAGAAAACTTACAGAGAAAGATGCATTGATGGATACAGAATCGAAGATATGGAAAGAGAGTATGGAGAAGCGATAAGCAACAAAAGATGGGACAAGAAGCGAGAGTGTTATATGAACAGGGATGGTGAACCGGTTGTTCATCCAAGTGAAATATTTTTAATGAAGTTCTTGCAATAATTACTCTATTCGGCGAGTATTACTCAAATGTTGAAAAAGACAAAACATACAAGAAAAGGCTCGAAAAACTAATCAGAGATGCTATGACATCAAGTCTGAGGAAGAGGGATGAAGCAAGAATGAAGAAAAATGTTGAGTGTATGGTAGAAGAGTTGAATAAGGTGGCTGAAGAAGTGAAAGAAAAAGAAGAGAAAATTGAAGAAAAAGTTGTTGTGAATGAAGAAGTTGTGAAAGAAGCTGTTACTGAAAAACAGCAGATTGAAGAAATGAAGAAAGAAGAAGAAGAAGTGAAGGTAGAAGTTGTGGTTGAAGAGAGTGAAATTTTGGAAGTTGGTGATGATTCTAGTGTTGATGTTGGTGATGAAACTGATGATGGTGATGAAGCTGAAGGTAAAGAAAGAAAAGAGAATGATGCTGATCAAACAGAAATTCCAGCAAACACCAAGGTGCCAATCACTAAGGTAAATTCTAATTCTGAAATCTTAATCAAAATCGTTGAACAGTGCAAGAAATGCATGGAACCATGCAGTGCTTGTACTGAAAAAGACGAAAAATTCAGAACAAGAGATCTTGAATTTGCTAAAATTGAAGAAGTTTTCAAAGAAAAATGCAAAGAAATGTTAGAAAACAAAAAGATTTTGAAAGATAATGACGAAAAGCTCACACAAAAATGCAAGAACTTAGAAAAAAAAAATGAGATTTTGAAAGAAAAGGTTTCAAAAATGACAGAAGAATGTGTTCAAAAAGAAAATGCATGTCAAGAAATGAAAAAAAATACGATTCAATAAAATTGGCTTATCACATTACTAAAAAGTCATATGAAGACGTGAAAAGTCAAATGAAACTTGTTCAATCCAGATTGAAATACTGTTCTAAAACAACTGATACGCTTAAGCGTCAGTATTCAATAAAGCAACAAGTTATTAATTCTTACATTGAGGATGTTGCTAAGCTAAAGCGTCAGATTGCTGATTTACAACAGGATAACAACAAGTTAAAAAGTTATCATGCGTCATCATATGTGCTTGAAAGAATTTTCAACATAAAACCGGGTGATGATGAGTCTGAGAAAAACAAAAAGGGCATTGGTTCTGAGTATCATCATGTTCCTCCACCGGAAAAGTTTGCATTTTATGATGATGAGAAAGTGGAAAAAGCTTTCAACATGGTTGATCAATTGCCAGATAACATTGACGTAACCTATTCCAAATCTGATGATTCTAGTGATTCAGGGGTGGTAGGTAAGGTCGTTGAAAGTGTGTTGAAAGAAGAGTCGGTTGATACAGGTAAATTTGAATCACATAATGAAAATGAAGGTAGTTTTCATGAAGAGTATCTGAAAAACTCAAAACCTAAGAAAAATTTGAATGATGATTCAAAAGGATTGGTTTATACCATGATTGGATCGGACAAATTATTCTTAGATATTGTATTCCCGATGCAGAATGTGATTTCAGAAAAGATTGATAAAGTTTTCAAAATGGTTGAAATTGAAAAATCTGAAATTCCAAAGTTTGCTGGAAAAGGTCACAAAACTTTTTATAACAAACCTGGTTACAAAAAGAAAAACATGGAGGCTGGGATGGGTTATAAGAAGAAACAAAGTTGGAAAAGAAATGAAACGCCAAATTATCATACAAAGATGAATTTTGTTCATGGAACAAGTTCCGAGGAAGAAAAAGAACTCCAATTTAGACGACAGTCTAACGAAGAGTTCTATGCTCAGAAGAAGCAACAACAACAGGTAAAAGATGTGTCCAAGAGAACATGTTTCAAATGTGATCAAATAGGACATCTTGCTCGCAAGTGTCCAAATCTGAAACCTGTTGATGTTGAAACGAAAAAGAAGTCTGATGATGTTGAAACAGAAATCTGAGGATGTGAAACAAAGGTCAACCAGATTTGATTCAAAACAAACTTGGAAATCAAACACGAATAGGTTCGATTCAAGACAGACCTGGAATTCTCACACACCCAAATTAAGAACAACACAAAGTTGGAAAACAACTATTGATGCAACAAAACTAAACCAGTTTTGGAAACCAAAAGTTGTTCAGAATCAAAAAGTTCAAAAAGAGTCACATTTTTACAAACGAGGTAATCCTAAAGGTCAAACATGGAGTGTTAAGAAACAAGAGACTTCGGTAGATGATGTTAAAATTGAAAAAGTCTTTGTACAAAATGACAAAGATTTTCCAAAGTTGAATGAAGCATATTGTGTTGAAATGCCTAAGGTTAAACAGACCTGGGCTAAATTGTTCAAATAATTCAATTATTGAATGTGCAGGTGTTTCCGAAGAAATCTGAATGTCAACAAGAAGAATGTAGAAGCAGCCTGGTACGAAAGGAAGAGGCTGCTGGTCCCTGCTACTGTTGAACAGGGAGTTTGTTTGATTTCTGTACATAAATAAACAATATTTCAAGAAAACCCTAAAAATTGAAAAATTTTAAAACCAAAACTATGTTTTTATTTTGTCAAAATTTTGAAAAACCAAAAATGTGTTTGTTTTTAAATTTGCAAAAATTCAAAAAAAATATAAAAATTTGTTACTTGAATATGCCGAAACCCTCACGGCAGAACAAACATGATTACTTTCACAAATTTGAAAAAAAATTGTTTTCAAACTGTAAAATATCAATGTGTTGTAAATCATGGGGGTACATTATATTTTCTGCAAAATCAGTGCATGAGAATCAGAAAATGGATGGCGAGACGAAGCTATCAGTATCAGGTTGTCAAATTTTCTTTTAATGGTTTTGGATTTTAGGGGGAGTAAAATCAATTGAAAAATATGTGTAACCAAAGGTTAGGCAATAGGCACACTTTCAATTACAAACATGTTTTATGTGTCAAATAAAAGTTTTTAGCCACACTTATAATAAATTCATATGGCTACATAATAGAACTGACCACACTTTCAGTAAATTCGTGTAATCGTTGCTATAATTTAGCTACACTTAATAGACAGAATGCTTGATTACAACAACCCTTTTTGGCACACAGTTTTTAATTGATGTGGCTAAAATAGGGGTGTTCATCGAATCCAATAATGAATTTTCGAACTATTAGAATCGAATTTTTATTTTTTTACCGGAATTCGTATTCGATTCTCGTAGTCTTTGAAACTCGATTCGAATCGGATTCAATCCGAATTCGAATAAATTCGATTTAATTCAAATTCACCCTAAACATAAATTGTTTTACTTTCATTTTTTAAAACTAATACAAACTAATTATATTCAACATAAAATATAATAATCTGCAATATTAATTAGCTATCAATATGTCAAAACACCAAAATTTTGAAGATATGTTTGGTTACTAGCGGAGATTTAAGTTAGATAAAAATTTAGATATAAGTAGTATGTGGTTTTCGTCAGTAGATTTGGTAATTTTATGAATAATTTAATTATCACTTATGAATGTAGTACATAATTTGGCCAAGTTTAGAAGCTATATGTGTGTGTATATATATGTATTTGTGTTGATATATATATATTAAAAAAATTATATATAAATTGAATTCAAATTTTGAATGGAATAGAAAATCATAAATTCGTATTGCATTTGAATTCGATTACTAGACTCAAAGACGAATCAACTTGAATTCGAACCTTATTAATCGAATTCGAATTAAGTTGAATTTCGGATTTGTCGAATCCGAATCGAATTCTGAACACCCCTAGGCGAATATAAACTTATTAGTAAATTTATGTGACCATATAATAGAAACACTCAAACCTAAAATACAATAATGTGGCCCTTGCTATCTTTTTGCCGCACTTTAAGTTGCAACGACCACTAAAAGGTGAATGTGGTCGTATGATACCTATGATGGACTGGACCTTTGGTCATAGTTAAGTGACGGGTGGTCCGTACGACGATCCTTAAGTGTTATAAATGGTATTTTAACCTACATTTAGTCAAGTAATTGTCTAGAATTATATGACTACGTTTGCTTGTGTTTTAGGTACATTCAGAGCTTAAAAGTTTGGAAATGAACCTTCGCAATAGGCGCGGCTGGATTGGAGATTGAAAGATGGAGCATAAATGAAGAAAATAATTTATTGGAACTGAAGAATTAAGAAGATAGCATGATAGAGGACGATGGAGACTGACGTGAAACTTGTAACTCCCTCATTTAAGCCACCATAGGCCATTTCAAGCCACCGTAAGCTACGGTGGCCACCGTAGCCTACGGTGGCCACCGTAGCCTACGGTGGAGACTGACGTGAAACTTGTAACTCACTCATTTAAGGTTGTTTATGGTGCCTTTTCAACATCCAATCATTGTGGACGGTTTTGGACAGTTCTTGGGGGCGAATTTTGGTATTCTTGCTTCAAGACAATTTCTAAACATTTGGTTGGTGTTTTCGATTCATATGAACATTGATCTTTGTTTTATGATGATGTACCAAGTCATGAGTGGCTAAACTTATGGTGATCATCCGAGGTTGAAGGTTCGTTTATAACATTTGTGTTCTTGTTTGTATTTCTAGAATAATAGACTAGCAATGTTTGTTTGTTTGTTATGGTGTGTTGATGTTTGTTTATAAATTGTTTATTTATGTTCTAGTCATAGTCTAAACCATACGTTCTTGGTGCCGTTGGCAATCGAGATATCATGGGAGGGATTAGGGTTGGATATTGATTAATTGGTCATCGAGTAACAACTTCGCATTCTTGTAATCCAAGCAATTAGTTCCCTTTTATCACAAACAAGTAACTACACATGAGCCATGTGTATGTGGTTCTTTCTAGTTGAATTTGAACATGAATGTCAATTGAAACCGGAAACCTAGGATGGTCATTTGTTCCTAAACTGTTTACAAAACCAATTGTTGATTTGCAATCTAATTTAGTTCAATTTAGATAATTAAAACCAATCACCACAAATTCTGAATTTAAATTTTTGCAATTTAGTTTAATCTAGTTAATTAGCAATCCATTTAGATAACACAAATTCCACAAACTCCCTATATTCGATACCCACTTACCACTAACTATTAGTAGTAATTGGATTAAATTTGAGTGAGACTTCGACCTCACGTCAAGTGTTGGCGCCGTTGTCGGGGAGTAGTGCGCAACGTGTGTTATCTTGTGTATTAGTTGGAGTATTAGTTAAAAAACTAAATTAAAAACCCAAAAAGATCTTTTTTATGTTCGTGATTTACACTTGGTAGTTGAGTTGTGTTGTGTAGGATAATAGAGCCTTACACATATTTCAGCTCTTCTACGTGTAGATTGTGTAGGGGTTCACGTCATCCGTGTATCGGTTGCACGAGGCCCAATACATGAGGGCACATGGAAAACCGGAGTCTTATGTTTCAGAGCTTCTACCTCCACCACACTTTGATGAATATGACTCGGAGGATGATTATTACTCTGATGGATGTGATCGGGACGAGGATGCTTATTATGAGACAAGGACGGATGGACAATGTTTCTGTTGCGGTGCTGATCACACTTATGATTATGATGTGTGCGTGGTGTATTTGGAAAATCCAAAGTATTGGAATAAAAAAAAAATGACAGATGCGTACATCTTAAAACCATCTCAGGGATACCGACAGTATCATCCCGAGGAATATTCTGAACCCGAGGGTGTCTATATTTATTAGACCGAGGAGGAGAAAGAGCTTGCTATATTGGAAGTGACTTTGTCCAAACTCGAGCAGTATTTATCAGCATCCAACCTTTCCGATGAAGATCGAATCAGCTGTTTAGTTTCTAAGTGTCAGAAGTTAAAAATGAAGATAGAAATAGAACAACACCTCTCACCATTACCTGATGATATTAGAGATTATTCTCAAATAAAGGAGGAGGTTGTGTAGGATAATACCACACTAATGAGTCCTTTATCTGATGAAGAGTCACTGGTGGATCAGATGGTGTGTGCAGATGATGAGGCAGAGTAGTCTGATAAGATGAATGTGTGTACCGAACCTCTACCCATATCAATCATTCAAATTAACAATTGTGGGGAAGAGGGTTCGAGGAAGAGGATGAAAACAGCGAAGCTACAAGACATCGGAGTATATCTCGTGAAGTGGATTAGCGAAACCCGCAGGTGCTGTCTAAACATGCCAATTATACCGACGAGCTTATGGAGATGACATGTAAAATTCCAGGCATTCATTGGAAATACACTGGGTAAGTGTGCATTGAGACCACCGTAACGCATATCAGGTATGGTCTGGCTGAAGTCCTTTAAACTTAGCGCGCTCGGGAGGCAGCCCGAGGGTTTAGTGTATTATATTTGTGTTTTGTTTTGTTATGTTTTGGTGTGTGTTCTGTTTTGGCAGGTCACTACGTTTTAATTCTCGCGGATGCAATGATTCAAGTGTGGGGATGTTTGGCAACATCCCCGATGAGATACCAGCGAATCCAAGAGATGTTTACGTCCCTGTCCGATCACCGCAGCGGCATCACTACCGATACTTCTGATTTATTGATCAGGTCGTGTTGTATCTCATTATGTATATTGTTATATATATTTGTGTTTTATATTTATCGTTGGGCGGTTGGGTGGTGTTTTGATGTGTTTAGTTGATCGGTTATGAAAGTTGGTGGTGTTCTTAGTAATTAGAATATAAAAAAAAAACATAAAAATAGAAATTTGGGGTTTGAGTACAAAAGCAAAAATTGATGTTGTGGTGTTTGGAGCGATCTTTCCCTTCAAAGCCATGCATTGGGGTCAATGTATCCCAAGTGTGGGGATGGGGGGAAATTTTTGAAAAATTTTATAATCAAGCGAAAAATGATCTAAATTTGAAAACTTAAAGTATTGAAACCGCATAACACGTCGGCAACCCCGTATACCCCCTTTTTCTTGGTGAGAGTTTAAGCCACTTATTTGAATTGTTAGAAATATTTTCTTTGATGAGTGTGGCAGTGGGTGGGGGTGCATTAGAACATGTGCTTAAATGTGGTTTGAGGCCTTAGCTTGATATGCATGTGAAAGGGTTAAGGGCAATTAGGTAGCCTCGTCTTGGTGGGAGCGAGTGTGGGATTTGGGGGGTTGGACCTCATAAGTTATATATATGAGCATGGTAGTGAGAGGGGCGAGGGTTTGGACTTTTAGTAGCCATTTTGAGCTTTAAGCCGTTCGTTTGTTAACCCATGCCTAGTTCCTAAAAAAATCACTTGTATTCGACCCGGTCTAGCTGTTTTAGCATTTTGTATTAGTATGTTTTTTATGTTATGTTTATGTTGAAAAAAAATACAAAATGAAAAAGAGAAAATACAAAAAGAATGAGAATAAACGATTGTAGTAGTAGTAAAAAAAAAGAAGAAAAAAAACAGAAAAAGCAATGGAAAAGAAAAGAAAAAATGTTGGGATGTATTGTATATAGATGTTTACATTTGTTTACATAGTAATAAAAGACCGGGTCGAATCATTAACTATTTCATATATATTTCCATTTCCTACCAATACGCCTAGCCACGTTTCAACCTTTAAGTCCCTTTGAATCACGTGCGCGTTTTAGCAAAAATTCTTTAGGCGAAGGACCGATTTAAGTGCAAGCATATTGTTGTGCAAACCCCCATTTGCCTTGAGTGTGTTCTAGCTCATCCTTGCTAGAATTGTTTGTCACCAAGAGTAGAGTCATTGTGAGGGGTGTGTTTTGCGGGGTTTAAGAAAAGTTAGTAAAATTAGGACATTTGTTTGCTTGATTTATGTTGATCGCTTGAGGAGTTACGAGTTGTTTTTGATGAGTTGCTTGGGGGTAAGCAACGGTTAAGTGTGGGGATGTGACGGGTGGTCCGTAGGACGCCCCTTAAGTGCTATAAATGGTATTTTAATCCTACATTTAGTCGAGTAATTGTCTAGAATTAGATAACTACGTTTGCTTGAGTTTCAGGTACTATCAGAGCTTAAAAGTGTGGAAATGAAGCTTCGGAATAGGCGCGGTTGGATTGGAGATTGAAAGATGGAGCATAAATGAAGAAAATAATTTATTGGAACTGAAGAATTAAGAAGATATCATGATAGAGGACAAAATTACGAGAACGTGTCTGACAACTGGCACCAAACCGATAATTTCCGTACACTTTAATTATTGCTTGATGATTACAATCATGTGCTTTAATGTCAACATTATCTGATTACATACCATATAAGTAAATTCATGCACGTTTTATACTACAAAAATTACATTATGCAATAATGAACTGCGTTGCGTCAGAAATACTAGTAAACTCACCGGTAAGACACATTGTGTCAACAATTCTGCAAAAAGCAGTCAGACAATAAAATTGGAGCCTAGGTGTAGGTCCAACGACAAGAATACACTAAAACCCAAGAATACATACAAGGGTTAACATATAGACATTCCGGAAGCTAAAATACGCACTAAAAGGCACCCGAAACGCACTTTACGTGCATAATTTATTTAAATTCAGCTATAATCAGCATTAGGACACTGAAATGTTATGTAAAAATTATGATTTATCATCCAGAATATTTCCCTAAGTGTCAGGAATTGAAAGTGTCACAAAAGAATACTTAAAAGACACTAAACTGTGCAATTTAGCACTTTAACGAACCGATATCTAACCGAATAACCGGACATTACCCGGAACATCAAAATATTATTAGAAGCATTGTTTTAACATTACTAAGCTAGTTATGGTCCCTAAACACCATATTACATCATAAAAACACTTAACACCTAAAATCCCTAAACATATCATTTAATATGTAACTAGAACTAGTAACCAAGAATCAAGATCCAACTAGATGCCCCCCCCCCCAACTGGTTATGGAGACATTGGGAACCCCATGATTTTATAAAATTGTTTATTTGATCATGTCTAGTACTCTTGAAACATATTAACCCATGTGTAATTTCATGTTGGAAAGTTGTTTATAAAGTCCATTAGTTCTTTATTCTCATTATCCATCCACAACTCAACACACGTTCTTCTCTTCTCCTTCTTCTTGCAATCGGCTGAACCAAACACCACCACCATCACCACATTTTGATCTTCATTCATCCAATCCAAGGTTCACTCAAGGTGTAAGGAGGCATTATAGGAAGCTTGGTGTTTGCGGATCATCAAGGACCTCATTCGTTTGCTATTAACCACTCAATCTTCATCCTTGTTCTTCCCCTAGCTTTAAGCTAGTAGTAAGCACCTTCAACACTCTTATTTACTTCTATCTTTTTGTGGTTAAAAGACTTGTTATCTTGAAAGTTTTGAAGAACACTAAAGAACAAGAAACTTGAACATAAAAAATTGAAACATAAAGCTTTACATGAAGATTTACATGATGAAATGATGTAGTAGGATGTTCTAGTGAACATGTTGTTGATTACTTGATGATTTACTCGTTAATATGGATGTTAAAGGTCGTTGTTGATCACTAGACATGTTAGCGGAACAAATGGAACGTGCGTTAGGACACAATAAGCTGAAAATAGTTTCTGTCCAAATATTACAGCCAACTTCAGTTGGCTGTAACCAGGTCGTAACTTGACATAAACTTGATTTTCTTGAGTCTATCACGTGTTATTATGAAATACGGTTCTAATGGCACTGGAATCATAATTTTTGGACTTTGTTTACTATTTTTAAAGACCCTTTTTGTAACAGCAGCTAAAGCTGAGTTTTTACTGCAGTAAATGGGCGAAATGTTTTTAAGCATAACTTGAGTTCTGTGTAGAATTAGCTCATGAAATTTATACTGTAAATGACCACTGACGTATTTGTAATTCTCCCACTGGAATTTCGTAAATCGGACTTACGATGAATTTTAAATAAATTATTCCGTGGGCTGCAGTCAGAAAAAGATGAATCTGATTGCAATCTGGAAAATGAATTTTTATAAAATACTGATAATGGATTGGATCCCGAGGTTTTTACACAATAATATTTGGATCGTTAAAGATATTCTACAAAAGTTTGAGAATTTTTGGAATAAGTTAACTTTTTTATTAAAATCCTCAAAAACAGCCCAGTTTTGAAGAATAAAGCTGAAACGACATAAGTGGTAATTTGCGTGTCTAAATGTCGGGTAGGTTATTTGAGAACGACCTAACATGTTATAGAAAAATGATATGCTACTTAGCATGGACACCTCCATTTACAAAGGAGACTATGGTGAAATTTTCTGAAAATCCTAACACTTAGTAAATATTTTCTAGACGAATGTTTGCTAGTGTGTTCTAAACTATGCTTTTCAAATATAAATCTCGCCATAATTTTTGTAACAAAAATACACGTACAACATACAAGATATATAATTCGGGCACAAAGTGTAAAATATAAGAAACTTATATTTATTGTTGAGAGAATAATATAAGTAAGACACTTAGTTAAAAACATAAAATATTTGTAACACAAGAATACACATACAAAAAGATAGTGACTTGTGCTTGTGCGATACAAGTCTAGTGACTAACGATAACAAAACACGTATAGGTCACGACGTTAATTAAGCAAATCTGGTGAAGTTTACGATGCAAGGAACACAAAGTTGTGAGTTCAAGCTCCCCCTTTTCTTTACCTATTTTTGTTTTACACTTCGGGAGTGAAATACATGTTACAAATTTTACAATGTTTACGTGTGTTATGATGAGTACAAAAACATCCAAGTGAAACATTCTAGACCATGTCTCGAATAGGGTACCATAAGCACCATTAATCAACGTATACATTCAGACCGCGGAACAATAGGTTAGATCTAATGGGTTTCAGGCAACCCCACTCTTGGCCTACTTCTACCAATGAGTGCTTCTGTGTCTCAGTCAAAGTTGACAAAAAATGCCTAGGTTTGGTGACTTCCTATGTCGTGACATATGTTAGTGGCCTTACAAACCACTAGCGATCTCACACATTCAAACAGTCATAATACTCAGTTACTGATACGTTTTACAAGTTACATTCAAACCTTTATACATTCTACAAGTTTCATAACATGTTTTCATTCAAGTATCTAAACATTCAAAACAATCACTGCTTGAATTCACACCAACATTATGTTGACGTTTTTTTTTTCCAAAACTCACATGTATTTCAGGTAACTAAAGGTGGATGTGCGTGCGGTGCTACTCATGCTTGTGGATGTCGTCTATGTTATGTTTAAATAAAGTTGTAAACTTTTAAGACAATGTTTTATGCTATCTCACGATTTAGACGCTAAACTTATGTTTTCAAATTATGAAATGTTTGGTATTTGAAGTTATTTTTACGAGCATGTAGTATGTTTACCTTTCGTATGCAATGAGAACCTTTCATGATCACACCTCGTGCTTCCGCCGCAGAAAGGGGTATGACAGATTGGTATCAAAGCTGCGATTGTAGTGAACCAGGATTCCTTCTCGAGTCTAGTCTACAATCTCTAGGATCCTTTCACGAAAATGATTTTTCAAAGAGTTTTCATTGCATAAAACTTCCCGCGACATCCACTACCTGAAACTGTTTACATGAGTCTAGAAAAGACACTACGAGACTTAGGGTGCACAGGAGTAGCACTTGTCTTTAACTGAGAAATTACTTGCAATTATGTGTGATAATTAGCATATACATGTACTAGATGTAGAATATCACTAGTATACATGACTTTACCTGAAAACAATGGCCTAACTGAAGGAAGAAATACGAGGATGAAACGAACTGTGCGGACTGTGCAAGGAGTTACGTAATTATGGATGCATACATAATTATGGAATTCAGTGCACAGAAACCACAGCAAGTCTTGTCACGTATAGATTCCCCCAGTGAAAGATAAGGGTCAAACGCGAATACCCCTTCCAGCCTACTAAATACTCTGCTAGAGTAATAATTGTTTGATGTCATTTATGTGGTATATGCCTGTGTATATATATACTACTATTAGGACGATATCGAACAAACATCTAACCCTGCTGTGCTATGTTCCGTCAGAACATGGCACCCAGGAAAGCTATGAACACTCATGATCAACCACCTCCTCCCCCACTGCCAAGAACTGCTGAAGAGCTGAACGCTCTATTGGAAGAGAGGATATCCACTGCTAGCGCCCAATACGAGACGAACCGTACTCAAGACAGTGAAGGATCAAGCAATGCCAGACGTAACGGACATGGAGACTCGTCCGGAGGAAACGCGGCTCAAGGTAACCTTAAGGCAATTTGCTAAGCATGGAGAAATTTATGAACGGTCTTTGTTTCATTATTCCTTCGATAGCTCACATGTGAGTTGGTTGGATCAATTACAGGCTGCACTTTCAAGCAGCTCCTCGACTGCAAACCACTGAACTACGATGGCAC
The DNA here is from genome assembly GCF_002127325.2 of Helianthus annuus. NCBI lineage: Eukaryota > Viridiplantae > Streptophyta > Magnoliopsida > Asterales > Asteraceae > Helianthus > Helianthus annuus. The sequence continues at coordinate 151,659,397 of NC_035448.2, forward strand.
TGGAGGTGCAGTGGCATTTGTATGTTGGACAGAGAAGACTGAAGCCACTATCCGCATGAGCAAGTGTACCGCGGATCAGCAAGTCACTTTTGCTACTGGTTTGTTTGTCGATGAAGCTCTGACCTGGTGGAACTTACAAGTTCAAACTTTGGGTGATGATGTCGCGTATGGCATGACTTGGGATGAACTAAAAGAAAGAATGAGAGAGAAGTATTGCTCACGTGCTAAACTCCAAAGGTTGGAGACGGAGTTCTGGCACTTGACTATGCTAGGTGCTGACATCACTGGGTATACTCGAAGGTTCCATAATTTGTCTAGGGTGATTCCCTACATGGTGACTCCCGAGTTTAAGCGTGTTAGACACTACATTTGGGGACTGGCCCCAGAGTTTCGTGGCATGGTAACTTTGGCCAAACCTCAAACAATCACTGAGGCTGTAAATCTGGCTGTCACCCTTACTGAAGATTGTGTTCGCATGAAGAAGTTATCATTAAACCCAACTGAAACAACCGAGACGCAAGCTGAGTCGTCTGGTGACAAGAAGAGAAAGCATTCAAATCTGAGCCAAGTAACCCGCAGCAACAACAAGGGTTTGAACAACATGAAGCGTGACACTAACCCACCTAGGGAGGCAAAAACCTTCGCAACTGCAAATGAGTCTGGAGCTAAGAAACATCAGGGCACCCTGCCCAAGTGTAACCGCTGTGACTTTCCCCATGTGGGAAACTGTCGCGTTGAGAAGTGCGAGAACTGCGGAAAGTCAGGCCACCATACCGAGGATTGTTGGGGCAAAGGTATCGGAGGCCGCAATGGTAATGGTAATAGGAATGGGAATGGAAACCATAACGGTGCTGGTAATGGGAACGATGGTGGAAATGGAAATGGCAATGATAACCGGGTCGGAAATGAAGCTGGGCGTAACCAAGGATGCTTCAGTTGTGGAAGCAATGAGCATTTCATGAAAGACTGCCCAAAGAGAAACAATGCTCAGGCTCGATCATTTGTGATTGGAGCAAGGAACGCGCGTGAGGACCCAGTATTGTTCGTGAAGAAAAAGGAAGGAACTCTGCGGATGTGTATCGACTACAGAGAACTGAACAAGCTCACAATCAAGAATCGGTACCCACTACCGAGGATTGATGACTTATTTGATCAGTTGCAAGGATCAAGCTACTATTCCAAGATCGATCTTCGATCTGGATACCATCAGCTAAGGATACAAGAGGAAAGCGTACCAAAGACTGCATTCAGAACACGCTATGGGCATTACGAGTTTCTTGTGATGCCATTCGGACAGACTAACATGCCAGCGGTATTTATGGATCTGATGAACCGCGTATGCAAACCATACCTTGATAAATTCGTGATTGTATTTATCGATGATATTCTGATCTACTCACGGACAAAAGAAGCGCACGAGCAACATCTTAGAACCATTTTGGAGCTACTGAAGAAAGAGAAACTTTATGCAAAATTCTCTAAGTGCGAATTCTGGATTCGTGAAGTTCAATTTCTTGGTCACGTTGTGAATGAGAAGGGCATTCACGTAGACCCATCCAAGATTGAAGCAATAAAGAATTGGGAAGCCCCCAAAACCCCAACTGAAGTTCGACAATTCTTGGGTTTAGCGGGCTATTACTGACGTTTCATCGAGAACTTCTCAAAGGTAGCTCAACTGCAAACTACCCTCACTCAGAAAGATAAGAAATACGACTGGGGTGACAAACAGGAAGAAGCCTTATAACTACTAAAGAATAAGTTATGCGATGCACCAATACTATCTTTACCCGAAGGCACTGAGGACTTCGTGGTATACTGTGATGCTTCACGACAAGGTTTGGGTTGTGTGCTCATGCAACGCCAAAAAGTCATCGCTTATGCTTCAAGACAATTAAAGGTACATGAAAAGAGTTATACCACGCACGACTTGGAACTCGGCGCGGTGGTATTCGCCTTGAAGATTTGGCGACACTATTTATATGGTACTAGATGTACAATCTTCACAGATCACAAAAGCCTACAACACATATTTGATCAAAAGGAATTGAACATGCCTCAGCGACGATGGGTCGAGCTGCTAAATGATTACGACTGTGAGATTAAGTACCACCCTGGAAAGGCGAACGTTGTAGCAGACGCGTTAAGCCGGAAGGAAAGGGTTAAGACCCTAAGGGTTCGAGCATTGGAAATGACGATTCGCACGTATTCGTGACGCCCAACAAGAAGCCCTTAAGATGGAAAATCGAAGAACTGAATACCTCCGGGGTGCATTGAAATATATGGTGCCAAATGAAGAGGGAGCCTTATACTTTAAGAAACGTATATGGATTCCGCTCTATGGTGGCCTACGAGAAGTCATCCTTGATGAAGCGCATAAATCGAGATACTCGATCCACCCAGGATCATACAAGATGTATCAAGACTTAAAAGAATACTATTGGTGGCCGAGACTTAAAAGCGATGTTGCTGTCTACGTTGGAAAGTGCCTAACCTGTGCTAAGGTTACGGCTGAATATCAGAAATCATCTGGCCTACTACAACAGCCATAGATTCCCATGTGGAAGTGGGAGAAAATCTCGATGGACTTCATAACAAAATTATCCAGGACCCCTAGAGGGCACGATATGATATGGGTGATAGTCGATCGGCTAACGAAGTCTGTGCATTTCCTACCAATCCGAAAGAAGGATAGCACTGGAAAGCTTGCTGAGATATTCTTAAAAGATGTTAGTGCATCACGTCTATTGACTTCGTCTTGTATCATGAAATAGGATAGGTTAGAATAACCAGTGCACGAGGTTCGAGAAACAGAAGTTAGTAGTTAAGAGTGTGATTTCGCTCATATGGACCAAGGTCACTTGGAGCGAAATCAGAAGGTTCTGATTTCGCTCATAAGGTACTTGGTCATTGGAGCGAAATTAGCCACAGTATAAATAGTGCACTTGTTCATTTTCATTTGGCACGTAATCTGGATTGTGTAACGAAGTGCTGCCAAATTGTTCTCAGGTTGTAATCAGTGTTAAATCAATACAAGAGGCATTATAATTAGTTTGAGCGTCCGTTTCATTGATTCCGCCTTTGAATCGGATAAACGACTCTTCTGGTCGACTCATTCGGGTCCAACAACGATCCTACAAGTGGTATCAGAGCACAGGAGGAAGAGTTTAGCTCAATTGCATCAGTTTTCTGTCTTCTACACCTTCTTTCATCATTTCAGGTAGTTTTATCGAACAAAACCGGATCAAATTTTCACAGTTTGTTTAAAATTGGACATAGATAAACCCTTGAAAGTTTCACATCTAAATTCGGACTAAAATGGACAAAAATGGACTTCGAGTTGATTTCGCTCGAAAGGACAATGTGTGATTTCGCTCCAATGACAATCTGATTTCGCTTTTGAGACACAAAGAAACATGATTTCTCTCTAAGAACATGTTGATTTCGCCCCAAATTGTTAAAATCGTGATTTCGCTCCAAGAGTTAGTCTGATTTCGCTCCTAATAGCAAAGACTGCTATTTCGCTCCAAAAGTCAACCTGATTTCGCTCCAGAGTTCAAACTGATTTCGCTCATAAGCTCTATAGTCTAATTTCGCTCGAAAAGACAAGCCTGATTTTTCTCGAATTGATTAGTCAATCGTAAGCCCTCGGTTCAAACCCGACAAGGGGAGTGATTTCGCTCATAGTGTTATTACTTGATTTCGCTCGAAAGGGAATATTTGGTTAAAATATGATTTCGCTTGAGAGTTATATTTCGCTCGAAAGCGAACTTTTTCGCGTCAAGATCATTTCACGACAATCGAGTGTCGGTGTATTACAGAATATTTGATTGTGAATTCTCAGGTATTTCAAGAATTTCAAAACATGGCTAATGTTGATCCTGATAGATGGTGGAAAGCAGATTATGCAAGATGGGAAATCGGAAAACTCAGTGAACCATTCAAAGAAGCTCAGAGAGCCGAAAGATGGAATGACGATTTGGAATGTTACATGGATCCATGAGATAATCGAGTTGTTGACCCATCAAAGGTGGATTTTGAAGCTGTAATAAATTTGCTTCCAAGTGAGGGTACTTTCAACACAAGAAGGTTATCTGAAAAAGAATATTTGCCGGATTTGGAGAAAAAGATAAGAGAAGTTTGTATAGCAAGTCTACCAAAGGTGGTAGAAATGAAGAAGAGAACAGAAGAAAAGGTGAAAAAGATGTTTGAAGATTTGAAAAAGAAAGTTTTAGAGGAAGTCAGATTGGAAGTAGCAAAAACTGAGAAAGAAGAGTTTGTAAAGCCTGTATCTGTGAAATCTGAAACAGTGATTAAGAAAGAGATTGAAGAAGACACATCAGTCTTTGAGAGTGTTCAGAAGGAGAAGAAACAGGCTGAAGAGATTCAAACTTTGAAAGATGAAAAGAAAATTGATGATGAACAGATTCTGGAGTTGCGCTTAAACTGTGAAAAATTAAAATCTGAAAATGACAAAATTTTGAAGAATGTTGAGAGTTTGTCATTAGAAAAAGAAAATTTTAAAAAATCAGAAAATGATTTGAAAAATCAGATAGAAATTTTAGAAAAAGAAAAATCAATTTATGAAAAATATAATTTGGAAAAGCAAAATTCAAGAAATTCTCATCTTGAGAATATCATTCGACTTGAAAAAGAAGCCGAATGTAATAGAAATAAAATGGTTGATTTAGAAAACAAGTTGAAAAGTTTTGTGACTTTTGCACCATATGTGTGTTCAAAACCGATCAATGTTGTTCCAATAAGTGACAATGTCACAAATTTTGACAAAGTCAAAATTGAAGATTGCAATGAAAGATCTGATGATGAAAAAGAAAAAGAAAAGAAAAGAAAAATATTTTTAGATTTACAAGAAAAATTTCAAAATACTGTCTTGCAATCTACTGAAATAGGTGAATGCTCAAAGCAAAAACTTGTTAAGAAGAATGCAGAACAAAAACAAAAAGATAACAATTTGAAAAATTCTAAAAATGAAAATAAAAGCTCATCAAATAAGTCATCCAATCATTATAAAAAATCTCAAAAATCTAAAAATGAAAACTCATAAAATGTTGGTAATAAGTGGTGCAGGTTTGATCACATTGCTCAAAAGCCGAATCCAGCATTGAAGAGGAGAAATGACTATAACCAAGCCAAACAATGTTATGATCTGAAGGTTTGGACTGAAAGAAGTGGATGGTACGATAACAGAGTGTGCTACACTTGTGGTGTTAGAGGACACATTGCTGTTAACTGCCAAAATTGGAATTATGAAACAAGAAGATGTTATAATTGTCCTATCAGAGGACATATTGCCAGAGATTACCCAAGGAGATCGATGGGTAGATCGAGGGTTGAATCTCAGAGAATGGTGAAGAAACCAGTTAATGTCAAGCCCGAAGAACAGAAGGTTCTAGAACAGAAAATGAAGCTTTCGCAGGGGCAAAAAAACAGACTGCGGAAAAAGAGGAAGAAAGCAAGAGAGTATTTGGAAAGGATTTTGTCCTCAGGTTCACCAGTTGGTACAAATAAGAATTCTGATGAATTGATTCACTCGACTGCAAAGCCAAGCAAATTGAATTCCTCAGATGAAAATTTGAGGACAAACAAGAAGAAAAAGAAAGTTATTGGTGATGAATCTGGGTTATCAAAATCAGACAAGTCAAGTTTGGGCAGTGAATCTGATTCCACAAAACCAGATGAGCCACAAGTTGAGGTAAAAAAAGGAAGAGATAGTTCCTTTAATGAATGGTAAGGATTTTCCTCCATTACAAGCCGCAAACCTAAAATCAAAAGGTGTTGTTGCTGGAAAAATGTTTAATAACAATGTTAAACATATTTTTAGTAAGATGGCTGATGGTAACGAAAAAGGAGTGAAAGAATTTTATGAAGAAAAGAGAAAAGCTCAAAATGCACCTAAGGCTGGTCAGGCTTGGGTGTCAAAATTTGTTGGTTGAATTTCCTGACTTGCCGGAGCTTCCAGGTTGGTAAGTGTGAAGCAGGTATCCGCATCATTCTTGAGAAATTCACAGGATGGTAACTGTGATATTTCGTCTTACTAGTGGTTAATCAAGGACATTAAGTTGTACTTGATTTTCTACAAGTGATTGTGGTATTTGATCTAATAATGTTAAAATTGTTACAAGAACAAGATGATGATGTAAACCTCTAACCTATGAGTGGTTGGTAAGCAAACTATTTTTCCGGAAAAACCATTTTGATTAAAACAAACTTAAGTGTTTTGAAATCATTATGGGAAAATAGTTTGTTGTAAGGGGGAGTATGCTGAAGAATTGTAAAGAATTAAATAGCGTTAAACAGTCTCACTGATGATATGCCGATAGGTTTTTATACACTTAGTAAACTTTTTCAGGATATAAACCTAAATTCAAACTTGCTTATTTCGTGGGGAACACTACTTGGATATATAGGTAACCCCTGAAATCTCGTTTGAAAGGTCCCTTATTCTGAGATACTAGGTCTTTATACTCAGTGATATCTGCGATATTATTCCGGGACTTCTGCTGAATGGAAGTTCTGACCTAGTCCCCGAATAATACTTTCCGCAAATGCTTGAAACATAACATCGCCCTCAGCAAGCTGATGAAACAATAAAATTGATAGTCGCTGCTGTTGTAACTAAAAGATCCTCTAAAGGGGACACACCGAAAAGTCTAAGCCGTCATCTCTTTGCATATACGGAAGTATCGACCTGAGCTCTCACGGCCCTCGCATTTAACCCCTTACAAATATCATTTGTGGTATACTCACCTGTAAGATTGAATAATTGGGATTCTGGAAACGAGAGTATATTCAAGAGGTGGGACACATGAATGAGTTTAAGTTCTTAAAACACCTAAATCATATCCTGAATCAGTTGAAGTTTGTATGAAAATTTAAGTGGACCAGTATATCGACAATCTAAGTGAATTGTTTAATTCTTAAAGTGAAATTAAGCTCAATGGTACTTGTGACTTGTCAAAATCTGATATGATCCTCTGTCGCATACTCAAAACAAAAATATTGTATGTAAATATGTTTGTATATATTTCTTTACTACTATATATTTTCAGAAAATACAAAAAGATTTTGATTTCTGCTTTATTTTCGACAATCGATATCTGAGATGCTGAGTTTCAAAATCTAAGTAAGCTAATTGTGTTTCTGGAAATAAAACAAGTTCATTAATTTGAAACTTGAATTTCTATTAAAAATCAAAAGCAGTTTGTTATATCTCCAAGGTCATTTGTTTGGACTTGGATGATTAACGGTGGGGAATTTGGATGCTTATATTGTTATAGAGCAAGTTTCCGATAGGATTCGATGAAACTGCCAAATTCATGAGAAGTGATTTAGAAAGTTTGAATTGCTAGATTATGATTTCTGGAAAATTGAAGTTTAAAATGTTGTTACTTATAGTTGTACGAGTGATTGCAGGAAAAGTCCAGACCACGATCCCGAGAGCAGAGTCTAAGGGGGAGTCTGAAGACAAGCTGGAAGTTAGAGAGAGCTTGTAGCTGGAAAGAGAGGTGCCGATCCCTAAAAGCATGGAAGCATGGCGAAAGGGGGAGCCTGATGATGATGTAGCTGTTGATGATAGAGCCAGTGATGAGATCTTGGTATAACATTCAAAAGTGTGAAGCTGATCAAGAGAGTGAAAGATACTTACAATGTTACAATCTGAATGAGAAAGCAAAATGATCAAGACTGAAGAGGTTTCATGATAAAAATTAGTCACTGAAGACTTCGTCAATATCCGAGGGGGAGTCTATTAGTGCATCACGTCTATTGACTTCGTCTTGTATCATGAAATTGGATAGGTTAGAATAACCAGTGCACGAGGTTCGAGAAACAGAAGTTAGTAGTTAAGAGTGTGATTTCGCTCATATGGACCAAGGTCACTTGGAGAGAAATCAGAAGGTTCTGATTTCGCTCATAAGGTACTTGGTCATTGGAGCGAAATTAGCCACAGTATAAATAGTGCACTTGTTCATTTTCAGTTGGCACGGAATCTGGATTGTGTAACGAAGTGCTGCCAAATTGTTCTCAGGTTGTATTCAGTGTTAAATCAATACAAGAGGCATTATAATTAGTTTGAGCGTCCGTTTCATTGATTCCGCCTTTGAATCGGATAAACGACTCTTCTGATCGACTCATTCGAGTCCAACAACAATCCTACAAAAGAAATTGTAACACGTCATGGAGTGCCTATCTCAATCATTTCAGACAGAGATGGACGCTTCGTCTCAAGAATCTGGAGATCCTTCCAGGAAGCTTTTGGATCCCAGTTAGATCTGAGCACGGCATTCCATCCACAAACAGACGGCTAGAGCGAACGGACTATACAAACATTATAAGATATTCTTCACGCATGTGTCATGGACCTAGGCGGCAGCTGGGATACTTACCTACCTTTGGTCGAGTTTTCCTACAATAACAGTTATCATACAAGCATAAAAGCCGCACCGTTCGAAGCTCTGTATGGCCGCAAGTGTCGATCGCCCTTATGTTGGGCAGACGCGGGAGATAAACGTATGGTTAGTCCTGAACTTGTACAAGAGACAATCGACAAGATTGTGCAGATCCGAGAGCGCATCAAGGCGGCTCGAGATCGACATAAGAGCTACGCTGACCAAAGACGAAAACCATTAGAATTCGAGGTGGGAGACAAAGTTTTGCTGAAGGTTTCACCTTGGAAGGGCGTAGTAAGATTTGGGAAACGTGGAAAGCTGAATCCTCGATACATTGGACCATTCAAGATCTTAGAAAGAATCGGTACCGTGGCATACAAGTTGGAATTACCGGAAGAACTGAATGGGGTACATGACACGTTCCATGTATCCAACCTCAAGAAGAGTCCAACACAAGAAAACGTGATCATCCCTGCGGATGAAATACATATTGATGACACCCTCCGACTTACAGAACAACCCGTTGAGGTTACAGACTGGAAAGTCAACAAGACCAGAAGGAGCAATGTCAAACTTGACAAAGTACGTTGGAACTCTAAGCACAGACCCGAGTACACGTGGGAACGTGAAGACCAGTTCAAAGAAAAGTATCCCCACCTGTTCAAGAAGACTCCTACGAGACTTAGTTCAGCCTGAATTTCGGGTCGAAATTCTTTTAACGGGGGGAGATTGTGACAACTGGCACCAAACCGGTAATTTCCGTACACTTTAATTATTGCTTGATGATTACAATTATGTGCTTTAATGTCAACATTATCTGATTACATACCATATAAGTGAATTCATGCATGTTTTATACTACAAAAATTACATTATGCAATAATGAACTGCGTTGCGTCAGAAATACTAGTAAACTCACCGGTAAGACACATTGTGTCAACAATTCTGCAGAAAGCAGTCAGACAATAAAATTGGAGCCTAGGTGTAGGTCCAACGACAAGAATACACTAAAAAGCACCCAAAACGCACTTTAAGTGCAGAATTTATTTAAATTCAGCTATAATCAGCATTAGGACACTGAAATGTTATGTAAAAATTATGATTTATCATCCAGAATATTTCCCTAAGTGTCAGGAATTGAAAGTGTCACAAAAGAATACTTAAAAGACACTAAACGGTGCAATTTAGCACTTTAACGAACCGGTATCTAATCGAACAACCGGACATTACCCGGAACATCAAAATATTATTAGAAGCATTGTTTTAACATTACCAAGCTAGTTATGGTCCCTAAACACCATATTACATCATAAAAACACTTAACACCTAAAATCCCTAAACATATCATTTAATATGTAACTATAACTAGTAACCAAGAATCAAGATCCAACTAGATGCCCCCCCCCCTAACCGGTTATGGAGACATTGGGAACCCCATAATTTTATAAAATTGTTTATTAGATCATGTCTAGTACTCTTGAAACATATTAACCCATGTGTAATTTCATGTTGGAAAGTTGTTTATAAAGTCCATTAGTTCTTCATTCTCATTATCCATCCACAACTCAACACACCTTCTTCTCTCCTCCTTCTTCTTGCAATCGGCTGAACCAAACACCACCACCATCACCACATTTTGATCTTCATTCATCCAATCCAAGGTTTACTCAAGGTGTAAGGAGGCATTATAGGAAGCTTGGTGTTTGCGGATCATCAAGGACCTCATTCGTTTGCTATTAACCACTCAATCTTCATCCTTGTTATTCCCCTAGCTTTAAGCTAGTAGTAAGCACCTTCAACACTCTTATTTACTTCTATCTTTTTGTGGTTAAAAGACTTGTTATCTTGAAAGTTTTGAAGAACACTAAAGAACAAGAAACTTGAACATAAAAAATTCAAACATAAAGCTTTACATGAAGATTTACATGATGAAATGATGTAGTAGGATGTTGTAGTGAACATGTTGTTGATTACTTGATGATTTAGTCGTTAATATGGATGTTAAAGGTCGTTGTTGATCACTAGACATGTTAGCGGAACAAATGGAACGTGCGTTAGGACACAATAAGCTGAAAATAGTTTCTGTCCAAATATTACAGCCAACTTCAGTTGGCTGTAACCAGGTCGTAACTTGACATAAACTTGATTTTCTTGAGTCTATCACGTGTTATTATGAAATACGGTTCTAATGGCACTGGAATCATAATTTTTGGACTTCGTTTACTATTTTTAAAGACCCTTTTTGTAACAGCAGCTAAAGCTGAGTTTTTACTGCAGTAAATGGGCGAAATGTTTTTAGTCATAACTTGAGTCCTGTGTAGAATTAGCTCATGAAATTTGTACTGTAGATGACCAGTGATTTATTTGTAATTTTCCCACTGGAATTTTGCAAATCGGATTTACGATGAATTTTAAATAAATTATTCCGTGGGCTGCAGTCAGAAAAAGATGAATCTGATTGCAGTCTGGAAAATGAATTTTTATAAAATACTAATAATGGATTGGATCCTAGGTTTTTACACAATAATATTTGGATCGTTTAAGATATTCTACAAAAGTTTGAGAATTTTTGGAATAAGTTAACTTTTTTGTTAAAATCCCCAAAAACAGCCCAGTTTTGAAGAATAAAGCTGAAACAACATAAGTGGTAATTTGCGTGTCTAAATGTCGGGTAGGTTATTTGAGAATGACCTAACATGTTAAAGAAAATGATATGCTACTTAGCATGGACACCTCCATTTACAAAGGAGACTATGGCGAAATTTTCTGAAAATCCTAACACTTAGTAAATATTTTCTAGACGAATGTTTGCTAGTGTGTTCTAAACTATGCTTTTCGAATATAAATCTCGCCATAATTTTTGTAACAAAAATACACATACAACATACAAGATATATAATTCGGGCGCAAAGTGCAAAATATAAGAAACTTATATTTATTGTTGAGAGAATAATATAATAAGACACTTAGTTAAAAATATAAAATATTTCTAACACAAGAATACACAAACAAAAAGATAGTGACTTGTGCTTGTGCGATACAAGTCTAGTGACAAACGATAAGCAAATCTGGTGAAGTTTACGACGCAAAGAACGCAAAGTTGTGAGTTCATGCTCCCCTTTTTCTTTACCTGTTTTTGTTTTACACTTCGGTGGTGAAATACATGTTACAAATTTTACAATGTTTACGTGTGTTATGATGAGTACAAAAACATTAAAGTGAAACATTCTAGACCATGTCTCGAATAGGGTACCATAAGCACCATTAATCAACGTATACATTCAGACCGCAGAACAAAAGGTTAGATCTAATGGGTTTCAGGCAACCCCACTCTTGGTCTACTTCTACCAATGAGTGCTTCTATGTCTCAGTCAAAGTTGACAAAAAATGCCTAGGTTTGGTGATTTCCTATGTCGTGACATATGTTAGTGGCCTTGCAAACCACTAGCGATCTCACACATTCAAACAGTCATAGTACTCAGTTACTGATACGTTTTACAAGTTACATTCAAACCTTCATACATTCTACAAGTTGCATATCATGTTTTCATTCAAGTATGTAAACATTCAAAACAATCACTGCATGAATTCACACCAACATTATGTTGACGTTTTTTTTCGAAAACTCACATGTATTTCAGGTAACTAAAGGTGGATGTGCGCGTGGTCCTACTCATGCCTGTGGATGTCGTCTATGTTATGTTTAAATAAAGTTGTAAACTTTTAAGACAATGTTTTATGCTATCTCGCGATGTAGACGCTAAACTTATGTTTTCAAATTATGAAATGTTTGGTATTTGAAGTTATTTTTACGAGCATGTAGTATGTTTACCTTTCGTATGCAATGAGAACCTTTCATGATCACAGCTCGTGCTTCCGCCGCAGAAAGGGGTGTGACAACGTAGGCGAAAACGGTGAAGAAAACGAAGTTGAAACTAAAAAGTTATGCTGAAAACAAAATTTCATGATGAAGCCTACCGTAGTTTACGGTAGAGGGCCTAGCTTACGGTGGTCCCTGACAAAAATTGTCACCGTAAGCCAGATTAAACCAACCATAGGCCATTTCAAGCCACCATAAGCTACGGTGGCCACCGTAGCTTATGGTGGAAACTGACGTGAAACTTGTAACTCCCTCATTTAAGGTTGTTTATGGTGCCTTTTCATCATCCAATCATTGTGGACGGTTTTAGAAAGTTCTTCGGGGCGAATTTGTGAGTTCTTATTGGTTCAAGACAATTTCTAAACATTTGGTTTGTGTTTTCGATTCATATGAACATTGATCTTTGTTTGATGATGATGTACCAAGTCATGAGTGGCTAAACTTATGGTGATCATCCTAGGTTGAAGGTTCGTTTATGACATTTGTGTTCTTATTCGTATTTCTAGAATAATAGACTTGCAATGTTTGTTTTTTATTATGGTGTGTTGATGTCTGTTTGTAAATTGTTAAGTTATGTTCTAGTCATAGTCTAAACCATACGTTCTTGGTGTCGTTGGCAATCGAGATATCATGGGAGGGATTAGGGTTGGATATTGATTAATTGGTTATCAGGTAACAACCTCGCATTCTTGTAATCCGAGTACTTAGTTCTCTTTTATCACAAACAAGTAACTACACTTGAGCCATGTGTATGTGGTTCTTTCTAATTGAATTTGAACATGAATGTCAATTGAAACCGTAAACCTAGGATGGTCATTTGTTCCTAAACTGTTTACAAAACCAATTGTTGATTTGCAATCTAATTTAGTTCAATTTAGATAATTAAAACCAATCACCAAAAATTCTGAATTTACATTTTTGCAATTTAGTTTAATCTAGTTAATTGGCAATCCATTTAGATAACACAAATTCCACAAACTCCCTATGTTCAATACCCGATTACCGCTAACTGTTAGTAGTAATTGGATTAAATTTGAGTGAGACTTCTACCTCACGTCATTGAGTTGAGCTGGAAAAAAATCGTGTGGTGAAATCATATAGTCCACCTTTTTTTTGTGTGGTTGTAGCCCCTTTTTGACGTAGTGGAATGTAGGGTTTTTCAAGTTAACGAACACAGGTTATGGAAGAAAATAAAAATAAAGAAAACCAAATATATTAAAGGTTTGTATTATTTTATGTATAAGGGATAAAATTTAAACTTCAAAAATAAATATGATAATAAAAAAGAATCATATGTTCTTATTTAATTTAATAAATATAATGGTATATTGGAAAACGGTTAATCAGAGGAATAAGTTACTGTCAACAAAAGTTGCTAATTATAATATTATTAATGGAAGTGTATGTACAAAGTGAAGTTACCCATGTGAGTTTTGTAATTTTGTGAGAAATAAATAGGGTTGGTTTAGTGTCGCCCTTGAAGCATTCATATCCCACTCTCCTTTTCTATCTACATAATATACCTAAAAACACACACATTTCTTTAAAATTTGTTTATAAAAACCTCACATATCTCATTCTCTATTTCTATCTTTATCTTATTCACAATCACTTATTTTATTAACTTTTTCTCTTTATTATACACTCACTAAAAATATCGAGGTTTGATTTGATTATAAAATATGTATTGTTTGATCTGAGAGTGAGTTTTTTTTTATAAAACAGTTCTATACATTCTAAAAAATTCAATCAAACAGTGATACTAAACACATCATCTTAAACACAACTGGATTTAGTAATTATTGTCAATTGGTTTCGTACAATCAATCTGTATACGGTACATTCAGAAGGTACAAAAGACTCCCTATCACCAGGTGCACTCTCTAACTTAGTTCTTCTACTTTTCAGCTCTAAGTGTTACGAATAACATTATGAGCAGAACTATATATAAGAGGAGAGAATTGATGGTGACATCACCATGAAAGCGACCCTAAAAACCCTAATAAATGGTGTAACTACCAGCAGTTTAGTTAGTTTGCAAACAGCTGTACAATTAAGAAAAATAACTGTTACATTAAACTACTATTTTACAAAGAGAAAACAACCGGAAGGATTTCAGCATCTTTGGAATCCAGTACTTCTGGTCTTATGTTAACTTGGTCTTCTGGTCTTCAGCTTTGATTTATTAACTTGGTCTTCTGCGAAATACCCGTGGAATATTCCATAGTAACGTTGTCAAGACCAAGTCAAGCTCAATACTCCTGCAAAACAATACGAAACACAAACAGCCAATCATTAGTATGAGGATCCTTAGGGTGATCCATGATCCTGATCCTGAAGCTCTTCTGAGGATCACTATCTGTCACAGAAGTAAGGATCACTTATTAGGATAGCAAATAAGGATCACTAATTGTTAGAAAATCCTCCCCTAACAATTGCCCCCAAAATATAAGGAGTAAAATGTAAAATTAACGAGTTATGTTTTCTTGATCTTATGTGCAACAAACTCAACGGATATATAGCCGTTGATATCGAACTATCTGTTGCATTATGACGTCACAGAAGTGACGCCCCTGCAGAATCATCATTATAAATAGGAGATATGGATATGATCGTATGCATTTAAATTCCAGAGTTACTCCCTTTATAACTGCATTCCGAAGATAAATAGGTATTCATCTTCTTCCTTTCTTTGCTCTGTTTTCCTCCCCTTTCAATTATTCTACCAAAATGTTGCTTCGAAACTCCCCTTCCAAGGATCACACGAAGAACAGCCCGCTAAAAAGCCAAGGAATCATTGAAGATTCCATAAAAGAACGATGTTGCTTCTCCGTTCCACAAATCGATAGGATCCGCTACTGCTTCTCAGCGATCACATTTCTGATAACTGGGTTGCGTTTCCTGTTACCCCCTTCACCATAGGTTACACATATCCCTTTCTAGCTTTCACCCAATCCTTCTTTTCCCTGACCGGCATATCTTACATCCAAGCCATGCCGATGATCTGGAGGGTTTTATATACCCTTGAAAGGATCATCGAGCAGGAGGGGATAGATTTAGGCATGGCTGAGTTGGGAGAACTGTATGATCTTACCACCTTTGGTTCCCATCATTATCTGTTCAAACGAAAGCATGGGGAGGAGCATCCGATCTTCAAGGCTACCAAAAACGATACCAACTAGAAGCGGCGCTTCTTTTTTGTCAGGAGAGATTCTATCCCTAATGGGAAGGATCTACCCAAGAAGCGGGCTACCCATGGTAGGATGGAGGATCCTGAGAAGGATCACCAGAGAACTTTATAATATGAGGATCACTGATATTGTTTTGTTTTCTTGTTGTGCAGCTATCTCCGTTTCACATCTCAGATTGACTCCTGCTGCTAAAGAGAGACTCTCGGCCTTCAAGAGACTTGACCCTGAAACAAGAACTTTCAAGACTACCACCCAAGATTCTCAGGAAGTATCCTCTGGTTCTGTCACGATGTCAAGTAAGTATCCTTGCTTAATAATTCAAATAAATAATGAAATACAAGTGAAATTAAGATACTTATCTTGTTTTGGTTGTGTAGGTGCTGGAAAATCCACCAAGTCTGCTTCAAAGTTCAGCGTCACCGATCTCACCACCGTTAGATCCTCCAAGAGAAAAGCTCCTACCAGCCCGTCAACTTCGATCCCCAAGGCACCCCTCAAAGGAAAGGGAGGCAAGAAGAGAAAGGCCTCCGAAGCTGAGGATCTGCAAGATCTCCCCTTGATCCGCCAACAATTCCTTGATTACTTCAATGAGGTAAGGATCACCATCCCTGTTCCTATATCCTGCTGATATGAGGATCATTTGGTTCTAACCCTATCCTTTGTCCTCTTTGCAGAAATTTGCTGAAATTGAGACCTATGTTGGCCATGTTGAGGATCAGGATAGCAAGATTGCTGATCTTCAACAGGTTGCAGTGCTGAAGGACCTCAAGATAGCTGATCTTCAGAAGGATCTCCAGAACGCCAGAAACGAAACGGCCAAGGTGTTGATCAACTTTGACTATGAGAGGCACGAGATCACCGAAGATGCGAAGGTCTCCGCCGCCATAGCAATGTACAAGACCAAGCTGCAAATGGCCCTGGAAGCTCAGGATCCTGCTTTTGACAAGAGCACCTGGGATGTGGAGGGCTGGAAGGCAAGGCTGGCTGAACTGGAGGATAAAGAAGAGGCTGAAGAGATCCTGACCATTGAGGCTAGAGGCAAGGGTGAAGGTGGTGAAGCAGGTGGAGCCGGAGGTGGTGATGCAGCAAAGGTCTAGGCTGCAGGATTGGGCGATGAAGGAAACTTCTAGACATAGCCGGAGCCCAATTTTTTTTTGTTTGATGGTGGTTTGTACTCTTTGAACAATAGCTTTAGGTTTAAGGATCAAGGATCCTTCAGACAATAGGCAGGATTGCAAATGGTGGAGGGATCCTCTGTTTGGGGGATGAAACCATTGTGATCCTGCCGCCTTTATGTTCCTGCACAACTTCAAACCTATTATCATGGACACCCTTTACCTACCCAGTGGACAGGCCACGTATTGCTGGTAGAGGCTTGGGGTAGGTAATTTTGACAACCTTTAAGGGTTAGTCTTTTTGTTAATAAATAAAATCCTAATCTTTTATCGCTTATCTTGTGTTGTTATCCTTTTAGTTCCTTTGATTCTCAATTGTTTTGGTATACACTTATTAAATCAGCAGTTTTAAATAAGTCAGATTGAAAACATTTAGGATATGATCCTTGATCAAATATCCTATAGTTGAAAAATCCCAAAAGGTAGTATACATTTTAAAGATTACAAGATTAGTTGTCAAATTTCAAGGGTTACTCAAAGAAAAAATGAATAGAATTAAAAAAAATTAAGGATCATACATGAGGATCCAAGTTAGGATCCTAACCCTTAGTACTATAATCAGGATAATTACGAGATAAACCTTAGAGATAAATAAGGATCAAGGATCCTTAGTTGTTTAACTTCAAGGACCTAAAATAGAGCACAACTTGGGACTAAGCCAATATAAGATAAGAGTTAGCAACTGGGGACAAGCCCAAGGATAACTGGGGACAAGCCCAAGGATAACTGGGGACAAGCCCAAGGATCGTATGTAAACTGGAGTATGGCCCTAACTGGCGACTATCCAAACTTAGTGACATGATAATGCCAAAACCTTAGCTAACGTGAAAACGTTAGAAACCTTAGGAACTGATGTATGGTACGTCTACCATTATACGTAGGATCCTGGGTATAGCCAGTACAATGGAATTATCAGCCCCTAAAGCGAGTACTGGTCCCAATGCCTCGAACTATACGAGGATCATCATGCGCTACAGGCGGAACTAAGCCCAAATAACTGGGGTTAAACCCAAGGATCTGGATTGCTTCTGCAGATAATCAACATTATGGTAAGAATACCTGAACTTTCAAAACTCAGAATCATGTGAGAGATGGATGAAGGACACATGATCCTTATCCTTATATGAAAAAATAAGGAAATGAAATAGTTCAAGATTAGGACATTACCAGAGTAAGGATCATTGATGCTTTAAGGATCCTTCAAGGATACCCCTAACGTAAGGATCATACGTGCCAGGAGGATCCTGCTCACATGAAATATTTCTTCAAATGGACAGCATTCCAAGCTCTTGGTAACAAATCACCTTCCATGGTCAGCAATCTATATGCCCCCTTTCCTGCTTCAGCTTCAATCAAATAAGGGCCTTCCCATTTTGGTGCCAATTTTCCATCAGCAGGATTGGTGGTATTCTGAAATGCTTTCCTTAATACCATATCACCAATCTGAAATTTCCTGATCCTAACATTTTTATTGTAAGCACCAGCCATTCTTTGTTGATAACTAGCCATCCTTATCCTAGCCAGATCCCTGATTTCCTCAATAGTATCCAGGTCTTGAGCCAGGTTCTCATTATTTTCCTCAGGATCACGGGTACTTGTTCTAGCAGTTGGAACTACCATTTCTGTTGGGATCACTGATTCTGCCCCAAATACCAAAGAGAATGGTGTTTGACCAGTAGCATTCTTAGGGGCTGTCCTATCAGCCCAAAGCACATAAGGTAATTCTTCTGCCCATTTCCCTTTCTTGGATCCAAGCTTCTTCTTCAAATTGTTGATGATGATCTTGTTGGATGATTCTGCTTGACCATTAGCTTGTGGGTGGACTGGTGTTGATGTTATCATCTTAATCCCCCAGATGTCACAAAAGTTAGTGGTTTTGCCCCCAATAAATTGGGAACCATTATCACATATAACTTCAGAAGGAATAGCAAATCTAGTTATAATATTTCTTTTAATGAAGGATATAACTTTCTTTTCTCTGACTTGGGCAAAAGCTTCAGCCTCTATCCACTTGGAGAAGTAATCAGTCATAGCAAGCATGAACACTTTCCCACCAGGTGCCTTAGGGAGCTTACCAACTATATCCATCCCCTATCTCATAAATGGCCAAGAGGAGGATATAGGATGTAGAAATTCAGCCGGCTGATGAAGGATATTGCTGTGTCTCTGACAAGGATCACACTTTTTTAGCATACTCCACAGCATCCCTTTTCATAGTTGGCTAGTAGTATCCTGTCCTCAGGATCGTTGAGAACAATGCCCTGCCCCCAGTGTGGTTTCCACAATCTCCTTCATGGAAGTCTTTTAAAACTTCTTGGATTTCAGGATCCTCAATGCATCTTAAATATGGTCCTGCAAGAGATCGCTTATACAACATATTATTTAAGATTGTGAATTGAGATACCTTAATTTTGAAAGCCCTTGGATTTTCTCCCATAGGGATCTCTCCGTGTTGTAAGTATCTCATGATTGGTGAGATCCATGATCCTGATCCTGGATAAGATTGAGTATCCTCACTGGGGATAATTGCAGAATCCTCCCCTATTTCCATGGCCACATGATCCTCGATGGCAGGAGCCAAGATATGGATAATGGGAATGCTTATATCCTCCGGGATCTTCAAAAATGATCCTAAGTTAGCCAATGCATCAGCTTCTGTATTTTCTTCCCTTGGTACCTGTGTCAAACTAAAGGAAACAAAAGAGAGTGCCAATTCTTTGACTATCTCTAAATATTTGGTTAGCTTTTCACCTTTAACAGTATAGGATCCATTAAAATGATTTGTAATTAATAATGAATCTACATGTACCTCAAGGTACCTGATCCCCATATGCTTAGCAATTTGTAAACCAGCAATCAAGGCTTCATATTCAGCCTCATTGTTAGTGGTTTGGAACTCACAAGCTATGGAGTGGGGTATTATGTCCCCCTGTGGTGATTTTAGTAGTATACCAAGCCCTGTGCCTTTAATGTTTGAGGATCCATCAGTATAGAGTATCCAAGGATCCTTGGTCTCTTCTAGCTGCTGGACTTCTAAATCAACTTCTTTTTGTAAATCACTACTGAAATCAGCCACAAAGTCGGCTAATGCTTGGGATTTGATGGCTGTCCTGGGCTCATATCTTATATCATAGGCACTAAGCTTCACTGCCCACTTAGCCATCCTTCCTGACATTTCTGGTTTCCTGAGGACATTCTTAATTGGAAAATTAGTTGTAACAACGATAGCATGAGTTTCAAAATAATGTCTCAACTTAGTGGATGCCATAATTAATGCAAGAATAAGCTTTTCAAGGTGTGAATACCTGGATTTGGCATCAAGTATACTCTTACTTACATATTAGACAGGATGTTGTGTACCTTCATGATCCTTAACAAGGACTGCACTTACTGCTTTTGAGGATACTGCAAGATATAAGGATAACACATCTCCTTTCTCTGGTTTCATCAAGGCTGGGGCTGAGGATAGGTAATCTTTGAGAGCTCGTAAAGCACTCTCATGCTTCTCAGTCCACTCAAATTTCTTGTTCTTCCTTAGGATATCATAGAATTCTTTGCACTTTTCGGGGGATTTGGATATAAATCTGTTCAAAGCTACTATCCTGCCTGTTAGTCTTTGGACATCCTTAGCATTGGCAGGAGATTTGATATTCACTAAGGCTTTGATTTTTTCCGGGCTAGCTTCAATGCCTCTCTTGGTCACCATGTATCCTAAGAACTTACCTGCTTTAACACCAAAGTGACATTTTGATGGATTAAGTTTCATGTTATATCTGTCAAGGATATCAAATGCTTCCTCTAAGTCCCTTAGGTGATCCTCAGCTTTTATGGATTTTACCACCATATCGTCTATGTAAACCTCCATTGTTTGTCCAATCTGATCCTTGAACATCATATTCACCATCCTTTGATATGTGGCACCTGCATTCCTTAATCCAAACGGCATAGCAATGTAACAATATATACTAGTTGGAGTCATAAAAGCCGTATCCTCTTGATCAGATGGTTCCATCTGAATTTGTTGAAATCCAGATGAAGCATCCATAAAAGTCAACAGTTCATGACCCGCCGTTGCATCCACCATGGAGTCAATGTGGGGTAATGGGAAAGGATCCTTGGGACATGCCTTATTTAAGTCTGTAAAATCGACACATACCCTCCACTTTCCATTTTTCTTTTGAACACCAACCACATTGGCCAACCATCTTGGATACTTGACCTCTCTAATCATACCTGCCAGGAGCAATTTCTCTTCCTCTTCCTGGATAATGGCATTTCTTTCCGGTGCAAACTTCCTCCTTTTTTGATGGATTGGTTTGAATGACCTGTCAATGCCAAGTTTATGAGTTATAATATCCTTAGATATACCTGTCATATCCTCATGCTTCCATGCAAAAGTAGTCTTTCTTCTTTTGAGGAATGATACAAGATCTTCTTTCATTTTGCCAAGGATCCCTGATCCGATATAGATTTTGGATTCAGGATCATCAGGATCCATGAGGATTTCTACCACATCCTGCTCTCTTGCCTCCAAGACATCCCTTGGAGGATACTTTGATTGCTATTGCTCCCTTGATTTCGAGGCTGGTTTCATTGATGAAGTGTAGCAATCCTTAGCCTCCTGTTGATCACTATCAATCTTGACTATTCCCCAAGGACTAGGGAGCTTCACACATTGATGGTAGGTAGATGGGACTGCCTTCATATCGTGTATCCAGGGCCTGCCAAGGATAACATTACAACAAGATAAACAGTCAATAACGCAAAATTTTTGATAATTATGTAATCCTTCAACATAAATTGGGAGTTTAATGTCCCCCAGGGTGTTCTTGGTTTCGCCACTAAATCCCACGAGCACGGAGGATCTTGGTATGATATCTGATTCAGGGATACCCATTTTCTTCAGAACATCTAGCTGGATAATGTTTACTGAGCTTCCTCCGTCAATAAGGATCCTGCGGACAAAATGGTTAGAAATAAAAAGAGTAATAACTAAACCATCGTGATGAGGATCCTGGATGTCAACACGATCATCCTCATCAAAGGTTATGACTTTTCCTTCAGAGACACTTGATGTTCGAACAGGTCTTTCTCCATTATCCATTTTAGCTTCCTTTGCATGCCTTTTAGCTGCTGAGAAGGATGTACCACAGATGTCTGATCCTCCAGAAATAAAGTTTATCACCTGTGCATCTGCTGGTGGGGCCGGAGCTTTTTCAAAGATCCTTTCAGGATCCTGAGTCCTTGACTTTTTTCTACCCAGCAATTCTTTTAAATGCCCCTTGCTCAATAAGTATCCAATTTCCTTTCTCAATGCAATGCATTCCTTTGTTAAATGCCCAAAATCTTCATGGTATGCACACCACTTTGATTTGTCTTTGGCTGCAGTCGGTCTGTCATTTTTTCTAGGCCATCTGGCTTTATCTCCTAGATTCTGCATCTCAAGGATTAGTTCATTGTTATCAACAGAAAAACAATATTCAGAAATTGGAGGATAATCCTCATCATCCTCTTCTTGATCAACTGCATGCACGTTCTGGTTATCAGATCTGTTATAGGATTTGAATTTGTTGTTCTTGAACGAGGATCCTTGCTTCTCTTGTTTTGAGGATCCTGCTAATCTCTCCTGGATCCTTTTGTCATCCTCTAGCTGGATGAACCTGAGTGCCCGGGTTCTTACCTCATCTAGGTTCCTACACGGTGTCATAACAAGATCATCATAGAACAATGAATCCCTAAGCAATCCCATTTTGAAGGCCTCAACAGCCGTGGCTATATCCAAGTTGGTGATGTCTAAGGATTCTTTACTAAACTTGGTTGTGTAATCCCTTAATGATTCATTATGACCCTGGGTTACCCTATATAGATCACTAGTTAATCGCTCAAATTTCCTACTACAAGAAAACTGATTATTGAATAAGTTAACTAGATTAGCAAATGAGGTAATAGAGTAAGGGGGAAGACTTAGCAGCCATTTGAGGGTTGATCCAGTAAGAGTGGATCCGAATCCTTTGCACAGGCACGCTTCCTTTAACCTTTCTGGGATTGGATTGATCTCCATCCTCTCCCTGTATTGTGCTATGTGTTCCTCAGGATCCGTCGAACCATCATACAGCTTCATAGTTGGAACATGGAACCTTTTAGGTATCTCAGCATCACAGATTGGTGGTTCAAAACGAGATATCCTATGGCTTCCATCTGCAATCTCCGGGATAGGTTTGACCACTCCTGGAACGCTTGATATCATATCCTTCAGTTTTTGCAACTCTCTGGCCATAGCATGGTTGATACCTGCATCCTGCATGAATCCATGGTTAGCGGTAAGAGAATTATTAAAAGTGTTACCTCCCATCGGGTTCAAATTAGGAACACCGGATGTGAATCCATATTGCTGGGATTCTGGAATGATGGAGGGACCAGTAGAAGCAATGGTCTGCATCGGAAAAAAATCTCCTTGATGGACATCGGAACTTCCTGTTTGCAAACTCCTCAAGGATCCTGGTATCTGGAAGGATCCCTGAAACTGGGACGATCCTGGAACAGAGGAGGATCCTTGAACCTGGGATGATCCTGGAACAGAGGAGGATCCTTGAACCTGGGATGATCCTGGAACAAAGGAGGATCCTTGAACCTGGGATGATCCTGGAACAAAGGAGGATCCTTGAACCTGGGATGATCCTGGAACAAAGGAGGATCCTTGAACCTGGGATGATCCTGGAACAAAGGAGGATCCTTGAACCTGGGATGATCCTGGAATAGAGGGAAATCCTTGAATCTGCTGCGCTCCTGAGTAGGCTCCTGAATTCATGAAGGATCCCATATGCTGAGGACAGGATCCCGCTGGCTGGAAATATGAACCTGATGCCTGAGTCACTATTGCTGAACCGTAGTGCACTCCTTTTGGTCCACCCACATATTGAACATCTGGAACCACTGATGGCTGAGAAGTAATCACCGGAGTGTCAAAATTCAAAGATCTGGGCACCAGTGGGGAATGATCCTCTGCCGCTTTCTTTTGTTTCTTGAGATCTCCGATTTCTTTGAGGATCCTATCACTGGTCTTATCCTGTTGCTGTATATGTTCCTTCATCTGCAAAATCAAAGTAAACATGTCACTAGTAGTAGGAGCGTAAGGAGCTGAAGAAGTTAGAGGTTTAGAGAAAATGGGAGTTGGTTTCTTCTCAGCATTTTTCTGAGATCCAGCAGGAGGTGGAGGCAAAGGTGGGATGCCCTGAGACGAATTGACTGCAGACATTGCAGTAGAGGTATTCTTCAATGATGAAGCCATATATTCGTATGCAATGAACCGGAATGATCACCAACAGAAAACTTTCTTAGAAATGAATCACCAATTGCCCCACGGTGAGCGCCAAACTGTTTTGGTCAAAAATCACACAAGGATAATGCAACCAAACTCCTAGTCACGGGGAATGATGCTTGAAATGAAGAACAATAATAAGGATCACTTCGATGTAAATTGCACAAATGACACAAGGATTTATACGAGGAAAAAGCCCTTGATCAATGAATGATCTCCGGCATAAAAAACCTCGGATGATGGAAACTACCGATCACCAAGCTCAAATAAATCAATAAAAGTTTACAACTTCGGATAGTGACGAGCTAAGTACAAGGATCACTGTGGTTAATCGTGTAAAAGTGTGAGAATTGTTAAGTGTTTGTTGAGAGCTTTGAGACTGCAATTGCACGAGAGTGTGTGTGTAACCGAAAATGGCTAAGTGTCCTAAATTTAGCTCGTCATCCCTTTAAAAATGAAAGCTAACTAATCTAACTAATTGTCCGACTTTTGTGCCATGCTCCCACGTTCTCCACAACGTCCATTTCTATTCAAATGTGTGCCAAATACCCGTGGAATATTCCATAGTAACGTTGCCAAGACCAAGTCAAGCTCAATACTCCTGCAAAACAATACGAAACACAAACAGCCAATCGTTAGTATGAGGATCCTTAGGGTGATCCATGATCCTGATCCTGAAGCTCTTCTGAGGATCACTATCTGTCACAGAAGTAAGGATCATTTATTAGGATTGCAAATAAGGATCACTAATTGTTAGTAAATCCTCCCCTAACAGTTGACTAACACTTTATCAATCCAGCACTTTGTACACTGTCTTCAGTACTTTGAGCAACAATTCTAGCAATTCTTATATCAATAGTTTTGATGGTTGTTTAGAAAGTTTCAAAAGGGAACATCAAGACTCTTGGTTGTACTTAAACTTATTCCATTAGGTAGGGAAGATGGTTCCCTTGAGTTTTGGTTTGAATCATCAGCAGATCTTACATAACCCAACAATCTCCCCTAGATCTGTTGATTCCAAAATCTCTCTTATTATGGCATGTCTTTTATTTTCTTATTTGATGATGCCCAGCAGTCTTTCCCTGATCATTCGTTTGATGCCAAGTTCTAGATTCAGAGCTTGAACATCATCTTCATCATTTTCCATATACAGATCAACAATGACTTTGATGTTATCAAGGCTAACACTTTGGACTTCATACTCATCCACCTGGAATCTAGAGCCATCTTCTCTAAGACTGGATGCAAGTTTAAGACTTTTGTCACACCCCGATATTTCAACCACAAACCCGGTGGGCCCGGTGGAGAGTATCATGACGTAAGTTGATATCATCGTAGTCAATATACACAGAATAACACATCGGAAGTCTTGGAATAAAATTACTATTACAAACCAAATGTTCAAAGTTCGAAATAATAATACAAATGGCTTAGAATAGTAAAGATCAACAGGCGGATCATAAATGTACGAAAATTGAGTTCAACAGACTTTAGGCATATCTAAGGATTTGCAAGATCTTCTTCTATCAATGTTAGGGGTGGATTCACCTATGATCAGTGATCCTCATGTACTGTTGGGTCTAGTGATCCTTGCTTCAGCTTCAGCTAGTGATCCTCAGAAGTGTTGCAGGATCAGGATCATGGATCATAGTAAGGATCCTTATTCTAACGATTGTCTACTTTGAATATGATATTGTTTTGCAGGAGTAAGAGCTTGGACCTGGTCTTGACGAAATTCCTGGAGCATATTCCTTATTGATTCCGCACGTGCTTGACCAATATGGACGTTATGTAGTTCGTGGGAGACTTGCATGAAATGCGGATAGTTAGTTAGCTTAGATATTTTCCATTTTTAAAAAGGGGATATCGAGCTAATTTGGAACACTTGGCTAATTTTGGCTAAACACACACACTACTAACTGCTCTCACCAGCTCGTTACCATTGACTTGGCGATTACACACTTTTATACACATTGCACTATAGTGATCCTTGTAACTAGCTCGCTATCATCCGAAGTTGTAATACATTTCTTGTTTAATTTGAGTTGGTGATCAGTAGTTTCCATCACCCGAGGTTTTTTATGCCGGAGATCATTCATTGATCAAGGGCTTTTTCCTCGTATAAATCTCTGTGTCATTCTTTCATTGCATTTCAGAGTGATCCTTTATATTGTTCAATAATTCAAGCATCATTCCCTGTAACAAAGAGTTTGGTTGCATTATCATTGCTTGATGTTTGACCAAAACAGCTTGGCGCCCACCATGGGGCAATTGGTGCTTCATTCCTAAGAAACTCTTGTTTTTGTGATCATTTTGGTTCATTTCATCCAAGCAGATGGCTTCATCATCAATGAACACTTCCAATGTGATGTCTGCAGTCAATTCATCCTA
Source organism: Helianthus annuus (assembly GCF_002127325.2). Taxonomy (NCBI): domain Eukaryota; kingdom Viridiplantae; phylum Streptophyta; class Magnoliopsida; order Asterales; family Asteraceae; genus Helianthus; species Helianthus annuus. The sequence continues at coordinate 151,685,757 of NC_035448.2, forward strand.
GGGCATTCCACCTTTGCCTCCACCACCTTCTGGATCTCAGAAAAATGCCGAGAAGAAACCGACTCCTATTTTCTCAAAACCTCCAACTTCTTCTGCTTCTTATACTCCTACTACTAGTGACTTGTTTACTTTAATTTTGCAGATGAAGGAGCATATACAGCAGCAGGATAAGACCAATGAAAGGATTCTCAGAGAAATTGGAGTCATCAAGAAACAGAAGAGATCGCCAGAGGATCATTCCCCATTGATGCCCATATCTTTGAATTTCGATACTCCGATCATGACCTCTCTGCCTTCAGTAGTTCCAGATGTTCAATACGTGGGAGGACCAAAAGGAGTGCACTACGGATCAGCAGCAATGACTCAGGCTTCAGGATCATACTTTCAACCAGCAGGATCCCTCCCTCAGCATATTGGATCCTTCGCTAGCTCAGAAGGATACTTGGGGCGCAACAGATTCAAGGATTCTGTCCGTTTCAAGGATCCTCGCAGGTTCAAGGATCCTCTCAGGTTCAAGGATCCTCGTAGATTCAAGGATCCTCTCGGGTTCAAGGATCCTCTCAGGTTCAAGGATCCTCGTAGGTTCAAGGATCCTCTCAGGTTCAAGGATCCTCTCAGGTTCAAGGATCCTCTCAGGTTCAAGGATCCTCTTAGTTTCATGGATCCTTCCAGATTCCTGGATCCTTAAGGAGTTTGCAGCCAGGGAATTCAGATATTCATCAAGGAGATTTCATTCCAATGCAGACCATTGCTTCTACTGGTCCTTTAATCGTTCCAGAATCTCAGCAATATAGATTCACATCCGGGGTTCCAAATTTGAATCCAATGGGAGGTAACACTTTCAATAATTCTTATACCACTAACCATGGCCTTATGCAGGATACAGGTATCAATCATGCTATGGCTAGGGAATTGCAAAAGCTGAAGGATATGATATCAAGTGTTCCAGGAGTAGTCAAGCCTATCCCGGAGATTGCGGATGGGAGCCATAAGATATCTCGTTTTGCACCACCCATCTGTGATGCTGAGATACCCAAGAGGTTCCACGTGCCGACAATGAAGTTATATGATGGCTCAACGGATCCTGAAGAACACATAGCACAATACAGGGAAAGGATGGAGATCAATCCCATCCCAGAAAGGTTAAAGGAAGCATGTCTGTGCAAGGGATTTGGATCCACTCTTACTGGACCGGCTCTTAAATGGCTGCTAAGTCTTCCCCCTTATTCTATTACCTCGTTTGCCAATCTAGTTAACCTGTTTAATAACCAGTTCTCTTTTGGTAGAAAATTTGAGCGTTTAACTAGTGATTTATATAGGATAACTCAAGGCCATAATGAATCATTGAGAGATTATATCACTAAGTTTAGTAAAGAATCCTTGGATATCCCTAACCTGGATATAGCAACGGCTGTAGAAGCCTTTAAAATGGGATTGCTCAGGGATTCATTATTCTATGATGATCTTGTTATGACACCTTGCAGGAATCTAGATGAGGTAAGAACCCGAGCCCTTAGGTTCATCCAGCTAGAGGATGACAAAAGGATCCAGGAGAGGTTAGCATGATCCTCAAAGCAAGAGAAGCAAGAATCCTCATTCAAGAACAACAAGTTCAGATCCTACAACATGTCTGATAACCAGAATGTGCATGCAGTAGAACAGGAAGAGGATGATGAGGATTATCCTCCAATTTCTGAATACTGTTTTCCTGTTGATAACAATGAGCTAATTCTTGCGATGCAGAATCTAGGTGATAAAGCCAGGTGGCCGAGAAAGAGTGACAAACCAGCTGCAACTAAAGATAAATCAAAATGGTGTGCATACCACGAAGATTTTGGGCATCTCACAGAAGAGTGCATCGCATTGAGAAAAGAAATTGGATACTTGTTGAGCAAGGGGCACTTGAAAGAATTATTGGGGAGAAAGAAATCAAGAACTCAGGATCCTGAAAGGATCCTAGAGAAAGCTCCAGCCCCTCCAGCAAACGCACAAGTTATAAACTTCATATCTGGAGGATCAGACATTTGTGGAACTTCCTTTTCCGCAGCCAGAAGACATGCAAAGGAATCCAAGATGGATAATGGAGATAGACCCATTTGAACATCCAGTGTCACCAAAGGAAAAATCATAACATTTGATGAGGATGATTGTGTTGACATTCAGGATCCTCATCACGATGGTTTGGTTATCACTCTTTTTATTTCTAATCATTTTGTTCGCAAGATGCTTATAGACGGAGGAAGCTCTGTGAATATCATCCAGCTTGATGTCCTTAAGAAGATGAATATTCCTGAATCCGATATCATACCAAGATCCTCCGTGCTCGTGGGATTCAATGGCGAGACTAAGAATACTCTAGGGGACATTAAACTCCCAATCTATATCGAAGGGCTACATTCTTAGCAAAAATTTTGTTTTATTGATTGTTTATCTTGTTGTAACGTTATCCTTGGCAGGCCTTGGATACACGACATGAAGCCAGTCCCATCCACTAATCATCAATGTGTAAAGCTTCCTAGCCCATGGGGAATAGTGAAAATTGATAGTGATCAGCAGGAGGCTAAGAACTGCTACACCTCGTCAATGAAACCAGCCTCAAAGTCAAGGGAGCAATAGCAATCAAAGCATCCTCCGAGAGATGTCTTGGAGGCAATAGAGCAGGATGTAGTAGAAATCCTTATGGATCCTCATGATCCTGAATCTAAAATTTACATAGGATCAGGGATCCTTGGCGAAATGAAAGAAGACCTAATATCCTTCCTCAAAAGGAGAAAAACTACCTTTGCGTGGAAACACGAAGACATGACAGGTATATCTAAAGATATAATAACTCAAAAACTTGGCATTGATAGGTCGTTCGAACCAATCCATCAAAAGAGGAGTAAGTTTGCACCAGAAAGAAATGCCATTATCCAGGAAGAGGTAGAAAAGTTACTCCGAGCAGGTATGATTAGGGAGGTAAGATGGTTAGCCAATGTGGTTGTAGTTCAAAAGAAAAATGGAAAGTGGAGGGTATGTGTCGATACCGATTTAAATAAGGCATGTTCCAAGGATCCTTTCCCCTTACCCCACATTGACTCCATGGTGGATGCAACCGCGGGTCACAAACTGTTAACTTTTATGGATGCTTCATCTGGATTTCAGCAAATTCAGATGGAACCATCAGATCAAGAGGATACAGCCTTTATGACTCCAACAGGTATATAGTGTTATATTGCTATGCCGTTTGGACTAACAAATGCAGGTGCAACTTATCAAACGCTAGTAAATATGATGTTCAAGGATCAGATTGGACACACTATGGAAGTTTATATAGACGACATGGTGGTTAAATCTAAAAAGGCTGAGGATCACCTTAGAGACTTGGAAGCATTCAATATCCTTGACAAATATAATATGAAACTTAATCCTTCCAAGTGTCACTTTGGTGTTAAAGTAGGTAAATTCTTAGAATATATGGAGACAAAGAGGGGCATTGAAGCCAGTCTAGAGAAAATTAAAGCTATAGTGAACATCAAGTCCCCTGCCAACGCTAAGGATGTTCAAAGGTTAGCAGGCAGGATTGCAGCATTAAACAGATTCATATCCAAATCCTCAGAGAAATGCAAAGAGTTCTATGATATTTTGAGGAAGAACAAGAAGTTTGATTGGACTGAAAATCATGAAAATGCTCTCAAAGCTCTCAAGGATTACCTGTCCTCGGCTCCTGCCTTGATGAAACCAGAAAAAGGAGATGTGTTATCCTTATATCTCGCGGTATACTCAAAAACAGTAAGTGTCGTCCTTGTTAAGGATCACGAAGGTACACAACATCATGTTTACTATGTAAGTAAGAGTTTGCTTGATGCTGAGTCCAGGTATTCTCATTTGGAAAAACTTATTCTTGCTTTAATCATGGCATCCACTAAATTAAGACATTATTTTGAAACTCATGCCATTATTGTTAAAACTAATTTTACAATTAAGAATGTTCTCAGGAAACTTGAAATGTCAGGAAGGATGGCTAAGTGGGAAGTGAATCTCAGTGCTTATGATATAAGATATGAGCCTAGAACAGCCATTAAATCCCAAGCCTTAGCTGACTTTGTGTCATATTTCAGTAGTGACTTGCAAAGGGAAGCCGAGTTAGAAGTCCAACAGCTAGGGGAAACTAAGGATCCTTGGATACTCTATACAGATGGATCCTCTAATGTCAAAGGAACAGGGCTTGGAATACTACTAAAATCGCCACGGGGGGACATAATACCCCACTCTATAGCTTGTGAATTCCAAACTACTAACAATGAGGCTGAGTATGAAGCCTTGATAGCTGGTTTGCAAATTGCTAAGCGTATGAGGATTAGGTATCTTGAGGTACATGTAGATTCATTATTAATCACTAATCACTTTAATGGATCCTATGTTGTTAAAGGTGAAAAGCTAACCAAATATTTGGAGATAGTCAGAGAATTGGCACTCTCTTTTGTTTCCTTTAGTTTGACACAGGTACCAAGGGAAGAAAATACAGAAGCTGATGCATTGGCTAATCTAGGATCATCTTTGAAGATCCCGGAGGATATATGTATTCCCATTATCCACATCCTGACCCCTGCTATCGAGGATCATGTGGCTATGAAGATAGGAGAGGATTCTGCAATCATCCCTAGTGATGATACTCAATCTCATTTAGGATCATGAATCCTCCCAATCATGAGATACATACAACATGGAGAGATTCCTACAGGAGAAAACCCTAGGGCTTTCAAAATTAAGGTATCCCAATTTACAATATTGAATAATGTGTTGTATAAACGATCTCTTGCAGGACCATATTTAAGATGCATTGAGGATCCGGAGATCCAAGAAGTCTTAAAAGATTTCCATGAAGGAGATTGTGGAAACCACACCGGGGGCAGAGCATTGTTCTCAACGATCCTGAGGACAGGATACTATTGGCCAACTATGAAAAGGGATGCTGTGGAGTATGCCAAGAAGTGTGATCCTTGTCAAAGACAAAGTAATATCCTTCATCAACCGGATGAACTTTTGCATCCTATATCCTCCTCTTGGCCATTTATGATATGGGGAATGGATATAGTTGTTAAGCTTCCTAAGGCACCTGGTGGAAAAGCATTCATGCTTGCTATGACTGATTACTTCTCCAAGTGGATAGAAGCTGAAGCCTTTGCCCAAGTCAGAGAAAAGGAAGTCATATCCTTCATTAAAAGAAACATTACTGCTAGATTTGGTATTCCTTCTGAAATTGTATGTGATAATGGATCCCAATTTATTAGGAGTAGAACTACTAACTTTTGTGATAGCTTGGGGATTAAGATGATAACATCAACACCAGTCCACCCACAAGCTAATGGTCAGGCAGAATCATCTAACAAGATCATCATCAACAACTTGAAAAAGAAGCTTGGGTCCAAGAAAGGAAAATGGGCAGAAGAACTACCTTATGTGCTTTGGGCTGATAGGACAACCCCCAAGAATGTTACTGGTCAGACTCCATTTTCTTTGGTATTTGGGGCAGAATCGGTGATCCCTACAGAGATGGTGGTTCCTACTGCAAGAACAAGCATTCGTGATCCTGAAGAAAATGCTGGAAACTTGGTTCAAGACCTGGATACTATAGAAGAAATCAGGGATTTGGCAAGGAAAAGGATGACCAGTTATCAGCAGAGGATGGCTGGAGCCTACAACAAAGATGTCAGGATCAGGAAGTTCTAAGTTGGTGATATGGTACTAAGGAAAGCATTTCAGAATACCACCAATCCTGCTGATGGAAAGCTGGCACCAAAGTGGGAAGGTCCTTACTTGATTGGAGCTGAGGCAGGAAAGGGGGCATATCGATTGCTAACAATGGAAGGTGATTTGCTACCTAGAGCCTGGAATGCTGTCCATTTGAAGAAATACTTCATGTGACAAGGATCCGTGATCCTCACGTGATGAGTATCCTTGAAGGATCCTTGCAGAACAGATGATCCTCACTTTGGTAACATTCTAATCTCAAACTATTTCATTCTTTTATTTTCTCATATAAGGATAGGGATCCTGCATCCTTTATCCTCCTTTCACTTGATTCTGAGTTTTGAAGGTCTAGGTATCCTTAGCAAAGGATTGATTATCCACAAAAGTATCCAGTTATTTGGGCTTGACCCCAGTATCGCCAGTAGCGCACGATGATCCTGGTACAGTTCATGGCAATGGGACCAGTACTCGTTTTAGGGGCTGACAATTTCATTGTACTGGCTGTACCCAGGATCCTACGTATAATGGTAGACGTACCATACATCCGTCCCTAAGGGTTCTAACGTTTTCACGTTAGCTAAGGTTTTGGCATTTTCATGTCACTAAGCTTGGATAGTCGCCAGTAAGGGCCATACTCCAGTTTACGCACCATCCTTGGGCTTGTCCCCAGTTATCCTTGGGCTTGTCCCCAGTTATCCTTGGGCTTGTCCCCTGTTATCCTTGGGCTTGTCCCCAGAATTGTTGGGCTTGTCCCCAGTAACTAACTTGTCTTATATGTTGGCTTAGTCCCAAGTTATGTTCTATTTCAGGTTTCTGAAGTTAAAAAACTAAGGATCCTTGATCCTTACCTCCTACTAAGGTTTGTCTTATGGTTATCCTGATTATAATGTTAAAGGTTAGGATCCTAACTTGGATTCTCTGGTATGATCCTTAACTATTTTGAATTTATCCTTTATTCATTTGAATAACCCTTATACTTTGACAACTGAACTTATGATCCTTAAAATATACTACTTTTTGGAAGTTTTCAACTATAGGATATTTGATCCTGGATCATATCCTAAAAACTTAAACCTAATTTGTTTAACTTTTCTTATTCAGACAAGTATATATCAAAACAATTGAAAATTTAAAGGATATACAAGAATAACATCACAGGATAAGTCAAAAAGTTAAAGTTTTATTTATTCACAAAATATTTAACCCTTTAAGGTTGTCAAAATTGCCAACCCACATTTCTACCAGCAAAATGTGGCCTGTCCACATGGGTTGGCAAAGGGTGTCCACTGTTCATGCAGTCATAGCAGTGCAGGAAATAAAAGGCGGCAGGATAACAAGTGGCTTCATCCCCCAAACAAAGGATCCCTCCACCACCTATTATCCAACCTATTGTTCAAAGGATCATAGATCCTTAACCCTAAAAACTATTGTTCAAAGTACAGACCAACCATCATTGTTCGAGATTAAAACACCATAACCAAAAAACCACTATCCAACCTAAAAAATGGGCTCCGGCCACGTCTAGAAATATCCATCATCGCCCATCCTTGCAGCTCACACCTTCGCTGCATCATCTTTAGCTGCTCCACTAGCTTCTCCATCATGATCCTTGCCACTGCGTCCAGCTTCGATCGCTAAAACCTCCTCAGCCTCTTCTTCATCCTCCAGCTCAGCCAGCCTCGCCTTCCAGCCCTCAACATCCCAGTTGCTTTTGTCGAAGTCAGGATCCTGGGCTTCTTGGGCCATCTTAAGCTTAGTCTTGTACATAGCAATCGCAGCGGAGACCTTGGCACCCTCCACGAGCTCGTGCTTCTCATAGTCAGTGTTGATCAGGACTTTAGCCGTCTGGGTCTTGGCGTCTTGGAGGGCTTTCTCGAGATCAGCAATCTTGTGATCCTTGAGCACCGCAACTTGTTGAAGGTCTGCATACTTCTTGTCCAGCTCTTCAACACTCCCAACATAGTCTTCGATCTCAGCAAATTTCTGCAAAAAAAGATAGAGTACAGTTCAAGATCATGCGATCCTCAAGTAAGGAGGATATATAGGCCGAGTCAGTGATCCTTACATCGTTGAAGTATTCAAGGAACTGGTGGTGGATCAGAGGCAAGCCTTGCAGATCCTCAGCCTCAGAGGTTTTTCTTTTCTTGCCACCCCTGCCTTTAGTGGCTGCCTTGGGGATCGAGACAGTGGGCCTTGCAGTGGGCTTCTTCTTGGAGGATCGTACAGTGTCAAGATCGGTGACGCTGAATTTGGAGGCAGATTTTGAAGTTTTTCCGGCACCTACACATTTAAAACAGATAAGTATCCTTATTCTTATTTTTATTTAATCATTTAATCACACATAAACACGGATACTTACTTGACATAGTGACTGAGCCTGAGGATACCTCTTGTGAATCCTGGGTGTTTGCTTTGAATGATCTTATCGTATGGTTAAGTCTTCGGAAAGCAAGAAGCCTTTCTCTTGTTGCAGGTGTTTTGAACAGATGTGAGACAGAAATAGCTGCACAAAAGAAATGGAAAAATGTTAGTGATCCTGGTTAGAAGCATGCTTATCTGGTGATCCTTCTAAGGATCCTCTATCCTACCATGAGTGCTCCACTTCCTAGGCAGATCCTTTCCACCAGGGATGGAATCCCTTCTGACGAAGAAGAATCGCCGTTTCCAGTTGGTGTCGTTTTTGGTAGCTTTAAAGATGGGATGTTCTTCACTCGGCTTGTGTTTGAGAAGATACCGATGAGATCCATGGCTGACAAGGTCATACATTTCAGAAAGCTCCGACATTCCCAGATCGATACCATGTTGCTCGATGATCCTTTCAAGGGTGATCAAAACCCTCCAGACCATGGGCATCGCTTGGATGAAAGAAATGCCGGTAAGAGAGAAAAAGGATTGGGTAAAAGCTGGAAAAGGATAGGTGTATCCTATGGTGAATGGGGTGACTGGAAAGTGTGACAACTGTGATCTGTAATCATCGTATTACGTAAAACACTGTCTGTTATCAATAAAACAATATGCTTTGGTGTTATTATGTGTATTTTGGTGTTACTATATGTGCAATTGTGTTTATTAATTCTAAAATTTGATTCGATGCCGATTTCAAGCTTTAAATCACTTTCTGGAAGGTTATACGCAAACTGGTGCTTAAACGCAATCAGTTTAACGCGACATACACTCCGGAACTGTGACGTAAGCCAAACATACCCTAAATATCCCTTGCATAACTTAGAAATAAGTTTCGAAGGATTCGGTATGGCGAAAACATGTTTATTTGAACTAAAGAACTAATTACGACAAAACTGCGAAACGAACACTGGTGACCGCCCGGATAATATTTAAATCCCACAAATATTTTGTTATGATTAAAATTTTATTTTAATCAGGTTCGTGTTGAAAAATAAATTAAAAACGTTATTTTTCAAGTTTAAGCGCGTACCGTGTGTTCCTACGCGACACAGTGCTTACTCTACAAAACGCAGACAACGCAGCAAACCCAGGAATATACCAGGAATATGCCAGGAATATGCCAGGAATATGCCAGGAATATGCCAGGAATATGCCAGGAATATGCCAGGAATATGCCAGGAATATGCCCGGAATATGCTAGGAATATGCTAGGAATATGCTATATGGAAGGTCTATAAATACCACCATTCCATCACTCCATCATTCCACACTCAACACTACACTCCATCTCCTCCCTCCTTCCCCAAATCGGCAGCCATCAACCACCACCCTACCACCATCATTCGACCTTGTTCCATCCATTCTATTACCATACAAGGGTGCAAGGAGACACACAACGAAGCTTGGTGCGTTCGGAAGTCGAAGGACCGCTCTCGTTTTCTTTTATCCACCACTTTTCCACACTCGAACTCCCCTAGCCTTGTGCTAGTAGTAAGTTCCTTAGATCTTCATCTTGTTCATGTTTTTATGTGGTTAATGATGTTTAAAGATCAAAAGATGGAAATCCTAATGAACATAAACAAGTCTTGAAGTGTAACTAACTAAAGATGGAGTATGGTTAAAGTAGTGTTAAAATGATGAATGAAATATGATATTGCTTGATAAATCTGATATAAATAAGTAATAATCTGCTGTAATTATTGTTGTGATAGCTAAACATGTTAACGGAATCAATCGAACGCACTTTATGACGATAAGAGACTGAAAACAGCATGCTGATCTGCTTTTCCAGCCACCTTTAACTGGCTGTAACTGCATCGTAACTTAACAAAAACTTTATTTTCTTAAGTCTATAATGTGTTATTATAAAATACGGTTCTAATGACACCGGAATCGTAATTTTTGGACCCCGTTTACTATATTTAAAGTGCCTTTCCGTAACAGCAGCTTAAGCTGAATTTTTCTGCTGAAAATGTGCGTATTATTTTCAGTCATAACCTGGATTCTGTGTAGGATTAGATCATGAAACTTATACTGTAGATGGTCACTGTTGTCACCGTGACCCTCCAACTGGAATTATGTCAATCGGACTTGCGATAAATTTTTTGTGAATTATTCCGTAGACTGCGGTCAGAAAGTAACAAATCTGACTTCAGTCCGGGAGAATGAATTTTTATAAAATAATGGTAATGAACTAGACCCCGATATTTTTACACAATAATATTTGGTTCGTGTAAGATGTTCTGTAAAAATTGGGAATTTTTAGAATAAGTTAACCATTTTATTTAAATGTCCGAAAACAGTCCAGTTTCATATACATTAAAACAGAAGTGACATAAGTAGTAATTGCATGCCAAAGTGTGGTTCTTGATTATTAAAAATCATTCTTATTTAATTTAGGGAGGATAAACAATTGATGGATTGTGTTAACGTTTAAAAACGCACCCGAAGGTGAGTACATAGTTCTCCTATTTTACTGTTTTCAATTGTTTTGGGGTGATTCATATGTATCAAAACGATTTTGATGTTTTAACAATGGTTTCACAACGAGTAAGATGGTTTATATTAAACTAATAACGATTTCGATAATGTGAACGAGCTTGTTGGTTGTAATTACATAACGAATGACATTCATTAATTTCGGCCAAACCTACCAGTATTAGGTTATGGTACCATAGGATCCGACAAATCCCGTTATCAGACCGGACCCATGGTTATGTGTGGGTTAGGTGGGTAACGACCGAATCTGATGATTGTTAACTTACCCTTTGGTGGTTTGTTAATACGAGAACAAGTGGAATGATGAACGAGTCACAAAGGTTTGAATGTTGTTAACGAGACGACCAAAAGTAGTTTTCACAATTAAAACGAGAACGATTTGAACAATTGACACGATTCGAATGATTTAAACAAATGAACGATGATCTATAACAAGTACGGGTTGAACGATGTCACACATCGATGTTTACAAACTATATAAACCATACGAGTTTTATTACGAGAACGATTTCCGATTTGGTGTACAAAAACAAATGTTTTGGAGTAAGATTCATGGCATCGAGGTTTATAAATTATAACCAAACTGTTGGCTTGGTTATTTATTTTACGATACAAATATTTTACAAAAACAAGGTTTTCTAATGTCGAATAACGAAGTTATAGGAGTTATTTCGACATGCAAACGAGCCATGAATCTGACACTCACGCAAAACCTATGTACTCGCCAGCATTTTCTTTGCTGACTTTGTTTTTACTTATGTTTCAGGTGAAGTTGCTTAGTCTTGATTGCGAATAGGAAGCATGCTCACTTAGGACCGGACAAGGCCTTAGTGATTTAGTAATGATATTAGTCTATGTTTGATTTGCTTGTTTAACTTTAAAACAATGTTTAATATTTAATGAAATGAAACTCTTCGTATCCATGGTTTGAAACAATAATTCTGTTACAACACTCCCCGGCGTTTCCGCCACGATTTGTCATTTTACGTGGTCGGGGTGTGACAGAAGAGTTGGTATCAGAGCCAATGGTTATAGAGAATTAGGTTATTAGTAAAAATTTCCACCTAGACTATAACTTTGTAGGACCCCAACGCAAGTTGATTTGCGTTTAGGAGAAAAAAAAAACGAAATCCGAATCTGCTTCAAAAATTAATCGTCCGTTCTAGGATGATTAATTACTAGGTTTTGAACCCTCCCATTTTGATTCATTTTTGGCTTAGTGCCTTCTTAATTTCCAAAATCTCGTCAAAGTTTGGGTCTGAATAATGTGAACACGTGCAAACTAGAAGAGTGAATGCCTGTACCCTCAGTTTTCTGTCTAAGGCTATAGTGTTCGTACAAATCCCCATAATCGGACCAGTCACTCTTACCTGGTAACTCTTGGGGTGAGTGTTCACTTATAGGCGAGCATGTCTTCGCGATACATTATTTCGATTCATTACTTTGATTAGTCACTGCGTGTTATTTGTTTGTTCGAGGTAACGAACAAATGATCGCCTTCCTTATGATTCGTCATTATTTTCGAGACCTCTTTTGTTTTTCCTAATTATCAACCTCATCGTCAATGGTACGTTTCTTGTTAACAATCGACCTGCATCCATTCTTTTTGATTCTGATGCCGATAGAAGTTTTGTTTCGTTATCTTTTGAGCCTTTGCTTGCTATTCCTAGAACTAAACTGAGGAAACCCTTATCTGTTGAAGTTGCTACTAGTAAACCCCTTGTGCTCGATTCTGTTATTCGTGATTGTCAGTTAAACCTTGATAACCATCTTTTTCCCATTGACCTCACGCCGATGCAACTTGGGAGTTTCGATATTATCGTGGGGATGGATTGGTTGGCCAAACATCATGCTGAGGTGGTTTGTTTTGATAAGATTGTTCGTATTCCTCTTCCATCTGGTGATGTTCTGGAAGTTCGTGGCGAGAAACCAACTGGTGGATTGAAGCTTATGTCATGTACAAAGGCTCAAAGTTATTTGCGAAAAGGATATGTCGCTTTCCTGGCACATGTCACCGAGGAGAAGGGCAAGAGCAAGAGTATTCAGGATATTCCGATTGTTCGGGATTATCCAGAGGTGTTTCCCGATGAACTGCCTGGTTTGCCTCCAGTTCGTCAAGTCGAGTTTCATATTGACCTTGTACCTAATGCCAACCCGATTGCGAAAGCACCTTATCGTCTTGCACCGTCGGAAATGCAAGAGTTATCAAAACAACTTCAAGAGTTGTCTGATAAAGGATTCATCCGTCCAAGCTTTTCACCTTGGGGAGCTCCTGTCCTCTTTGTGAAAAAGAAAGATGGATCTTTTCGAATGTGTATTGATTATCGTGAGCTTAATAAGCTTACCATCAAGAATCGATATCCCCTACCTAGAATTGATGACCTCTTCGACCAGCTGCAAGGTGCTTCGTGCTTTTCCAAGATCGACCTGCGTTCTGGGTATCATCAACTTCGTATTTTCGAAGAAGATATTCCCAAAACTGCTTTCCGTACAAGATATGGGCATTACGAATTCACTGTCATGCCTTTCGGTTTGACGAATGCTCCAGCTATCTTCATGGACTTAATGAATAGGGTATGTAAACCTTATTTAGATAAGTTCATCATTGTGTTCATCGACGATATTCTCATTTATTCAAAGTCTCGAGCCGATCACGAACGACACCTTCGTTTGACATTGGAACTCCTAAGGAAGGAACAACTTTTTGCTAAATTCTCCAAGTGTGAATTCTGGCTTAAGGATGTTCAGTTCTTGGGTCATATTATCAATGAGAAGGGTATTCATGTAGATCCATCCAAGATCGCTGCAATTAAGGATTGGAATACACCAACGACACCAACAAAAGTTCGTTCTTTTCTTGGTCTTGCTGGTTATTATCGTCGATTCATTTCTAACTTCTCGAAGGTCGCGGTTCCACTCACTGCTTTGACTCAGAAAAATAAGCCTTTTGAGTGGGGACCTAAGCAAGAAGAAGTGTTCCAAACGCTGAAACGAAAGCTCTGTGATGCTCCTGTTTTATCTCTGCCTGAGGGAAACGATGATTTTGTTGTCTATTGTGACGCGTCGAATCTAGGACTTGGTTGCGTTCTTATGCAACGTGGTAAAGTCATAGCTTATGCGTCTAGACAATTAAAAATACACGAGAGGAACTATACGACTCATGATCTTGAGTTAGGAGCTGTGGTTTTTGCGCTTAAAATCTGGAGACACTACCTCTATGGAACAAAGTGTGTGGTTTTCACACACCACAAAAGTCTCCAGCATATTCTCAATCAGAAGGAACTGAACATGAGACAACGACGTTGGGTTGAACTCTTAAACGATTATGATTGCGAGATCCGCAACCACCCTGGTAAAGCGAATGCCGTAGCCGATGCGCTTAGTCGAAAGGAACGAGTCAAGCTTCATTCTGTTCAAACCCTATCTGATATTCGATCTCGCGTCCTTCAAACTCAACGATCTTGTGTGATCAAAGACTTATTGAAGTATGAGCTACCGCTCCAACTTGAGCTTAAACTCGAAAGGAAAGACGATGGTTTACTCTATTTTGGGAATCGTTTATGGATTCCGAATCAGGACGATCTTCGCACCTTAGTAATGGACGAATCTCACAAGTCTCGATATTCTATCCATCCTAGTGCTGATAAAATGTACAAGGATCTTCGTACCTAGTATTGGTGGCCTTGTATGAAGAAAGATGTTGCCTTGTATGTATCGAAATGCCTAACTTGTCTCAAAGTCAAGGCGGAACATCAACGACCTTCTGGTTTGCTTGTACAGCCAGAGATACCGGTTTGGAAATGGGAGAACATTGCAATGGATTTCATCACCAAATTACCGCGTACGGTCACGATGCTATTTGGGTTGTTGTTGATCGTTTGACAAAATCAGCTCACTTCTTACCAATCCGTGAGGATTTCTCTGCTGAGAAGCTTGCCAAGATCTATGTAGACGAGATTGTATCACGACATGGTGTTCCCTTGGATATCATTTCTGATCGTGATGCTCGATTTTCATCTCATTTTTGGAAGACCATGCAATCTGCTTTGGGAACCTAACTGAATCTAAGCACTGTTTATCATCCCCAAACAGATGGTCAATCTGAGAGAACGATTCAAACTTTGGAGGATATGCTTAGAGCATGCGTGATAGACTTTGGTGGTAATTGGGATTCTCATTTACCATTGATCGAGTTCTCATACAATAGTTATCATGCTAGCATTAAGATGACACCATTCGAAGCTCTCTACGGTCGAAAATGTCGTTCACCTGTCTGTTGGGATGAGACCGGTGAAGCTCAGCTTACTGGACCTGAGATCATTCTGGAAGCAACAGACAAAATCAAGAAAATTCGCGATAATCTTGTGACAGCTAGAAGCCGTCAAAAGAGTTATGCGGATTTGAAACGCAAGCCCGTAGAATTTCAAGTCAGAGACCGTGTCCTACTCAAGGTGTCACCTTGGAAGGGAGTGGTGAGATTTGGAAAGAAAGGAAAACTTGCACCATGATATGTTGGACCATTTAAGATTGTTGAAAGAATTGGAAAGGTTGCCTATCGACTAGAGCTACCTCCAGAGCTTGGAAATGTTCATCCGACTTTTCACGTGTCCAATTTGCGAAAGTGTTTAGCTGATGTTGATCTTCACGTCCCTCTCGAGGAGATTCAAATCGATGAAACGATGCACTATGTCGAGAAACCTGTGGAGATAGTGGACCGTACATACAAACAGTTGAAAGGCAAACGGATTCATTTGGTCAAGGTTCGCTGGGAATCCAAACGTGGCCCCGAGTTTACTTGGGAACAAAAGGACCAGATGAAGGAGAAATATCCACATTTTTTTTCACAAGATTCCTCTAAGTAAAATTTCGGGACGAAATTTCCTAAAGTAGGGGAGACTGTGACAACTGTGATCTGTAATCATAGTATTATGTAAAACACTGTCTGTTATCAATAAAACAATATGCTTTGGTGTTATTATGTGTATTTTGGTGTTACTATATTTGCAATTGTGTTTATTAATTTTACAATTTGATTCGATACCGATTTCAAGCTTTAAATCACTTTCTGGAAGGTTATACGCAAACTGGTGCTTAAACGCAATCAGTTTAACGCGACGTACACTTCGGAACTGTGACGTAAGCCAAACATACCCTAAATATCCCTTGCATAACTTAGAAATAAGTTTCGAAGGATTCGGTATGGCGAAAACATGTTTATTTGAACTAAAGAACTAATTACGACAAAACTGCGAAACGAACATTGGTGACCGCCCGGATAATATTTAAATCCCACAAATATTCTGTTATGATTAAAATTTTATTTTAATCAAGTTCGTGTTGAAAAACAAATTAAAAACGTTATTTTTCAAGTTTAAGCGCGTACCGTGTGTTCCTACGCGACACAGTGCTTACACTACAAAACGTAGACAACGCAGCAAACCCAGGAATATGCCAGGAATATGCCAGGAATATGCCAGGAATATACCAGGAATATACTAGGAATATGCCAGGAATATGCCAGGAATATGCCAGGAATATGCCAGGAATATACCAGGAATATACCAGGAATATGACAGGAATATGCCAGGAATATGCCTGGAATATGCCAGGAATATGCCAGGAATATGCCAGGAATATGCTAGGAATATGCTAGGAATATGCTAGGAATATGCTATATGGAAGGTCTATAAATACCACCATTCTATCACTCCATCATTCCACACTCAACACTACACTCCATCTCCTCCCTCCTTCCCCAAATCGGCAGCCATCAACCACCACCCTACTACCATCATTCGACCTTGTTCCATCCATTCTATTACCATACAAGGGTGCAAGGAGACACACAACGAAGCTTGGTGCGTTCGGAAGTCGAAGGACCGCTCTCGTTTTCTTTTATCCACCACTTTTCTACACTCGAACTCCCCTAGCCTTGTGCTAGTAGTAAGTTCCTTAGATCTTCATCTTGTTCATGTTTTTATGTGGTTAATGATGTTTAAAGATCAAAAGATGGAAATCCTAATGAACATAAACAAGTCTTGAAGTGTAACTAACTAAAGATGGAGTATGGTTAAAGTAGTGTTAAAATGATGAATGAAATATGATATTGCTTGATAAATCTGCTGTAAGTATTGTTGTGATCGCTAAACATGTTAGCGGAATCAATCGAACGCACTTTATGATGATAAGAGACTGAAAACAGCATGCTGATCTGCTTTTCTAGCCACCTTTAACTGGCTGTAACTGCATTGTAACTTCTCAAAAACTTTATTTTCTTAAGTCTATTATGTATTATTATAAAATACGGTTCTAATGACACCGGAATCGTAATTTTTGGACCCCGTTTACTATTTTTAAAGTGTCTTTCCGTAACAGCAGCTTAAGCTGAATTTTTCTGCTGAAAATGTGCGTCCTATTTTCAGTCATAACCTGGATTCTGTGTAGGATTAGATCATGAAACTTATACTGTAGATGGTCACTGTTGTCGCCGTGACCCTCCAACTGGAATTACGTCAATCGGACTTGCGATTAATTTTTAGTGAATTATTCCGTAGACTGCGGTCAGAAAGTAACAAATCTGACTTCAATCCGGGAAAATGAATTTTTATAAAATAATGGTAATGAACTAGACCCCGATATTTTTACACAATAATATTTGGTTCGTGTAAGATGTTCTGTAAAAATTTGGGAATTTTTAGAATAAGTTAACTATTTTATTTAAATGTCCGAAAACAGTCCAGTTTCATATACATTAAAACAGAAGTGACATAAGTAGTAATTGCATGCCAAAGTGTGGTTCTTGATTATTAAAAATCATTCTTATTTAATTTAGGGTGGATAAACAATTGAGGGATTGTGTTAACGTTTAAAAACGCACCCGAAGGTGAGTACATAGTTCCCCTATTTTACTGTTTTCAATTGTTTTGGGGTGATTCATATGTATCAAAACGATTTCGATGTTTTAACAATGGTTTCACAACGAGTAAGATGGTTTATATTAAACTAATAACGATTTCGATAATGTGAACGAGCTTGTTGGTTGTAATTACATAACGAATGACATTCATTAATTTCGGCCAAACCTACCAGTATTAGGTTATGGTACCATAGGATCCGACAAATCCCGTTATCAGACCGGACCCATGGTTATGTGTGGGTTAGGTGGGTAACGACCGAATCTGATGATTGTTAACTTACCCTTTGGTGGTTTGTTAATACGAGAACAGGTGGAACGATGAACGAGTCACAAAGGTTTGAATGTTGTTAACGAGACGACCAAAAGTAGTTTTCACAATTAAAACGAGAACGATTTGAACAATTGACACGATTCGAATGATTTAAACAAATGAACGATGATCTATTACAAGTACGGGTTGAACGATGTCACACAACGATGTTTACAAACTATATAAACCATACGAGTTTTATTACGAGAACGATTTCCGATTTGGTGTACAAAAACAAATGTTTTGGAGTAAGATTCATGGCATCGAGGTTTGTAAATTATAACCAAACTGTTGGCTTGGTTATTTATTTTACAATACAAATATTTTACAAAAACAAGGTTTTCTAATGTCGAATAACGAAGTTATACGAGTTATTTCGACATGCAAACGAGCCATGAATCTGACACTCACGCAAAACCTATGTACTCGCCAGCATTTCTTTGCTGACTTAGTTTTTACATATGTTTCAGGTGAAGTTGCTTAGTCTTGATTGCGAATAGGAAGCATGCTCACTTAGGACCGGACAAGGCCTTAGTGATTTAATAATGATATTAGTCTATGTTTGATTTGCTTGTTTAACTTTAAAACAATGTTTAATATTTAATGAAATGAAACTCTTCGTATCCATGGTTTGAAACAATAATTCTGTTACAACACTCCCCGGTGTTTCCGCCACGATTTGTCGTTTTACGTGGTCGGGGTGTGACAGAAAGGCTATCCAGGTTTCAGAAGCATAGTCGCTTAAAATGGTGGGATCAAACGGTTTGAAAACGGCATTCGCCGGGAAGCAATGGCGAATTCTGTCAATCTGCGGGTCGGAAAAGCAGCATCGTTCTTTTGCGGAATCCTTTATGATTCCTTGGCTTTTCAGGGGGCTGTCCTTCTTTTGATCCTTAGCCGGTGAGGATCGGAGCATCATTTTGACAATGGTGGAAAAAGAGAAATAGAGCAAGAAGATGAAGAGAGAAGGGAGAGAGAAGAGTACCTGCTCAAGTCTTCGAATGAGGATTTAAAGAAGAAATGCTTGAATTTAAATGCCCTCTAGCCCTTATCTCTAACTGCCATTTATAATGATGATTTTGCAGGATAGTTACCTCAGTGACGTCAGGATCTCAACGGCTAGTCCGCTTATAACGGCTAGTTTGATGGATGATTCGTTGCAGATAAGGACGACAAAATATAACTCATTATTTACAATATTACTTCTTATATTTTGGGGGCAATTGTTAGGGGTGGATTCACCTATGATCAGTGATCCTCATGTACTGTTGGGTCTAGTGATCCTTGTTTTGGTCAAAAATTACCGAAGCAATTAAGTGATCAAATTAGTTAAGTGAGGTAGTGTGCTAAAAAGTGTGTTGAAAATATGCTTGTTAGGTTCTTTGGAAAAACAGTGTTCAGGATACGGCTCAGGATATTGAGCTGTATCTACGATCAAACAATGAGCAACAAAGTAAAGTAAATGACACGAGATGTACGAGGAAAGCCCTTGATCAATCTAGATCGCCGGCATAAAACCTCGAGAGCTGACAATCGCAGCTGCCTAGTTCTTCTTATTGCTTTAAACTTCAGGATACAGTGCAGGATATAGATCAGATCGCTAAGTGTTATAATGAATTTTGTGAAAGTTGCGAGAGAGCGAGTGTTGAGAGTGTAGAGAGTGTGATTGTGATGTCCTAGTTGATATGATATACCCACTATTTATAGTAACGAATTACAAACTAAAATTCCTATAAACATGGGATGCACCGAATATTCCAATGTGAACGTTGTAGACCGAGTAATGCGGCTTCAACGGCTTCTTGTGAACGACTTGGACCGAGTCTTCAACAGAAGAGGTCTTCATGAACGTTGCTAGCTTCTAACCCACGTACCTGCATTTAATCCGTTAGTAATCCTGAGGATACCATTCAGGATGTTACCAATATCCTGAGTCAGCATCCCGGATGTAAACAGATACAATAAACAAGATATATATCAAGATATTTTCCAGGATATGGGCTCAGAATTTCACCCATAACAATTGTCCCCAAAAAATGTTACCGTTAAGTATCCCGGTCACTAACGGTTATATTTTTTCCCGAAGAACGAGGCAATGAAGAGATAAGACCTTTGATGTGATAGCTTTCAACCACCTGGCCTATAATTACTCATCACACCCTATATCTTTTTCATCCTTGTCTTCATTTAACTATCTCCGAAGAGAAAAAAGGTAAACACTTTCTCTCAACTTCATCTTCCTTTTTCACCCTCTTCAATATTCCGGCAACATGACAAGGCAGACAAGATCCAGCTCCGGCGATTCCGCCCCCACATTCATTCACCAGAATATTCTCCAAGATCTGGAGAAGGAAATATGCTCCTTCGACAGTGCCCACTTGTCGATCCTCAAATCCTCCGGCATCTTCCCAAAAGGGACGGTGTTCCGGCCATTTGATCGGGAAATCCGATCAGACATGGTTTCCGACGAGTGGTTGTGTTTCAATGCTTTCCCCTTTACTTTAGGGCTGCAATTTCCTTTTTCTGAATTTATCACCGAGTTTTTTGATGTCACAAAAATTTGCTTCAGTCAAACAATGCCAATGCTTTGGCGAGTCTTGTCCGTTCTTGATCAAATCAAGAACAACCACATCCCTGATCTCTCTGTTCATGATCTCCCATTAGCCTACCGACTTAGGTGCCACGGTTCTTGTCGATTCTTGTTTTATTCTACTTCCAGTGACCCACTAATCCTCCGAGCCACCAGGAATGAAGAGGAATGGAAATCCAAATTCTTTTTCGTAAAAAGAGATTCAATCCCTGGTGGAGCGGATTATCCGGTGCATTGGTTGAAGAAGGGTAGGATTTAGGGTTTAAAGATGATCCTGCTTCTTATCCTGCTCTATATCCTGAACTGACTTTGTCGTTTTCTTGTACACCTGATTTTAGGAAGCTAGCACCTCCCCTTGCAGATTCTCAGAAAAGAATAGACGCTATCAGGCTCCTTCCGGAAGCAGAGAGAAGTTTCAACCCATCTCCAGCAACTCCAAGCCCTCTTTCAAGCGCAACCATGTCTGGTAAGGATCCTGCAAGATATCCTGTAGACACATGTTTTTTATTTGATATCTTTAGGAAAGGTTTAGAATTTTACTCCCTGTGTGCAGATTCCAGCAAAGTTTCAGTCTATCTAGACCTTGACGAACTCGACAGCTATCCAACTCCAACCTTAGTCAAGAAGGAGGCTCCTACTGCCACCAGCTCCAAGCCACTTCCAGCTCCCAAGGCCAACCCAAGGACTCGTGCTACCACAGCGAAAAAGAGGAAGGGCCTTGAGGTCAGTGCTCCAAGCTCAGGAGGGTTCTCCTATGACGATCTCAGCTTTACCGATTCCTTAGAGCCGATGACATCCTTCCTTAACAAGGTAATATTCTGACGCATACCCTGCATATATATCCTACACACATATCCTGCCTAGATATCCTAACAGGATATCCTGATAGGATATCTTGGTTATTATAGATATACAGATTCTAACTCGTACCTGTTATTGATGCACAGGGCCTCCAACATTTGCTTCACTTGTACAACGATGCATGTGGTACTGTCGCCCTTCACGAAGCCAGGATTAAACAGCTCGAAACCACTGTTGCCGACCAAGGTGCCATCGCCGAGGCAAAGAGCCGGCACTATGAGGATAAGCTGAAAAAGGTCACCCAGGATGCTGAGCTCAAATTGGCCACCATGCAAATGGATCACGATCAGGCCATGATCAATTTCCGGGAAGGAATCAAGACTTCCGCTATTGTCTCCCTGCTACAAGCACGCATCAAGATGGCCTACGAGGCCAAGGAGACAGGTCTTGTTTGTCCATCCTGGCCAATTGAATCCTGGGTAGCCAAGCTGAAGGAGCTCGGAGGCAAGGCTGTGCCACTCCCTTCTGAAGCCGGTGAATCTTCCAAGTCAGCAGAGGTGGCGGATCAGGCTGGAGACAAGAAGGATGCTGGAGCGGATGCTGGCGAGGATGCCGGACAGGATGCTGGAGAGGATGCTGGAGCTGAGAAGCCGGGGAAAGCAGGAGAGGATGCCGCTGTGTGAGGGCAGCTGAGTGGGCGATGATGGATATTGATGCCTAGGCCGGAGCCCACTTTTTTAGGTTTGATGGTTGATGTGTTGAACAATTTACTTTTCTTGTCTGTTGAACAATTTTAATTTCCTGCACGTAGACAATATGATGGCCAAAGGTGGAGGGATCCTGAGTTTCAGGACGAAGCCCTTGGTCATCAGTTAGTATGGTTTATTTTGAACAATACAACAGTTGGAGGTGGATGGGTCTCGGTTTGAGATGAAGCCTTCAACTGTTGGGTAAATATGGTAATGAACTATTAGTGCTCTTAGTGGATGGGCCTTGTTATTAGGTGAAACTAAGAGCACATCTTTTGGTATGTTAATAATATAACTCTTCCTTAGACTTTATTATTATTGTTATAAATTTCTCTTGTGAAAATTGTTTTGTTCAAACATTTTTGGGAACATATTACAGATATATCCTGGTAGATATCCTGAAAGGTATGCTGATAAAGATATCAAAATACAACCTCTTAATTGTCTAAGTAAAAAGGAAAGATCATACCGGAGATTCTTAGTGAATCAATTTCAATTCCTTATTATAGGCTTGTCCCCAGTGCACACTTATAAACTCGAATCCATCTTCAGAATAGTATGACGTATGTCCCCTGTACTTAACATAGAAACACAAATGTATTCATATTCTTGACTCGAATGAATTCCACATACCTCAGGGCAAAACACTTGATATCCTGAAATGAACCCTTAGTATACTGGGGATAAACCCTGAGTTTCATGCGCTACAGGCGGGAGTGTATAAACTCCAAGACTTAGAAAGGTGAAAACCTTTAAACCTTAGAGAGTATGAAAATACCCTTTCGTGAGAGAGGGTGATCAATCCTCATATACCTTTAGAATTCAGGATATAGCCAACAGTAACGAAATTGTCAGCCACTTTTACATGGACTGGTCCCGCCACCTTGAACTATCCCTGAATAACTTGCGCTCCAGGCGGGGTGTTTAAACCCAATTCGGGAGAAAGGTGAATACCTTTAAACCTGTGAAGGGATCAGTATCCCTTAAACGTGAGAGAGGGGGCCAATCCTCTAATCTTCTGAGTTATCCTGAGTACACATCCTGGAGCTATATCCTGGAGCATATGCTGCAAAACAATTGTAAACTAAGGTGGGTGTTAGCTTGGCTAACACCCCTCCGATGCCTAAGTCAGTATTGGGTTCAAGATAATAAACATATATATTTAAAAGAGATAGGATACATACCATTCCGAGATAGAAATTAAATTCTATTCTTACTTGAAATAGAGCTTTAAGTGTACAGCATTCCAAGACCTTGGTAGCATATCCCCTTCCATATTCTTGAGTCTATATTCTCCTTTCCCTGCTTCTGATTCAACTTCGTATGGTCCTTCCCATTTTGGAGCTAACTTGCCATCGGCAGGATTAGTAGTATTCTGAAAAGCCTTCCTTAGCACCCAATCACCCACTTGAAATCTCCTAGTCCTTATATTCTTGTTATATGCTCTGGATATTCTTTGTTGATATGCTGCCATCCTTAGCCTTGCTGCGTCTCTTATTTCGTCTATGGTATCCAAATCTTGACATAAGGGTTCAGGATTCTGTTCAGGATTCTGTTCAGGATTCTGTAGGATAGATCTCGCAGTGGGTATCACCATTTCCGTTGGAATTACTGCTTCTGCTCCGAATACTAAGGAGAATGGGGTTTGGCCGGTTGCATTTTTTGCCGTTGTCCTGTCAGCCCATAACACAAAGGGTAATTCCTCTACCCATCTTCCTTTTTGGCTCCAAGTCTCTTCTTTAAGTTGTTCACTATTATCTTGTTTGAAGACTCAGCTTGCCCATTCGCTTGAGGATGCACCGGAGTAGACGTTATCATCTTGATTCCCCAACTCTTGCAAAAGTCAGTAGTCCTTTTGCTTATAAACTGGGACCCATTATCACAAATTATTTCAGCTGGTACTCCAAACCTGGTCAGGATATTCCTCTTTATGAAGGATACTACTTCTTGGTCTCTAACTTGCACAAATGCTTCAGCTTCAACCCACTTAGAGAAATAATCCGTCATTGCCAGCATAAAGACATTTCCTCCCGGAGCTTTTGGTAACTTCCCTACTATATCCATCCCCCATTTCATGAACGGCCAAGGGGATGCTACAGGATATAGTGGTTCAGCTGGTTGATGCAATATGTTACTATGCCTCTGACATGCATCACATCTTCGAGCATATTCTGCAGCATCTTTTCTCATTGTTGGCCAATAATAACCTGTCCTCAGCACTTTCGAAAATAATGACCTGCCCCCGGTATGGTTACCACAATCCCCTTCATGTATATCCTGAAGTACTTCTTTGGCTTCAGGATCCTCCAAGCATCTCAAGTATGGCCCTGCAAGAGATTTTTTATATAGAATATTATTTATGATAGTGAATCGTGATACCTTCATCCTAAATGCCTTAGGATTTTCGTCTTCGGGAATATGTCCTTCCTTGAGATATCTCATAATTGGGATTGTCCAGGATTTAGGATCCTTTCCAGGATACACCACTTCAGGATCTTGGATACTTGCTACTTCCTTATGCTGAGGATCCGTTGCAGGATACAGGATATGTAATATCGGTATTGGGATTCCTTCTGGTATCCTGATTGATGATCCCAAGTTTGCCAATGCGTCTGCTTCGGCATTATCCTCTCTTGGTACCTGTTCAAGTGTAAAAACATCGAAATATCCTGCTAATTTTTTAAGAATACCGAGGTATTCCATTAGTTTCTCACCCTTGACTGCATAGGATCCATTAAAATGATTAGCAATTAACAAGGAATCAACATATACTTGCAAATTCTTAATATTCATACTCTTAGCCAATTCTAATCCTGCAATTAAAGCTTCATATTCTGCCTCATTGTTAGTAGCAGGGAATTCACATCTAACAGCCTGGGGTATTATGTCCCCCTGTGGCGATTTTAGTAGTATTCCTAATCCTACTCCTCTTACATTAGATGCACCATCAGTATATAATGTCCAGGATCCTGAGGATTCCCCCAACTGTTGAACTTCTAGGTCTACCTCATCCTGAATGTCACTACTAAAATCAGCCACAAAGTCAGCTAGAGCCTGAGACTTTATGGCATTTCTAGGTTCATATACTAAATCATAAGCACTCAACTTTACTGACCACTTAGCCATTCTACCTGACATTTCTGATTTCCTAAGCATATTTTTAACAGGATAATTAGTTTTAACATGTATCCTATGTGTTTCAAAATAATGTCTAAGCTTTGTTGATGCCATTACTAGAGCCAATATTAATTTTTCTAAGTGAGAATATCTAGTTTCAGCATCTAATAAACTTTTACTAACATAATAAACAGGATATTGCTGACCTTCATGGTCTTTTATAAGAACGGCACTTACAGCATTCCCTGATACAGCAAGGTATAGGGATAGTGGTTCACCATTTTCACGCTTCATCAATAGAGGTGCGGTTGAGAGATATCGTTTCAAATCCTGCAGGGCTGCTTCATGCTTCTCCCCCCATTCGAATCTTTTGTTCTTCTTCAGGATATCATAAAAGTCTTTGCACTTCTCTGAGGATCTAGAGATAAACCTGTTTAAAGCTGCTACTCGGCCTGTCAATCTTTGTACGTCCTTCATATTTGAGGGTGATTTTACATCCAGGATAGCTTTGATCTGCTCTGGGCTTGCTTCTATTCCTCTTTTGGTTACCATATATCCTAGAAATTTTCCTGCCCCCACTCCAAAATGGCACTTAGCAGGGTTCAGCTTCATGTTATACTTGTCCAGGATATCAAATGCTTCCTTAATATCCTGGAGGTGATCTTGAGCTTTCTTTGATTTTACCACCATATCGTCAATGTACACCTCCATGGTGTCCCCCAGTTTGTCTTTGAACATCATGTTTACCAATCTTTGGTATGTTGCACCTGCATTTTTCAAACCAAAAGGCATAGCTGTATAACAATAAATACCTGTTGGTGTCATAAAGGCAGTATCCTCCTGGTCAGAAGGCTCCATTTGGATCTGTTGAAATCCTGAGGATGCGTCCATGAAGGTCAGCATTTCATGCCCGGCAGTGGCATCTACCATTGCATCAATGTGGGGGAGAGGAAATGGGTCTTTAGGACAAGGTTTGTTCAAGTCTGTGTAGTCTACACAAACTCTCCATTTCCCATTTTTCTTCTGTACCACAACCACGTTTGCTAGCCACCTCGGGAACTTAACTTCTCTGATCATCCTGGACTTCAATAATCTCTCAACTTCCTCTTGGATAATTGCATTTCGCTCAGGGGCGAATTTTCTTCTCTTTTGTTGTATAGGCTTGAATGACCTGTCAATTCCAAGCTTGTGAGTAATAATGTCTTTAGATATACCTGTCATATCCTCATGCTTCCATGCAAACGTTGACATCCTGCATTTCAAAAAGTTAATTAATTGTTCTTCAATACCCTGAGGGATATTGGTTCCCACGAGCACCGAAATATCGGGATTATCCTGGTCCAAGATAATTTTCTTCACATCCTGCTCCGGATCCTCCACGATATCCTGGGCCCGCGTCTTTAATTGCTATGCTGCACTAGGTTTGGTTGAGGATTTCATCGAGGATAAGTAGCATTCTTTCGCCTCCTGCTGATCACTGTCGATCTTGACAACCCCCCAAGGGGTAGGGATCTTGATGCATTGGTGATACGTTGATGGAACGGCCTTCATATCGTGGATCCAAGGTCTTCCTAGGATGATGTTATAGCATGATAGAGAATCCATCACACAAAAACGTTGCATCTTGTTGACTCCTTCAACATATACTGGCAGCCTTATCTCTCCCACTGTGTTCCTAGCTTCTCCACTGAAACCAACGAGCACAGTAGACTTCGAAGTGATATCCATCGGAGACACATTCATCCTCTTCAGAGTCTCCAGTTGTATTATGTTGACGGAGCTGCCATTATCAACCAATATCCTGCGTACAAAATGGTTAGCCACATATAATGTTATTACCAGAGCATCATGGTGAGGATACTGGACAGTATCCCTATCATCTGCATCAAAAGTGATCACTTTGTCAGTTGTGAGCGTAGTCATCCTGATAGGTTTGTCTCCCCTCTCGGCCTTAGCTTCCTTTGCATGTCTCTTGGCCGCCGAATACGAAGTTCCGCAAATGTTGGATCCTCCTGAAATGAAGTTGATTATCTTGGCATCCGCGGGAGGTGATGCCGCTCGCTCAGGATCCTTCTCAGTATCCTGACCCTTATTCTTCTTCTTCCCTAAGAGATCTTTCAAATATCCCTTGCTTAGAAGGTAGCTGATTTCTTTCCTCAGAGCGATGCAGTCCTCAGTCATATGTCCAAAATCTTCATGGAAAGCACACCATTTTGACTTGTCTTTCCAATCCGCTTTTTGTTGATTCTTGCGAGGCCACCTGGCTTTATCTCCCAAACCCTGCATAGCATACATTAGTTCAGGTATATTAACAGAAAAACAATATTCAGATAATTCAGGATATTCTTCAGGATCCTCGTCTTCAACAGCGTTCACTCTCTTGTTATCATTTCTGCCATATGGCTTAGAGCGATATGGTCTATATGAGGATTCTGATTTCCTGTTAGTCGATTCATATGTCGAGGATGCATTCATCTTTTCTTGCATTTTTCTGTCATCCTCTAACCGAATATATCTTAGAGCCCTGTTCCGGGCTTCATCCAGGTTCCTGCATGGGTTCATCACAAGGTCTTGATAGAATTGAGAATCCTTTTGCAGCCCCATCTTGAAAGCTTGCACAGCCGTTGCAACATCAAGATGAGGAATGTCTAGCGATTCCCGGCTAAACTTGTTCACATAATCCCTAAGGGATTCCTGAGGCCCTTGTGTTATCCTGTAGAGATCACTTGTTAATTTTTCAAAGCTCCTGCTACAAGAAAATTGACTATTAAATAAATTTACTAAGTGAGCAAAAGATGTAATCGAATGTGGAGGAACATTTAGGAGCCATTTCAAAGCCGATCCTGTCAAGGTTGAACCAAAACCCTTGCACAAGCAGGCTTCTTTGAGATCTGGAGGGACAGGGTTGATCTCCATCCTTTCCCTATACTGGGCAATATGCTCTTCAGGATCCGTGGTTCCGTCGTAGAGTTTCATGTTCGGAGTCTGAAATCTTTTTGGGATTTCAGCATCACATATAGGATGCACGAACCGAGATACCTTGTGGCTATCCTGGGACACTTCAGGAATTGGCTGCACCACCCCAGGTACACTGGATATCATATCCTTTAATTTCTGAAGTTCCCTGGATAATTCTGATGCTACAGTTGTATCCTGCAAAGATCCAACACTGTTAGCGGTAATAGCATTATTATTATTTGATATGTTACCCGTTGGAGGATTTTGCCCATATCCTGAAGCATATCCTGAGCTCCTCACAGTCGATATCCTGACCGAGGAGGGTATTTCAGGAGTATGATTCTGAGGAAGGCTGGGCACGATATTCCCCCTGTTATCCTCAGCATACACAGCCGAACTAAAGTTCAACACCCTGGGATGTAATGGAGTGACATTATCCTCAGCAGATCTGCTCGAGCCAGACTTCAGGAGTTGTATTTCCCTTAAAAGCATTTGGTTTGTTTCCTGTTGCTGCCTCATTTGTTCCTGCACACTTCCAAACAAGGTTAGAATTTCATCGTTAGAAACTAAAACAGGAGCAGATCCCTGGACACTCCGAGTAGGGATAACATCTTGAGATTGTGTAGAGGCTGGCATCCTTGGAGGAGGCGGTGGAAGCATCGAACCAACTGTTGCAGAAGTTGTAGCAGACACAGTAGAAGAGCTCATGTTTGATCTTGAGGCCATTGTAAACAATGTGGCAAAAAGTTTTGAAAACAGAAAACCGATTAATGATTTCACAAAGATTTTTAGTAAAGAGAGCACCACTTGCCCCACGGTGGGCGCCAAATTTGTAACACCTCGAAAAATTTCGTCCAATAATGTCTTGACACGTGTCATAAGGTTCCGGTATGTGAAAACATACTTTAGGAGGACTAAAAGTGACAAACAGTGAAAACTATGGAACGTAAGGGTCCAAAGTGTCAACAATGGATAAATAGGCTCTATGATAACCCTACATAATGTTTATAACCTTAAACGGATGGTTCATGGATCATGCGACGCGGAAATTGCACAAAAGTGAAGTATTGCAAACTATAGGGGCCAAAAGTGTCAACATGTTTAATTTATACCTCTGAGTGAACTTTTGGCAGACCCGAAGCTTTGTAAAGCTAAAATATACTCACTAGAATATGTGGTAAAAATTTCATGAAGTTTCGTTATCGTATGAGAAAGTTATGGCCAAAACCGTAACTATAGGGGCTAAAAGTGTCAACATGTTGAATTTATACCTCTGAGTGATCTTTTGGCAGACCCGAAGCTTTGTAAAGCTAAAATATACTCACTAGAATATGTGGTAAAAATTTCATGAAGTTTCGTTATCATATGAGAAAGTTATGGCCAAAACCGTACTTGAGGGGTTAAAAGCGTCAACGTCGAATTTTATGGCTTTTCGGGCGAGCGCAAAGTTAAACGAGGACATTACCATGTTGGTAAATGTCCAAGGGTTCTTAAAAACCAGATTCGGGGGTTTACGAGTCAAGATTCATGGCCAAATCATCGCAACCAAAGTACAGGGACCAAAACTGCAACAAATGGGCAAACTTTGGAGCTGCCAATAAACCCAGGTGCAGAATCCGCGAACAGCAGCGATTTGGGTCCGAAATTAAGTGGGTAACAGCTGTTTTCACCTCCCAAAAGCTCCAATAACATTGCATGCATGCCTAGGCCACAGTAACCCCTTGCAAACATCAACAATTCAGCTTTAAATCTGATCCAAAGCTCATTTTACTAAACACTTGTGTTGTGAACAAGAACTTCCAAACTTGCAAAAGCTCTCAAGCATCTCTGAAGCATTTCTGGACATCAAGGCCGATTTCTAGTGTTAGCTTAACATCAATAGGACCTTGGTAAGCTTCTAATTCGATCTCCAATCCGTTCTTGCTTTGATTATTGCTAAAAGTCAAACTGTTTGTTCATAAGCTTTGACTTTCTGATTAAACAAGTTTCAATCAGTCATTTCTTGAATTGAAACCTGATATATGTTGGTATTTAAGTGGGAAACAAACCCTCTAAAGGGTATTATCTGAATCCCACTACATGCATGCTAATTGTCGAGTCAAACGTGATTCTAAAAAGTCAACAGAAGTGATTTTTGAGAAAAATAGCTTAAATGGTAAAATAAATGACATGCAATCTGTTTGATCTTCATAGATAGCTTTATTATGAATACAAGAATGTATTTTACCACGATCAACTCGACAATCTATAGTATAAATACGAATCGGAGCCGAAAGTCCTATAAAACGACTAATTCGTAGACTATCGATTCGGATTCGTACATGCATGTTTGAGATCTGTATTGGAGAGTATTTTTGACCATTTTTATTTTGGTAAAACTTTCTGGAATTTTTGTTCATTAAGTCTATGCTTAGCCGATTCGAATGCATGTTTCCGATTTATGCATAAAGTTGACTATTTTGCCCTTTTTGATATAAAACGTGATTTTTTGAAAAGTGAGAGGATAGAAATCTGTATTTCTAATATATAAACTTGCACCGAAAATTTCGGATCAGTTGGTGGTCCAGATTGTGAGTTATGGCCATTAGCGTAAAACTATATTATAAATTTACATAAACGGCCCTTTTCGCGTAGAACCCGTTTCTGGCCACGTTTTGATACGAAACTTTTTACCAACAGATGTAATATAATATTTTGGGATTTTAGATGATTTTTATTTAATTTTTGGCTGATCGTATCTTGGATCGCTTAATTATTTCGGCTTATGTCGGTTTTGACCGTTTTAGCCATAAAATGAGTTTTACACATTCTTTTGACCCGAAACCTTTTCCTACTGATTTTATATGTTAAATAAATTATTTTGAGCCTTCTGGAAATATAAAAATCTCAGCTTTCATATATAAACCCGGAAACGGCTCTAAATCGCATTTTTAGCGTTTTAAGCGCATAGTAAGCGTTATACTTGTTTTAAACCTATAAGACTTATACCTACTGATGTAAATTACATATTTTCATATAATAACAGTAAGTAAAATATTTTGAACTCAGGTTTCCAGTATTGGCAGTTTTAGCCCTTGTGAAATTACTAAAATACCCCTACGGTGCATAGTTTGATTTTAAATGATAAATTTGATATATGGGTCATACCCTACTGTTATAACATGTTAAACTAAGTATATTTTCTGTATGGACCAGACCCGAGCCTCAGATTTCTAATTTAACTCTTTTACAATCTTTTAAATGACCAAAATGCCCTTCTAAGGCATAAATTGGGTTTAAAATTATTCCGGGCAATATAGAACATAACTTACTGATATAATATCATATTTTAAGCATATTATCTCAGGGAACTTGCATTTGACTCTTTTGGCTATACAAAAATAGGCTGGCTGTTTCCTAAGAGCGTCCACTATAGTCTCGCAAGCTCGGACGACAAATATCTGTTGAACAATATTTTATCTTATTTGTATTTGATCCGCCTGTGGATCCGTTTCAACTACTGTGATATTTATTATTGCAATTTATTTAAAAGTTGAAATGTATCTATTCTGCTTCCGCTGTGCATTATTATATTGTGTTGATTGTCTATGACGATGCCAACTACGTCACTGTACCCCACACCGGGCCCACCGGTGACACGTGGAAATCGGGGTGTGACAGGTTGGTATCAGAGCCAACGCTGAGTGAATTAAACACTAATCTTTTGTGTTTAATCTCAGTTACACAATTGCACATTCCTCGATTTTCGAGTCTAGACAAAGAACTTAGGAAATGTTCAACATTTCGTTTATTTTATTTTTTTTATTATTAATTGCATTGTCTTACATATTTTGTTGTGCAACTTGTTTGACTTTTGACAGGATCATTATGCCGCCACGGATGAGAGGTCGAGGAGGAGTCGCTACATCTCACGATCATGAGGCAGGGCCCTCACATAGGCGAGCTCCATCCGCTACACACAACACAGCAGCCAACGACCTTTGGAGGTCTTTTGCCGAGCTGCTAGACACTCGGTATCCATGAGCACTTCACCATCATTACCCCAATCGTTTGGGCCCCACTCGGAGAATGGGCCCCATGGTTCCCATGGATCTTACATACCGCTCCATCAATCACCTCACCAGTACCCAGCACCAGTTTACCAGGGTCTGTATAACCCTGATGCTTTTGTGGATGAGCCAGTGGGTCATAACCCACTAGGACCGGAGGACCACTTTCCTGGTGATCACGAGATGGAAGTTGATGAAGACACGGACCCTTCACTGCCACCGTCAGGTACGCCCAACCATCCCATCGAGATATCGGATGGGTCGCCATTTAGGGGATCACCCTACAATGGTGTGGACAGCTTTCAGGAGAGATTTAAGAAGTACGATTGGTATTACACCCCCAGCCGCCACAACTCTCCGATGCTCCAGTCTCGCCATGGTTCGCCGGTGCACTCGCAGCACCACTCTCAGCAGCAGCAGCTTCAGCAGCAGCCGCCTCTACAGCAGGACCTATCTGAGGCCCTATGGCGTGACGTGATCACTCCGTCACCACCGCCGCCACCAGTTTTACCTCCTCCGCCTCAGAGGCCAAGGAGGAATGCGCGCATGTCTACGCGCGGAGGGATTCGCATAGGCACCCCTCCACATGTTGGTAGCAGCCGCTACACGCCTCTTCCCGAGGAGTCCGAGACGGGGGAGTCTCAGCATCCCGTATCGGAGGTCACTTCAGTACCGATCCTGCCTCTGCCGCCGCAGAACTATGGAGAGCCGATTCCGGCTTATGCCAGCGCAGCTCAGTTTAACCCATTCGAGCAGGTTTTCCCTCAGGGTTATGATTTCGCAGGAGACCCTTATTGGCAAGCTGTGAACTACAGCTCACTCCCACCTAGTGGTCCATTTGGAGACACTTGGACTGCTGGGCAGTCTACTTTTGGTTACCCTCCGGGTTACCAGCAGCCACAGCCGCAGCAGTACCAGCCACCGCCGCCGGCACCTATGATGTCGCCGCCGCAGGTTCAAGAAATCCTGCATGGGATTAACAGCATGCGACGTGAGTTGCAACACGAGATGCGAGCTGATCGCCGACGCAACAGTGGTATGTTCAAGAAGGTGTTTGACTTACTCAAGGGTAAGAGTAAGAAGGATCATTGAATCCTTTGATTGTTATCTCATTACTCATGTCCCTGCGTGGACATCTATTCCTGTACTCTACCCCTGCGAGGGTATGTCGTCCTGTTAACCCCTGCGTGGGTTTGTTTTATTTCATTTGTCGTTGATTGTTAGTTGTTTAGCCCCTGCGCGGGCATGTTATTCGTGATGTTTGAATTAAAGTCCCGTTTAGGGCAAAGATGTACTAGTACTTTATTTGGGATTTGAAATGGTTAATTGGAATTTCTCATTTTTATTTATATGCATGAATATAATATTTAAATAATGGAAAATATCAATTTTTATTTGATTTGCCATTCATAAGAATCTTAGTAAGGTATAACCTAGCTTGAATGTCTTATTAACAGGCCTGGCCCTGATGGTAAAACCTGGTTGAAAAGATTCCACTCCCTGTTGACATCTGAAAACATGTTAACATTCCTGGCTAAGCGTGATCGGTAGAATCACACAAGCCACCCTTTTTAATAAATTATCTACAGATTTTATCTGTATACAAGTCTATTAATGACTTGATACCTACGGGTTATGACTATGTCATATAGTGACAGTTGTGGTTTATGACTCTCTGTCTAGTAAAGGGTTATTTGTTTAATTATACAATTTATAATCCTATAAAAATCTAAATTTATAATTTAGTAATTGTCCGTTGTGACTAGGCCTATGGTGCCGATATATATATTTTCATTCCTTGATTGCTAATAAGAGCCTGAATGAAATTTATTAAATTAACTGCTAAGGTTCTTGATACCATGGTTAATAAATCGTCTAGAACGATAATACTGTTAGGTTCTAAATAGACCTTGTCCTTTATTGTAGCTTAAAGCTACAATGGCCAAATCGGAGGAAACCAACAGTCATTCTGGGGAGCACCCAGACAATACCAGGATTCACGACACTGGTGAAGAATTGCAAGCACTGATAGATAATGTTGTCGCCAAGGCTATGGATAGGCAGTTCAAGGAATCTAGTGGTACTCAGAGTAGAACCCGCACAGTGACGCATGTCAAGTCTAAGACTCATTCAGGGGCTCATAGTAAGCCGCCATCTAAAAAGAGTGGGCCAAAGAATGAGGAGGATAATCATTCCTCCAACCACAGCAGCATCCCAAGGCAAGAGGTCAAGCTAAATCGTGATACGCACAGCAAGTCCTGTACGTATAAGTATTTCGTATCTTGCAAACCCAGGGATTTCACTGGGGAGAAGGGAGCCGTCGATTGTATGACGTGGATTGATGAAATGGATACTGTGGTTGATATCAGCGGGTGTGCTGATAGGGACGTTGTGAAATACGCGTCCCAGTCTTTTAAGGGAGATGCGTTAGCATGGTGGAAGTCACTTCTACAAGCTGCCGGTAAGGCCGCCCTATATAGCATGAACTGGGATCAGTTTGTAGCACTGATCAAAGAGAACTTCTGTCCGCAGCACGAGGTCGAGCGAATTGAATCGGATTTTGTATCGTTAGTTATGAAGAACCTCGATTGTCAAGCGTATCTTACTACGTTCAACACCTTATCTCGGTTAGTGCCTTATCTGGTGACCCCGGAGCCGCTCGATTTATTGGGGGTCTGGCACCGGAGATAAAGGCAAGCGTCAAAGCTTCAAGACCTACTACATTTAGATCCGTAGCAGATCTATCCCTCTCCCTCACTCAGGATGTGGTAAGATTGAGAGCTATGAAGAGCTCTGAGGAGAACAAACGGAAACGTGAGGATGACACCTCACGAAGGTCTGAGAAGCGACATAGAGGGAACAACGACCACAGGAAAGGGTCGGGGTCTAGGAAAAGTGATCATCAGTCGGGTGAGAAACCCAGATGCAAGATCTGCAGGAGGCACCACTTTGGGAGATGTCGTTTGGAGACGAAATCCCAGTCTTCAGAAAAACGATGTGGAATCTGCAAGTCCACAGACCATAAAGCTGTGGATTGCAAGAAGATGAAGGATGCAACGTGTTTTGGTTGCAACGAGAAAGGGCACATTCGGCCCAACTGCCCAAAGAATGCGAAGAAGGCTGATGATGGGAAGAAGACTAATGCGAGAGTCTTCAGAATGGACGCAAAGGAAGCAGTCCTTGACGATAACGTCATTACCGGTACGTTTCTTGTAAATGATGTTTTTGCTAGAGTCTTGTTTGAATCAGGAGCTGATAAGTCGTTTGTAGATGATAACTTTTGTAAATTGTTGAACCTTCCTGTTAAAACCTTAAGCGTGAAATATGAGGTGGAATTAGCCGATGGAACCATAGAAACCGCCTCGACTGTTCTAGATGGATGTGTTATATCCATTAGGAATCATTCCTTCCCGTTATCCTTGCTTCCCTTTAAGCTAGCTGGATTCGATATAGTAATAGGCATGGATTGGTTGTCGAGTAACCAAGCCCAGATTCTGTGCAACAGAAAGCAAGTAATAGTTAAGACTCCGTCCGGTGAGTCACTTACTATTCAAGGAGATACCCAGCATGGATTGCCTGAGCAAGTGTCCATGCTCAAAGCATCCAGATGCATGCAGAAGGGATGTGTCATTTATATGGCACAAGTTACCATAGATGAGCCGAAGCCGAAGATTGAGGATATCCCTGTTATCTCGGAATATCCTGAAGTATTTCCTGAAGAGCTACCCGGGTTGCCACCGGATAGACAAGTGGAGTTCCGGATAGACATTATTCCAGGTGCAGCACCTGTAGCAAGAGCACCATATAGATTGGCACCAACGGAGATGAAGGAGTTGAGGACGCAGTTGGATGATTTATTAGCGAAGGGTTTTATCAGACCTAGCTCATCCCCTTGGGGAGCGCCAATCTTGTTCGTTAAGAAGAAGGATGGTTCGATGCGTCTGTACATCGATTATCGTGAGCTTAATAAGGTCACTATCAAGAATAGGTATCCGTTACCCAGAATCGACGATCTGTTCGATCAACTGCAAGGAGCAAGCTACTTCTCAAAGATTGACCTCAGGTCAGGTTATCATCAGTTGAAAGTCAAAGATGAAGATGTGCACAAGACCGCGTTTAGGACTCGTTATGGACATTACGAGTTCCTAGTGATGCCTTTTGGGCTCACTAACGCACCAGCCGCATTCATGGATCTCATGAACCGTGTCTGCAAGCCTTATCTAGATAAATTCGTCATTGTCTTTATTGACGACATCCTTATCTATTCGAAGAGCCAAGCTGACCATGAGAAACACCTTCGTTGTATTCTCAAACTTCTGCATCAAGAGAAGCTTTATGCCAAATTCTCGAAGTGTGAATTTTGGCTTCGAGAAGTCCAGTTCCTTGGACATGTAGTAAGCGAGCGTGGTATCCAAGTAGATCCCGCTAAAGTCGAAGCAGTCATGAATTGGCAGGAGCCGAAGACGCCTACTGAGATTCGCAGTTTCCTCGGATTGGCAGGATACTATAGGCGATTTATCGAGAACTTTTCGAGAATTGCTGCGCCCCTAACATCGCTGACTCGTAAGAAGATTAAGTTTGATTGGGGCCCTAAGCAGCAGGAATCCTTTGACATTCTGAAGCAGAAGCTGAGCAATGCGCCAGTATTGACGTTGCCCGATGGTATAGATGAATTTGTGGTGTATTGTGATGCATCACATACTGGCATGGGCTGTGTACTCATGCAGAAAGGCAAAGTCATTGCCTACGCTTCTCGACAGCTCAAAGTGCATGAGAAGAACTACACCACCCACGATTTGGAATTGGGTGCAGTTGTATTTGCTTTGAAGTTATGGAGACATTACTTGTATGGAACCAAGTGCATAATATATTAAGACCACAAGAGTCTTCAGCATCTGTTCAATCAGAAGGAATTGAACATGCGACAAAGGCGATGGATGGAAACCTTAAACGATTATGACTGGGAGATACGATACCATCCAGGCAAGGCAAATGTGGTTGCCGACGCCTTAAGCAGAAAGGAAAGGGTGAAACCGATCAGAATCAATGCCAAGCGCATTGAAATAAGGAATAATTTGAACGAAAGGGTGTTAGCTGCACAGAAAGAAGCTGTGTTGGAAGCTAACTATCCTGCAGAAAAGTTAGGAATAACTGAGGAGCAGTTATCCTACGACAAAGATGGTATGCTACGACTAAACGGACGAATATGGGTTCCAGTCTATGGAGGACTTCGGGATGTCATCCTCCAGGAAGCCCACAGCTCTAAATATTCCGTTCATCCTGGAGCTGATAAGATGTACCAGGATTTGAAAGCAAACTACTGGTGGATTGGTTTGAAAAAGTCAGTAGCTGAACATGTAGCAAAGTGTTTGACTTGTGCGCAAGTCAAAGCTGAGCATCAGAAGCCGTCAGGTTTGCTTCAACAACCTGAAATTGCCAAATGGAAATGGGAAATGGTGACAATGGATTTTATCACCAAGTTGCCGAAGACGAAAAAGGGAAATGATACCATATGGGTCATAGTAGACAGACTGACTAAGTCAGCCCATTTTCTACCCATCAAGGAGACGTATAGCTCAGATATGTTAGCACAATTATACGTCGATAAGATTGTAGCGCTACATGGTATACCTATATCTATTATCTCTGATAGAGATACTAGATATACGTCACATTTTTGGAAGAGTTTCCAACAATCGTTGGGCACTCGTTTGAATTTTTGTACGGCTTATCATCCTCAGACTGATGGTCAGAGTGAGCGTACTATTCAAACTCTGGAAGACATGCTTCGCGCATGTGCGATCGATTTGGGTGGTAGTTGGGATAAGAACTTACCACTGATTGAATTCTCCTACAACAATAGCTACCATTCCAGCATAAAAGCTGCGCCTTTTGAGGCCTTATATGGTAGAAAGTGTAGATCGCCCATTTGTTGGGCAGAAGTTGGAGATGTCCAGTTGTCAGGACCAGATATCGTTCTTGAAACGACAGATAAGATCATTCAGATTCGTGATCGTTCGAAAACTGCCAGGGATAGGCAGAAAAGTTATGCGGATCCTAAGCGCAAGGATTTTCACTTCGATGTAGGTGATAAATTGTTGCTTAAGGTATCACCTTGGAAAGGTGTAATGCGATTTGGAAAGAAAGGCAAGCTAAGCCCGAGATACATAGGACCTTTCGAGATAATCGAACGTGTCGGGGCAGTCGCTTATAAGTTAAACTTGCCTGAGGAACTTAGCGCTATTCATAATGTGTTCCATATCTGTAATTTGAAGAAGTGTTTCGCTGACGATTCACTGGTTATACCGCATACAGATATACACATAGACGAAAGTCTAAAATTTGTGGAAAAACCTTTGTCGATTGAGGATCGACAGGTAAAGAAGCTTCGAAGGAAGCACGTGCCTATTGTTAAGGTCAAATGGGATGCCCGTAGAGGTCCCGAATACACGTGGGAAGTGGAATCCACGATGAAAGAAAAATATCCCCATTTGTTTGAATAAATCTCGGGGTCGAGATTTCTTTTAAGGGGGTGAGGATGTAACACCTCGAAAAATTTCGTCCAATAATGTCTTGACACGTGTCATAAGGTTCCGGTATGTGAAAACATACTTTAGGAGGACTAAAAGTGACAAACAGTGAAAACTATGGAACGTAAGGGTCCAAAGTGTCAACAATGGATAAATAGGCTCTATGATAACCCTACATAATGTTTATAACCTTAAACGGATGGTTCATGGATCATACGATGCGGAAATTGCACAAAAGTGAAGTATTGCAAACTATAGGGGCCAAAAGTGTCAACATGTTTAATTTATACCTCTGAGTGAACTTTTGGCAGACCCGAAGCTTTGTAAAGCTAAAATATACTCACTAGAATATGTGGTAAAAATTTCATGAAGTTTCGTTATCACATGAGAAAGTTATGGCCAAAACCGTAACTATAGGGGCTAAAAGTGTCAACATGTTGAATTTATACCTCTGAGTGATCTTTTGGCAGACCCGAAGCTTTGTAAAGCTAAAATATACTCACTAGAATATGTGGTAAAAATTTCATGAAGTTTCGTTATCATATGAGAAAGTTATGGCCAAAACCGTACTTGAGGGGTTAACAGCGTCAACGTCGAATTTTATGGCTTTTCGGGCGAGCGCAAAGTTAAACGAGGACATTACCATGTTGGTAAATGTCCAAGGGTTCTTAAAAACCAGATTCGGGGGTTTACAAGTCAAGATTCATGGCCAAATCATCGCAACCAAAGTACAGGGACCAAAACTGCAACAAATGGGCAAACTTTGGAGCTGCCAATAAACCCAGGTGCAGAATCCGCGAACAGCAGCGATTTGGGTCCGAAATTAAGTGGGTAACAGCTGTTTTCACCTCCCAAAAGCTCCAATAACATTGCATGCATGCCTAGGCCACAGTAACCCCTTGCAAACATCAACAATTCAGCTTTAAATCTGATCCAAAGCTCATTTTACTAAACACTTGTGTTGTGAACAAGAACTTCCAAACTTGCAAAAGTTCTCAAGCATCTCTGAAGCATTTCTGGACATCAAGGCCGATTTCTAGTGTTAGCTTAACATCAATAGGACCTTGGTAAGCTTCTAATTCGATCTCCAATCCGTTCTTGCTTTGATTATTGCTAAAAGTCAAACTGTTTGTTCATAAGCTTTGACTTTCTGATTAAACAAGTTTCAATCAGTCATTTCTCGAATTGAAACCTGATATATGTTGGTATTTATGTGGGAAACAAACCCTCTAAAGGGTATTATCTGAATCCCACTACATGCATGCTAATTGTCGAGTCAAACGTGATTCTAAAAAGTCAACAGAAGTGATTTTTGAGAAAAATAGCTTAAATGGTAAAATAAATGACATGCAATCTGTTTGATCTTCATAGATAGCTTTATTATGAATATAAGAATGTATTTTACCACGATCAACTCGACAATCTATAGTATAAATACGAATCGGAGCCGAAAGTCCTATAAAACGACTAATTCGTAGACTATCGATTCGGATTCGTACATGCATGTTTGAGATCTGTATTGGAGAGTATTTTTGACCATTTTTATTTTGGTAAAACTTTCTGGAATTTTTGTTGATTAAGTCTATGCTTAGCCGATTCGAATGCATGTTTCCGATTTATGCATAAAGTTGACTATTTTGCCCTTTTTGATATAAAACGTGATTTTTGGAAAAGTGAGAGGATAGAAATCTGTATTTCTAATATATAAACTTGCACCGAAAATTTCGGATCAGTTGGTGGTCCAGATTGTGAGTTATGGCCATTAGCGTAAAACTATATTATAAATTTACATAAACGGCCCTTTTCGCGTAGAACCCGTTTCTGGCCACGTTTTGATACGAAACTTTTTACCAACAGATGTAATATAATATTTTGGGATTTTAGATGATTTTTATTTAATTTTTGGCTGATCGTATCTTGGATCGCTTAATTATTTCGGCTTATGTCGGTTTTGACCGTTTTAGCCATAAAATGAGTTTTACACATTCTTTTGACCCGAAACCTTTTCCTACTAATTTTATATGTTAAATAAATTATTTTGAGCCTTCTGGAAATATAAAAATCTCAGCTTTCATATATAAACCCGGAAACGGCTCTAAATCGCATTTTTAGCGTTTTAAGCGCATAGTAAGCGTTATACTTGTTTTAAACCTATAAGACTTATACCTACTGATGTAAATTACATATTTTCATATAATAACAGTAAGTAAAATATTTTGAACTCAGGTTTCCAGTATTGGCAGTTTTAGCCCTTGTGAAATTACTAAAATACCCCTACGGTGCATAGTTTGATTTTAAATGATAAATTTGATATATGGGTCATACCCTACTGTTATAACATGTTAAACTAAGTATATTTTCTGTATGGACCAGACCCGAGCCTCAGATTTCTAATTTAACTCTTTTACAATCTTTTAAATGACCAAAATGCCCTTCTAAGGCATAAATTGGGTTTAAAATTATTCCGGGCAATATAGAACATAACTTACTGATATAATATCATATTTTAAGCATATTATCTCAGGGAACTTGCATTTGACTCTTTTGGCTACCCGTAACGCCCTTATTGCGTTCGGTTCGGTTTACGTAACTAGTTTGCGTAAATTGACCGAAACGGGTCAGACGTCATCATTTTTATCTCAAAATCTAGAATGTATTTAGTATACCCATATTATACAAGTATTCAAACTTGTCGGGTCTAAATCACATTCTATCCGGTCTTTCGCTTAATCATGCGTAAACCGTATCATTCTTAAAACTAACCGGTCAAAGCTTAGGCTTAAATAAAAGACCCGTTAGGAATCTAATAGGTTAATTATAAACCTTTGTTCCAGATTAGGAGGCCCAGTAAAAGCTACCACACTTACCGTTTGTGTTACATACTTGCTCAGGTAAATACATTTTGACTTATTTTCCCTATACGGGCTTGGGGTACGGTATTTAAAATACCGCTTGATCGGGCGCACAAGTCCTGCTCCTTATGGGTGTGCAGTCTTGAATAGCTTGTGCGACTTCGTTTAAACAGTCTTGTCTTACTTTAGGCTTTGGGGGGTTATTGACCGTGTCCCGGATATCCTTGGCATTATCTTACGAGATGGCCACGACCAGAGCACGGGGTGTAGGCGTACACTCGGCGTGTATAACTCTTTAATGTGGTGTGTCATTTAATTCTTAGCCCGGACAACAGATCCCGGGCCACCAAAGATACGAGTGCATGTAAATCGTTCACAAGTTTATATTATATAATTATCCCAAGTTAATAAAAATATTTATGCCTTGTGCATTTAAATCAATTTTCAATCATTTTCAAAATGAGTCAGTCGATTTGTATTTACCAGTGTAAACTGACGTATTTTTCCCAAAAGGTTAAGTGCAGGTACTATACGAAAATAGGCTGGCTGTTTCCTAAGAGCGTCCACTATAGTCTCGCAAGCTCGGACGACAAATATCTGTTGAACAATATTTTATCTTATTTGTATTTGATCCGCCTGTGGATCCGTTTCAACTACTGTGATATTTATTATTGCAATTTATTTAAAAGTTGAAATCTATCTATTCTGCTTCCGCTGTGCATTATTATATTGTGTTGATTGTCTATGACGATGCCAACTACGTCACTGTACCCCACACCGGGCCCACCGGTGACACGTGGAAATCGGGGTGTGACAAAATTGTTTTGGTCAAAAATTACCGAAGCAATTAAGTGATCAAATTAGTTAAGTAAGGTAGTGTGCTAAAAAGTGTGTTGAAAATATGCTTGTTAAGTTCTTTGGAAAAATAGTGTTCAGGATATGGCTCAGGATATTGAGCTGTATCTACGATCAAACAATGAGCAACAAAGTAAAGTAAATGACACGAGATGTACGAGGAAAGCCCTTGATCAATCTAGATTGCCGGCATAAAACCTCGGGAGCTGACAATCGCAGCTGCCTAGTTCTTCTTATTGCTTTAAACTTCAGGATACAGTGCAGGATATAGATCAGATCGCTAAGTGTTACAATGAATTTTGTGAAAGTTGCGAGAGAGCGAGTGTTGAGAGTGTAGAGAGTGTGATTGTGATGTCCTAGTTGATCTGATATACCCACTATTTATAGTAACGAATTACAAACTAAAATTCCTATAAACATGGGATGCCCCGAATATTCCAATGTGAACGTTGTAGACCGAGTAATGCGGCTTCAACGGCTTCTTGTGAACGACGTGGACCGAGTCTTCAGCAGAAGAGGTCTTCATGAACGTTGCTAGCTTCTAACCCACGTACCTGCATTTAATCCGTTAGTAATCCTGAGGATACCATTCAGGATGTTACCAATATCCTGAGTCAGCATCCCGGATGTAAACAGATACAATAAACAAGATATATATCAAGATATTTTCCAGGATATGGGCTCAGAATTTCACCCATAACAATCCTTGCTTCAGCTTCAGCTAGTGATCCTCAGAAGTGTTGCAGGATCAGGATCATGGATCATAGTAAGGATCCTTATTCTAAAGATTGTCTACTTTGAATATGATATTGTTTTGCAGGAGTAAGAGCTTGGACCTGGTCTTGACGAAATTCCTGGAGCATATTCCTTATTTATTGCGCACGTGCTTGACCAATATGGACGTTATGGAGTTCGTGGGAGACTTGCATGAAATGCGGATAGTTAGTTAGCTCAGATATTTTCCATTTTTAAAAAGGGGATAGCGAGCTAATTTGGAACACTTGGCTAATTTTAGCTAAACACACACACTACTAACTGCTCTCACCAGCTCGTTACCATTCACTTGGCGATTACACACTTTTATACGCATTGCACTATAGTGATCCTTGTAACTAGCTCGCTATCATCCGAAGTTATAATACATTTCTTGTTTAATTTGAGTTGGTGATCGGTAGTTTCAATCACCCGAGGTTTTTTATGCTGGAGATCATTCATTGATCAAGGGCTTTTTCCTCGTATAAATCTCTGTGTCATTCTTTCATTGCATTTCAGAGTGATCCTTTATATTGTTCAATAATTCAAGCATCATTCCCCGTAACAAAGAGTTTAGTTGGATTATCATTGCTTGATTTTTGTCCAAAACAATCAATACCAAGCAGCTTCCAGCCTATTACGTATTGTACCTGTAACTTAGTCTTTTGAAAATATGTCAGTTTTCACTGGTAAATACAATCAACCGACACATTTTGAATGGGATAACAAGCTTTATTTAGTAACATAGATACACACTTCACATACAATTCGAACTCTCTGCAATCAGTTGGTGATTACACACACTAACACTCTAGCAATCTTTGTATCAAGCTTGTTATCATCCAAAGTTGTAATCTTATTTGTTCAATATAGTTGATAGTGATAGTTTTCACTATTCGAGGTTTTTTATGCTGTAGATCATTCATTGATCAAGGGCTTTTTCCTCGTATAAATCCTTGTGTTCATCATTCATTTCATACATTTCTTGTTTACACATTTGTTCAATTAACAAAGAATCTAACCTCACAAAAATCAGATTTGGTTATATTATCCTTGTGTGATTTTTGACCAAAATAGTTTGGCGCCCACCGTGGGGCAATCGGTGCTTCATTCTTGAAAAATCTTGTTCATTTCATTCATTTCTGTTCATTACCTTCAACCGCATGGCTTCTCATGGGAGGAACACTTCAAGCTCCATGCTAGCAATCACCTCTTCACAGGGCATTCCACCTTTGCGTCATTTTCCTTCTGGATCCCAGAAGAATGCTAAGAATGCTGCAAAGAAACAAACCCCCGTT
Source organism: Helianthus annuus (assembly GCF_002127325.2). Classification (NCBI taxonomy): domain Eukaryota; kingdom Viridiplantae; phylum Streptophyta; class Magnoliopsida; order Asterales; family Asteraceae; genus Helianthus; species Helianthus annuus. Next base: position 151,730,173 of record NC_035448.2, read on the forward strand.
TTTACAAAAGCAACTACTGCTGTTTCTTCTGCTCCTACTAACAACAATCTTGTCACGGCCCCCGACCCGGTTTGACCCGTTTCAGGAGCCGTGGGACAGAAATCCCGCGGTATTTTAATTTAGGTGACAGCGGAAGTCTTTTAAAACAGGATCTTTAGTATTAAAACTGCTCATTATATAATTTAGGGATAAAACCCAGTAATTTACAATAATGTGATTTCAATGGAAATCTTTATTTTCCAAAACATGTTTCTTTATTTATTTACACTGAGCCACTTTTCTAAGCTGGTAGTGCTTCCTGACACTTTTCTTTGCTCATAACAGATTACCTGAAACATGTTTGAAAAAGGTTTTGTCAGCGGGGAAATACTGAGTGAGTTCATTCAGTTTTTAGGAAATGACCCATAGTTATAAATTACAGCATAAGAGCGATTACAATGGTTCATATCTTATTTTTATCTGGCTTTCTGCCACAATGGTGACAAGTCACAATGGTGACGATGGTCATACCACTATTAGGTTAATGAACTCTAATAGTGACGTTTCTCCCTAGTAGGTCAATGAACCTAACTGGGAGAAATAGTAATGTGCACAATACCCCACTAACCAATAAATCAAGATATCCACGACTTAGTCCCTGTAATTATAACATTTTGAAAATAATTTGGAGTATTGTAAAACAGTTGATAAAAAGAAGAATGACTCACATTGCAGATTTAACGAGCAGTGTATAAGCCTACTGATTAGCCTTGATTATTTCTAATTTAACAATAATGCACACAAAACAGGATTAGTGATCAATACAGCAGTTACGATAAATTTCCAAGATCAAATACTCGCAATGAATGACCAAGTGCAATACTTCAACTCATTTATCAAAATGACAAACGACAAAGTATAGTACTTCAACTCATTATCGAATTATCGACAACGACAAAGTGCAATGCTTCGGCTCATTTATCGGATTACCGACAAACGATAAAGCATAGCCCAATGTGGGCGGCACTTAGGCATTCCTTGGATATATTGATCCCGGAAACTAAATCGTAATAGCGATCGAGTAATTACCCTGTTCTGCGGCAGCGATTCGATAATTGTGTGGGTGTATTGAACTGTTTTGCTTATAACTCAACCTACGTAACTCCGATTTTCGTCGTTCAAGTGCCAAATTTCAAGTCCCAACCCCTGCTATTTATACTGAAAATTTGACACCGTCGCGTAGCGCGAGGGGGTACCCCCTTAGGCGTCGCGCTACGCGAGTGACCACCCTACTTTCATAGAGTAGCCCTTCGTGCATGTAGGCTTGCTGTGTTGTCAGTTTCTTAAAATTCGATTTTTATAATTAGTTATGAAGATAATCGTTGGCTAGGGTTTATCCCCCCCTGAGTTTTAGGGGCCCTGATCCTGATTCTGATTGTTTTGGAAATTTTAGGGTTTGCGTAGAATCACTTGGGTGTCTCAATTAGGGTTTTCTTAATAGCTAATTACTATCCTAATTAGGGATTTTAGTGACAGTTGTTACATCCTCCCCACCTTAAGAAAAATCTCGTCCTCGAGATTCACTGAAATAGATGAGGGTATTTTCACTTCATTTCGGATTCCAGTTCCCAAGTATACTCTTGTTCTCTTCTGGATTCCCATTGGACTTTCACTAGCACTAGTCGTTTGTGTTTTGAAAAACTTAATTTTCCGATCTTCTATTTGTAGGGTTTCTCTATCATTTATCTCTATATCTTGAAGAGGTATTACCAAAGATTCGCCTGATAGATGTTTCTTGAGATTGGATACATGAAACACATCATGTACTTCAGCTAATTCTTCTGATAGTTGTAAATGATAAGCTACTGGTCCTATGTGTTGGATTACTGGTAATGGTCCTACGTATAAGAGACTTAGCTTCTTCTCTTACCGAATTTATAAATTCCTTTCCAAGGAAATACTTTCAATAGCATTTTGTCTCCAACTCGGACTTCGACAGCTTTGGTTTATTATTTGTATAGTTCTTCTAACCGTCTTCAGCCTTTCCTTCGTGATACTAAATATCACAGTCGTAATTATCGAGGATTTCCCTTTTTCCTCATGTTTAATTCTTGTTGCTCTAATATGTATCTTAAATTCTTATGACCCATATGGATAGTAAGCTTACTTAGATAATGTTTCCTAATCTTAAGGATAACTTGTGGTTTCTAAGCTTACAAGTGGTAAGGTTTTCTTCGTGCTTTTGTAATTGCCTTGATGCATACACAATTACCTTTTTGTGTCGCATTACCATATATCCAAATTTTAACTTTGAAGCATTACTGTATACTTTAAAATCTTCTGTTCCTTCTGGTAAGGCTAGCTAGAGGCTTCTTTTTATTCGGGTTCTTATTTATAATCAACTGTGTTAACTTAGTTAAGGATGTATCTATCTAAAAGAATCCTTAATAAACTCCCTATAGTATCCGGCTAAATTTACAAAATACCTACTTTCCATTTAAAAATTGCGAACTCTTCCATTGCTATCTTAGCAGGATCTAAGTGAACATCTTCATGATTTATCATGTGACCTTACGTGGTTTATTTCCTATAATCATAAATACTTCTCCGGCGGTTACCTGGATTTTCTATAAAGTTCTTATCACAGAGAATTCGAGTAGGGTTGGTTACTAACCAATCTATTTCTAACACAACATTAAACTTGGCTAATTTCATAGGAATTAGGTTAGCGAAGAATTATATGACCTGAGAGTTATATTTTCCTTTTTGCATGTTTTGACTGTAGAGATTTGTCTGAGTTAAGAGTTTGACAGAATGAGGTATTTATAAAACTTTGGTGTGCATCAGATTCAGTTAATACTTTTTGTGTAAACGTTGTAACTTAGGACGTACCGGCTATTACATCTGGAATGAGCTCTGTTTCCTGAGCAGTCAATTGAAAGGCTCTTGCATTCCTTTTTGCTTCTTCTGCAGGTTTGGCTTTAGTGTCAGATGGTTTGTTCAGTTTTGGACAATTTGGCCTAAGATGTCCAGTTTCTCCACAGTTGTAACAAACTGAAAATTTCTTCCTCCTGCAGTCTTCTTCCTGATGCCCCGGAATTTTGCAAAAATTGCAGTATCCTTTGCATCTTCCAAAATGCTTTCTTTTGCAAAAATTGCAAAATGAACTAGTAGAAGATTGCCCATTCCCTCCTTTCTTAAAATCGTTATGGTTATCCGAACGGATTACCTGGGTAATCTTTTGGGCTACTTCCTTCCTTCTATTTTCTTCTCTTGTCCGTACTAGTTCGTCAGTCAGAGTATTGGCTAAATCCACCGCATCATCAATCGTGCGAGGTTTCGCAGCCTTGACGATGTTACGGATTTCAGAAATCAATCCCCAAATATATCGAGAAATAAGTACTGGCTCTGGCGAAGCCAGGGTTGGTACTACTCGAGCATATTCGAAGAATGTCGTAGTATACTTTCGACAATCTACATCAACCATTCGGTGGGTTAAAAACTTGTTTGTCATTTGTTCCTTTTCATATTCGGGACAGAATTTTCTTTCTACCAAGCTTTTAAATTCTTCCCAGTTCATAGCATACGCCATCCTTCTTCCTTTTGATTGTAACACCGTATTCCACCATTCTAGCGCTCCTTCTTTGAAAAGGTTTGACGCGTACATGACCTGATCATCCTGAGCACATTTACTTATGGCAATTACTGCCTCAGTTTTCTCTAACCAACGTAGTGCCGCAGTCGCTCCTTCGTTGCCTGCAAACTCAGATGGTTTACAAGCAACAAATTCCTTATAAGTGCAACCAGGTGTTGCAACTTTCATTTTCTTAGGGAGCGGCGCTGGTTGTGGTTCATTGTCATGATTAACATGATCATTGCCTCCGTTTACGCTATTACTGAAGTTATCTTCAGAAATACGGTTGCTAGGAACGGGTTGTTGTGGTTCTATTGGATTTTTAACAGCAGCAACGATGGCTGGAATAGCGTTGGCTATCCCTTGAGCTATCATTGTTGGAATAGTGTTGGCTATCCCTTGAGCAACGATATTTTCTATATCCTGCCTAGTCATATATTGATCTCCCGGTTGTTGCTCAGAATCATTAACCTCATTAACTGGTTCATTATTAGCGTTTTCCATTTGACAACTAAGTTATAGATAAATAATTAGTATACAAGAAATAATCTAATATCACACTTAATTGCACATAATCACGTATACGAACAAAATTTGTAAATTTTCTAAAATTTCATGCTTCTATATACAACCGTTTTATTATTTATCTTACACATACTGATTTTACTATTATTATTACATAATAACAGTTTCATAAATCCCCTATTCTTTTTGTCAACGATATTCTAGTAACTGTGTTCCCTCTTATCGTAGTTCCAGGAGATTTGTCCCCCAATCTCTTGGATCCTATTCCCAGTATCCATTAGTTCTTCACCAAAGCGAAGTTCAGTCTTACTCTTGTTACTCATTGGTGGATTTGGTAAAGGTTCTAGATGGAACTTGAGGAAAAAGCTTATAGGGATGGTTTTGTAATTGTATTTCATTAATTAACCATTCGTTTATTTGCGAGTGGATTGAAGGGTTTGGAATAGATGGTTCTAAGTTCATTGGTAGTTGTGTTTCGAGAGAGCGATTAAAAATATTTTCATTAACAGGCTTAATAGTATTATGGCTTGCCATTATAGAATCTAACTCTTCCTGAGATGGTAACTTTTCAATTTGCCTAGAACTTTCCCCAATTTCTATTTCCTTGGGCTTGGGTTTCTCGAGAGGTAAAGCATCGAATTCTATAGGTTCTTCTATATCTGGTATATATCTATTGAAATCTCTGGAAACTTCTACTCTTACTGGATAGAGATTTAAATTCTGAAGGGCCTCAGACAAGTTACTCATGCTGTTTAGCAAAAATAGACATAGTCAGAATTCATAAAATTTATAGAAAACTTTTTAAATATTAGTTCCTACTGGGTATCACTGAAATTTACATCATACGAGGTTTTATTTGAAAATTTTATGATTTTCTTGATAAGCCTTCTAGATTATAGATAATAAAGGTACTAATACTTGAGTCAAATTATTTAAGAATTTGCATGACTTACTACATTGACTAGCATATAAAGATCTGCTCATACTGTACACAATTAGTCAGATAAATAAATAAATAATCACAAAATAGCAATTAATGGAAATTAAGTATTTTCTAAATACTTAATTGGCTTAAATCAGTGGCTTGAGAAGTGGCTCTGATACCACCTTATTTCTGTCACGGCCCCCGACCCGGTTTGACCCGTTTCAGGAGCCGTGGGACAGAAATCCCGCCGTATTTTAATTTAGGTGACAGCGGAAGTCTTTTAAAACAGGATCTTTAGTATTAAAACTGCTCATTATATAATTTAGGGATAAAACCCAGTAATTTACAATAATGTGATTTCAATGGAAATCTTTATTTTCCAAAACATGTTTCTTTATTTATTTACACTGAGCCACTTTTCTAAGCTGGTAGTGCTTCCTGGCACTTTTCTTTGCTCATAACAGATTACCTGAAACATGTTTGAAAAAGGTTTTGTCAGCGGGGAAATACTGAGTGAGTTCATTCAGTTTTTAGGAAATGACCCATAGTTATAAATTACAGCATAAGAGCGATTACAATGGTTCATATCTTATTTTTATCTGGCTTTCTGCCACAATGGTGACAAGTCACAATGGTGACGATGGTCATACCACTATTAGGTTAATGAACTCTAATAGTGACGTTTCTCCCTAGTAGGTCAATGAACCTAACTGGGAGAAATAGTAATGTGCACAATACCCCACTAACCAATAAATCAAGATATCCACGACTTAGTCCCTGTAATTATAACATTTTGAAAATAATTTGGAGTATTGTAAAAGAGTTGATAAAAAGAAGAATGACTCACATTGCAGATTTAACGAGCAGTGTATAAGCCTACTGATTAGCCTTGATTATTTCTAATTTAACAATAATGCACACAAAACAGGATTAGTGATCAATACAGCAGTTACGATAAATTTCCAAGATCAAATACTCGCAATGAATGACCAAGTGCAATACTTCAACTCATTTATCAAAATGACAAACGACAAAGTATAGTACTTCAACTCATTATCGAATTATCGACAACGACAAAGTACAATGCTTCGGCTCATTTATCGGATTACCGACAAACGATAAAGCATAGCCCAATGTGGGCGGCACTTAGGCATTCCTTGGATATATTGATCCCGGAAACTAAATCGTAATAGCGATCGAGTAATTACCCTGTTCTGCGGCAGCGATTCGATAATTGTGTGGGTGTATTGAACTGTTTTGCTTATAACTCAACCTACGTAACTCCGATTTTCGTCGTTCAAGTGCCAAATTTCAAGTCCCAACCCCTGCTATTTATACTGAAAATTTGACACCGTCGCGTAGCGCGAGGGGGTACCCCCTTAGGCGTCGCGCTACGCGAGTGACCACCCTACTTTCATAGAGTAGCCCTTCGTGCATGTAGGCTTGCTGTGTTGTCAGTTTCTTAAAATTCGATTTTTATAATTAGTTATGAAGATAATCGTTGGCTAGGGTTTATCCCCCCCTGAGTTTTAGGGGCCCTGATCCTGATTCTGATTGTTCTGGAAATTTTAGGGTTTGCGTAGAATCACTTGGGTGTCTCAATTAGGGTTTTCTTAATAGCTAATTACTATCCTAATTAGGGATTTTAGTGACAGTTGTTACAAATCTTTATTCTTTGATTTTGCAAATGAAAGATTACATGCAGTAGCAAGATAAAACTAATGACAGGATCCTTCGTGAGACTGAAGAAATCAAGAAATTTAAGGGATCAATGGAGGATCACTCTCCATTGGTTCCCAGATCGTTGGATTTCACTACCCCAGCAACAACTGTTCAGCACTCTATGGCATCAGGTGTCCAGTACCATGGAGGATCATCAAATATGCACTATGGATCATCAGCAATGACACTGGCTGAAGGATCCTACTTCCAGCCTTTAGGATCCTCTCTTCAGCCTCAAGGATCCTCCTTCCAGCACCAAGGATCCTTCTCTAGTTCGGAAGGATTTATGGGTTCTCTATCGGTTCAAGGATCATACCCTCAGTTCCCAGGATCCTCATCACAGATTCCAGGATCCTCATCACAGGTTCAAGGATCCACAGGATATCCTCCAAGACCTTCAGCTCCGATGTATACCGGATCCAACATTTTTCAGGATCAAGGATCCTTAAGGTGTCAACAACCCAGAAGTTCAGAGATTCATGTGGGAGATTTCATTCCCATGCAAACTATTATTTCATCTGGTCCCACGATCATACTAGAATCACATCAGTTTGGATTCACATCTGGAATCCCAACCGCGAATCAATCAAGAGGTAACACTCTTAATACATCTTATAATACTAACCATGGCTTTGTGTAGGAACCAGGGATCAACCAAGCTATGGCAAGGGAGTTGAAAAAACTCAAGGATATGATATCCAGTGTCCCGGGAGTGGTTAAACCCATTCCTAGGATTCCGGATGGGAGTCACAGGGTATCTCGCTTTGCACCACCTATATGTGATGCAGAGATACTAAAGAGGTTTCAAACACCAAATATGAAGCTCTATGATGGTACAACTGATCCAGAAGAGCATGTAGCTGAATACAAGGAGAGAATGAAGATCAACCCCATTCCAGAAAGGTTAAAGGAAGCATGTCTTTGCAAGGGTTTCGGATCCACACTGACAGGATCAGCTCCTAAATGGCTGCTAAGTCTTCCCCCTTACTTTATTACTTCATTTTCTAATCTGGTTAACTTTTTCAATAGCCAATTTTCATGTAGTAGGAGATTTGAACGATTAACTAGTGATTTATATAGGGTAACCCACGGTCATAATGAATCACTAAGGGATTACATAACTAAATTTAGTAGAGAATCCTTAGAGATTCCTAATTTGGATATTACCATAGCTGTAGAGGCTTTTAAAATGGGTTTACTTAAGGATTCACAATTCTATAATGATCTTGTTATGACACCTTGAAGGAACCTTGATAAAGTAAGAAACAGGGCCCTTAGGTTCATCTGCTTAGAGGATGACAAAAGGATCCAGGAGAGACTGTCAGGATCCTCAAAGCAAGAAAAGCAAGGATCCTATTTCAGGACAACAAATCCAAATCATACAACAAGTCTGACAATCAGAATGTGCATGTTGTGGAGCAAGAGGAAGATGATGAAGATTATTATCCTATTTCTGAATATTGCTTTGCTGTTGATAATAGTGAACTAATCCTTGCTATGCAGAATTTAGGTGATAAAGCTAGATGGCCGAGAAAGATTGATAAGCTAGCTACCACCAAAGACAAATCGAAGTGGGGTGCTTATCATGAAGATTTTGGCATATCACAGATGAATGCATAGCACTGAGGAAAGAGATTGCCTTTTGAGCAAAGGATACTTGAAGGAGCTATTCGGAAGAAAGTAATCAAGGATCCAGGATCCTGATAAAATTCCTGAAAGGGCTCTTGCTCCTCCAGCTAATGCCCAGATGATTAATTTCATCTCCGGTGGATCAGATCAAACATATGTGACACATCATATTCAGCAGCTAAGAGGCATGCAAAAGAGACAAAGATTGAGAATGGGGATAGGCCTATTCGAACATCCATCCTTACACAGGAAAAAGTTATATCCTTTGATGAGGATGACCATGTGGATATTCAGGATCCTCATCATGATGGTCTTGTTATTACATTGTTTATTTCTAACCATTTTGTTCACAGGATTCTCATTGATGGGGGAAGCTCAGTGAACATTATCCAACTAGATGTCCTCTAGAGAATGAACATTCCTGAATCCGAAATTATCCCAAGATCATCTATTCTTGTGGGATTCAGTGGAGAAACCAAGAATACATTAGGGGACATCAAACTTCCTATTTACATAGAGGGAGTAAATTCTGTTAAAAATTTTTGTGTCATGGATTGCTTATCTTATTGTAATGTTATCCTTGGTAGGTCGTGGATACATGATATGAAAGCAGTCCCATCTACGTATCATCAATGCGTTAAACTCCCTACTCCATGGGGTGTGGTAAAGATAGAAAGTGATCAGCAAGAGGCCAAGAATAGTTACACTTCATCTATGAAGCCAGCCTCAAGACCTAGGGAGGCATAGCAATTAAAGTATCCTCCAAGGGATGTCCTGGAGTGTAACACCCCAAGTTCCGTACGTCGCAATATAATATTTTAATTTTATTAATAAGACGTGGTAAATATAGAATTACTTTACCATTCTCTAAGCTTTATAAGTTGTGGAAATTCTATAACTTATGTGCACATGAGATTAACCAAGTTAGTATGTAAAAAGGAAATAAATTACATGTTTTGAAAGATGGAGGGGTTAAAAGAGAAAAGTGTTTTAAATAACACACTTGATAAAAAAAATAAGTCAGTATGTTTGTGGTTTGGGGCGTACGATCGAGAACAGAGGCCAAGGAAGAGCCAAAACCCTAGCATCCTAAAATCAGCAGATTGAGAAGGAAATTAAAGGCTAATCGATTGCATGTGACCAATTTCTCAGTTATCTAAGGGTTCTCCATCATAGGGTAAGTCGAATTTTGTGAATTGATGTTAGGGGATGATAATGGTTTTGATTAATCCATGAGATATTATGAAATTGAACTTGCTTGTGAGTTAGAATCACCAAATAAAGGATGTTTCATTAATAATACTGATTTGTTTGAAGGTTTGAATAAAAACCCATTTGATTTAGTTGAATAAGTGAACTTGTAGTGAATTAACCAAGAGATTTGGATGGGTGAATGCTATGTAAACACGGAAGCTACTTGTAAATTTGGACGCACAGTGTAAGTAAACTCCCCGACTCTCTCCTAAGTATTAAATAGAGGTTATTTGTATGATAAATGTAGGGAAATATGTGAAATGCTTTATTGTCTCTGGAAGAAGTAAGAAGTTCTAAGGAAGTGATTTCCGAATCTCTTCCTAGACCGTTTTAGGAGGGCCTTATGCTAGTCACTTAAGTATGGTAATCTAAGCCTACTTGGGATTTGGTTATTGGGTAAAGGTGTTTGTTAAGAAGACCGAACGGGTCAAATAAGGGTATGTTTCATTATGAAACACTTGTACGCATAATGTCGAGGGTAATACTTTATTCAGATAATGTAAAAGTGTGATAGTATTAACGTTATGTAGGTTTTAAATGTACGCATGTGAGATGCTTGCCAAAGTCACGAATGGGTCGAATAAATGTGCATAAGTAACGTATTGTTAAATAATTCGGATAGATATGAAACCCCGGGACAGGGATTTAATTAGTTATGTAAGGAATGACATTACGAATGATTAGAATTAAGTATCAAGTGATTCGGATGCCAAACGGATGAGTTAAGGGAGTTTTAAGGCTCAAAAAGAAATGCAGGTCCGGGCACCACCGTAAGTTACGGTGCCCACCGTAGCTTACGGTGGGTGCTGACCTTTTCTTTTCTGCCGTAAGGCAGTATATAGTTACCGTAAGCCTTTTTAGACTAACGTAAGTTACGGTAGTCACCGTAACTTACGGTAGAGCACTGGCGCCCCGCGTAGGATGCAGACATGGCTGTCGCGGCCCGCGACAAACCATGCAGATGGTACATTAATTGTGTTTGTTTGTTTTGTACGTGGAATTAGTTGTAAATGCTATCCAGGGCCCCTTAATTAACGTTTATGCTAGTTTTACATGAAGTAATGGTTACGGACCTCCGATCCTCCACAAGGTACTCTAATCCATTTGAGACGTGTTTAGGAAGCGTGATCACGATTATGATGAGTGAGTAAGAATGTGAAGGAGTGGACCATGTTTGGGTTTATTTATATATATTCATATATATGTACATTTATGCATATGAAATAAATTATCATCCAGTAGTTGGAACTCATAGGTGTTTAACACTAGAAGTAATAATACATGTTAGGTCGTGTGTTCGTGGCCTACCTGTATGGAACTCGTAATTTGCATACCTTAACAAGCTTAGTGGTAATTTTAGTATTATAAGAAGTTGTAAGTTTGTACGGGGATATGTAATCATGTGTGGAGGTTCATGTCTTTCTATACATATGTGTTCATGCCTGTGTTTGAAGTATGATTCATTACTTATGAGTGAAAGGAATTCGTGTAAGTGATTGTACAGTTTAAATAAGTTGAAGTGTTAAGTTACTAAACCATTGTTTTGAGTATGAAATGAGAATGCAGGTATCCTATTAATGTCGTTCTAAGGATAAAGAATTTGGAATGCACGAATGTACACGGAAAGCATATTCTTGAGGATTAGATTGGGAAGAAAGAACGCGGACTGGTTATGGGTTACTTATGTCTAGTTTAGGAATGATGTTTTTAAATCTAACCGATGCTCATGTATGTGGTGAATGCAGGTGACGTGGACTTAGCTTCATTATGAAGAAAACTGGGATTGAAGATCGAGTTAAGAGTGAGGGTTGTACGGGAAGGGATCGGTCACATAGTTTGACAAATATAAGTCTTGAAGCATTAATAAAATGGAACGTGGTAAATCCTTTTCAATGAATGTATGAAATTTTGTAGTTGAACCTTCATGTAAGTATTATGTCTAGTAAAGAAAGAAATTTTTTGGGCTCTTATTCTCCGCTGTGTCGTATTTCAAGTTATTACACGTTAGTCTTACAGGGTATTGTTCATAATACGAACGGGTCATGCCCGAATTTTGTTAAATAATAGTATAATAATATTACTTTTCGGACTAAGAAATATGGGCGTTACAAGTTGGTATGAGAGCCAAGGTTTGAGGGAAATCAAGTATGTGGAGGTAAATGCTTGAACTCAAACCAGAGTGCTCTTGTGACAAGGAACCCGTACAATCCAAGGCTCGATCAAAATTTAAAGGTAGAAGCTAATGTAAGTGTGTATTTAAGCATGTATATTATGAAAAACTAACAGTATGTTATGTGAAGGGTAAGCATAGTTGTTGGAGAGGATGATCCACGAGTACATGGGGGTGAAGAGGAATGTAAGACTTTCAAGAATGAAAGCATGAATGATATGCTAGAATCCGCGAGACGGATTCGAAGCATGAAAGGAATGAAAGCATAAATGATATGTTTGAATCCGCGAGACGGATTCAAAACATAGAAGGGAATGAAAGGTGGAATGAAAAGTCCGAATTTGTAAGTAAATGCGGATCGAAGAAGTAAATATTTTTAAAGCAGATATTAACCAAGTTATGTTTTAAAACCTTTTACTATATATAAATATGTTTATGTAAAGGCGTTGTATGCAAGATGGTTAAGAGGGACAAATGAGTCACACGGGTCAAATGGTGATTGCCGTTGAAACCTGGGATTTAATGATTTAATTATTCAAGTCTTATATCGTAGGTGGGCATAATGCATGATCATCCAATACCACATATTGGAAAGAAATAACCAACGTAAGGTATGGTTAACGAGTCGATGGATTTGACTTGCATTGGTATGTATAAAGAGTATGACTTTTTAATAGGAGCTTATAGCTCAGCTAGAGAGGGATGTGTCAAGACTGGGTAAATGGTAAGCATAGGTCGGAATGTATTTACAAATGGACTTCTGAAAGGTCAAACAAAGTAAGTTGATAGTTATTAATCAAGTATTGGTAAAATAGTATGAAGTATTTGACTCGCCTAGTAGGGAAGACTAATGAAAGCTATTGTAGTAGCAAGAAACAATATGTGAGAAATAGAATGTATAATATGTTTTAAGCATGTATGTAAGAAATTTGTAAAAGAGTCTTAGGCGAACAAACACCATGTAGAATGCAAATTAATAAATGATATGTGCTAATCGATAATTTTACAGGTAAGAATAGATGAAATTCTTAGTAAGATGATGGTAATAAAGCTGATGGAAGGATGCTCACGAGTAGGAGCATGTTTCGTGAATAAATGAGACCGAATCTGGTACGAAAGGTACCAGCGAAGAAGCGAATCCATCTGGCTCACGGGTCACTAATCTATGCGATGAAGGCAAGAACGGTATAACTCTTGGTGAGTAAAACTGGTGGATTCTCAAAAGTATGTGCACGAGTGGAAGTTCATCTCATGAATGGGCGAAATTAGTTTAGTTCAGTTATGGATTTGTGAAAGATGTGGGCCGAACTGTTATATGCGGCTCAATGCATTGTGCTAGATTACGCGGTTAGTAAATTTATAAATTCCAATAGTAGGATAGAAAGATATAAATTGAATAACATTCATATGAAATAAGGTAGCTCAACTATAACATGGTATTGGAGGTTTGACCTATAAGGTCAACAAAGGAATGAAATTTAGATTTAGACTAACGTCAATAAGCAACGCATATATGAAGATATAAAGGGTGGTACATGAGAACGAATGAATGGAGAAGTAGAGAATATATGAACTAAATGAATCAGAAATTTAACCTAAGGGTGTATATAGTTCCATGTAGCGGAAGAATTAAAAATAATGACCGGAAGGTGAAGGTGGTATTATCTAGTAGGAATGAGCAAGGTTTCGAGGACGAAACCTTCCTTAAGGGGGGTAGATTTGTAACACCCCAAATTCCGTACGTCGCAATATAATATTTTAATTTTATTAATAAGTCGTGGTAAATATAGAATTACTTTACCATTCCCTAAGCTTCACAAGTTGTGGAAATTCTATAACTTATGTGCACATGAGATTAACCAAGTTCGTATGTAAAAAGGAAATAAATGACATGTTTTGAAAGATGGAGGGGTTAAAAGAGAAAAGTGTTTTAAATAACACTCTTGATAAAAAAATAAGTCAGTATGTTTGTGGTTTGGGGCGTACGATTGAGAACAGAGGCCAAGGAAGAGCCAAAACCCTAGCATCCTAAAATCAGCAGATTGAGAAGGAAATTAAAGGCTAATCGATTGCATGTGACCAATTTCTAAGTTATCTAAGGGTTCTCCATCATAGGGTAAGTCAAATTTTGTGAATTGATGTTAGGGGATGATAATGGTTTTGATTAATCCATGAGATAGTATGAAATTGAACTTGCTTGTGAGTTAGAATCACCAAATAAAGGATGTTTCATGAATAATACTGATTTGTTTGAAGGTTTGAATAAAAACCCATTTGATTTAGTTGAATAAGTGAACTTGTAGTGAATTAGCCAAGAGATTTGGATGGGTGAATGCTATGTGCAAAAATACCAATAGATTAGTATGTTGTAGAATGAATGAACTATGTGCATTAATCGATTTAGTGTGTTATGAGATTACTAGTAAAATTATGCATTGAATACTTGTACATAGTGCTTACAATGTTATACGCACGCCAAGTGTTCGATTATATGCTTGAGTAGTTGATTTATGTAATTTTGAATGAATAGGAAGTCTTGCGTTGTATGTGGAAATTATGAAATTTATCTCTTGTGAAAAGGGTTATGGAATGCATACTATATGTGAATGCAATAGTTACGTAAGTGAATGGTATAGTCTATAAACAAGAACGGATCACGTAGAGAATTGAAGTTAAAAGGTAAAAGTTTGTATGTAGGAAACTATTGCGTTATGAACTCGTTAGCTGATGTGTTATGTACGGTAGTAGTAAAATGTGATGATACTTATCCCTTATATGTGTTAATAAGCTAACGAAAGTCAAACGTTGTATGATTTGAAAGCCGAATGAACGAATGATTGCAAGCTAACCGTGTTACAAATATGATGACATGTATGGATAGGAATCATGTCAATAGGGGCACAAAGATGGAAGCGCTACGAGTTGAATGTAAACACGGAAGCTACTTGTAAATTCGGACGCACAGTGTAAGTAAACTCCCCGACTCTCTCCTAAGTATTAAATAGAGGTTATTTGTATGATAATTGTCAGGAAATATGTGAAGGCTTTATTGTCTCTGGAAGAAGTAAGAAGTTCTAAGGAAGTGATTTCGAATCTCTTCCTAGACCATTTTAGGAGGGCCTTATGCTAGTCACTTAAGTATGGTAATCTAAGCCTACTTGGGATTTGGTTATTGGGTAAAGGTGTTTGTTAAGAAGACCGAACGGGTCAAATAAGGGTATGTTTCATTATGAAACACTTGTACACATAATGTCGAGGGTAATACTTTATTCAGATAATGTAAAAGTGTGATAGTATTAACGTTATGTAGGTTTTAAATGTACGCATGTGAGATGCTTGCCAAAGTCACGAATGGGTCGAATAAATGTGCATAAGTAACGTATTGTTAAATAATTCGGATAGATATGAAACCCCGGGGCAGGGATTTAATTAGTTATGTAAGGAATGACTTTACGAACGATTAGAATTAAGTATCAAGTGATTCGGATGCCAAACGGATGAGTTAAGGGAGTTTTAAGGCTCAAAAAGGAATGCAGGTCTGGGCACCACCGTAAGTTACGATGCCCACCATAGCTTACGGTGGGTGCTGGCCTTTTCTTTTCTGCTGTAAGGCAGTATATAGTTACCGTAAGCCTTTTTAGACTACCGTAAGTTACGGTAGTCACCGTAACTTACGGTAGAGCCCTGGCGCCCCGCGTAGGATGCAGACATGGCTGTCGCTGCCCGCGACAAACCATGCAGATGGTACATTAATTGTGTTTGTTTGTTTTGTACGTGGAATTAGTTGTAAATGCTATCCAGGGCCCCTTAATTAACGTTTATGCTAGTTTTACATGAAGTAATGGTTACGGACCTCCGATCCTCCACAAGGTACTCTAATCCATTTGAGACGTGTTTAGGAAGCGTGATCACGATTATGATGAGTGAGTAAGAATGTGAAGGAATGGACCAAGTTTGGGGTTATTTATATATATTCATATATATGTACATTTATGCATATGAAATAAATTATCATCCAGTAGTTGGAACTCACAGGTGTTTAAGACTAGAAGTAAGAATACATGTTAGGTCGTGTGTTCGTGGCCTACCTGTATGGAGCTCGTAATTTGCATACCTTAACAAGCTTAGTGGTAATTTTAGTATTATAAGAAGTTGTAAGTTTGTACGGGGATATGTAATCATGTGTGGAGGTTCATGTCTTTGTATACATATGTGTTCATGCCTGTGTTTGAAGTAGGATTCATTACTTATGAGTGAACGGAATTCGTGTAAGTGATTGTACAGTTTAAATAAGTTGAAGTGTTAAGTTACTAAACCATTGTTTTGAGTATGAAATGAGAATGCAGGTATCCTATTAATGTCGTTCTAAGGATAAAGAATTTGGAATGCACGAATGTACACGGAAACCATATTCTTGAGGATTAGATTGGGAAGAAAGAACGCGGACTGGTTATGGATTACTTATGTCTAGTTTAGGAATGATGTTATTAAATCTAACCGATGCTCATGTATGTGGTGAATGCAGGTGACGTGGACTTAGCTTCATTATGAAGAAAACTAGGATTGAAGATCGAGTTAAGAGTGAGGGTTGTACGGGAAGGGATCGGTCACATAGTTTGACAAATATAAGTCTTGAAGCATTAATAAAATGGAACGTGGTAAATCCTTTTCAATGAATGTATGAAATTTTGTAGTTGAACCTTCATGTAAGTATTATGTCTAGTAAAGAAAGAAATTTTTTGGGCTCTTATTCTTCGCTGTGTCGTATTTCAAGTTATTACACGTTAGTCTTACAGGGTATTGTTCATAATACGAACGGGTCATGCCCGAATTTTGTTAAATAATAGTATGATAATATTACTTTTCGGACTAAGAAATATGGGCGTTACATGAAGGCAAGAGAGCAAGATGTCAAAGACGTTCTGATGAACCCTGGGGATCCTGAATCTAAGGTCTTTATAGGATTCGGGATCCTTGACACCATTAAACAGGATTTAGTATCCTTCTTAAAAAGGAGAAAAACTACGTTTTCTTGGAAACATGAAGACATGACAGGTATTTCTAAATATATTATTACTCATAAACATGGCATTGACAGGTCCTTCAAACCCATACATCAGAAAAGGATAAATTTTGCACTTGAAAGAAATGCCATTATCCAAGAGGAGGTAGATAAACTGCTCAAAGCAGGTATGATTAGAGAGGTAAAATATCCAAGATGGTTAGCCAATGTGGTTGTTGTTCAAAAAAGAATGGAGAGTGGAGGGTATGTGTCGACTTTACTGATTTAAACAAGGCATGTCCCAAGGATTGTAGGATCGTGATCTGACCCGAATGAGTCGTTCAGAGGCGTTCTTCTCTGTTTCAGGTGCCGAATTACAAGAAACGGAGGTAGAGACAGCTTGCAATTCACTTAATCTACTGTTTGTATTGATTTGACAATGTTTACAGCTCGTTCTTCACACCAGCAGCACTTCGGCGTGGAATACAAGGAATGGTTATGGTTTCGCTCATTGGAACAACTATATATAGACCTCATAGGTTCTCTTATGTGTACATGACACATAAGCGGAACCTCTACAATGACAGAAAAGCGGACCTCATGTCCAAATGAGCGAACCTAACTACCTAAACACAAATACTCTCCAGTTTTCTCGTAAAACGCGCCCTAATCTATACAATACAATGAATGACCTGATCCAAGACGAAATCAACAGATGTAGTGCACCAACAAACTCCCCCTCAGATGTTGATGGAGTCGTTCATCAAGTCACGACAATGTTGTGTCTTCACATCTTCAGTCTTGATCAGTCTCTGGGCTTTTCTTTCTCTCTATCTTCAGACTCCCCCTCTCGATTTGCTGGCATTCCTTTGTTCTTTAGCAACATCTGATACAGGATCGTTGTCTATCTCTTCAAGTTCCAAGATCGAGACCTGACTCATGCTCTATCTGCAGAATCTTCAATTTTAAGAATCGATCTGCCTGGCTCATCAAGAGTCATAAACTTGGCTTTCTTCAAACAAAGTCCTCAGGTATCGTAACCCGGCTTTCGTTTAGCTTCAAGATCGAAACTTGGCTATCTTCTAGCTTGAGTCTCAGGATCGACCTGGCACAACTTGTCCTGCATAGACTTAACCCAGAAATAAATTTTCTAGATTTAACAATTTAATGCACCAACACTCTAACATAATCAGATGACACCTTCTCATAATATGTGTACCAAAATCACGTATGAACTCACACTGACTCCCCTCAAAACTAACTATCTGCACCATCAACTACTCTCCCTCAGTTCACACCACATGATGAACCACTTTATGATTTAGAAGACATATTTTGACATTTCAAACACACTCCCCCTCACAACAATGTCATCATGTTTAGCACTCGGAATTTTGAAAATCAGCTATCCAACATCAGTTGTCGAAAATCTTTTTGACTTTTTCAAAAATTTATGCTAAAACACACCCAAAATCTTTTTGGATTTTTTGAAAGAAAGTAAATGACACAACTTGTAGAATCAAGAAAATGTAGAAAATGTAGGATCATATCAGTTTATGAGACATGTCACCAACACCGTTAAGCTTTATTTCATTTTAAGTTCTAAACAATTCACCTAGATTGTCAGTATATTGGTCCACTGAAATTTTCACACAAAGTTCAATTGATGTGAGATACGATATTAATGTCTTAGATACTAACTTATTCGTGTGTCCCACTATTTGAATATACTCCCGTATCCAGATCCCAATATTCAGTCTTACAGGTGAGTATACTACATATGATATATGTTCAGGGGTTTGTGCGAGGGCCGTGAGAGCTCAGGTCGATACTTCCATATACGCAAAGAGATGACGGCTTCGACTTTTGGTGTGTCCCCTTTAGAGGATCTTTTAGATTTCAACAGCAGCGACTATGAATTTTATTGTTTCATCAGCATGCTGAGGGCGATGCTATATTTCAAGCATATGCGGAAAGAATTATCCGGGGACTAGGTCAGTACTTCCATACAGAAGAAGTCCCGGGATAATACCCCAGATATCACTGAGCATAAAGACCTAGTATCTCAGAATAAGGGACTTTTCAAACAAGATTTCAGGGGTTACCTATATATTCAAGTCGTTGTTAACCCACAGAACAAGCAAGTTTGAAATTTTTATGTTTATATCTCGTCATGATCTACTAAATGTGCAAAAATCTACTGGCATATCCTCAAAGAGATTGTTTATCACATTTTCTCATTACATTTCTTTAGCATGTTATGACAGTCTACTGATGTACTATCATTTCCTCTTTTTCACAACAAAACTCATTTTGATTTTATCATGTTTTTGTATTTTTCAAATTTTCTAATGTTTTTGGATTTTCTGAAAATATTCTACTCCCCCTAAAATGCAAACACATTAAAGAAAAATTGAAAAAACACACTAAGCTCTTGACCCACTAGAATACAAAACAAACTGTACAAAACTTGACAACCGGTATCGAATTGCATCAATTCGTCATTCACTAGCGCATAAACAATCAGAACTCCCCCTATCACAAACCATTTTCTCATTTAGATCTCGAAACACTTAAGTTTGTTTTAATCAAAATGATTTTTCTGGAAAATGAATTTGTTTTTACCACTTGTAAGTTAGCATCATATTCGGGGATGTGGTTCATCATCTTGTATATTTTAACCATATTTAGTAAATCAAGTACAACTTAATGTCCCTGATTTACTATTCACAGTTCAGAAACCTCTGTACCACTTGTAAAAAATGACTACTTGTAAGATCACAAACAATACCACTTGTAGGTATGGCAAACCAATACCACTTGTAGGAATGGTACGTCTACATGTATCATGTTACCAATCAAGATGCCGATTCCTGCTTCACACTTACCAATCTGGAAGCTCCGGCTTAGTCCTTTCACCTGTAAAATTTAAACACTTTCAAAATCTTTCATTCAAACTTTACAATCACTAGAATGATGCCGATTCCTGATCCACAATATAAACTTGGGATCTCCGGCGTAGTCCTTTGACTATCATGGGAAACAGACTTCCATCCAAGTCTTTTCAGACTTGATGGCCTTCAGTTCTTGTGCAGTGGGGTTGTAAGTCGCCTTTTTAGTCACATAAAAATCCTTAACCCCCTTAGCTTTCCCATTTAACATTTTCCCAAAGATTTTCTTTACACTTCCATTAAACGTTTTCTCGACATCAAATTCATTTTTCTCTTTGTAAAACTGATTCGAGATTCTAATTTTACCAACTTTCTTTTTAACTTCTTCAAACTTCAGTGATGGAAATTCTTCATCATTCACTGAAATGTTCACCTCACCATGTGGCTCCTCTGGTTTTGTGGAACTAGATTCATCGCCAACTTTCACATCAACTTTCTTAACAACCCAAACTTGGTTGTCTTTTTCATTCTTTTTATAAAAATTCTTCTTCGAACACTCACCAACCTCATAAGTTGAGTTTTTAAAAACTTTATGTTTTTCGGTTGGTGGTTCAACATCAACAACCTTTTCTTTCTATTTCCTAGAAACTCCCTGCTTTGTTTTGGCACTTTTCTGACAATTGCATGCAATGTGACTAGCTTCATTGCACTTGTAACAGATTCGAGTTTCCTTTGAATGATACACTTCAGTTCCATTCTTTCTCTTTTCAGCAAGAAACTCTTGATTTGACTGTCTCCAGAGTGGTTTCTTCTGTTCATCCTCAGAGCTTCCTCCTGACACAAATTCTATTTTTGTTTTAAAATTTTTATTATTTTTATAATTTTCTGGTGGAATAAAACCAACGCCTTTCTTTTTGTAGCTACGATTCTGGTTTGGTTTCTGTTGAGAACCCGGACCAGAATTGTAACCTTTTTTCTTGTTTAATCGTTGTTGAACTCTTGAAGTGTACTTTTTAGGTTTTTTCAGTAAGATTTAAATCTTTTATTTTAGAAATCTTATTTTTTGTCATTTTGAAAACCTTTTTGATCCTGTCAAAGCGAACACTTCTTATTGGAAATTCTTTGTCAGAATATAATTTGTCTGAATCATTTAAAGTGTATGGTACTTCAAATGTTTCATCATCCAAATTTGCTTTTGATAACAAAAATTCTTTACTGTAAGACCGTTTGACCGACGATTTTGGACAGTTGATTCACGAATTTGACTTTCCAGACTCAGACTTTGACTCATCCTCATCAGTATCCAACACCTGATCGACCACCTTTTTGATTAACTCAGACTCATGATCAGTATCGGACGAGGTAAACGTGACATCAATGTTATCTGGTAAAACGTCAGTTGTGTCGGTTTTTAGCTTTATATTGACTGCTTTTTCAAGTTGCTCCTCGTTTGGTTTTCTAGGAGAATACCCTTCCCAAATTGGAGGCGGACACTTGTTATAGCTAACAGTCGGTTTCTTACCACAATCTTTCTTCTTCTTTGGCTTCTCATCTTGAAAAGCTTCCATTCCTGCAACAGTTGGGTAAATACGATCAATGAGATAATCAGAACTAGAATAACTTTGTAATAAATGTCTAATTCTCTCATTCTCGATCTTTTCTGTTTCCAACTCTTGCTTCCATTTAGCACTCTCTTCAATGTAGAAATTGATTGCCTTTTGCTTTGTCATCATGACTGCATTCATCATCGTTAGTGCTTGTTCTCTTTCTGAGTTTGTCTTTTGGAGACCAGTTACTGTTTTGTTCAAGACATCATAGGATTCTTTCACATAGTTGAGGTTGAACAGTAACTGCTCCTTCTTCTTTTCATACTCAGCAATTATCTCATCTTTTGCAGCACATCCCTTGCAAACTTCCAAACACTTCTCGCAAGGTTTGACAATTTCAACAATCTTTTCAACTTCGATTGTTTTCACTACTTCTATCACTTTTTCTTCTTCTTTCACCTTCTCAGCTTCAATTACTTTCTTATCTTCACTCACCAGCTTAGTCTCATCATTTTCCTCAGCAACATTTTCAATCTTCATTTCCATGTGCTCTTTTGCAGCTCTTTTTGCCTTCAACTTTTCCATGCGATCTGCAAAATAGAAATTAAAACTTTCAGGAGAAAGATGAGTCTTAGCAATATTGATATGTTTCTCTTCCTCATCATCACTACTGCTATCAATTGGTGATTGATCAAACTGTACAGATTTTTCAGAATCAACATCTGATACACCAGAATCTGATGGTGTTTGATCAAATACAACTTCTTTTTCTGAAGTAACATCATTCTGAACACTCTCATCAGCACTATGAGCACTCTGAGAACTTTCATCAGCACTTTCTAAACTTTCATCAGACGTAACAGACTGTTCCTCCACACTATCCACTGTCTCACCAATAGACTTCATCCAGGTGGTAAACATGTCTGGTTCTCTGAAAATCTTGGCAATGAAAGCTTTGAACTCTCCCTTTTCATCAACAAACATATCCCAGCTGAAACCTTCTGGTAGTTGTTCATCATGTTGATCAACTAAACAGACTTTGGTATCAGGAGATATGTAGTTGCTCCAGTTGAAGTCCACCAAACATGCTCTCTTAGAATCCTCAATCTTCCTACCATGAGCCGTCTGTGAGTCTTGTGATTGACCAACCTGCTGATAAATGGCTTACCGGTAGTAATCGTCTTTTCCGAACGGATTCTGAGCACCACTAGCTTCCCTATTTTTGCACTCCCGCTTGAAATGGCCTTTCTCCCTGCAGCAAAAACAAGTAACTTTAGATTTATCAAAACCTAAAGTAGATACATGAGCATCAAGAAATTCATTTCTTCGGGTAATGGTTTTGAACTTTTCAGCACGCCTAAGAACACTAGCAAGACACCATTTGATATCCATCCATTCCATCTCCTCGGCGTCTATTTGGTCGAAATCCTCTTTTGTAAGCATAGGATTTCCGATTCGACCAGCTACAAGACCCTCATATGATAACAACACAGAACCAAGTAGAGCCATATGGTCTTTTGCAGTGTCTTCTGAAAAACTTTGACCTTCTGGAAGATTTAGTGCGATGTTGCACTGATTCACATAACCATTTCCTGTTTTTGTGCTTTGAGATTGAAAACTTGAATTTGACTCTTTAGGATTAACACTCGGAAATGATGAGAATCCACTGCTGCTTTTGCCAGAACCCTGTTCAGCTTTTTCTGATGAATCTCCAGCACTGAATGCAATTTGGATTTTCGGACTTCTCTCAGATTCTGGAACCGGGACACTGCCTTTGTAATACATCTTTAGATCCTGTTGACCACTTGGACTGTTCATCCTAGCAATCTTCTGCTGTTCTAGATCCTGACTCTCGATCTTTTCGATAAACTGAGAAATCGTTAATCCATCATAAACACCCATGTTTTTCAGAATCATCAAATACGTTCCCCATTCTTTCTGTGGCAGTGCATCAGCAAGCTTGTCTACCCACTCTTCACGATCTTTGGTAATACTTAACATCGACATTGATCGCACAAGGTGACAGTATCTCTCAATCAGCTTCTTTGTATCTTCACCCGGTAGACTGCTGAACAGATCAAACTCTTTCTTAAGCAACGCTTTCTTGCTCTTTATCATGTTCTCGCTTCCCTCAAATTTGACTTTAAGTGCATCCCAGATTGACTTTGCAGTTTTGTCGTGCTGTAGCAAAATGAAGATGTCTTCTTTGATCGCTTGTTGCAGCAGACTGATCATCATTTTCTCCGCTTTGTACATAACTCGTTCCTGATCCGTGAACTCTGATAACTCTTTGAGAACCTGCAAATTTGTTCTAGGCAACACGTATTTCTTCAATATGCATTCCCATGACCTAAGATGGTTCGCCTGAACCCAGTTCTCGAATCGATCTTTCCACCCGTAATATTCTTCAATACTCATCAATTCGGGGGCTTTTGGGTGGTTCCCGTTTCGTTTTCTAAATTCATAGCTTGAACAATGGCAGGTGGACTAGACGGTGTTGCAAATGCATTATATAACTCGGTATCCATGATGAATTTACGTGTTTTTCAAATTCAGTGACAAATAAGCGAAACAACTGATGTTCAGATAAGCGGATCTACTGATGACCAAATAAGCGGACCTACTGAACTTTGTCACTAAAAGTGGACCAGGTTGACCAGATGAGCGGAACTACTGATAAAGTGTCTTTGGAGCGGACCTTACAATCAATTTGGAGCGGAACCTCAACAAATGATGACACAAGAGCGGAACTACTGATGCAGTTTGGAGCGGAACTACCAAAATGTGTGACACTGGAACGAAACTAACTGGTCATAAAAGCGGAACTACACTATGTCCGAAAGAGCGGAACCTACTTCGAAGGTCATTTGATCCATTTTTAGTCCGTTTTTAAGTCCGAAACTTTCCAGGGTTTGTCTATGTTCAATTGCGCATAGTCTGTGAAATTTTGAGCCAATTCCGACCGGTAAAATTTTCTGAATTGATGAAAGAAGGTGTAGACTGATACCAATTGTAGGATCGTGATCTGACCCGAATGAGTCGTTCAGAGGCGTTCTTCTCTGTTTCAGGTGCGGAATTACAAGAAACGGTGGTAGAGACAGCTTGCAATTCACTTAATCTACTGTTTGTATTGATTTGACAATGTTTACAACTCGTTCTTCACACCGGCAGCACTTCGGCGTGTAATACAAGGAATGGTTATGGTTTCGCTCATTGGAACAACCATATATAGACCTCATAGGTTCGCTTATGTGTACATGACACATAAGCGGAACCTCTACAATGACAGAAAAGCGGACCTCATGTCCAAATGAGCGAACCTAACTACCTAAACACAAATACTCTTCAGTTTTCTCGTAAAACGCTCCCTAATTTACACAATACAATGAATGACTTGATCCAAGACGAAATCAACAGATGTAGTGCACCAACAAGGATCCTTTCCCTTTACCTAACATTGACTCCATGGTGGATGCTACAGTGGGTCATGAGTTGCTAACTTTTATGGATGCTTCATCTGGATTCCAACAAATTTAGATGGAACCATCTGATCAAGAGGATGCATCCTTTATGACCCCTACTTGTATCTATTATTATATTGCTATGCCCTTTGGACTAAGAAATGCAGGTGCTACATACCAAAGGCTAGTAAATATGATGTTTAAAGAACAGATTGGACACACAATGGAGGTCTATATTGATGACATGGTGGTTAAGTCCAAAAGAGCAGAGGATCACCTTAAAAATTCGGAGGAGGCATTTTATATCCTTGATAGATACAACATGAAATTGAATCCGTCCAAATGCCACTTTGGAGTAAAAGCTGGCAAGTTCTTAGGTTATATGGTGACAAAAAGAGGGATAGAGGCAAGTCCAGAACAAATTAAGGCCATTGTGAACATCAAGTCTCCTGCTAATGCTAAGGATATGCAAAGATTGACAGGAAGGATCACAGCCTTGAACAGCTTGATCTCAAAGTCATCAGAGAAATGCAAAGAATTCTATGTCATCCTGAGAAAGAATAAAAAGTTTGAGTGGACTAAAAAGCATGAGAATGCCCTCAAGGCCCTCAAGGATTACCTATCCTCAGCTCCAGCTTTAATGAAACCAAAAAATGGGGAGATATTATCCTTATACCTAGCAGTTTCTACCAAGGCAGTAAGTGCGGTCCTTGTTAAGGATCATGAAGGTACTCAACATCCTGTATACTATGTAAGTAAAAGTCTACTTGATGCTGAGTCCAGGTATTCTCATTTAGAGAAACTTATTCTAGCTCTAATTATGGCATCTACTAAATTACGTCATTATTTTGAAACGCATCCTATTATTGTTAAGACTAACTTTCCTATCAAGAATGTTCTCAGGAAACCTGAAATGTCAGGAAGGATGGAAAAGTGGGCAGTCAAGCTTAGTGCATATGATATTAAATATGAACCAAGAACTGCCATCAAATCCCAAGCCTTGGCTGACTTTGTGGCTGATTTCAATAGTGATCTACAAAGGGAAACTGAATTGGAAGTTCAACAACTTGAAGAGACTAAGGATCCTTGGATACCGTTCACAGATGGGGCTTCAAATGTCAAGGGAACTGCACTAGGCATACTACTAAAATCGACACAGAGGGACATTATACCCCACTCAATTGCTTGTGAGTTTCAAACTACTAATAATGAGGCTGAGTTTGAGGCCTTAATAGCTGGTTTGCAAATTGCCAAGCACATGAGGATCAGGTATCTGGAGGTACATGTAGATTTTCTACTGATTACTAACAATTATAATGGTTCTTATGCTGTTAAAGGTGAAAGGCTAATCAAATATCTAGAGATAGTCAAGAAATTGGCAGACTCTTTTGCTTCTTTTAGTTTGATACAGGTACCCAGGGAAGAAAATGCAGAAGCTGATGCCTTAGCCAACCTTGGATCATCATTGAAGATTCCAGAGGATGTTAAGATATCAATTATCCACATCTTAACCCCTGCTATAGAGGATAACACAGCTATGGAGATAGTGGAGGATTCTACAATTATACCTAGTGATGGTGCACAGTCGAATTCAGGATCTTGGATCCTTCCAATCCTAAGATACATACAACATGGAGAGATTCCTACTGGAGAAAATCCTAGAGCTTTCAAAATCAAGGTATCTCAATTTACAATACTAAATAACTGTAGGATCAGTTTTGACCTCTCGAGTGAGTCAATCAGAGCTAGTGCTTACTGAAAATGTGGCGGAAACACATTTTCAGCATGATACAAAGAAAAACGTAACAGAATGGAGTAGAAACAGAAGATTCACACTTAAAATACTTTTTCTTCACTTGATAACGCTTGTCGTACGGACAGCAGTTCGACATTGAGTTCACGAAGACGTTACAAATGAAGAATACTAAGGGGGTATATATAGGGATCCTGGTCCGCTCATGTGACATGTCCACAAGAGCGGTCCAGACTACTAAGCTGGTTCGCTTTTGTGGACATATGCCACAAAAGCGGACCTACAACATGAAAGTTATAAATTTACACTTTTACCCCTATACTATCACAAAATGACCTATCTGGACCCTATACATTAAACTAGCATTACAAAGACGCAGGCTTTAGACATTATGCATCAACAAACTCCCCCTTGGATGAAGCCGCAGTCTTTGTCTTGAATGTAGGTCTTCAGATAGCTTTGAATTTTTCTTCCTTTGGTTTTGGCTTTCTGCTCAGAGCAACTCTAATCTTCTCATTCTCTTTCTTCCTAGCTTTCTCTTCCTTTTCTTGTTCCTTCATAAACTTTCCTCTATTTTCTACCATCTTTTGATTCTCACGTTCTCGTTCACGCTTTGATTTCTTCCTCATCTTCTCTTCTAAAGACCACCACGAGGATTTCCACTTATTTTCAGAGTTGATTCCTTTCTGAATACACAGTGATACAACACGTTGGAACTGAAGAGCTTGCTCTTTATCTGCTGGAGAGTAGCGAATCTTGTGAATGAATAGACATTCAATGTCTTTCGCTGAACAATTAACTAACCACATCGGGTCGTAAACATGAATATCCCTCAGCTCTCCACCAGCTCTGTATGTGATTATTGCTTCAGTCGTTCTGCAACTGTAAACCCAGTCAATAAAGCCTTTATAAAAATCATGTTCCATTTCTGGCATCGGAATTGTCTTCATTGTACGTGGAGGTTTCACATTCAGAATAACTTCTACAGCTCCAGTTTCCGGATCAATTCTCTGAACACGTCTTGGTCGATGAGGCTTCCACTTTCGAAACGACTTTAATTGTTCATACTTGATGTAGCCCCACATCACAGTATCATTCTGTCTCACCTTGTACTCCAAGACCCTCACTTTTGCTAATTCATCAACGTCCCACCACGGTAATGACATTATATCATATAAACGTGCAAAGTACTGGATGCCATATTCTCTTCTAATAGCATAAGCGTTGACCTATGGAAGAAAACCCCAACTAATAATATCTCCAAGCGAAACATTTCTATCACGTTGGAAGAACTTCAGCGGCCTCTTGAATTTTCTTTCATGAGAATCTTTAAACCATTTAGAACGATCAATTTCATCAGCTTTCGATTGATCTTCTTTATCAGCATTTGATTGATCTTTCTGCTCAGCTTCTTTCCTCAAACATTCAAACACATTATCATTCACCACTTCAGTCACTTTCTGACGTAATTCATCTCTATTTTCAGCAGCAAAGAACTCCATTAATGTTGGAAGTTTCGAAGTATCTTCAGGAGCCTCTTCATTATCCGAACCTTCTTCAACTTCAACTCTATCTTATATATCAGCATCTTCAACATAATCATACTTATAATCTTGCTATTTATTGATATCAAACGATTCCAGATCTGCTTCAAGATCAATTGGAATCTCGGGATTTACATCTTTTAACATCTCCCTATACACATCTAAACATAAGAACAAAGGTTCATGATGTTCTACAATCTGAGTCTTACTCGACTCCCCCTTTCTCTCAGCTTCACCACTTTCTTCATTGACTGTTTCGCTTAGCAGATCTTCAACGACTTTTTCATTTGAAGCTTCAGTTACTCTAACACCTGAACCTCCTGCAGCGTCATCATCATCATCACCTTTAGAACTGTGACTGCTCGCAGAATAAACAAACTCATCCTCATCATCATCTTCATCATCCTCTTCATCTTCGCCACCAATTAACTTAGGCGTTGGAGATTCTTCTTCGATTATACCAGGAACTGCAAATATAGGCTCAGTATTATCTATTACCATTGAAGGTACAATAGCCATCACAGAACTTCCTTCCACCCATTTACCCTTATCTTTTATCTGCCTTTCTAATTCTGCTTTACGTTCAGCACGAAGATCTTCTAACTTCAACTCTTCATATTTTTGTTCCACTGAAGTTTCTAACATGCTTTCCACAACTCTATTCAGCATGTAGAACTTGTGTTCATGCAACGCTTTAGCAGCCATAAGCTCTTTATTCTTCAACTTATAGTATTCATTTTCACTCTCTCGACGATTTTTCTCTTCTTCTAATTCAGAAACTCGAACTTTCAGAACGTCGATTTCTGTCTGATCAACTTCAATTTTTAGTTTCAACACTTTGTTTTCACCCTCCAACCTCTGCACCTTACCAGTAAGAGTCTTTTCTCTCTCAGCAATCTTTTTGCATTCAGCCGCCAACTTTTTATTTTCTGCTATCACATCATCAATTCTCTTTTCCAATTTCAATACTTGAGAATTGTTTGCAAAGTCGAAATCAACATCTAGCAGATTATCTTGTGGTATCGGAAGACCTCTACTTGAAGAACCAGGTTGTGCTTGGGTGAGTGGAGGTGTGCCAAAAAGATCTTGCGAAGAATAATATGGTTGATGTGGAGGTGGTGTTGATTGAAACAGAGGAGATGGTTGTCGTTGTGGAGTAGGTTGTCTGGGTGGTGTTGAGTGTGATGGAGGAGTAGGTTGTCTGGGAGGAGATTGATGTATTGGAGATTGTGGAGGTGTTGGTTGACGTGGAGGTGTAGAGTGTGTTTGCCTGATCTTCTGAGGGCGCTTCGACACTTTGATCTTTGGTGTAGTTCTCTTTCGACTAGCAGCTTTCTTTTTACCCTTCGGAGAAGATTGTGACACTGAAACATGCTCTGGAGAGGGTTCATAAGGTGCATCTTCTTTCTCTTCCCTCTTTCTCTTTCTAATCAACTTCTCCTGTTCTATTTCTTCTCTCATTCGTCTTTCCCGTTCTTTAGCATCTATCATTTCATAGTCAGACAAACTAGAAGAACTAGTAGTGTCTTTATCAACATCGTCACCTTCAACATCATCTAACTCCTTCTCTTTTTCTTTTGGAACATCAGAAGTACCTGTTTCCACAACATTATCAACAAAATACGCTTCTGTTGTAAACAAATCTGTCTCAATTACAATGTTTTCAGCTCCAGTCGTCTCTTGTTCATTTTCAACATTCAACTCAGGAATTTCTTCATCAGATTCGTCAACTAACATTGTTTGCTTTTTCTTCTTTTGTATCTTCTTCGGTTTTGACGAAGAACCTTCACCTTCAGCTACAGGAGTTGCAAGTCTACGTCTACGCCCCGACTCCTTTACATACCACTCGTTCTTGGTTGGTTTGAAACCCTGAAGTATCTTCAATTCTACAGCATACAACGCCTCTTTCATTTCTTCTTGATTTCTCCAATTCTGATGATTTTCCGGATCAGGATCCACATAGTTCGCATCTCTAAGCAATCCAAAGTTTTCAATCACTAGATCAGTCTCTGGATGATTAGGATGATACTTGACCAGGTTTTTCAAAGTATTGTTAGACATGTGAGCTTGAACAAGAAGATCACCCTTAATGTTTCTATCAATTCTAGGGTATGCACGATCAATCATCATTTGTACAAAACGCGGATATCCCCAAGTTCTAACATCCGACGTAAGATTCTCCACCATATAATGAAAAACTATGTGCGAAAAATTGTATCTTTTATTCAACACCAACGCTGTTAACATGTTCATTTGGTAATCTCTCATCTGATCGAAACTGCCCTTTGTGTGGCTCAAAGAAATCAGAATACAATGGATCAAGAACTTGAAAGATTTTTGAAATTTTGACTTCAAGTGATTTCCGGTGTTCAAAGTATTTCTGTATCCCAAACGCAGCATACAACCCTTCACCATACGTTCCGGAAATCTTGTGGGATAATTGGCCTCATCAGGAAAATTCATAACTTCACGAACTAAGGCTTCAGTCACCAGAATTGTCTCCAATTTTCCATCCACTTCCACCACTGATGATATCACCTTGCTTTCCTCATCATACTTTGCGTTTATCCAAAATCGACTAATATGTGATCTATACAACGGTCTTTGATCAATCATTGCTTTCTTCACCGGAATATGGTTCATATGATCCAAAATGCTGCTGAATTCTAACAATAAAGGACACTTCTCCACATCTAAATCAATACAACTGTTGTGTACTGGATCAAATAACACGTTTGGCGATGCCTGCACAACAACAACAGAAATCAAGACTTAGAAAACTTTCACATGTTTATCACTGACTAAAAAGCGAACCTGCATTAAAAGCGAACCAAACATTTCACAACCCTATAGGTGAACCACTATAGTGACTAAAAAGCGAACCTACTTAAAAAACGCACGAAAAGCAATCCATCCCTAGCCACATAAGCGAAACAACCCTTTATTACCTTAAAAGCGGACCTGTTATTGTACATATGAGCGGTTCTGAAAAATGTTCCTAAGGGCGGACCTAAAATGGTAACAATAAGCGGTCCTGAATATGACTTATGAGCGATTCAACAGATGACCTAAGAGCGGTTCAAATAATGACCTATGAGCGGTTCAAAGATATCTGTTCATAAAAGCGGTTCAAATTCAAAACCTGTAAAAACTGTTTAAACCCTAAAATTGATTCTAAAATCAGATTCTACGCATCATTCCGACTCTAGAGGTGTCTTTTGATTTTGTTATCCTTGACTAAATCACCCTAGATCTGGAACTGAAAATATGCACTACCGACAACATACGTCTAACACTCAAATCACTGCAATTATCATGTAATACCACCCTCAATATCATCATACGACACTGAAACAACAAACACAATCAGAGATGTGACAGTTAAACATAATCCATTCAACCTAAACATGCCGACAAGCAGATTTACTCTAAACAGAGATCAAATGGAATGAGAACTTACCTTGCCCATGATGTAATCAGTAGAAATCTATCAAAATCAAGTAAAAACAAGGTTCAATCAGCAAGAAAACACGAAGAACACAGAGAATCGCTTGAATCGCCCGGAGAAGATGACGTATAAGCGGTCTGGAAATGGCAACAAAAGCGGACCCATGTTCTATTTATATAAGGTCTGGACCGCTTATTCGACATGTCCTCATGAGCGGACCAAAGTGTTACTTTGACAAATAAGCGAACTGATGGTGACAAAAGAGCGAACCTGTTTTTTATTTTTCAAAAATTCATTTTTTTAATCATTTTTTAAACTTTTTCGATTTCACACGCTGACACCCAGTTGACCAAGTCCAAGTTAATGACCCTGGACAGCTGTTAGACCTACCAAGTCCAAGTTAATGGCCCTGGTTGATCAGTTTTATGAAGTACTCTGTTGTTTTGTTTTAAAAAAACAGTTCAAATTAATGAACTTTTCATCGTTTCAAACATTTGCACATCAGTTTACAAACATCATACCAAATCTTTGTTTGCAATCACAGCTCACCCAACCCTCATCAGGCACTAACATGATCTGCACATGGGCTTTGAACTTCCAATCCCCAGTATCAGTTGTCGAAACTAAAATGAGAAAAGAAAATCTTTTTGGGTTTAAAGCTGTACAAACTGAAATATATACACACAATATTTTTTTCGAGCGTGTTAGGGGATCATATCAGCTGCCGACAGAACACAAGCACCGTTAAGCTTTTTTCATTTTAAACATTTAAGCAATTCGCATTGATTGTCGGTATATTGATCCATTTTAAATTCTCGCAAAACTTTCAATCTGTTTGAGATACGTGGTTAGTGTTTTAGAGACTTAAACGTTAACATGTGTTCCCACCTCAGTATATACTCCCGTATCCGGATCCTAGTATTCAGTCTTACAAGTGAATAAACCACAGCTGATATCTGTTGGGGGTAGATGCGAAACCGTGAGAGCTCAGGTCAGAACTTCCGTTCAGCAGAGAGATGACGGTTCGACTTTTCGGTGGGTCCCCTTTAGAGGATCTTTTGCATTTCAACAGCAGCGACTATCAATTTTATTGTTTCATCAGCATGCTGAGGGTGAAGCTTATGTTTCAAAGCTTTTTGCATAAAGTATTATCCGGGGACTAGGTCAGTATTTCCATACAGCAGAAGTCCCGGGATAATACCCCAGATATCACTGAGCATAAAGACCTAGTATCTCAGAATACGGGACCTTTCAAACAGGATTTCAAAGCTTTTTAGTTTATATCCCAAACTGATCTACTAATTCTGTAAGAACCTACCGGCACATCTTTAGCGAGACTGCTTAATTGCATTTTTACATTACATATCTTTAGCGTACTGTGCCTGTCTAGCTGATGTACTATCATTTCCCCTATACTACACAGCTCTTTTTGCATTTTTTTTAATGTTTTTGGATTTTTATGATTTTATCATGTTTTTGTATTTTTCTGCAAATATCTCCCCCTAAAACTAAAACATATTTTTGTGTTTTTGTTTTTAACGAAAAGCAGGAAATACAACTGTACAAACAAAAGTTGACAACTCGATACGGTTCAAGTCAGATCGCCGCCCAATTCGGCTTCACACTCGATAACCCTCCCAGATTGCAGATTTTTTAACCCATTTAACCTTAAAAGATAATAAAATCTCTTTTTATCAAACGGTTTTGTGTAAAAATCAGCTTTCTGATCATCGGTGCCCACATGTTTAATCCGTATTAATTTTTTTTCGTGACAATCTCGAATAAAATGGTGACGGATTTCAATGTGTTTTGTTTTCGAATGGTGAACCGGATTTTTAGTAACATTTATGGCCGCTTCATTGTCCACAAATATCGGCGTATCCAAGAATTGCAGACCGAAATCGCGCATCTGCTGTTGGATCCAGAGGATCTGCGAGCAACAGCTAGAGGCTGAGACGTACTCAGCCTCACACGTGGAGAGCGCGACTGCAATTTGCTTCTTGCACTGCCAGGTAACAAGCCGAGTTCCGAAGAATTGGCACCCAACAGTGGTGGACTTTGCGTTCTGCTTACAGCTACCAAAATCTGAATCAGCGAAACCGGATAAGGTAAAATCACCTGAACGAGGGTACCACAAGCCGATGCTTGGGCAACCCTTCAAATACCGTAAAATGCGTTTGACGATCGTCAGGTGTGATTGCTTCGGATTCGACTGATATCGTGCACACAGACATGTCGGATACATGATGTCGGGACGGGAGGCTGTGAGATACATTAAGGAGCCAATGATCGATCGGTATAACGTTTCATCCATCTTCACTCCCTGTTCATCCGGACAAATACCATGGTTCTATGCGAGGGGGGGTTGATGCAGGACTGCAATCTGTCATATCAAACTTATCGAGCACATCCTTTACATATTTTGACTGGTGAATGAAGATTTCGTCGGGCATTTGTTCTACCTGCAGCCCGAGGAAGAACTTCATCTCCCCCATTGAACTCATTTCGAATTTCTTCTTCATTACTCTCTCAAACTCTTTACACAAATCATCGTTGGTGGAACCAAAAATAATGTCATCAACGTAGATCTGCACGATCAGCAAGTGGCCTGCTTCTTCTTTTGTGAACAAGGTGCTGTCTACTGTTCCTCTTGTGAACCCGTTGTCCAGCAAGTAGGTCGAGAGAGTCTCGTACCAGGCTCTCGGGGCCTGGTGTAGACCGTATAATGCTTTATCCAGTAAGTACACCTTGTCTTTGTTTAGTGGATCTGCAAACCCTGGTGGTTGCCCCACATAAAATTCTTCTCGAATTTTACCATACAGGAATGCGGATTTAACATCGAGTTGATAGACTTTGAAATCTTTCCAGGATGCAAAGGCAAGAAAGATACGAATAGCTTCAAGCCTTGCGACCGGCGCGTAAACCTCTTCATAGTCTATACCCTCCTGTTGGCTGAAGCCTTGAACCACTAGACGTGCTTTGTTCCTCACCACGACTCCTCTATCGTCACGTTTACATTTAAACACCCATTTTGTCTTTATCAACTTCTGATTCTTCGGCAGATCGACCAGTCTCCAGACGCCCAGTTTCTCAAATTGTTGCAGCTCTTCCTGCATAGCATTAACCCAGCTGTCTTCGGTCAATGCTTCTTTGTAAGTCCTGGGCTCTATCTGCGAAATAAAACATTTTAATGAGACTTCTTTCTGCATATCAGCAATATCTGAATAAAAACATGTAAAAGCTTGGTCTATCTGATGTCTTGTTTTGACACCACTCTATAAATCGCCGATAATTTGTTCTGAAGGATGGTAAGACAGTGTCCGTGACATCACAGTATCAGGCACCACAACTTCCGATTCCAGATTTGAAATGTCGAGATCAACGATTTGATCAACAGCCTCCTCTGATGTCTCATTTGGTTCCTCGTCAAAGGTAGGAGCGGCTTCCTCCTCTGAGTCGTCAGAAACATCAAATGATGGAGCTGGTTCCTCTGGTACCTCTGGCGGTATATGAACTGTTCCACTCGGTCCTGCTTCATCATCGTGAGTACCCTCGGTGGGCGTAGGAACATCTAGCGG
Organism: Helianthus annuus; assembly: GCF_002127325.2. NCBI lineage: Eukaryota > Viridiplantae > Streptophyta > Magnoliopsida > Asterales > Asteraceae > Helianthus > Helianthus annuus. The sequence goes on from NC_035448.2 coordinate 151,765,235, forward strand.
TCTAGATTCCGGCTCTTGCAACTGACTTTGCTGATACAAGTACATGAGAGCAAGTTCCTCCTCACTCGGCTCAGACGGCAGATGAAACGATTCCCAGAGTTTGTCGTAGTCAAATAGGAATCTTTGTCCGGGAAGTTGTTGCGACGGCGTGTGCTTCTGACAATCCACATGATGGACCTGAATCACTTTCCCCAGACACGGTACAAATACCCTTTTTAATGGGCTGGCGTAACCTATGAAAAATCCTTCATTCGCTTTCGCTCCGAATTTACCATCAGCATCTATGAAAGTACACGGAGAGCCAAAAGGTTCCAAGAACTCAAGATTCGGCTTATAGCGATGTAGCAGCTCGAAACAAGTCTTTTTATATTTCTTCACTGTCAGGACTCTATTCAATGTATAGCAAGCTGCTGACACTGCTTCACTCCAGAAGAAAATCGGAAGTTTTGAATCTGCCAACATAGTACGTGCAGTCTCGATCAGGGTTCTATTCTTTCGTTCAGCCACACCGTTCTGTTGTGGTGTGTACGGCGCACTGAATTCATGTAGTATCCCCTTCTCGTTACATAACTCGTACATTTTGTTATTCTTGAACTCTGTTCCGTTATCACTCCGAATTCTTCTGATCGGCAGCTTGTACACTGTTTCCATCTTTTTTAATAAAACCATCAAAGCATCAAATGTTTCGTCCTTCTTCTCCAAACAAACAACCCATGAAAACCTTGTGTAATCATCCGTAACCACCAAACAGTAAGAATCTCCACTAATGCTTTTGACGTTAACCGGTCCAAAGAGATCCATATGCAATCTCTCGAGAGGTAACCGGATAGTGTTGAGCATCTTTATCGGATGAGACTTCCGTACCTGTTTACCTTTCTTACAAGCAACACAGTCGTCAGGTAAATGAAAATTCTTAACATTCACACCTTCTACCAAATCGTTGTGCACAAGAAAATTCATTTTACGAACGTGTATATGACCCATTTTTCTGTGCCACATAATTGACTCTTTCTCAGTTGCTTTAGATTTTGTCACAAAACATTGTTTTGGAGGAGTTGTTGGTGTTACAGTGCTCATGTCTAAAATGTAAAGATCATTAACCCTAGGAGCACGCAACAGCACTAACTCATCAGGGACTTTAAACCCTGGCTTTAAAACCAAACATTCTGTTTTTGTAAAATGTACGCTAAAATCTTTGTCGCAAATTTGTGAAATACTTAACAAATTGTTCGTCAGTTCAACAATATAATTCACTTTGTCAAAAGATATGATGCCGTTTGTGAGCTTTCCCTGACCAACAATCCTTCCACCTTGGTTACCAGCAAATCCAACATAGCTTCCATTAATTGATTTGACATCATATAATAAAGCTAAGGATCCCGTCATACGCCTCGACGCTCCACTGTCCATTATCCACCTGGATAGCACAGACTTGGGCAGCTCCTGCAATCAACACACAAACACATCAGTTAAACAATGATGCCCATGACTTTTTAGCTTCTGACACTATACCAAAAACTACATTGCATTTCTCACTTGTTTTTGGAAAGTTAAATGTGACATTTGACTCAATTTCATTTTTATCTTGTTTCTCTTTGTTATGAAGTTTGGGAAATTCCGACAAAAACTGATCAATTTCAGACTCAAACACAGCAACATCATCTTTCACAAACTGTGACTCATTTTTCAACACACTTTCCATCTTTTTGATCTCACCAGATGGTTTAGATTTCGCGACCCATGACTGATTTTCAAAAGTTTTAACTTTAGGGTAAAATTTCGAAGTCTTAGGAGACTTACAAGACTCGCCAATCTCGAAAGTCGATTTTGGCTTATCCTCTGACTTCAACTTTTCACCCCGTTTAAGAATTCAAATTGGCGAAACCAACACTTGTTTAACTTTTGAAACAACCGGTGATTTTGGTCGAGGTTTTTGAATGATTTGTTTTGAAACATTTTTGTTTTGAACCTTAGGTTTTTCAACCTTTGGCTTCTCAACCACTTGTTTATTAACAGCTTTTACCACAATCGGTTTTTCAATCACTTTCTTACACTGCTTCGCCATGTGGCCAACTTCATTGCAGCGATAACACACACGCTTATCATATTCTACAAAAGTGGTTATGACAGTTTCCACTTTTAGCTTTTACGCTGCATTGAAGTCGTCCACGGCCTTTTGACTAAAGATATAATCTTTTTCAATTTTAGTGCTAGGACCAGCGACAAACACATCATCCATCCTATCTTTTGGCTTGACCACCTACTTAGTCATTTTTTTTTCAAAACCAATACCTTTATTCTTTAACTGATGTTTCTTGTTTTGGTTTTTACCCACCCCCTCTACCTTTTCTGGACTAGTAGGACGTGACGAACCAACTGACTTATTCAGTTTTGAAAAGAAATCATTTTTCTTTAACTCATTTACGCTCAGCTCAATCAGCTTAAACACTTTCTGAACATTCTCAAATTTAACATTCTGAAGCGGAAACTCGGTGTTGGAGTAAAGTTTGTCAGATCCAACCATAGTATAAGCCACCATAATTGAATCATCATCCGCACTTTTATCCGTTTTTGTCAAATAACGATCTAAAAAGTTTCCGTCCTCCTCAGAATCACTACCGGACTCCACTATGGTTGAACATCTAAATGAACAAACCAATCAACAACAAATGAACGGTGAATAAGGGTTGTTAATTGGGCCGACAAATGGTATTGGCGGTGAACAAAGGATCAGTTAACACTAATGCAAGTTGGCGGTATCATGGGCGGCAACAACAACCTGCAATGATTACAAAATATCCGACAGTGGGTCAGTAATATTGAATGATCACTATTATGTTGTTGGGCCTTCAAGTTATAGTGGGACGGTGCCTTTGACTTCCTAAAAATTAGTGTAACGAACCATCACTGATCAAAAACAAACGTTCACGTGCAAACAAAAACAACCATCTGCCACAACCTTACTGATTTGGCCGATTACTTTTAATGGGCGGCGAACCTGGGCTGGCAATTAACCTTTCGACAATGACAACAACCTGCCGACAGTCTGTAGTTATCAGACAATTACGTGAAGAAGATGACTTATATGCGAACCATACTGACACACATTTGGAGCGGACCTATTAATAAATCTCGAAGAGCGAACCACACAGTTACACTTTTGAGCGAACCTGATTCTTACCCTTTGAGCGAACCCATTCTATTCCACATCAGCGAACCATAACAATACCAAATAAGCGAACCAAGCGGACCTGTATGGTTTGGCGCGAATTCGGACCGAAAAACCGCGATTACTCCTAAACGACTTGGAGTTTCGAGCTGAAACTTGGTAGGGTTTTAGATCAGGTCTATACTCACAACATATCCAAAAATCAGACGAAACGGACCATGAAAACCTATTCAATTTGATGTTTTTCAGTAAAAAACGTAAGAAATGAGTAGAAGATGAAGAAATCGATGAAATCGGATCTGAATCGATACCAATTGTAGGACCGGTTTTAACGTCGTTCGATTGCGTAAAGAACGTTTCACGTGCGGAATCCGTGAACGTACGTGACCGAACAAACAATAACGTACTACTTAACGTGATTCCATTGAGAAATACGACTTGTACGGTACAAAATCACGTTTACAACTACTTTCTCTCTCTAGACTTTCTCTCTCTAGAAGTCTTCTTCTCCTAACTTTTTGTTTAAAATTTTCAGTTCGCAATGGTGGAAAGTTTGTGTCATCCATTGGCGGAACTGAATTTTCACTTTTGAGCTCAACTTGTGGCTCCTCTGATTTTGCCTTCTCAGATTTCTCACTATCATCGTCCAACACCTGATCAATAACATTTTTGATTACCTGGGATTCGCTGTCAGTGTCAGACGCAGTGAAAGTGATATCAACGTTATCAGGTAAATCATTCTCAAGAGTTTTCAGTTTGATGTTTAATGCAGCTTCCACCCCATCTGGATATTTCTGTGTATAATGATTCCACATTGGGGGTGGAACACTGTTAAAGACAGGTGAAGCATGTGGCTGTTGTGGCACTATTTGTTCTAACACATACAATGATGCCACATAACTCATCAATTTCTGATCGATTCTATCATTTTCGATTTTAGTCAACTCAAGCTCTTTTCTCAAAGAAGCGATTGTATCTAAATGAAAATTGACTTCTCTCTGTTTATCAAATAAAGTTGATTGTGCCAGCTTGGTTGCTTTATTGTTTTCAAGACTGTCTTTTTGGATCATTTTTATCGACCTAGACAATGTGTCGTAAGCCTCTTTTACTTGCTCTAAGTCAAACTTCACCAAATCTGCATGTTGTTTTAATTCCTGATACTTGGTGTCTTTTTCAAGACACCCCGTGAATGGTTGTGAACAACTTAGACACGGTGTATCGGGGATTGAAACCTTTTCAACTATAATCTCATCCTCACAAACCATTTTACCAACAAGATCTGACTCCGACTCAGACGACTTGACCACGTTGACCTCTATGACTCCAGTTTCCTTTCCTAGACCTGACACTTTATCAACTGACTCCTGGACGTCTGAATCTACCTCTTTTAACTTGCTCATCAGCGCTTTATCTGCAATCTCCTTTAGAGCTTCTTCAGTCATTTCTTTCGAAACGTCGATCACCTCCTCAACTGTTTCTTTCTCTGCTTCAAATCTCGGACACATTCCAGTTCTTGGTTCTTCAAAATAATCTGCAAAAGAATCAAAAACGTTAGGAGGCAAAATAGATTTCATTGTATAAACAAATTCCTCCTGTCGTGATTGAAAGTTGAGAAATTCAGTCACTGATTCTCCAGCTTTTGCAGAACTATCTGTAGAAACCTTTTCAACAACCTCCGGAACCACCTGATCAGCAACTTCCATAACCTTTTCTATCACAATTTCAGAAACAGAATCAACCATTTTAGTAACTACTTCCTGAACCACCTCAGAATCAGACTCAACTACACTCTCAGAAACTACTTCACTAACATTCTCAGTAACCACTTCATTTCTAACCTTCGATTCTGTAGCTGTCTCAGTAATTTCAACTACCTCAGCCATCATTGCTTGATCATCCTTTCCTGGAACATACTTGTCCCAACTAAACCCAGACGTAACATTTTCATCATTTTGGTTTACGATAAGTGCCTTCTCTGGTTTGTTCTCAATCTGAGGTCTCTGAACAGCAGATTGTTGATTTGGGCGGTGATATATAGCCTGTCTGTAATAATCATTCGTGAACGGGTTCTGATGATTCTGCACTTCACGATTCGGACACTCGCGCTTGAAATGACCTCGTTCTTTGCACTTAAAACAAGTCACCTTTGACTTATCGAACCCTAATTTCTGATCAGGACCTGACAAACTGCTTCTACCCGTGATCTCCATAAAGCGTTTCGCTCTTCTAACCAGACTCGCCATGCACCACTTTATATCTATCAGTTCCACTTCTTCCGGATCAATTTGATCGTAATCCTCTTTAGTCATATCGGGATTACCGATCCTACCAGCGACCAAACCTTCATAAGCTTCCAAAACTGATGCCAGTAATGCGATGTGCTGCTTGGCTGCATTCTCGGTGATTTCATTCCCATTCTTGATGTTGACTGCAATATTACACTGCACACCGGACATAAATGTCTGTTGATTTGACCCTGTAGAACTTTGAGGAGAATTCTGCTCTGAGGCTTTAACATTTGGCTCGTAGTTGGCAAATGGTGTCGACTGACTCGACTGATAGGCATTTGGAGCAGCAGATGAAGTATTGTCTGCACTAAACCCGGTTTGAATCTTCGGACTCTGAACATTAGAAGCTGCCGGACTGTTCTTGTAGTACAAAGACACATCCTGCGGCATGTTCGCTGAATTCATCTTCTTGATTTTTACCAACTCCAACTCATGAGCTTCAATTTTCTCTATAAACACGCTCAAACTATAGTTCACGAAATCTGAACTATTCTTCAACATCATCAAGTACGTTCCCCATTCCTCATAGGGAAGTGCATCACATAACTTGTCTATCCACTCTTCATTCGTCTTTTCGATATTCAGCCTTCTCATCTCTACCACCAAGTGACAATACCTCTCGATAAGCTGCTTTGTCGATTCACCTTTAATTCCCGTGAATATATCAAATTCTTTCTTTATCAATGCTTTCTTACTCTTGATCATCGACGCACTGCCTTTGAATTTCTGTTCCAAAGCTTGCCATATCGACTGTGCACTATCATCATGCTGTAGCAGAACTAGAATATCCTCTTTTATCGCTTGCTGCAGAATACTAACCATCTTCTTTTCCGCTTTGAACTCGACCTGTTCTGCCTCTGTAAGACTTGCGATGGTCTTTAACATATTCAACCCATCTACAGGAGGAACATACTTTCTTTCGATTTTTATCCAGCACTCTAGATGGTTTGCCTGCACCCAGTTTTTGAATCTCCCTGACCATCCTGAATATTCATCCAAACTCATCAACTTAGGAGGTTTCTACATCGTTCCAAGCTCGTTTTCCAGATTCACATTCTGAATGATGCTAGCAGGACTCTGAGTAACTCCACCACTACCCGCAAACATGTTGTAAAAATCTTGGCTTTCCATTTTCAGTCGTAACGAAAAAATTTTCAAACAGTCTGAATGAGCGAACCACAATGGTTGAATAAGCGAACCCCAATGGCTGAATAAGCGAACCACAACTGTAACTAAGAGCGGACCAGAAATTTCCCTAAGAGCGAACCAGAGATTAACACTTCGAGCGAACCAGAATGTTGCACTAAAAGCGGACCAGACAGCTGACTATCGAGCGAACCGCAAATGACACTGGAGCGGACCAGAAAATTGACTATCGAGCGAACCACAACTAACAAATGAGCGAACCACAACTGACAAATGAGCGGACCAGAGGAAGCTTAAAATGTACGTTGGAGCGGTCTAGAAGAGCGAACCAGAGATGACGTAAGCGCGATCCAACTTCACGAGGGTTTTTGGGTCACTTCTAGGCCGTATTTTGATCCGAATCTTTCAAGGGTTTGTTATTAGTATGTTTTACAGCTGTTGTCCAAGTTTCAGTCCATTTCCACCGTTCAAACAGTCCAAATCTACAAAAGTCCGTGTAAAACGCTTCGTATCTAGCAAACTAACTCGCAACTCGCTCTGATACCAATTGTAGGATCAGTTTTGACCTCTCGAGTGAGTCAATCAGAGCTAGTGCTTACTGAAAATGTGGCGGAAACACATTTTCAGCATGATACAAAGAAAAACGTAACAGAATGGAGTAGAAACAGAAGATTCACACTTAAAATACTTTTTCTTCACTTGATAACGCTTGTCGTACGGACAGCAGTTCGACGTTGAGTTCACGAAGACGTTACAAATGAAGAATACTAAGGGGGTATATATAGGGATCCTGGTCCGCTCATGTGACATGTCCACAAGAGCGGTCCAGACTACTAAGCTGGTTCGCTTTTGTGGACATATGCCACAAAAGCGGACCTACAACATGAAAGTTATAAATTTACACTTTTACCCCCTATACTATCACAAAATGACCTATCTGGACCCTATACATTAAACTAGCATTACAAAGACGCAGGCTTTAGACATTGTGTAGCAACAATAACATCTTATATAAACGGTCTCTTGCAGGTCCATATTTAAGATGCATTGAGGATCCAGAAATTCAAGAAGTTTTAAAGGATTTTCATGAAGGAGATTGTGGGAACCACACTAGGGGCAGAGCACTATTCTCAAGGATCCTTAGAACAGGATATTATTGGCCTACCATGAAGAAGGATGTTGTGGAATATGCTAAGAGATGTGAGGCTTGTCAAAGACATAGAAATATCCCTCTTCAACCAGCGGAGCTCCTGCATCCTATATCCTCTTCCTGGCCATTCATGAGATGGGGAATGGATATAGTTGGTAAACTTCCCAAGGAACCAGGAGGAAAAGTATTTATGCTTGCTATGACTGATTAATTTTCCAAATGGATAGAAGCTGAAGCCTTTGCACAAGTTAGAGAAAAAGAAGTGATATCCTTTATTAAAAGAAACATCATTACAAGATTTGGCATACCTTCTGAAATTGTTTGTGATAATGGATCCCAATTCATTGGGAGTAGAACTACTAACTTTTGTGACAACTGGGGGATTAGGATGATAACATCAATACCAGTCCACCCACAAGCTAACGGTCAAGCAGAATCATCCAACAAGATCATCATCAACAACTTGAAGAAGAAGCTTGGATCTAAGAAAGGGAAATGGGCAGAAGAGCTACCTTATGTGTTATGGGCTGATAGAACAACTCCAAAGAATGCTACTAGTCAAACTCTGTTTTCTTTGGTGTTTGGAGCTGAATCTGTGATCCCTAAAGAGATAGTAGTCCCTACTGCAAGAACAAGCAACTGTGATCCTGAAGGAAATGCTAAAAACTTGGTTCAATATTTGGATACCATAAAAGAACTCAGGGTTTGGCAAGGATAAGATTGGCTAGCTATCAACAAAGAATGGCTGGAGCTTATAACTAGAATATCAGTGTTAGGGCATGGATTTTGTGCTAAGGATCATCTATCCTGAGACTAGGCATGGATCACGGATCCTTAATGGCTGATGCAGAGAGTCTAAGGAGCCAGAGTCTGAGGATCACGAGTCTGAGGATCCAGGATCCTTAACAGAACTTATGTTTTGTTACAATTGTCACGTTTTTAATGTGTAAATGCAGATAATGGACGTAGTGGGCTACTTTTTTGCTGGAATCTCGTGGAATATGCTTCTTAGGCACGTGCTCAATGAAGAGATAACCGTTAGTGGTGGTCATGGGTGACTTCCACCTTTTTCGGGAAGTTAGTTAGTTGATTTTTCTTATCATTTTAAGGGGAAAACGAGCTCAATGAAGGCACAAGTCGTACACACCACACAAACAACACACAACACTCGAATTCTCTGCAAACACTTAGCAATAAACACACACTTACACTAGAAATTCATTGTATTGAGCTTGTTTTCTTCCGAAGTTGTACAAGGATCACTATTGTTTTTGCAATATATTTGGTGATCGGTAGTTTCCATCACCCGAGGTTTTTTATGCCGGAGATCTTCTAAAGATCAAGGGGTTTTTCCTCGTATAAATCTCGGTGTTCATCGTTGATTTCATATACTTGTTGTTCATACAATTAACCAAGCATCATACCTCACAAAATCAGATTTGGTTGCATTATCCTTGTGTGATTTTTGACCAAAACAGTTTGGCGCCCACCGTGGGGCAATTGGTGCTTCAATTCTGAGAAATTTTATTCATTTCATTCATTTCGGTTCATTACCTTCAACCACATGGCTTCTCAGGGAAAACTACTCCAAGTTCTATGTCGGCGGTCACTTTTTCACAGGGCATTCTGCCTTTGCATCATCTCCCCCTTGCATTCCAGAAGAATGCTGAGAATTCTCCGAAGAAGACAACCCCCGTTTTCACAAAACCAACTATTGTTTCTTCCTCTACACTTACTAACAGTGATTTTTATGCTTTGATTGTGCAGATGAAGGATCACATGCAGCAGCAGGTCAAAAATAATGGCAAGATCCTTTGCGAAATTGATAAAATCAGCAGAGGATCATTCCCCATTGATGCCCAGATCTTTGAATTTCGACACTCCGGTCATAACTTCCCAGCACTTTGCAGCTCCAGATGTCCAATACCAGGGTGCATGAATAGGAATGCGTTCTGGATCATCGGTAATGTCTCAGGCTCGAGGATCCTCTTTCCAGCCTTCAGGATCCTCATTTCAGCATCAGGGATTCTTCACCAGTTTAGGAAGATGCATGGGGACGCAGCCAATTCAGGGATCCTCCTCTCAGGTTCAAGGATCCTCTCAGGTTCAAGGATCCTCTCAGGTTCAAGGATGCTCTCAGGTTCAAGGATCCTCTCAGGTTCAAGGATCCTCTCAGGTTCAGGGATCCTCCTCCCAGGTTCAAGGATCCTCTCAGGTTCAAGGATCTTCGTCACAGGTTTTTGGATCCATGGATTATCCTCCAAGTCCTACATTCACAGCACTTCAAGGATCCAACATCTTCCAGGATCAAGGATACTTAAGGAGTGTGCAACCCGGAAGTTCAGACGTTCATCTAGGAGACTTCATACCGATGCAGACTATTGCTTCTTCTGGTCCCTCAGTTATACCAGTATCCCGTCAATATGGATTCACATCTGGAATTCCAAACTTGAATCATTCAGGAGGTAACACTTTGAATAATTTTTGCAATGCTAACCATGGCTTTATGCAGTATACAAGTATCAACCAAGCTATGGCTAAGGAATTGCAGAAACTTAGGGATATAATATCCAACGTTCCAGGAGTGGTTAAGCCCATTCTTGAAATTCCTGATGAAAGCCACAAGATATCTCATTTTGCACCACCTATTTGTGATGCAGAGATACCGAAGAGGTTTCAGACACCAAATCTGGTTGCTTGTGAAAGGGTTTTGGATCCACACTTACCTGATCAGCGTTAAAATGGCTGCTAAGTCTTCCTCCTTACTCTATTACTTCATTTGCTAATCTAGTTAATTTGTTTAATAGCCAATTCTCATGCAGTAGGAGATTTGAACGATTAACTAGTGACTTATATAGGATCACCCAAGGTCATAATGAATCATTAAGGGATTACATAACTAAATTTAGTAGAGAATCCTTAGAAATCCATAACTTAGATATTGCTACTGCTATTGAAGCTTTTAAACTGGGTTTACTTAAGGATTCTCAGTTCTATGATGATCTTGTTATGACACCTTGCAGGAACTTAGATGAGGAAAGAAACAGGGCCCTTAGGTTCATCCGTTTAGAGGATGACAAAAGCATCCACGAGAGATTGTCAGGATCCTCAAAGCAAGACAAATAAGGAGCCTATCTCAAGGATAACTGATCCAAGCAATACTCCAAGCATGACAACCAGAGTGTGCATGATGTGGAACAAGAGGAAGATGATCAGGATTATCCTCCTATTTCTGAATATTGTTTTTCTGCGGATAATAATGAACTAATCCTTTCTATGCAGAGTTTAGGTGACAAGGTTAGGTGGCCAAGGAAGAATGACAAACCGCCTACCACCAAGGACGAATCGAAATGGTGTGCTTACCATGGGGATTCTGGTCATCTCACAGATGAGTGCATAGCATTAAGGAAGGAGATAGGTTATCTTTTGAGCAAAGGATACTTGAAGGAATTGCTCCGAAGGAAAAAATCAAGGATCAAGTATCCTGAGAAAGTTCCCGAAAAAGCTCCTCCTCCACCATCCGATGCTCAAATCATCCATTTCATCTCCGAAGGTTCTCAGCAGCTAAGAGACGTGCAAAGGAAACAAAGATGGAGAATGGGGGCAAACCTGTTCGGACCTCCATCCTTACCCAGCAGAAAGTGATATCATATGATGAGGATAACTCTGCGGACATTCAGGATCCTCATCACGACGGTGTAGTTATTACATTATTTATATCTAACCATTTTGTTCGCAGGATTCTCATTGATGGGAAAAGCTCAGTGAACATAACCCAGTTGGATATCCTCAATAGAATGGACATCCTTGAATCCGATATTTTCCAAAGATCATCTGTCCTTGTGGGATTCAATGAAGAGACAAAGATTACATTGGGGGACACCAAACTTCCTATCTACATAGAGGGAGTGAATTATGTTAAAAAAAATTCTATGTTATTGATTGCTTATCTTGCTGTAATGTTATCTTTGGCAGGCCATGGATACACGATATGTAGGCAGTCCCCCTCAACATATCATCAATGTGTCAAGCTCCCAACTTTATAAGATATGGTGAAGATAGAAAGTGATCAGCAGGAGGCAAAGAACTGTTACACTTCTTCAATGAAGCCAGCCTCCAAGGAGCAAGACATCATGGAGGAAAGAAAGCAAGACGTCAAGGATATTATGTTGAACCCAGAGGATCCAGAATCCAAAATTTTTATAGGATCCGGGATCCTAGACAGTATTGAGCAGGATTTAGTATCCTTCTTGGAAAGAAGAAAATCTACCTTCGCTTGGAAACATGAAGATATGACAGGAGAAAGTTTGCACTTGAAAAGAATGTCATTATCCAAGAAGACGTAGACAAATTGCTCAAGGCAAGTTTGAGTGGACTGATAAGCATGAAGCTGCACTTAAGGTTCTTAAGGATTATCTATCCTCAGCACCAGCCCTGATGGATCATGAAGGCTCTCAACATCCGGTATACTATCTGTTAGGGCAGGATTTTAATGACCTATGATCCTTACATGATATCCTAACAAGTGATCCTTGTTTCTTTGGCAGATAGTGATCCTCAGAAGAGCTTCAGGATCAGGATCATGGATCATCCTAAGGATCCTCATACTAACGATTGTTCTCTTTAAATTTAATGTTGTTTTGCAGGAATTACGAGTTGGACCTGGTCTTGGCAACGTTATTAAGGAATCTTTCACGCTAATTTCGCACATGCATGACCAGAAATAGACGTTGTGGAGAATATGGAAACTTAGCACAAATTACGGGCGTCTAGTTAGGCTAAATTTACTTCTGTTTCTAAAGGGGTAACGAGCTAGTAGTTAGGTGACTTACCTAAATTCAACCACACACACTTATATAAAGGGCACTCTCAAGCATTCGGAGGACACAACACATTTCTTACACACTCTAGCATACTACACCATAGTGATCCTTGTACCTAGCTCGTTACCATCCAAAGTTGTAAACATTGTTTATTATATTGAATTTTGGTGATCGGTAGTTTCCATTACCCGAGGTTTTTTTATGCCAGAGATCATTCATTGATCAAGGGCTTTTTCCTCGTATAAATCATTGTGTCACTTGTGCAATTTACATTTAAGTGATCCTTTACTTTATCCATCACTACAAGCATCATTCCCCATTAACAGAGAGTTTGGTTGCATTATCCTTGTGTGATTTTTGACCAAAACAGTTTGGCGCCCACCGTGGGGCAATTGGTGCTTCATTCATAAGAAAGTTTCCCGTTGCTGATCATTCCGGATCATTGCATACATGGCTTCATCGTTGAAGAATACCTCTACAGCGATGTCTGCAGTCAGTTCATCTCAGGGCATTCCACCTTTGCCTCCACCACCTGCTGGATCTCAGAAAAATGCTGAGAAGAGACCTACTCCCATTTTCTCTAAATCTTCATCTTCTTCTGCTCCAACTTCTTCTGCTCCCAGTACTAGTGATATATTTACTTTGATTTTGTAGATGAGGGATCGTATTCAGCGGCAGGATGAAACTAATGACAGGATCCTTGAGGAAATCAGAGATCTCAAAAGACAGAAGAAAACGGCAGAGGATCATTCTCCACTGATGCCCAAATCATTGAATTTTGATACTCTGATGATTACATCTCAGCTATCAGAGGTCCCAGACATTCAACATGTGGGTGGATCAAGAGAAGTACACCTCGGCTCAGCAATAGTGACTCAGGCATCAGGTTCATATTTCCAGCCAGCAGGATCCTATACCCAGCATATGGGATCCTTCATGAATTCAGGAGCCTACTCAGGAGCACAGCAGGTTCTAGGATCCTCCTTTGTTCCAGGATCATCCCAGGTTCAAAGATCCTCCTTTGTTCCAGGATCATCCCAGGTTCAAGGATCCTCCTTTGTTCCAGGATCATCCCAATTTTAGGGATCCCTCCAGATGCCAGGATCCTTGAAGAGTTTGCAAACTGGAAGTTCAGATGTCCATCAAGGAGATTTTATTCCAATGCAGACCATTGCTTCCACTGGTCCCTCCATCATCCAGAGTCCCAGCAATATGGATTCATATCCAGTATTCCTAACTTGAACCCAATGGGAGGTAACACTTTTAATAATTCTGTTACCACTAACCATGGATTCATGCAGGATGCAGGTATCAACCATGCTATGGCTAAAGAACTGCAGAAACTGAAGGATATGATATCAAGTGTTCCAGGGGTGGTCAAACCTATCCCGCAGATTGCAGATGGAAGCTATAAGGTATCTCGTTTTGCACCACCGATTTGTGATGCTGAGATACCCAAAAGATTCCATATTCCAACTATGAAGCTGTATGATGGTTCAACGGATCCCGAGGAACACATAGCATAATATAGGGAGAGGATGGAGATCAATCCAATTCCAGAAAGATTAAAGGAAGCATGCCTATGCAAGGGATTTGGATCCACTCTTACTGGATCAGCTCTCAAATGGTTGCTAAGTCTTCCCCCTTACTCTATTACTTCATTTGCTAATTTAGTTAACTTATTCAATAACCAATTTTCTTGTAGCAGAAAATTTGAACGATTGACTAGTGATTTATATAGGATAACTCAGGGTCATAATGAATCATTAAGGGATTATATAACCAAATTTAGTAAAGAATCCTTGGACATTCCCAACTTGGATATAGCCACGGCTGTTGAGGCCTTCAAGATGGGATTTCTTAGGGATTCATTATTCTATGATGATCTTTTTATGACACCACGCAGGAACCTAGATGAAGTAAGGACTCGGGCACTCAGATTCATCCGGTTAGAGGATGACAAGAGGATCCAGGAGAGACAAGCAGGATCCTCAAGACAAGAAAAGCAAGGATCCTCTTTCAAATGCAACAAATTCAAATCCTATAACAGAACTGACAACTAGAATGTGCATGCTGTTGACCAAGAAGAAGATGATGAGGATTATCCTCCGATTTCTGAATATTGTTTTTCCGTTGATAACCATGAACTAATCCTTGCAATGCAGAATCTCGGAGAAAAAGCCAGATGGCCCAGAAAAAATGACAAACCAGTTGCAACTAAAGACAAATCAAAGTGGTGTGCATACCATGAGGATTTTGGGCATTTAACAGAGGAATGCATCGCATTGAGAAAGGAAATTGGGTATCTGCTGAGCAAGGGACATTTAAAAGAGTTGTTGGGAAGAAAAAAGCCAAGGACTCGGGATCCTGAAAGGATCCCTGAAAAAGCTCCAGCTCCTCCGGTAGATGCACAAGTGATAAACTTTATTTCTGGTGGGTCAGACATCTGTGGTACATCCTTTTCAGCAGCTAAAAGGCATGCAAAGGAAGCTAAAATGGATAATGGAGAAAGACCTATTCGAACATCAAGTGTCTCGGAAGGAAAAGTGATAACCTTTGATGAAAATGATCGCGTTGATATCCAGGATCCTCATCATGATAGTTTAGTTATTACTCTCTTTATTTCTAACCATTTTGTCCGCAGGAACCTTATTGACGGAGGAAGCTCAGTAAACATTATCCAGCTTGATGTTCTGAAGAAAATGGGTATCCCAGAATCAGATATCACACCAAGATCCTCCGTGCTTGTAGGATTTAGTGGAGAAACTAAGAGAACCCTGGGGGACATCAAACTCCCAATTTATGTGGAAGGATTACATAATTATCAAAAATTTTTTGTTATTGACTGTCTATCTTGTTGTAACGTTATCCTTGGCAGGCCCTGGATACACGATATGAAGGCAGTCCCATCAACCTACCATCAATGTGTGAAGCTCCCAAGCCCTTGGGGAATAGTCAAGATCGATAGTGATCAACAGGAGGCTAAGGATTGTTACACATCATCAATGAAACCAGCCTCGAAATCAAGGGAACAATAGCAATTAAAGTATCCTCCAAGGAGTGTCTTGGAGGCAAGGGAGCAGGATGTGGACGAAATCCTGATGGATCCTGATGATCCTGAATCCAAAATCTATGTCGGATCAGGGATCCTTTGCAAGATGAAAGAAGACCTTGTATCCTTCCTCAAAAGAAGAAAATCTACCTTTGCATGGAAACATGAGGATATAACAGGTATATCTAAGGATATTATCACTCATAAACTTGGCATTGACAGGTCATTCAAACCAATCCATCAAAAAAGGAGGAAGTTTGCACCAGAAAGAAATACCATTATAAAGGAAGAGGTAGAAAGATTGCTACACGCAGGTATGATTAGAGAAGTAAAATATCCAAGATGGCTGGCCAATGTGGTTGTTGTTCAAAAGAAAAATGGAAAGTGGAGGGTATGTGTCGATTTCACCGATTTAAATAAGGCATGTCCCAAAGATCCTTTCCCATTACCCCACATTGACTCCATGGTGGATGCAACGGCGGGTCATGAACTGTTAACCTTTATGGATGCTTCATCTGGATTCCAACAAATTCAGATGGAACCATCTGACCAAGAGGATACGGCTTTTATGACCCCAACCGGTTTATATTGTTATATTGCTATGCCGTTTGGGTTAAGGAATGCAGGTGCAACATATCAAAGACTGGTGAATATGATGTTCAAGGATCAGCTTGGAAAGACTATGGAAGTATACATAGATGATATGGTGGTGAAATCCATAAAAGCTGAGGATCACCTAAGAGACTTGGAGGAAGCATTTGATATCCTTGACAGATATAACATGAAGCTTAATCCTTCAAAATGTCACTTTGGTGTAAAGGCAGGTAAATTCTTAGGATATATGGTAACCAAGAGGGGCATTGAAGCAAGTCCGGAACAAATCAAAGCATTGGTGAATATCAAATCTCCTGCCAACGCTAAAGATGTGCAAAGGCTAACAGGCAGGATAGCAGCTTTAAACAGATTTATATCTAAATCCTCGGAAAAGTGTAAAGAATTCTATGACATCCTAAGGAAAAACAAGAAATTCGAATGGACTGAGAAGCATGAGAGTGCTTTACAAGCCCTCAAAGAATACCTGTCCTCAGCTCCAGAGTTGATGAAACCAGAAAAAGGAGATGTGTAATCCTTATATCTTGCGGTATCCTCAAAAGCAGTAAGTGCAGTCCTTGTTAAGGATCATGAAGGTACACAATATCCTGTCTATTATGTAAGTAAGAGTTTACTTGATGCTGAATGCAGGTATTCACACCTTGAAAAACTTATTCTTGCACTAATTATGGCATCTACTAAACTAAGACATTATTTTGAAACCCATGTTATTGTTGTTAGAACTAATTTTCCAATTAAGAATGTCCTCAGGAAACCAGAGATGTCCGGAAGGATGGCTAAGTGGGCAGTAAAGCTTAGTGCCCATGATATAAGATATGAGCCTAGAACAGCCATCAAATCTCAAGCATTAGAAGACTTTGTGGCTGATTTCAGTAGTGATTTACAAAAGGAAGCCGAATTGGAAGTCCAGCAGCTGGATGAAACCAAGGATCCTTGGATACTACATACTGATGGATCCTCAAATGTTAAAGGCACGGGGCTTGGTATACTACTAAAATCGCCACAGGGGGACATAATACCCCACTCCATAGCTTGTGAGTTCCAAGCCACTAATAATGAGGCTGAATATGAAGCCTTGATTGCTGGTTTGCAAATTGCTGAGCATATGGGGATCTGGTATCTTGAGGTATACGTGGATTCATTGTTAATCACTAATCACTTTAATGGATCCTATGCTGTTAAAGGTGAAAAACTAACCAAATATTTAGAGATAGTCAAAGAATTGGCACTCTCCTTTGTTTTCTTTAGTTTGACACAGGTACCAAGGGAAGAAAATACAGAAGCTGATGCATTGGCCAATCTAGGATCATCTTTGAAGATCCCAGAGGATATAAATATCCCCATCATCCATATCCTGGCTCCTGCTATTGAAAATCAGGTGGCCATGGAAATAGAAGAGGATTCTGCAATGATCCCTAGTGAGGATACTCAATCTTGTTCAGGATCATGGATCTCACCAATCATGAGATACTTACAACACGGAGAGATTCCTATGGGAGAAAACCCTAGGGCTTTCAGAATTAAGGTATCTCAATTCACAATCTTAAATAATATGCTGTATAAGCGATCTCTTGCAGGACCATATTTAAGATGTATCGAGGATCCTGAAGTTCAAGAATTTTTAAAAGACTTCCATGAAGGAGATTGTGCAAACCACACTGGGGGCAGGGCATTGGTCTCAAGGATCTTCAGGACAGGATACTACTGGCCAACTATGAAAAGTGATGCTGTGGAGTATGCTAAGAAATGTGATCCTTGTCAAAGACACAGCAATATCCTTCATCAGCCGGCTGAATTTCTACATCCTATACCATCCTCTTGGCCATTCATGAGATGGGGGATGGATATAGTTGGCAAGCTCCCTAAGGCACCTGGGGGAAAAGTGTTCATGCTTACTATGACTGACTACTTCTCCAAGTGGATAGAGGCTGAAGCTTTTGTCCAAGTCAGAGAAAAGGAAGTTATATCCTTTATTAAGAGAAATATTATAACTAGATTTGGCATTCCTTCTGAAATTATATGTGATAATGGTTCCCAATTTATTGGGAGCAGAACTACTAACTTTTGTGACAGCTGGGGGATTAAGATGATAACATCAACACCAGTCCACCCACAAGCCAATGGACAAGCAGAATCATCCAACAAGATCATCATCAACAATCTGAAGAAGAAACTTGGATCCAAGAAAGGGAAATGGGCAGAAGAATTACCTTATGTGCTTTGGGCTGATAGGACAACCCCCAAGAATGCTACTGGTCAAACACCATTCTCTTTGGTATTTGGGGCAGAATCAGTGATCCCAACAGAAATGGTGGTTCCAACTGCTAGAACAAGTACCCGTGATCCTGAGGAGAATGATGCAAACCTGGCTCAAGACTTGGATACTATTGAGGAAATCAGGGACCTGGCTAGGATAAGGATGGCTAGCTACCAACAAAGAATGGCTGGTGCTTACAACAAAAATGTCAGGATAAGGAAATTCCAAGTTGGGGATATGGTATTGAGAAAAGCATTCCAGAATACCACCAATCCTGCTGATGGGAAATTGGCACCAAAATGGGAAGGCCCTTGTTTGATTGAAGCCGAAGCAGGAAAGGGGGCATATAGACTGCTAACCATGGAGGGTAATTTGTTACCAAGAGCCTGGAATGCTGTCCACTTGAAGAAATATTTCATGTGAGCAGGATCCTTCTGGCACATATGATCCTTACATTAGAAGTATCCTTCAAGGATCCCTGAAGTATCGATAATCCTTACTCTGGTAATGTCCTAAGCTCGAACTCTTATTTACATATTTTCTTATTTAAGGATATGGATCATGTATCCTTCACCCTTCTCTCACGAGATTTTGAGTTCTGATAGTCCAGGTATCCTTAGTATATTGTCGACAATCTTCAGAAGTAATTCAGATCCTTGGGTTTAACCCCAGTTGTTTGGGCTTGTCCCTAGTTATCCTTGGGCTTGTCCCCAGTTTCGCCTATAGCGCACGATGATCCTGGTATAGTTCAAGTCTTTGGGACCAGTACTCGCTTTAGGGGCTGATAATTCCATCGTACTGGCTATACCTAGGATCCTACGTATAATGGTAGACGTACCATACATCCGTTCCTAAGGTTTCTAACGTTTTCACGTTAGCTAAGGTTTTGGCATTATCATGTCACTAAGTTTGGATAGTCGCCAGTAAGGGCCATACTCCAGTTCACCTATGATCTTTGGGCTTGTCCCCAGTTATCCTTTGGGCTTGTCCCCAGTTATCCTTTGGGCTTGTCCCCAGTTACTAACTTGTCTTTTATATTGGCTTAGTCCCAAGTTATATTCTATTTTCAGGTTTTCGAAGTTAAACAATTAAGGATCCTCAATCCTTATTATCCATTAAAGTTTTTCTTATGGTTATCCTGATTAAAGGTTAGGATCCTAACTTGGATTCTCAGGTATGATCCTTAACTGTTTTTATTTCATTCATTATTTTGAATAACCCTTACACTTTGACAACTGAACCTATGATCCTTAAAATTAACTACTTTTTGGAAGTTTTCGACTATAGGATATTTGATCCTGGATCATATCCTAAATTTCTTAAACATAATTTGCTTAACTTTTCTTACTCAGACAAGTATAAATCAGAACAATTGAGAGTGTAAAGGATATACAAGGATAACATCACAGGATAAGTCAAAAGTTAAAAGTTTTATTCATTCACAAAATATTTAACCCTTTAAAGTTGTCAAAATTGCCAACCCACGTTTCTACCAGCAAAACGTGGCCTGTCCACATGGGTTGGCAAAGGGTGTCCATTGTTCATGCGGTCATAGCAGTGCAGGAAATAAAGGTCGGCAGGATAATAAGTGGCTTCATCCCCCAAACAGAGGATCCCTCCACCACCTATTATCCTACCTATTGTTCAAAGGATCCACGATCCTTACCCTAAAAACTATTGTTCAAAGTACAAACCATCAAACTATTCAAACAAACAACCACCAAACAAAAAAATTGGGCTCCGGCTAAGTCTCGAAATTTCCATCATCGCCCAATCCTGCAGCTCAATCCTTCGCTGCACCATCACCACCAGCTCCGCTTGCCTCACCACCTTGGTCCTTGCCTCCACCCTCAAGCATCGGGATCTCCTCATCCTCCTCATCATCCTCCAGCTCAGCCAGCCTAGCCTTCCAGCCTTCAACATCCCAGGTGCTCTTATCAAAAGCAGGATCCTGGGCTTCCATGGCCATTTGCAGCTGGATCTTGTACATAGCTATGGCGGCAGAGACCTTGGCATCCTGGGTGATCTCGTGCTTCTCATAGTCAAAGTTGATCAGCATCTTGGCAGCATCATTCTTGGTGGCCTGGAGCTCCTTCTGAAGATCGGCTATCTTGAGATCCTTCAACACCCCAACCTGTTGAAGGTCAGCAATCTGGCGATCCTGATCCTCAACATGGCCAACATATGTCTCTACCTCAGCAAATTTCTACAAGGAAGACAAGGAATGATGTCAGAAACCAAGTGATCCTTAGACTAGCAGGATACACAAGCAGGACAGTGATCCTTACCTCGTTGATGTAATCCAGACACTGTTGGTGGAGCAGGGGCAGACCTTGCAAATCCTCAGCTTCAGAGGCCTTCCTCTTCTTGCTTCCTTTTCCCCTGATAGGTGCTTTAGGGGCCGAAGCAGTTGGGCTAGCAGCAGGGGTCTTCTTCTTAGAGGATTTGACGTTAGTAAGATCAGTGATGCCGAACTTTGAGGAAGATTTGGTGGATTTTCCAGCGCCTGCACAACCAAAACAAGATAAGTATCTTAATTTTATTTGACTCTCATTATATAAATACTCCTTAAATAAGGATACTTACTTGACATTGTGAAAGATGCAGAGGATACTTCCTGAGAATCCTGGGTGGTAATCTTGAAAGTTCTGACTTCAGGATCAAGCTTCTTAAAGGCCAGGAGTCTCTCTTTTGCAGCAGGAGTCAACTTCAGATGTGAAACGGAGATAGCTGCACAACAAGAAAACAACAGAACATCAGTGATCCTTATACTAAAGGACAAGTTCTACGGTGATCCTTCCCAGGATTCTCTATCCTACCATGGGTAACCCACTTCTTGGGCAAATCCTCCCCATCAGGGATGGTATCTCTCCTTACAAAAAAGAACCGCTGCTTCCAATTAGTATCATTCTTGGTAGCCTTGAAGATCGGATGCTCCTCCCCGGGTCTACGTTTAAACAGATAACGATGGGAACCAAAGGTGGTCAGATCGTATAGCTCACCCAACTCGGCCATACCTAAGTCAATCCCCTCTTGCTCGATGATCCTCTCAAGGGTAAACAAAACCCTCCAGATCATCGGCATGGCCTGGATGTAAGACATGCCGGTCAAGGAGAAGAAGGCTTGGGTTAAGGCTGGAAAGGGATACGTATAACCTATGGAAAACGGGATCACAGGAAAGGCAACCCATGAATCGGAGGTGTGGTCACTCAGGGTAGAAGGATCATAAGCTTTGAACACCGTATTTGCAGGAAAACAGCACCGAATCCTGTCAATCTGAGGATCAGCAAAGATACAGCGTTCTTTAGCAGAGTTTGTGATGATCCCTTGGCTCTTAAAGGGGCTTTCTTTCTGCTGATCCTTGGCAAGAGAATTCCGGAGCAACATTTTGAACGAAATAGACACAAGAAGAAAAACAGAGCAATCGAGAGAGAAGATGAAGGGAATACCTGTTCAATCCTCTGGTTGCGGTTATAAAGGGGGAAGTTCTTGATTTTAAATGCAAACAATCCTATCCCTATCTCTATTTATAATCATGATTTGTGCAGGGCTGTCACCTCCGTGACGTCAGGGTTGCAACGGATAGTTCGTTCACAACGGCTATATATCCGTTGAGTTAGTTACAGATAAGATCAGCAAAATATAACTCGTTAATATTACATAATTACTCCTTATATTTTGGGGGCAATTGTTAGGGCAGGATTTTAATGACCTATGATCCTTACATGATATCCTAACAAGTGATCCTTGTTTCTTTGGCAGATAGTGATCCTCAGAAGAGCTTCAGGATCAGGATCATGGATCATCCTAAGGATCCTCATACTAACGATTGTTCTCTTTATATTTAATGTTGTTTTGCAGGAATTACGAGTTGGACCTGGTCTTGGCAACGTTATTAAGGAATCTTTCACGCTAATTTCGCACATGCATAACCAGAAATAGACGTTGTAGAGAATATGGAAACTTAGCACAAATTACGGGCGTTTAGTTAGGCTAAATTTACTTCTGTTTCTAAAGGGGTAACGAGCTAGTAGTTAGGTGACTTACCTAAATTCAACCACACACACTTATATAAAGGGCACTCTCAAGCATTCGAAGGACACAACACATTTCTTACACACTCTAGCATACTACACCATAGTGACCCTTGTACCTAGCTCGTTACCATCCAAAGTTGTAAACATTGTTTATTATATTGAAGTTTGGTGATCGGTAGTTTCCATCACCCGAGGTTTTTTATGCCGGAGATCATTCATTGATCAAGGGTTTTTTCCTCGTATAAATCCTTGTGTCACTTGTGCAATTTACATTTAAGTGATCCTTTACTTTATCCATCACTACAAGCATCATTCCCCGTTAACAGAGAGTTTGGTTGCATTATCCTTGTGTGATTTTTGACCAAAACACTATCTAAGTAAAATGCTACTTGATGCTGAGGCCATGTATTCTCATTTAGAGAAATTAATTCTTGATTTAATTATGACTTCTACTAAACATAGACATTATTTAGAAACTCACAGGTATTATTGTGAAAGCTAACTTTCCTATTCAGAATGTTCCTAGGAAAATTGAAATGGCATGTAGAATGGCAAAGTGGATAGTCAAGCTTAATGCATATGACATTAAGTATGAACCTAGGACTGTAATCAAGTCCCAAGCTTTAGCTGACTTTGTGGCTGATTTCAGTAGTGATCTACAAAGGGAAGCTGAATTAGAAGTTCACCAACTTTAGAAGACCAAGGATCCTTGGACACTCTTCACGGATGGAGCTTCAAATGTTAAAGGAACTGGACAAAGCACACTCCCAAAATCGCCACAGGGGGACATTATACACCAATCCATTGCATGTGAATTCCAAACCATTAATCATGAGGTAGAGTATGAGGCCTTGATAGCAGGTTTGCAATTAGCTAACAGTATGAGTGTTTTGGTTAAAAATCAGACAAGGATAATGCAACCAAACTCTTTGTTACGGGGTATGATGCTTGAATTGGTAAACAACAATGAGGATCACTCACAAATGAGTTGCACAAGTGACACAAAGATTTATATGAGGAAAAAGCCCTTGACCAATGAATGATCTCCGGCATAAAAAACATCGGGTGATGGAAACTACCGATCACCAACGCAAATTAAACAATAATTCTTTTACAACTTCGGATGATAGCGAGCTAGGTACAAGGATCACTACAGTGTATCGTGTGGAAATGTATGAAAATTGCTAAGTGTTTCACCATGAGCTGATGAATGCCGTTGTACGAGTGTGTGTAGCCAAAAAATAGCCAAGTGTTCTAAAAATAGCTCGCTATCCCCTTTAAAAATAGAAAATATCTAGCCTAACTAACTGTCCGCATTTTATGCCTTCTCCCCACGTTCTCCACAGCGTTCACAACGGTCAAGCACGTGCAGAATTGAAGGGAATATGCTCCAGGAATATCGCCATGACCAAGTCCACACTGGTACTCCTGCAATACAACACCGAATTCAAAGTGAACAATCGTTAGTATAAGGATCCTTAGGATGATCCATGATCCTGATCCTGAAGCACTTCTGAGGATCACTAATTGTCACAGAAGTAAGGATCACCAAACAGGATAACACTTGAGGATCACAGGTCATTAAGAAATCCTCCCCTAACAATTGCCCCCAAAATATAAGGAGTGATCATGTAAATAAACGAGTTGTATTTTATCGATCTTATCCGCAACAAACTGACGGATATATAGCCGTTAGAATCGAACTATTCGTTGCAATCCTGACGTCACTGAGTTGACTTACCCTGCAAATTCATCATTATAAATATGAGTTAGAGATAGGATCAATTTGCATTTAAACCCAAGAGAAACTCCCTTTAAATTCTCATCCGAAGATCAATCAGGTATTCTCTTTTCCTCTTCTTCCTTCTCTTACTCTGTTTTACTTCTTTTACCATCATCTCGTCGTTAATGATGCTCCGGAACTCTCCCGCTAAGGATCACCAGAAGAACAACCCTCTGAAAAGCCAAGGGATCATAAAAGATTCCTCAAAAGAACGCTGTTGTTTCACTGATCCACAGATCGACAGAATCCGCTATTGCTTCCCAGCGAACGCCATATTCAAATCCTTTGATCCCACTGCTTTGAGTGATCATGTTTCTGAAACTTGGATTGCCTTTCCTATTACCCCGTTCACCATAGGCTATACCTATCCTTTTCCAGCCTTTACCCAATCCTTCTTCTCTCTTACTGGCATTTCTTATATCCAAGCTATGCCAATGATCTGGAGGGTTTTGTATACCCTTGAGAGGATCATTGAGCAGGAGGGGATTGACCTAGGAATGTCAAAGCTGGCTGGGATGTATGATCTCACTACACCTTTGGATCCCACCGATACTTGTTTAAACGTAAACCTGGTGAAGAACACCCCATTTTCAAAGCTACCAAAAACGATACAAATTGGAAACGACGCTTCTTCTTCGTCAGAAGAGACTCTATTCCAAACGGAAAGGATCTACCCAAGGAGTGGTCCACCCATGGTAGGATAGAGGATCCTGAGAAGGATCACCAGAGAGTCTTCTTTTTGTATAAGGATCACTGACACCCTTTTGTTTTTTGTGATGCAGCTGTTACTGTCTCACACCTCATACCGTCTCCTGCTACCAAAGAAAGGCTTGCTGCCTTTAGGAGACTCAGTCCTGAAATAAGATCATTCAAAACAATCACCCAGGATTCACAGGAGGTATCCTCAGGCTCAGTCACCATGTCAAGTAAGTATCCTGTTCTTCATATAGTTAACGATTTAAATAAATTGTTAAATAGAAATAGGATAAGGATACTTATCTTGCCTTGATTGTGCAGGTGCTGGAAAAGCTTCAAGATCCGCCTCCAAGTTCAGCGTGACCGATCTGGATAACGTGCGATCCACCAAGAAAAAGCTTCCTGCTAGCCCAACTGCTTCGATTCCCAAGGCACCCTCCAAAGGAAGGGGAGGCAAGAAAAGAAAAGCCTCTGAAGCTGAGGATCTGCAAGGTCTGTCTCTGATCCGCCACCAATTCCTTGAGTGCTTCAACGATGTAAGGATCACCGTCCCTGCTTTGGTATCCAGCTTATTTGAGGATCACCTGGTCTTGAACTGTTCTTTATCTTCTTTGCAGAAATTTGCTGAGATTGAAGATAATGTGGGGAACGTTGAGGAGCAGGATAGGAATATTGCTGACCTCCAACAAGTTGCACTGCTCAAGGATCTTAAGATTGCCGACCTCCAAAAAGACCTCCAAAATGCCAAAAATGAGACGGCCAAGGTGTTAATCAATGCTGATTACGAGAAGCATGAGATCACCCAGGATGCTAAAGTCTCTGCTGCCATAGCGATGTATAAGACCAAATTGCATATGGCCTTGGAAGCTCAGGATCCTGACTTCGATAGGAGCACCTGGGATGTGGAAGGCTGGAAGGCAAGGCTGGCTGAGCTGGATGACGAGGAGGAGGCTGAGGAGATCCTGACGATCGAGGCTGGAGGCAGTGGCAAGGATCATGGTGGTGAAGCTAGTGGAGCTGGGGATGGTGATGCAGCAAAGGTGTAGGCTGCATGATTGGGCAATGATGGACACTTCTAGACATAGCCGGAGCCCAATTTTTTAGGTTTGATGGTAGTTTTTGTTAAACAATGGTTGGTTTGTACTTAAACAATTGTTTTAGGGTTAAGGATCTAGGATCCTTTGGACAATAGGTAGGATTACAAATGGTGGAGGGATCCTCTATTTGGGGGATGAAGCCATTGTGATCCTACCGCCTTTTATTTCCTGCATGCTATGACCACACAAACAATGGACACCCGTTGCCAACCCATGTGGACGGGCCATGTTTTGCTGGTAGAAACGTGGGTTGGCAATTTTGACAACTTTTGATGGTTAATCCTTTGTTAATAAAATAACTTTAATCTTTTTTGGCTTATCATGTGTTGTTATCCTTGTATATCCTTTTAATTTTCAATTGTTCTGATATACACTTGTTTAAATAAGAAAAGTTGAACAAATTAGATAAAAAATATTTAGGATATGATCCAGGATCAAATATCCTACAGTTGAAAAATTCCAAAAGAAGTATATTTTAAGGATCATGAGTTCAGTTGTCAAAGTACAAGGGTTATTCAAATAAACAATAAACAAAATTAAAATAGTTAAGGATCATACCTGAGGATCCAAGTTAGGATCCTAATCCTTAATACCATAACCAGGATAACTATAAGACAAACCTTAGTAAGAAGTAAGGATCAAGGATCCTCAGTTGTTTAACTTCAAAGACCTGAAATAAAACATGACTTGGGACTAAGCCAATATAAAATAAAAGTTAGCAACAGGGGACAAGACTAAGGATAACTGGGGACAAGCCCAAGGATAACTGGGGACAAGCCCAAGGATCGTGTGTAAACTTGAGTATGGCCCTAACTGGCGACTATCCAAACTTAGTGGCATGAAAATGCCAAAACCTTAGCTAACGTGAAAACGTTAGAAACCTTAGGAACGGATGTATGGTACGTCTACAATTATACGTAGGATCCTAGGTATAGCCAGTACAATGTAATTGTCAGCCCCTAAAGCGAGTACTGGTCCCACTGCCATGAACTATACCAAGATCATCATGCGCTACAGGCGGAACTGGGGTCAAGCCCAAATAACTGGGGTCAAACCCAAGTAACTGGTTGCTTTTGTGGATAACCATCCTTTTTCTAAGGATACCTGAACCTTCAAAGCTCAGAATCACGTGAAAGATGGATAGAGGGTACAAGATCCTTATCCTTATGTGAGAAAGTAAGGAAATGAAATAGTTTGAGATTAGAATGTTACCAAAGTAAGGATCGTCTGTACTCTAAGGATCCTTCAAGGATACTTATTGTTTTGGTCAAAAATCACACAAGGATAATGCAACCAAACTTTATGTAAATGGGGTATGATGCTTGGTTTGTAGAAAAAGTAAAGGATCACTTCAATGTGAAATATGCAAAGACACGTTGATTTATACGAGGAAAAAGCCCTTGATCAATGTATGATCTCCGGCATAAAAAACCTCGGGTGATGGCAACTACCGATCACCAAACTTCAATATAAGAAAAATGGTTACAACTTTGGATGATAATGAGCTGAGTACAAGGATCACTATAGTTTCGAGTGTCTAAGCGTGTGAGAGTTGTGTTGTATGTTCTTCCGAATGAGGAAGAGTGTTATATATACAAGTGTAGGTGACCTATTTTAGGTAAAAAGACTAATAATCAGCTCATTACCCCTTTAGAAATAAAAGTAAATCTAGCCTAAATTATCGCCCTTAAATCATGCCATGTTTCCATATCCTTTACAACGTCCATCTCCGATTAAGCACATGCCATAGTTGTAAAGACGTGTCCTTTAATTGTGATGCTTAAGAGCGGATCCTGCTATATGTCCTGCAAAACAATCATTAAATTCAACGAAAGCAACTGTTAGCATGAGGATCCTATGATGGTCCGTGATCCTGATCCTGGAACTCTGCTGAGGATCACTATCTGTCAAAGAAACAAGGATCACTGGTTAGGATCACATGTGAGGATCATGTATTGTAAAAATCCAGCCCTAACAATTGCCCCCAAAATATAAGGAGTTCATTGTAAATTAACGAGTTATATATTGTTCTGATCTTATCTTCAACGGACAACTCGGGTAACTAGCCGTTATAACCGGACTAGCCGTTGCGATCATTACGTCACTGAAGTGACATTCCTGCAAATCATGATTATAAATAGGAGATAGGGTAAGGATCGATTTGCATTTAAATTCAGGATATACTCCCTTTATAATCTCCACCGAAGATTGATCAGGTATTCTCTTTCTTTCTTCCTTTTCCTGCTCTGTTTTTTTTTTGCTCTTGCTCTGTTTTTTTTTTTTTTGCTCTTGCTCTGTTTTTGTTTCGCCACAAGTATGTTGCTCCGAAATTCTCCCCATAAGGATCACGAGAAGAGTAGTCCCCCGAAAAGCCAAGGGATCATTAAGGACTCTCCTACGGAGAGATGCTGCTTTACCGATGCTCATGTAGATAGGATTCGTCATTGCTTTCCGGCGAATGCTGTTTTCAAATCCTTCACATCCACTGCTTGTGTATTCTGCTTGTATATCCTGCTTCTTTGAGGATCACCTGATCCTGAACTTACCCTTTTTTTTTCTTTTGCAGAAACTTGCTGAAATTGAGACCTACCTTGGCCATGTCGAGGATCAGGAAAGCCAAATCGCCGACCTCCAACAAATGGGCGTGTTAAAGGATCTCAAGATAGCCGATCTTGAGAAGGAACTCTGGGCTACAAAGGATGAGGCTGCTCAAAGGCTAATTGAGATGGATGGCGAGAAGCAGGAGATCATCCAGGATGCCAAGGTCTCTGCCGCAACTGCTATGTACAAGATACAACTACAAATGGCTGCGGAGGCTCTGGATCCTGCCTTTGACAAGAGCTCATGGGACGTGGAGGGTTGGAAAGCAAGATTGGCAGAGCTGGAGGATGAGGACGAAGCAGAGGAGATCCCAATGCTGGAGGGCGGTGATGCTGACAAGGATCAGGGTGGAGAAGCTGGTGGTGATGGAGCAGCAAAGGTGTGAGCTGCTGGATTGGGCGATGATGGATATTTCGAGACTAGGCCGGAGCCCAATTTTTTTTGAGTTTGGTAGTGGTTTGTTTGTGGTTGTTGATGTTTCAAACAATTATGGTTTGTAACTTGAACAATAGTTTTTAGGGTTAAGGATCATGGATCCTTTGGACAATAGGTAGGATTACAAAAGGTGGAGGGATCCTCTGTTTGGGGGATGAAGCCTTTGTGATCCTGCCGCTTTTAATTTTCTGCACCTGCTAAGACCGCATAGACAATGGACACCCTTTGCCAACCCATGTGGACGGGCCACGTTTTGCTGGTAGAAACGTGGGTTGGCAATTTTGACAACTTTTTGAAAGGGTCTAGGATCCTTTTGTTAATAAAATAACCTTAATCTTTCTGGCTTATCTCGTGTTGTTATCCTTTATTTATCCTCTTTATTTTCCAGTTGTTTTAGAAATATATTTGTTAGAGTAACAAGAGTTGAGCAAACCATGTTTAATAAATTTAGGATATGATCCTAGATCAAATATCCTGTCATTGAAAATTTGCAAGGATCATAGTTTTAGTTGTCAAAGTGTAGGGGTTGGTTAGTATAATCAAAATAGTCAAGGATCATACCTGAGGATCCAAGTTAGGATCCTAACCTTTAATCAAGATAACCATAAGTGAAATTTTAATGGATGATAAGGATCAAGGATCCTTATTTGTTAATCTTCGAGAACCTGAAAAATGGAACATATCTTGGGACTAAGCCAATGTAAAAGATAAATTAGTAGCTGGGGACATGCCCAAAGGATAACTGGGGATGATCCCAAAGGATCACTGGGGACAAGCCCAAAGGATAACTGGGGACAAGCCCGAAGGATAACTGGGGACACGCCCAAAAGATCGTATGTAAACTGGAGTATGGCCCTTACTGGCGACTATCCAAACTTAGTGACATGAAAATGTCAAAACCTTAGCTAACGTGAAAACGTTAGAAACCTTATGAACGGATGTATGGTACGTCTACCATTATACGTAGGATCCTGGGTATAGCCAGTACGATGAGGTTGTCAGCCCCGGAAGTGGGTACTGGTCCCAAAGACGTGAACTATATCAGGATCATCGTGCGCTGCTGGCGGAAACTGGGGATAATCCCAAGGATAACTGGGGTTAGACCCAAGGATCTGTGTTGCTTTTGAAGATCTTTGACGATATGCTGTAGATACCTGAACTATCATAACTCAAATGGTTCGTGAGAAGAGGATGAAGGATACAGGATCCTTATCCTTTGGTAAAAAGTAAGGAAATGTAATAGTTTTAAGATAAGGACATTACCAGAGTAAGGATCACTGACATCGCCGGGATCCTTTGAGGATACTTCAATATAAGGATCACATGTTTGAAGGATCACGTTCACATAAAGTATCTCTTTAAGTGAACAGCATTCCAGGCTCTTGGTAATAAGTTTCCTTCCATGGTTAGCAATCTGTATGCCCCCTTTCCTGCTTCAGCCTCAATCAAGTAAGGGCCTTCCCATTTTGGTGCTAACTTTCCGTCAGCAGGATTAATAGTGTTTTGGAATGTTTTTCTCAACACCATATCTCCGACTTGGAACTTTCTTATCTTAACATTTTTGTTGTAAGCACCAGCCATTCTTTGTTGGTAGCTTGCCATCCTTATCCTAGCCAGGTCCCTGATTTCCTCAATAGTATCCAAATCCTGAGCCAGGATTGTAGAATTCTCTTCAGGATCACGAGCACTTGTTCTAGCGGTTGGGATCACCATCTTTGTTGGGATCACTGCTTCTGCCCCAAATACTAAAGAAAAAGGTGTTTGACCAGTGGCATTGTTGGGAGTTGTCCTGTCAGCCCATAGCACATAAGGTAACTCCTCTGCCCATTTTCCCTTCTTGGATCCTAGCTTCTTCTTCAGATTGTTGATGATGATCTTGTTGGATGATTCTGCTTGGCCATTGGCCTGTGGATGAACTGGTGTTGATGTTATCATCTTGATTCCCCAACTGTCACAAAAGTTAGTAGTTCTGCTTCCAATGAATTGGGAACCATTATCACATACAATTTCAGAGGGAATGCCAAATCTAGTTATAATGTTTCTTTTGATAAAGGATATAACTTCTTTTTCTCTGACTTGAGCAAAAGCTTCAGCCTCTATCCACTTAGAGAAGTAATCAGTCATGGCAAGCATAAATACTTTTCCACCAGGTGCTTTAGGGAGCTGGCCAACTATATCCATCCCCCATCTCATGAATGGCCAAGAGGATGGTATGGGGTGTAGCAATTCAGCTGGTTGATGAAGGATATTGCTGTGTCTTTGACAAGGATCACATTTCCTAGCATATTCTACAGCATCCCTTTTCATGGTTGGCCAGTAGTATCCTGTTCTAAGGATCCTTGAGAACAATGCCCTGCCCCCAGTGTGGTTTCCACAATCTCCTTCATGGAAGTCTCTCAACACTTCTTTAATTTCAGGATCCTCGATACATCTTAAATATGGTCCTGCAAGAGATCGTTTATATAGCACATTATTTAAGATTGTGTATTGAGATACCTTAATCCTGAAGGCTCTAGGATTTTCTCCCATCGGAGTCTCCCCGTTTTGCAAGTATCTCATGATTGGTGAGATCCATGATCCTGCATAAGATTGATCTTCTTCACTAGGGATTACTGTAGTATCCTCTTCTATTTCCATAGCCACCTGACTTTCAATAGCAGGAGCCAGGATATGGATGATAGGGATACTTATATCTTCTGGAATCTTTAAGGATGATCCTAGGTTGGCCAATGCATCAGCTTCCGTGTTATCCTCCCTTGGTACCTGTGTTAAGCTGAAAGAAACAAAAGAAAGTGCCAATTTTTTGACTACCTCTAAATATTTGGTTAGTTTTTCACCTTTAACAGCATAGGATCCATTAAAGTGATTGGTGATCAATAATGAGTCTACATATACTTTAAGATATTTCACCCCCATATCCTTAGCAATTTGCAAGCCAGCAATTAAGGCTTCATATTCAGCCTCATTGTTAGTTGCTTGGAACTCACAGGCTATGGAGTGGGGTATTATGTCCCCCTGTGGCGATTTTAGTAGTATCCCGAGCCCTGTGCCCTTGACATTTGAGGATCCATCAGTGTGTAGTATCCAAGGATCCTTGGTCTCATCCAGCTGCTGGACTTCCAATTCTGATTCTTTTTGTAGATCACTACTGAAATCAGCCACAAAATCAGCTAATGCTTGGGATTTAATGGCTGTTCTTGGCTCATATCTTATATCATGGGCACTAAGCTTTACTGCCCACTTAGCCATTCTTCCTGACATCTCTGGTTTCCTGGGGACATTCTTAATTGGAAAGTTAGTTCTAACAACAATAGTATGGGTTTCAAAATAATGCCTTAACTTAGTTGATGCCATGATTAATGCAAGAATAAGTTTTTCGAGGTGTGAGTACCTGGATTCGGCATCAAGTAAACTCTTACTTACATAGTAGATAGGATATTGTGTACCTTCATGATCCTTAACAAGGACAGCACTTACAGCGGTTGAGGATACCGCCAAATATAAGGATAACACATCTGCTTTTTCGGGCTTTGATAATGCTGGTGCTGAGGACATATATTCTTTCAGTGCTTGTAAAGCATTCTCATGTTTCTCAGTCCATTCAAACTTCTTGTTCTTCCTTAGGATATCGTAAAATTCTTTACATTTCTCCGAGGATTTTGATATGAACCTGTTCAGAGCTGTTATCCTGCCTGTTAGCCTTTGCACATCCTTAGCATTGGCAGGGGACTTGATATTCACTAGTGCTTTAATTTGCTCCGGACTTGCCTCAATGCCCCTCTGAGTTACCATATATCCTAGGAATTTACCTGCCTTAACACCAAAGTGGCATTTTGAAGGATTAAGCTTCATGTTATAATTATCAAGGATATCAAATGCTTCTTCCAAGTCCCTTAGGTGATCCTCAGCTTTCTTTGATTTGACTACCATATCATCTATATATACTTCCATAGTTTGTCCAATTTGATCTTTGAACATCATATTCACCAGCCTTTGATATGTTGCATGTGACAACTCCTATTTTCGAACCTATATTTGTGCAACGTTCTGTAATTACGTGAACTTTATTAATTGAATGTTATGGTTATGTGATATGTGTGTATTAAATGTTAGTATAGTAAACGAGCCCAAACCGCACACCATAACCCGATCGCACAAGGCTCACCCGGTCGCACAAGCCCACTTGGGCCGCACCTCTTGTACTCGGAACATGGACAACCCATTAAGGGGTTTCGGCCCACTAAACTTATACGTATAACACTAGGGTGTTAGTAATTTTTCCACACTTTTGGCAAACCATCAAAACACACAAGAACCCTAGTTCCTCTCTTTCTCTCTCGCTATCTCGCTCAAACCCGACGGCAACCAAGCACCCCATCCGTTGAAGATCCTCTCGGATTCGGATCAATTCTTGTTCACCTACAATCGGTTAGTGTTTGATTAATGGTTGTTGATGTTTTGATGTGTGTTTTAATAGTCATGCATGAAGATATAGGGTTCTTGTTTAACATGATTTATTTTGCTCATTGATTGATACATGTTTACTTGTCATGAAACCGGCTCACATGTGCACTTTATTATGAATCGGATTGTTCAAGATGGTTGTTAACCGAATGCTAGTTAAACCGGTTGTGATATTATGATAGAGGGTTATGATTTAGGTTGCATGAAAGTCTATGAATTTATTTATCACATGATCCGATCATATGTTCTGTACAAGATTGATTAATTGCTCTTGAATTGATGATGATTATGGTGTTATGAATATGATTGAATGCTGAATAAACATTGATTTGATCCAAGTTGAAACTGCCTAACTTGTTAGCCGAAATCACGGAATAATTGTTGACTGAATTATGGAAAGTTGTTACAATCGGATTATCTCGACCTGATTGCGAGTCGATACCTTCAGTCTCGACTCGAGACCACGACACTCGCACACAGCAGCACCAGCCGAGACCGAGATTGCGGGTCCGGATTGCGACTCGAGACCATGTGATCTCGACCGGACCATGACAACTCGAGACCGGCTCACTTGCGACTCGAGAACACCTCTGTTGCGACTCGAAACCCCCTTCGTTGCGACTCGAGATCTCAACACCTATATGACTCGAGACCGATAGTCTCGACTCGAGACCGACAATACTTGTTATTGGACCTGCACTGTTACAGCCCAACTGTTTGGGCCGAATACTTAGAATTGTTATCTGTTTTCTATTGGATTGCTGATACGTTTATGTGATTTGCCATGATCATACTTGGTACAATACGTGTAGAACATACGTGCTATATACGAACCTGACTTGTATAATAACCATGATAGGGCGTGGTTGACCCCTTACTAGCTTACTTGTACTTTCTGTGTATCTGTCGAGCAACCCAAGGTGAGTTCACACAGCCAAGGCATGGGGTTCCCAGGGTGGGAATGGGATTGGATGATTATTTCGTGCATACTTAGTTAATGGAACCTAATGATATGGTCCTCAGGGTGAGGATGGTAAATGATAAGATTACGGCTAGACTAGTATACCTACTTGAACTGATCTTCGCACACACGCCAGGGGTTGGCTGCGATATTATGACTAATTTTCGCACACATGCCTCAGGAAGGCTGCGAACTATACATACTAAACTTCGCACACATGCCAGGGTGGCCAGCGATACAAATATACATAGTCTAGAATACTTGAGAACTTTCCCTAGTCTTCGCATACATGCCTAGAGGGCCGCGATACGAACTAATACGATACATGATTAAATGAACGAACGCAATGCTTACTATACCACTACTATTGCTGAACTTACTTTCTGTGAACTCGCTCAACTAGTTGTTGATTATCTGCTGCATGCCTTGCAGGACCTTAGGTACAATATGGAGCTTGCACAGGGAGGAGCAGGTCGTTGTGGGATACGGATCATAAACGATATTTGAACTTATAACTTACTTTGGGTTTTCATTATTATGCTTCCGCTACTTAAACAATGTTTGGTTATGAACATCAGTCATGTCACGATGAATTACATTTTCTACTTTTACACTTAAATGCTATGTTTGATATGATTGATGGCTTGATCCTGGTCACGTCACGCCTCCAAGCGGTGGTACTCCGCGTGTGGGATTTTGGGGGTGTGACAGATTAGTATCAGAGCCATTGGTTATAGAGAACTAGGTTTTAATATGGGAAAACGTTTTTATTAAAACCAGACTATAACCAGAGCAGTGCTCTCAACGATCCACAACGACGCTTCGCTCCACGTGCAAGACTCGACATCCTAGGTAATAAGGTTTATGTTTATTGCCTGTATGCTAGAACTATATAGAACTTTGCTCGCATTACGCTTAGATACACATGACTTATTACATGAGAACACCCACGTGCTTACGCTTTTCTGTCATCGCCCTACTCGCGAACCATTCTCACTTACGTTACTTTTACTATGAAGATCATGTCTGGACGAATTAACATGACACAAGCCCAGCTAGAGGCTCTCGTTCAAGCTCAAGTTGCTGCGGCACTTGCAGCTGCTCAAGCAGGTAGTATATCCTGTCGTCATAACTTACACTAGGATCTTTAGATCCTACACTCCTAAACTAGCCCTTGTATTTAAACTTTGCCATATTCGTACACAATAGGTCAACCAGCGCAGCAGCCTGTATGCACTTTTAAGAACTTCATGGACTGTCGTCCAAATACTTTCAGCGGCACAGAGGGGGCAGTGGGACTCCTCCACTGGTTTGAGAAGCTCGAGTCAGTTTTCGTAATGTGTGAATGCCCTGAGGCTCGCAGGGTGAAATACGCCACTGGCACGCTAGAAGGAATAGCACTAACTTGGTGGAACGCCCAAGTTCAGATCTTAGGGTTGGCAGCTGCTAACGCCACACCCTGGAATGATTTCAAAGAACTTATCAAACGTGAGTACTGCACAAGGGACGATATTCACAAGTTGGAGAATGAGTTTTATCACTTGAAGATGACGGGATCAGACATAGAAGCTTACACGAAGCGATCGAACGAACTGGCTATCTTGTGTCCAACCATGGTGGACCCTCCAATTAAGCGCATCGAGTTGTACCTCAAGGGTCTAGCCTCAGAAATTCAGAGCCATGTTACGTCGGCTAACCTCGACAATATCCAAGACATCCAGCGTCTTGCTCATCGACTCACAGATCAGGCAGTAGAACAGAACAAGCTGCCCAAACGCGTCAGTGCAACTACTACTCCAGCTGCTACTTCTGCTACACCCAACGACAACAAACGGAAATGGGATGGGGATTCCAACAGGGGATCAGTTTCCGTTCAGTCTCAAGCACAGCAGCGCAGGACGAATGACTACCAGAATTCGAGTCAGCAATCATCTGGCAATCAGGGGCAGGGTGGATACCGGGGAGTTCACCCACTATGTAACAAGTGTAACAGGCACCACAGTGGAAGGTGTCGTAAAGAACGTTGTCAGAGATGTCTCAAGCTAGGGCACGAAGCCAAAGATTGCAGGAGCTCACGACCTGCGAACCAGAATCAGCAACTTCCGCCACCGGTTCCTCAAAACCCACAGCAGCAGCAACCACAGCGTGGAAACCGGGGATGTTTCCAGTGTGGGGCAGAAGGTCATTACAAACGCGATTGTCCTCAGTTGAACCAGAACCAGAATCGCAACAACAACAATAACCAGGGCAACGGGCACAACAACGGTGGGAACGACAACAACAATGGCAACGAGGCAAGGGGTCGAGCTTTCGTGCTAGGACGAGGAGATGCAATGAACGATCCCAATGTGGTTATGGGTAAGTTTCTCCTTGACGATATTTATGTTACTGTTTTATTTGATTCGGGTGCGGATACAAGTTATATTTCTGTGAAAGCTAGTAAGTTGTTAAAACGTACATCAACACCCCTAAACACCAAACACGTCGTAGAACTAGCTAATGGTAAGAATTTAGAAGCCACGCAGATAGTCAGGGGTTGTAGTATCGTCTTAGCCGGTCAAGTTTTCTCCATCGACCTTATTCCCATAGTCTTGGGAAGTTTCGACATCGTCATAGGGATGGATTGGTTATCCCAACATCAGGCAGAGATCTTATGCAGTGAGAAGATTATTCGCATTCCCCGTACTGGTCAGGAACCTCTCGAAGTTCAAGGTGACAAGAGTGGTGCTGTGGTTGGCATCATCTCTTTCTTGAAGGCTCAGAAGTGTCTGTGGAAGGGTCACACCGCAATCTTGGCACTCGTTTCAGATGCATCAGTGAAGGAAAAGAAATTGGAAGATATTCCAATTGTACGCGACTACCCTCAGGTGTTTCCTGAAGACTTACCTGGCTTACCGCCTCACCGTCAGGTCGAATTTCAAATCGAGCTTGCTCCAGGAGCAGCACCCATAGCTCGCGCACCATATCGTCTAGCCCCATCAGAATTGGAGGAACTGTCAAAGCAGCTACAAGAGCTCTTGGAAAAGGGCTTCATACGTCCAAGCTCTTCGCCTTGGGGAGCCCCAGTGCTATTTGTGAAAAAGAAAGACGGTACGTTCAGAATGTGCATCGACTACCGTGAACTGAACAAAGTAACGGTGAAGAACCGTTATCCTCTTCCACGCATAGACGACTTATTCGACCAGTTGCAAGGGTCGTGTTATTACTCCAAGATAGACTTGAGGTCTGGCTATCATCAACTGAGAGTCCGGGATGAGGACGTCTCCAAAACCGCATCCAGAACTCGTTATGGCCACTACGAGTTTCTTGTCATGCCGTTCGGGTTAACGAACGCGCCTGCCGTATTTATGGATCTTATGAACAGGGTGTGCAAACCCTATCTTGACAAGTTCGTCATTGTTTTCATCGACGACATCCTGATCTACTCCAAGAGTCAGGAGGAACACGAGCAACATCTACGCCTTATTCTAGAACTTCTTCGGAAGGAACAGTTGTACGCTAAGTTTTCGAAATGCGACTTCTGGCTTCGTGAAGTCCACTTTCTAGGCCACATAGTGAACAAGGATGGGATCCATGTTGATCCATCCAAGGTAGACTCGATCAGGAACTGGCCTGCACCACGTACACCAACGGAAATACGTCAATTTTTGGGTTTGGCGGGGTACTACAGACGGTTTATCAAGGATTTCTTGAAGATTGCTCAGCCGCTTACACTACTGACACAGAAGGGTGTCACCTACCGTTGGGGCAACACGCAAGAAACTGCTTTTCAGCACCTAAAGGATAGACTTTGCAGCGCACCTACCCTCTCATTGCCAGAGGGCACGGACGATTTCGTGGTTTATTGTGATGCATCCATTCAGGGTCTTGGATGTGTGTTAATGCAGCGTGACAAGGTTATTGCTTACGCTTCACACCAACTTAAGATTCACGAACGGAACTACACGACGCACGATTTAGAGCTGGGAGCTGTTGTCTTTGCGCTCAAGATATGGCGACACTACCTGTACAGTACCAAGTGCACGATATACACCGATCACAGGAGTCTCGAGCATATCTTCAGACAGAAGGAATTGAACATGCGTCAACGACGATGGGTTGAACTACTTAACGATTATGAATGCGCCATCAAGTACCATCCAGGCAAAGCCAATGTTGTGGCTGACGTCCTCAGTCGAAAAGACACATTACCTAAGCGCGTGCGAGCGCTACAGCTTACGATACAGTCCAGTCTTCCTGCACAGATACGTGATGCTCAGGTGGAAGCATTAAAACCAGAAAACGTTAAGGCTGAAGCCTTGCGCGGCTCAAGGCAACGAATGGAACAAAAGGAAGACGGCGCCTACTATGTAACGGGGCGTATTTGGGTCCCACTCTTTGGCGGTTTACGCGAGCTGGTAATGGACGAAGCTCACAAGTCCCGCTACTCGGTACATCCAGGGTCGGATAAAATGTACCACGACATCAGAACTACCTATTGGTGGCTTAGTATGAAGGCCCACATCGCTACTTACGTCGGCAAGTGTTTGACCTGTGCAAGAGTCAAGGTTGAATACCAGAAACCAGCGGGCCTACTTCAGCAACCCAAGATACCGCAATGGAAATGGGAAGAAATTTCCATGGATTTCGTTACAGGCCTACCTAGATCCCAGCGTGGGAATGATACCATATGGGTGATCGTGGATCGACTCACCAAATCTGCACACTTCCTAGCTATAAAGGAAACAGATAAGTTCTCCACTCTTGCAGACATCTACCTTAAAGAAGTTGTTTCGAGGCACGGGGTGCCCACTTCCATCATTTCGGATCGGGATGCACGATTCATGTCAGAACTATGGCAAGCGATGCACAAATCTTTTGGCTCACGGTTAGACATGAGCACAGCATATCATCCTCAGACGGATGGGCAGTCTGAGCGAACGATCCAAACTCTTGAAGACATGCTTAGGGCATGCGTTATTGATTTCGGCAACGGCTGGGAAAAACATCTCCCTTTGGTGGAGTTCTCGTACAATAACAGTTATTACACCAGCATACAAGCCGCTCCATTCGAGGCATTGTACGGACGTAAATGCCGGTCACCTCTCTGTTGGGCAGAGGTGGGGGATAGTCAGATTACGGGTCCAGAGATTGTAGTGGACGCCACAGAAAAGATTGCACAAATACGACAACGCATGGCGGCAGCACGCGACCGTCAGAAAGCCTACGCGGATAAGCGTAGAAAGCCATTGGAATTTCAGGTCGGGGACCGGGTTTTACTTAAAGTCTCACCCTGGAAGGGTGTGGTACGTTTTGGCAAACGGGGTAAACTAAATCCGCGGTATGTCGGACCATTCGAGATCATTGAGAAAATCGGCAAAGTGGCCTACAAGCTAAACCTACCAGCTGAACTCGGTGCAGTTCACAATGTATTTCACGTGTCGAATCTGAAGAAGTGCCTGTCAGATGAGACCCTCATAATTCCTTTTAAGGAACTTACTATCGACGAGCGGTTGCAGTTCGTCGAGGAACCAGTTGAAATCACGGACCGGGATGTTAAGGTCCTCAAAAACAAGAGAATCCCTCTTGTTCGAGTTCGTTGGAACTCCAGACATGGCCCAGAGTACACCTGGGAACGCGAAGACAGGATGACAGAAAAGTACCCCCAGTTATTCGGAACCAATGCAACCACTACTGAGGCTGAAGCTCCTACTGCGGAATTTCGGGACGAAATTCCAGATCAACGGGGGGAGGATGTGACACCCCAGGAAAACAAGTGAACGATATAACCTACCTAGCTTCCTCAGTGAGTGCGTACCAAATTTCGGGACGAAATTTCTTTTAAGTTGGGGATAATGTGACAACTCCTATTTTCGAACCTATCTTTGTGCAACGTTCTGTAATTACGTGAACTTTATTAATTGAATGTTATGGTTATGTGATATGTGTGTATTAAATGTTAGTATAG
Source organism: Helianthus annuus (assembly GCF_002127325.2). NCBI lineage: Eukaryota > Viridiplantae > Streptophyta > Magnoliopsida > Asterales > Asteraceae > Helianthus > Helianthus annuus. Next base: position 151,805,753 of record NC_035448.2, read on the forward strand.
TAAACGAGCCCAAACCGCACACCATAACCCGATCGCACAAGGCTCACCCGGTCGCACAAGCCCACTTGGGCCGCACCTTTTTTACTCGGAACATGGACAACCCATTAAGGGGTTTCGGCCCACTAAACTTATACGTATAACACTAGGGTGTTAGTAATTTTTCCACACTTTTGGCAAACCATCAAAACACACAAGAACCCTAGTTCCTCTCTTTCTCTCTCGCTATCTCGCTCAAACCCGACGGCAACCAAGCACCCCATCCGGTGAAGATCCTCTCGGATTCGGATCAATTCTTGTTCACCTACAATCGGTTAGTGTTTGATTAATGGTTGTTGATGTTTTGATGTGTGTTTTAATAGTCATGCATGAAGATATAGGGTTCTTGTTTAACATGATTTATTTTGCTCATTGATTGATACATGTTTACTTGTCATGAAACCGGCTCACATGTGCACTTTATTATGAATCGGATTGTTCAAGATGGTTGTTAACCGAATGCTAGTTAAACCGGTTGTGATATTATGATAGAGGGTTATGATTTAGGTTGCATGATAGTCTATGAATTTATTTATCACATGATCCGATTATATGTTCTGTACAAGATTGATTAATTGCTCTTGAATTGATGATGATTATGGTGTTATGAATATGATTGAATGCTGAATAAACGTTGATTTGATCCAAGTTGAAACTGCCTAACTTGTTAGCCGAAATCACGGAATAATTGTTGACTGAATTATGGAAAGTTGTTACAATCGGATTGTCTCGACCAGATTGCGAGTCGATACCTTCAGTCTCGACTCGAGACTACGACACTCGCACACAGCAGCACCAGCTGAGACCGAGATTGCGGGTCCGGATTGCGACTCGAGACCATGTGATCTCGACCGGACCATGACAACTCGAGACCGGCTCACTTGCGACTCGAGAACACCTCTGTTGCGACTCGAAACCCCCTTCGTTGCGACTCGAGATCTCAACACCTATATGACTCGATACCGATAGTCTCGACTTGAGACCGACAATACTTGTTATTGGACCTGCACTGTTACAGCCCAACTGTTTGGGCCGAATACTTAGAATTGTTATCTGTTTTCTATTGGATTGCTGATACGTTTATGTGATTTGCCATGATCATACTTGGTACAATACGTGTAGAACATACGTGCTATATACGAACCTGACTTGTATAATAACCATGATAGGACGTGGTTGACCCCTTACTAGCTTACCTGTACTTTCTGTGTATCTGTCGAGCAACCCAAGGTGAGTTCACACAGCCAAGGCATGGGGTTCCCAGGGTGGGAATGGGATTGGATGATTATTTCGTGCATACTTAGTTAATAGAACCTAATGATATGGTCCTCAGGGTGAGGATGGTAAATGATAAGATTACGGCTAGACTAGTATACCTACTTGAACTGATCTTCGCACACACGCCAGGGGTTGGCTGCGATATTATGACTAATTTTCGCACACATGCCTCAGGAAGGCTGCGAACTATACATACTAAACTTCGCACACATGCCAGGGTGGCCAGCGATACAAATATACATAGTCTAGAATACTTGAGAACTTTCCCTAGTCTTCGCATACATGCCTAGAGGGCCGCGATACGAACTAATACGATACATGATTAAATGAACGAACGCAATGCTTACTATACCACTACTATTGCTGAACTTACTTTCTGTGAACTCGCTCAACTAGTTGTTGATTATCTGCTGCATCCCTTGCAGGACCTTAGGTACAATATGGAGCTTGCACAGGGAGGAGCAGGTCGTTGTGGGATACGGATCGTAAACGATATTTGAACTTATAACTTACTTTGGGTTTTCATTATTATGCTTCCGCTACTTAAACAATGTTTGGTTATGAACATCAGTCATGTCACGATGAATTACATTTTCTACTTTTACACTTAAATGCTATGTTTGATATGATTGATGGCTTGATCCTGGTCACGTCACGCCTCCAAGCGGTGGTACTCCGCGTGTGGGATTTTGGGGGTGTGACATTGCACCTGCATTTCTTAATCCAAAAGGCATGGCAATATAACAATACAAACCTGCTGGGGTCATAAAGGCTGTATCCTCTTGGTCAGATGGTTCCATCTGGATTTGTTGGAATCCAGATGATGCATCCATAAAGGTCAACAGTTCATGCCCCGCTGTTGCATCCACCATGGAGTCAATGTGGGGTAATGGGAAAGGATCCTTGGGACATGCCTTATTCAGATCAGTGAAATCGACACATACCCTCCACTTTCCGTTTTTCTTTTGGACAACGACCACATTGGCTAACCATTTTGGATACTTTACCTCTCTGATCATACCTGCTCGAAGTAGTCTCTCTACTTCTTCTTGGATAATGGCATTCCTTTCTGGTGCAAACTTCCTCCTTTTTTGATGGATTGGTTTGATAGACCTGTCAATGCCAAGTTTGTGAGTAATAATATCCTTAGATATACCTTTCATATCTTCATGTTTCCAAGCAAAGGTAGATTTTCTTCTTTTGAGGAAGGATATTAAGTCTTCTTTCATCTTGCCAAGGATCCCTGATCCGATATAGATTTTTGATTCAGGATCACTAGGATCCAAGAGGATTTCGTCCACATCTTGTTCCCTTGCCTCCAAGACATTCCTCGGAGGATACTGTAATTGCTATTGCTCCCTTGGCTTCGAGGTTGGCTTCATGGATGAGGTATAACAATCCTTAGCCTCCTGCTGATCACTGTCGATCTTGATTATCCCCCATGGGCTAGGGAGTTTCACACATTGATGATAGGTGGATGGGACTGCTTTCATATCATGTATCCAGGGCCAGCCGAGGATAACATTGCAACAAGATAAACAGTCAATAACACAAAATTTTTGATAATTATGTAATCCTTCCACGTAGATTGGGAGTTTGATGTCCCCCAGAGTTTTCTTCGTTTCTCCACTGAATCCTACAAGCACGGAGGATCTTGGTGTGATGTCTGATTCTGGAATACCCATTTTCTTCAGAACATCAAGCTGGATAATGTTCACTGAGGATCCTGAGTGGTTAGAGATAAAGAGAGTAATAACCAAACTATCATGATGAGGATCCTGAATGTTAATGCGATCATCCTCATCAAACGTTATCATCTTCCCCTCTGAGACACTTGATGTTCTAATAGGTCTTTCTCCATTATCCATTTTTGATTCCTTTGCATGCCTTTTGGCCGCCGAGAAGGATGTACCACAGATGTCTGATCCTCCGGAAATAAAGTTGATCACTTGTGCATTTGCCGGAGGTGCTGGAGCCTTTTCAGGGATCCTTTCAGGATCCTGAGTTCTTTGCTTTTTTCTTCCCAACAGTTCTTTTAGGTGCCCCTTGCTTAACAGATATCCAATCTCTTTTCTTAAAGCTATGCATTCTTCAGTTAGATGCCCGAAATCCTCATGGTATGCACACCATTTTGACTTGTCTTTAGTCCCGGATGGTTTATCATTCTTCCTGGGCCACCTAGCTTTTTCACCTAGATTCTGCATTGCAAGGATTAGTTCATGATTATCAACGGAAAAACAATATTCTGAGATTGGAGGATAATCTTCATCATCCTCTTCTTGGTCAACAGCATGCACATTCTGGTTCTCATTTCTATGGTAGGATTTGAATTTGTTGTTCTTGAAGGAGGATCCTTGCTTCTCCTGTTTTGAGGATCCTACTTGTCTCTCCTGGATCCTCTTGTCATCCTCTAGCCGGATGAACCTGAGTGCCCGAGTTCTTACTTCATCTAGGTTCCTGCATGGTGTCATAACAAGATCATCATAGAATAATGAATCCTTAAGCAGTCCCATTTTGAAGGCTTCAACAGCCGTAGCCATATCCAAGTTGGGAATGTCCAAGGATTCTTTACTAAATTTAGTTATATAATCCCTTAATGATTCATTATGACTTTGAGTTACCCTATATAAATCACTGGTTAATCTTTCAAATTTTCTACTACAAGAGAATTGGTTATTGAATAAATTAACTAAATTAGCAAATGAAGTAATAGAGTAAGGGGGAAGACTTAGCAGCCATTTAAGAGCTGATCCAGTAAGAGTAGATCCAAATCCTTTACATAGGCATGCTTCCTTCAACTTTTCTGGGATAGGATTGATTTCCATCCTCTCCCTGTATTGTGCTACGTGTTCCTCTGGATCCGTTGTACCATCATATAGCTTCATAGTAGGGATATGGAACCTTTTGGGTACCTCTGCATCACAAATTGGTGGTGCAAAGCGAGATACCTTATGGCTTCCATCTGCAATCTCTGGGATAGGCTTGACTACCCCTGGGACACTTGAGATCATATCTTTTAGCTTCTGCAACTCCCTGGCCATAGCATGATTGATACCTGTATCCTGCATGAATCCACGGTTAGTGGTAAGATAGTTATTTAAAGTGTTACCTCCCATTGGGTTCAAGTTAGTGAATCCATATTGCTGGGATTCTGGAATAACGGATGGACCAGTGGAAGCAATGGTCTGCATTGGAATAAAGTCCCCTTGATGGACATCTAGACTTCCTGTTTGCAAACTTTTTAGGGATCCTGACATCTGGAAGGATCCTGGTATCTGGAAGGATCCTGGAGCGAAGGAGGATCCTTGACCCTGGGATGATCCTGGAACAAAGTAGGATCCTTGACCCTGGGATGATCCTTGGACAAAGTAGGATCCTTGAAATTGCTGTGTTCCCGGATAGGCTCCCGAATTCATGAAGGATCCCATATGCTGGGGATAGGATCCTGCCGGCTGAAAGTGTGAGCCTGATGCCTGAGTCATTGCTGTTGATCCGAGGTGCAATCCTCTTGATTCTCTCGTAATTCGCACGTCTGGAACTTCCGATGGCTGAGAAGTGATCATTGGAGTATCAAAGTTCAAGGATTTGGGCATCAGTGGGGAATGATCCTCTGCCGTTCTCTTTTGTCTTTTGAGATCTCCAATTTCCCTGAGGATCCTATCATTAGTTTCATCCTGCCGCTGCATGCGATCCTTCATCTGCAAAATCAAAGTAAATACGTCACTAGTACTGGGAGTATAAGAATTCATAGCAGAGGAAGATGGAGGTTTAGAGTTAGTAGGAGTTGGTCTCTTCTCAGCATTCTTCTGGGATCCTGCCGGTGGAGGAGGCAGAGTGTTCTGAGATGAGGTGACTGCAGACATCGCCGTGGACATGTTTTTCAATGATGAAGCCATGTAATTCTTTGAAATGATTTCGAACAAAAGGTTTTCTTATGAATGAAGCACCAATTGCCCCACGGTGGGCGCCAAACTGTTTTGGTCAAAAATCACACAAGGATAATGCAACCAAACTTTATGTAAATGGGGTATGATGCTTGGTTTGTAGAAAAAGTAAAGGATCACTTCAATGTGAAATATGCAAAGACACGTTGATTTATACGAGGAAAAAGCCCTTGATCAATGTATGATCTCCGGCATAAAAAACCTCGGGTGATGGCAACTACCGATCACCAAACTTCAATATAAGAAAAATGGTTACAACTTTGGATGATAATGAGCTGAGTACAAGGATCACTATAGTTTCGAGTGTCTAAGCGTGTGAGAGTTGTGTTGTGTGTTCTTCCGAATGAGGAAGAGTGTTATATTTACAAGTGTAGGTGACCTATTTTAGGTAAAAAGACTAATAATCAACTCATTACCCCTTTAGAAATAAAAGTAAATCTAGCCTAAATTATCGCCCTTAAATCATGCCATGTTTCCATATCCTTTACAACGTCCATCTCCGATTAAGCACATGCCATAGTTGTAAAGACGTGTCCTTTAATTGTGATGCTTAAGAGCGGATCCTGCTATATGTCCTGCAAAACAATCATTAAATTCAACGAAAGCAACTGTTAGCATGAGGATCCTATGATGGTCCGTGATCCTGATCCTGGAACTCTGCTGATGATCACTATCTGTCAAAGAAACAAGGATCACTGGTTAGGATCACATGTGAGGATCATGTATTGTAAAAATCCAGCCCTAACACTTATGATGTGAGGATCACTGGTTCTGCTCACATGAAGTATTTCTTCAAATGGACAGCATTCCACGCTCTAGGTAGCAAATCACCTTCCATTGTTAGCAATCGATATGCCCCATTTCCTGCCTCAGCTTCAATCAAGTAAGGTCCTTCCCATTTTGGTGCCAACTTTCCATCAGCATGATTGGTGGTATTTTGAAATGCTTTCCTTAACACCATATCACCAATTTGGAACTTTCTGATCCTGACATTTTTGTTGTAAGCACCAGCCATTCTTTGTTGATAACTGGCCATCCTTATCCTAGCCAGATCCCTTATTTCTTCTATAGTATCTAGGTCTTGAACCAAGTTCTCATCATTTTCCTCAGGATCACGAATACTTGTTCTAGCAGTTGGAACCACCATTTCTGTAGGGATCACTGATTCGGCCCCAAATACCAAAGAGAATGGAGTCTGGCCTGTAGCATTCTTGGGGGTTGTCCTATCAGCCCAAAGCACATAAGGTAACTCTTCTGCCCATTTCCCTTTTTTGGATCCAAGCTTCTTCTTCAAATTGTTGATGATGATCTTATTGGATGATTCTGCCTGACCATTAGCTTGTGGGTGGACTGGTGTTGATGTTATCATCTTAATCCCCCAGCTGTCACAAAAGTTAGTAGTTCTGCCCCCAATAAATTGGGAACCATTATCACATATAATCTCAGAAGGAATACCAAATCTAGTAATAATATTTCTTTTAATGAAGGATATAACTTCCTTTTCTTTGACTTGGGCAAAAGCTTCAGCCTCTATCCACTTGGAGAAGTAATCAGTCATAGCAAGTATGAACACTTTTCCACCAGGTGCCTTAGGGAGCTTACCAACTATATCCATACCCCATCTCATAAATGGCCAAGAAGAGGATATAGGATGCAAAAATTCAGCTGGTTGATGAAGGATATTGCTGTGTCTCTGACAAGGATCACACTTCTTAGCATACTCCACAGCATCTCTCTTCATAGTTGGCCAATAGTATCATGTCCTCAGGATCCTTGAGAATAATGCCTTGCCCCCAGTGTGGTTTCCATAATCTCCTTCATGGAAGTCTTTTAAAACTTCTTGGATTTCAGGATCCTCAATGCATCTTAAATATGGTCCTGCAAGAGATCGTTTATACAACATATTATTTGAAATTGTGAATTGAGACACCTTGATTTTGAAAGCCCTAGGGTTTTCTCCTGTAGGAATCTCTCCATGTTGTATGTATCTCATGATTGGGAGAATCCATGATCCTGAATGAGATCGAGTATCCTCACTAGGGATAATTGCAGAATCCTCTCCTATTTCCATAGCCACATGATCCTCAATGGCAGGAGCTAGGATATGGATAATGGGGATACTTATATCCTCCGGGATCTTCAAAGATGATCCTAAATTAGCCAATGCATCAGCTTCTGTATTTTCTTCCCTTGTTACCTGTGTCAAACTAAAGGAAACAAAAGAGAGTGCCAATTCTTTGACTATCTCCAAATATTTGGTTAGCTTTTCACCTTTAACAGCATAGGATCCATTAAAGTGATTAGTGATTAATAATGAATCTACATGTACCTCAAGATACCTGATCCTCATATGCTTAGCGATTTGCAAACCGGCTATCAAGGCTTCATATTCAGCCTCATTTTTAGTAGTTTGGAACTCACAAGCTATAGAGTGGGGTATTATGTCCCCCTGTGGCGATTTTAGTAGTATTCCGAGCCCTGTTCCTTTGACATTGAGGATCCATCAGTATAGAGTATCCAAGGATCCTTGGTCTCCTCTAGCTGCTGGACTTCAAATTCAGCTTTCTTTTGCAAATCACTACTGAAATCTGCCACAAAGTCAGCTAATGCTTGGGATTTAATGGCTGTCCTAGGCTCATATCTTATATCATAAGCACTAAGCTTCACTGCCCACTTAGCCATCCTTCCTGACATTTCAGGTTTCCTGAGGACATTCTTAATTGGAAAATTAGTTTTAACAATAATGGCATGAGTTTCAAAATAATGTCTTAATTTAGTAGATGCCATAATTAATGCAAGGATAAGTTTTTCTAGGTGTGAATACCTGGATTCAACGTCAAGTAAACTCTTACTTACATAATAGACAGGATGTTGTGTAACTTCATGATCCTTAACAAGGACGACACTTACTGCTTTTGAGGATACCGCTAGATACAAGGATAACACATCTCCTTTTTCTGGTTTCATCAAGGCCGGGGCCGAGGATAGGTAATCCTTAAGGGCTCTTAGGGCACTTTCATGCTTCTCAGTCCACTCAAATTTCTTGTTCTTCCTTAGGATATCATAGAATTCCTTGCACTTTTCTGAGGATTTGGATATGAATATGTTCAAAGCTGCAATCCTGCCTGTTAGCCTCTGGACATCCTTAGCATTGGCAGGAGATTTGATGTTCACTATTGTTAGGGCAGGATTTTAATGACCTGTGATCCTTACATGATATCCTAACAAGTGATCCTTGTTTCTTTGGCAGATAGTGATCCTCAGAAGAGCTTCAGGATCAGGATCATGGATCATCCTAAGGATCCTCACACTAACGATTGTTCTCTTTGAATTTAATGTTGTTTTGCAGGAATAACGAGTTGGATCTGGTCTTAGCAACGTTATCAAGGAATCTGTCACGCTGATTTCGCACATGCATAACCAAAAATGGACGTTATGAAGAATATGGAAACTTAGCACAAATTACGGGCATTTAGTTAGGCTAAATTTACTTCTATTCCTAAAGGGGTAACGAGCTAGTAGTTAGGTGATTTGCCTAAAATACGACCACACACACTTATATAAAGGGCACTCTTCAGCATTTGGAAGAACAACACATTTCTCACACGCCTTAGCATACGATACTATAGTGATCCTTGTACCTAGCTCGTTACCATCCGAAGTTGTAAACATTGTTTGTTATATTGAAGTTTGGTGATCGGTAGTTTCCATCACCCGAGGTTTTTATGTCGGAGATCATTCATTGATCAAGGGCTTTTTCCTCGTATAAATCCTTGTGTCACTTGTGCAATTTTCATTATAGTGATCCTTATCTTTGTTCATCATACCAAGCATCATTCCCCGTTTACAAAGAGTTTGGTTGCATTATCCTTGTGTGATTTTTGACCAAAACAGTTTGGCGCCCACCGTGGGGCAATTGGTGCTTCATTCATAAGAAAATTTTTCTGTTGGTGATCATTCCGGAAGCGTTGCATGGCTTCATCGTTGAAGAATACTTCCACAACGATGTCTGCAGTCAATTCATCTAATGGCATTCCACCTTTGCCTCCACCACCAGCTGGATCTCAGAAAAATGCTGAGAAGAGACCAACTCCTATCTTCTCTAAACCTTCATCTTCTGCTCTAACTTCTTCTGCTCCCAGTACTAGTGATATATTTACTTTGATTTTGCAGATGAGGGATCGTATGCAGCAGCAGGATGAAACTAATGACAGGATCCTCAAGGAAATCGGAGATCTCAAAAGGCAAAAGAAAACGACAGAGGATCATTCCCCACTAATGCCCAAATCTTTGAATTTTGATACTCCGATGATTACTTCTCAGCCATCAGAGGCCCCAGACATTCAACATATGGGTGGATTAAGAGGAGTGCATTTCGGCCCAGCAGCAGTGACTCAGGCATCAAGATCATATTTCCAACCGGTAGGATCCTATACTCAGCATATGGGATCCTTCATGAACTCAGGATCCTCCTTCGTTCCAGGATCATCCCAGGTTCAAGGATCCTCCTTCGTTCCAGGATCATCCCATGTTCAGGGATCCCTTCAGATACCAGAATCCTTGAAGAATTTGCAAACAGGAAGTCCAGATGTCCATCAAGGAGATTTTATTCCGATGCAGACCATTGCTTCCACTGGTCCCTCCATCATCCCAGAATCCCAGCAATATGGATTCACATCCAATGTTCCTAACTTGAACCCGATGAGAGGTAACACTTTTAATAATTCTCATACCACTAACCATGGATTCATGCAGGATACAGGTATCAACCATGCTACGGCCAGAGAACTGCAGAAACTGAAGGATATGATATCAAGTGTTCCAGGGGTAGTCAAACCTATCCCGGAAATTGTAGATGGAAGCCATAAGGTATCTCGTTTTGCACCACCAATTTGTGATGCTGAGATACCCAAAAGATTCCATATCCCTACTATGAAGCTGTATGATGGTACGACGGATCTGAGGAACACATAGCACAATACAGGGAGAGGATGGAGATCAATCGAATTCCAGAAAGGTTAAAGGAAGCATGTCTATGCAAGGGATTTGGATCCACTCTTACTGGATCAGCTCTTAAATGGCTGCTAAGTCTTCCCCCTTACTCTATTACTTCGTTTGCTAATTTAGTTAACTTATTCAATAATCAATTTTCTTGTAGTAGAAAATTTGAACGATTGACTAGCGATTTATACAGGATAACTCAGGGTCATAATGAATCATTAAGGGATTATATAACCAAATTTAGTAAAGAATCCTTGGATATTCCTAACTTGGATGTGGCCACAGTTGTTGAGGCCTTCAAGATGGGATTGCTTAAGGATTCATTGTTCTATGATGATCTTGTTATGACACCATGCAGGAACCTAGACGAAGTAAGAACTCGGGCACGCAGGTTCATCCGGCTAGAGGATGACAAGAGGATCCAGGAGAGACAAGTAGGATCCTCAAAACAAGAAAAGAAAGGATCCTCTTTCAAAAGCAACAAATTCAAATCCTATAACAGAACTGACAACCAGAATGTGCTTGCTGTTGACCAAGAAGAGGATGATGAAGATTATCCTCTGATTTCTGAATACTGTTTTTTCGTTCATAACCATGAACTAATCCTTGCAATGCAGAATCTAGGAGAAAAGGCCAGATGGCCCAGAAAAAATGACAAACCAGCCGTAGCTAAAGATAAATCAAAGTGGTGTGCATACCATCAGGATTTTGGGCATTTGACAGAGGAATGCATCGCATTACGAAAGGAAATTGGATATCTGCTGTTTTGGTCAAAAATCACACAAGGATAATGCAACCAAACTTTATGTAAATGGGGTATGATGCTTGGTTTGTAGAAAAAGTAAAGGATCACTTTAATGTGAAATATGCAAAGACACGGTGATTTATACGAGGAAAAAGCCCTTGATCAATGTATGATCTCCAGCATAAAAAACCTCGGGTGATGGCAACTACCGATCACCAAACTTCAATATAAGAAAAATGGTTACAACTTTGGATGATAATGAGCTGAGTACAAGGATCACTATAGTTTCGAGTGTCTAAGCGTGTGAGAGTTGTGTTGTGTGTTCTTCCGAATGAGGAAGAGTGTTATATATACAAGTGTAGGTGACCTATTTTAGGTAAAAAGACTAATAATCAGCTCATTACCCCTTTAGAAATAAAAGTAAATCTAGCCTAAATTATCGCCCTTAAATCATGCCATGTTTCCATATCCTTTACAACGTCCATCTCCGATTAAGCACATGCCATAGTTGTAAAGACGTGTCCTTTAATTGTGATGCTTAAGAGCGGATCCTGCTATATGTCCTGCAAAACAATCATTAAATTCAACGAAAGCAACTGTTAGCATGAGGATCCTATGATGGTCCGTGATCCTGATCCTGGAACTCTGCTGAGGATCACTATCTGTCAAAGAAACAAGGATCACTGGTTAGGATCACATGTGAGGATCATGTATTGTAAAAATCCAGCCCTAACAATTGCCCCCAAAATATAAGGAGTTCATTGTAAATTAACGAGTTATATTTTGTTCTGATCTTATCTTCAACGGACAACTCGGGTAACTAGCCGTTATAACCGGACTAGCCGTTGCGATCATTACGTCACTGAAGTGACATCCCTACAAATCATGATTATAAATAGGAGATAGGGTAAGGATCGATTTGCATTTAAATTCAGGATATACTCCCTTTATAATCTCCACCGAAGATTGATCAGGTATTCTCTTTCTTTCTTCCTTTTCCTGCTCTGTTTTTTTTTCTGCTCTTGCTCTGTTTTTGTTTCGCCACAAGTATGTTCCTCCGAAATTCTCCCCATAAGGATCACGAGAAGAGTAGTCCCCTGAAAAGCCAAGGGATCATTAAGGACTCTCCTACGGAGAGATGCTGCTTTACCGATGCTCATGTAGATAGGATTCGTCATTGCTTTCCGGCGAATGCTGTTTTCAAATCCTTCACATCCGCTGCTTTGAGTGACTTTGTTTCAGACGCCTGGGTGGTCTTTCCTGCAACTCCGTTTACCATAGGATATTCGTATCCTTTTCCGCCCTTCACCCAATCTTTCTTTTCTTTGACCGGCATATCTTATATCCAAGCTATGCCGATGATCTGGATGGTCTTGTATACCTTCGAGAGGATCATCGAGCATGAGGGGATTGATTTAGGGATGGCAGAGCTGGCCGAGCTTTATGATCTTACCACGTTTGGTTCTCATCGATACTTGCTGAAACGGAAGGCCGGGGAGGATCACCCTGTTCTAAAGGTTACCAAAAATGATACAAACTGGAAGCGTCGTTTCTTCTTTGTGAGGAGGGATACCCTCCCTAATGGGAAGGATCTGCCCAAGGAGTGGGCCACCCATGGTAGGATATAGGATCCTGGAAGGATCACCATCAGACTTGTCTCTTATGATGAGGATCACTAATGTCTTTCTTTGTTTTTTGTTTATTGTGCAGCTATCTCCATTGCTTATCTCAAGTTAACCCCTGCTGCCAGAGAGAGGGTCTTAGCTTTCAAGAAGCTTGATCCTGAAATCAGAAGTTTTCAAGTCACCGTCCAAGATTCACAAGAAGTATCCTCCGCATCTGCCACTATGTCAAGTAAGTATCCTTATTAAAAAGTAAGTTATATGTAAGACTGTTTAGTTAGTAAGGGAACTTATCTTGTTTTGGTCGTGTAGGCGCTGGGAAATCTGCTAAGTCTGCCAAATCTGCCTCCAAGTTCGGGATTGACGAACTTGCCAATGTCAAGTCTTCAAGAAAGAAGACTTCTGTTGCCAGTCCCTCTGCTTCGGCCCCTAAAGCACTTGTTAGGGGTAAGGGGAAGAAGAGAAAGACTTCTGAGGATCTCCAAGGATTTCCCCTGATCCGCCAACAGTTTCTCGACTATGTCAATGAGGTAAGGATCATTGCCCCTGTTGGTTATCCTTCACGAGTATCCTGCTTGTGTATTCTGCTTGTATATCCTGCTTCTTTGAGGATCACCTGATCCTGAACTTACCCTTTTTTTTTCCTTTTGCAGAAACTTGCTGAGATTGAGACCTACCTTGGCCATGTCGAGGATCAGGAAAGCCAAATCGCCGACCTCCAACAAATGGGCGTGTTAAAGGATCTCAAGATAGCCGATCTTGAGAAGGAACTCCGGGCTACAAAGGATGAGGCTGCTCAAAGGCTAATTGAGATGGATGGCGAGAAGCAGGAGATCATCCAGGATGCCAAGGTCTCTGCCGCAACTGCTATGTACAAGATACAACTAAAAATGGCTGCGGAGGCTCAGGATCCTGCCTTTGACAAGAGCTCATGGGACGTGGAGGGTTGGAAAGCAAGATTGGCAGAGCTGGAGGATGAGGACGAAGCAGAGGAGATCCCAATGCTGGAGGGCGGTGATGCTGACAAGGATCAGGGTGGAGAAGCTGGTGGTGATGGAGCAGCAAAGGTGTGAGCTGCTGGATTGGGCGATGATGGATATTTCGAGACTAGGCCGGAGCCCAATTCTTTTGAGTTTGGTAGTGGTTTGTTTGTGGTTGTTGATGTTTGAAACAATTATGGTTTGTAACTTGAACAATAGTTTTTAGGGTTAAGGATCATGGATCCTTTGGACAATAGGTAGGATTACAAAAGGTGGAGGGATCCTCTGTTTGGGGGATGAAGCCTTTGTGATCATGCCGCTTTTAATTTCCTGCACCTGCTAAGACCGCATAGACAATGGACACCCTTTGCCAACCCATGTGGACGGGCCACGTTTTGCTGGTAGAAACGTGGGTTGGCAATTTTGACAACTTTTTGAAAGGGTCTAGGATCCTTTTGTTAATAAAATAACCTTAATCTTTCTGGCTTATCTCGTGTTGTTATCCTTTATTTATCCTCTTTATTTTCCAGTTGTTTTAGAAATATATTTGTTAGAGTAACAAGAGTTGAGCAAACCATGTTTAATAAATTTAGGATATGATCCTAGATCAAATATCCTGTCATTGAAAATTTTCAAGGATCATAGTTTTAGTTGTCAAAGTGTAGGGGTTGGTTAGTATAATCAAAATAGTCAAGGATCATACCTGAGGATCCAAGTTAGGATCCTAACCTTTAATCAAGATAACCATAAGTGAAATTTTAATGGATGATAAGGATCAAGGATCCTTATTTGTTAATCTTCGAGAACCTGAAAAATGGAACATATCTTGGGACTAAGCCAATGTAAAAGATAAATTAGTAGCTGGGGACATGCCCAAAGGATAACTGGGGATGATCCCAAAGGATCACTGGGGACAAGCCCAAAGGATAACTGGGGACAAGCCCGAAGGATAACTGGGGACACGCCCAAAGGATCGTATGTAAACTGGAGTATGGCCCTTACTGGCGACTATCCAAACTTAGTGACATGAAAATGTCAAAACCTTAGCTAACGTGAAAACGTTAGAAACCTTATGAACGGATGTATGGTACGTCTACCATTATACGTAGGATCCTGGGTATAGCCAGTACGATGAGGTTGTCAGCCCCGGAAGTGGGTACTGGTCCCAAAGACGTGAACTATATCAGGATCATCGTGCGCTGCTGGCGGAAACTGGGGATAATCCCAAGGATAACTGGGTTAGACCCAAGGATCTGTGTTGCTTTTGAAGATCTTTGACGATATGTTGTAGATACCTGAACTATCATAACTCAAATGGTTCGTGAGAAGAGGATGAAGGATACAGGATCCTTATCCTTTGGTAAAAAGTAAGGAAATGTAATAGTTTTAAGATAAGGACATTACCAGAGTAAGGGTCACTGACATCGCCGGGATCCTTTGAGGATACTTCAATATAAGGATCACATGTTTGAAGGATCACGTTCACATAAAGTATCTCTTTAAGTGAACAGCATTCCAGGCTCTTGGTAATAAGTTTCCTTCCATGGTTAGCAATCTGTATGCCCCCTTTCCTGCTTCAGCCTCAATCAAGTAAGGGCCTTCCCATTTTGGTGCTAACTTTCCGTCAGCAGGATTAATAGTGTTTTGGAATGTTTTTCTCAACACCATATCTCCGACTTGGAACTTCCTTATCCTAACATTTTTGTTGTAAGCACCAGCCATTCTTTGTTGGTAGCTTGCCATCCTTATCCTAGCCAGGTCCCTGATTTCCTCAATAGTATCCAAATCCTGAGCCAGGATTGTAGCATTCTCTTCAGGATCACGAGCACTTGTTCTAGCGGTTGGGATCACCATCTCTGTTGGGATCACTGCTTCTGCCCCAAATACTAAAGAAAAAGGTGTTTGACCAGTGGCATTCTTGGGAGTTGTCCTGTCAGCCCATAGCACATAAGGTAACTCCTCTGCCCATTTTCCCTTCTTGGATCCTAGCTTCTTCTTCAGATTGTTGATGATGATCTTGTTGGATGATTCTGCTTGGCCATTGGCCTGTGGATGAACTGGTGTTGATGTTATCATCTTGATTCCCCAACTGTCACAAAAGTTAGTAGTTCTGCTTCCAATGAATTGGGAACCATTATCACATACAATTTCAGAGGGAATGCCAAATCTAGTTATAATGTTTCTTTTGATAAAGGATATAACTTTTTTTTCTCTGACTTGAGCAAAAGCTTCAGCCTCTATCCACTTAGAGAAGTAGTCAGTCATGGCATGCATAAATACTTTTCCACCAGGTGCTTTAGGGAGCTTGCCAACTATATCCATCCCCCATCTCATGAATGGCCAAGAGGATGGTATGGGGTGTAGCAATTCAGCTGGTTGATGAAGGATATTGCTGTGTCTTTGACAAGGATCACATTTCCTAGCATATTCTACAGCATCCCTTTTCATGGTTGGCCAGTAGTATCCTGTTCTAAGGATCCTTGAGAACAATGCCCTGCCCCCAGTGTGGTTTCCACAATCTCCTTCATGGAAGTCTCTCAACACTTCTTTAATTTCAGGATCCTCGATACATCTTAAATATGGTCCTGCAAGAGATCGTTTATATAGCACATTATTTAAGATTGTGTATTGAGATACCTTAATCCTGAAGGCTCTAGGATTTTCTCCCATCGGAATCTCCCCGTTTTGCAAGTATCTCATGATTGGTGAGATTCATGATCCTGCATAAGATTGATCTTCTATTTCCATGGCCACCTGACTTTCAATAGGAGGAGCCAGGATATGGATGATAGGGATACTTATATATTCTGGAATCTTTAAGGATGATCCTAGGTTGGCCAATGCATCAGCTTCCGTGTTATCCTCCCTTGGTACCTGTGTTAAGCTGAAAGAAACAAAAGAAAGTGCCAATTTTTTGACTACCTCTAAATATTTGGTTAGTTTTTCACCTTTAACAGCATAGGATCCATTAAAGTGATTGGTGATCAATAATGAGTCTACATATACTTTAAGATATTTCACCCCCATATCCTTAGCAATTTGCAAGCCAGCAATTAAGGCTTCATATTCAGCCTCATTGTTAGTTGCTTGGAACTCACAGGCTATGGAGTGGGGTATTATGTCCCCCTGTGGCGATTTTAGTAGTATCCCGAGCCCTGTGCCCTTGACATTTGAGGATCCATCAGTGTGTAGTATCCAAGGATCCTTGGTCTCATCCAGCTGCTGGACTTCCAATTCTGCTTCTTTTTGTAGATCACTACTGAAATCAGCCACAAAATCAGCTAATGCTTGGGATTTAATGGCTGTTCTTGGCTCATATCTTATATCATGGGCACTAAGCTTTACTGCCCACTTAGCCATTCTTCCTGACATCTCTGGTTTCCTGAGGACATTCTTAATTGGAAAGTTAGTTCTAACAACAATAGTATGGGTTTCAAAATAATGCCTTAACTTAGTTGTTGCCATGATTAATGCAAGAATAAGTTTTTCAAGGTGTGAGTACCTGGATTCGGCATCAAGTAAACTCTTACTTACATAGTAGATAGGATATTGTGTACCTTCATGATCCTTAACAAGGACAACACTTACAGCGGTTGAGGATACCGCCAAATATAAGGATAACACATCTCCTTTTTCGGGCTTTGATAATGCTGGTGCTGAGGACATATATTCTTTCAGTGCTTGTAACAATCCTTAGCCTCCTGCTGATCACTGTCGATCTTGATTATCCCCCATGGGCTAGGGAGTTTCACACATTGATGATAGGTGGATGGGACTGCTTTCATATCATGTACCCAGGGCCTGCCGAGGATAACATTGCAACAAGATAAACAGTCAATAACACAAAATTTTTGATAATTATGTAATCCTTCCACGTAGATTGGGAGTTTGATGTCCCCCAGAGTTTTCTTCGTTTCTCCACTGAATCCTACAAGCACGGAGGATCTTGGTGTGATGTCTGATTCTGGAATACCCATTTTCTTCAGAACATCAAGCTGGATAATGTTCACTGAGCTTCCTCCATCGATAAGGATCCTGCGGACAAAATGGTTAGAGATAAAGAGAGTAATAACTAAACTGTCATGATGAGGATCCTGAATGTTAATGCGACCATCCTCATCAAACGTTATCATCTTCCCTTCTGAGACACTTGATGTTCTAATAGGTCTTTCTCCATTATCCATTTTTGACTCCTTTGCATGCCTTTTGGCTGCCGAGAAGGATGTACCACAGATGTCTGATCCTCCAGAAATAAAGTTGATCACTTGTGCATTTGCCGGAGGTGCTGGAGCCTTTTCAGGGATCCTTTCAGGATCCTGAGTTTTTTGCTTTTTTCTTCCCAACAATTCTTTTAGGTGCCCCTTGCTTAACAGATATCCAATCTCTTTTCTTAAAGCTATGCATTCTTCAGTTAGATGCCCGAAATCCTCATGGTATGCACACCATTTTGACTTGTCTTTAGTCCCGGATGGTTTATCATTCTTCCTGGGCCACCTAGCTTTTTCACCTAGATTCTGCATTGCAAGGATTAGTTCATGATTATCAACGGAAAAACAATATTCTGAGATTGGAGGATAATCTTCATCATTCTCTTCTTGGTCAACAGCATACACATTCTGGTTCTCATTTCTATGGTAGGATTTGAATTTGTTGTTCTTGAAGGAGGATCCTTGCTTCTCCTGTTTTGAGGATCCTACTTGTCTCTCCTGGATCCTTTTGTCATCCTCTAGCCGGATGAACCTGAGTGCCCGAGTTCTTACTTCATCTAGGTTCCTGCATGGTGTCATAACAAGATCATCATAGAATAATGAATCCTTAAGCAGTCCCATTTTGAAGGCTTCAACAGCCGTAGCCATATCCAAGTTGGGAATGTCCAAGGATTCTTTACTAAATTTAGTTATATAATCCCTTAATGATTCATTATGACTTTGAGTTACCCTATATAATTCACTGGTTAATCTTTCAAATTTTCTACTACAAGAGAATTGGTTATTGAATAAATTAACTAAATTAGCAAATGAAGTAATAGAGTAAGGGGGAAGACTTAGCAGCCATTTAAGAGCTGATCCAGTAAGAGTAGATCCAAATCCTTTACATAGGCATGCTTCCTTCAACTTTTCTGGGATAGGATTGATTTCCATCCTCTCCCTGTATTGTGCTACGTGTTCCTCTGGATCCGTTGTACCATCATATAGCTTCATAGTAGGGATATGGAACCTTTTGGGTACCTCTGCATCACAAATTGGTGGTGCAAAGCGAGATACCTTATGGCTTCCATCTGCAATCTCTGGGATAGGCTTGACTACCCCTGGGACACTTGAGATCATATCTTTTAGCTTCTGCAACTCCCTGGCCATAGCATGATTGATACCTGTATCCTGCATGAATCCATGGTTAGTGGTAAGATAATTATTTAAAGTGTTACCTCCCATTGGGTTCAAGTTAGTGAATCCATATTGCTGGGATTCTGGAATAACGGATGGACCAGTGGAAGCAATGGTCTGCATTGGAATGAAGTCCCCTTGATGGACATCTAGACTTCCTGTTTGCAAACTTTTTAGGGATCCTGGCATCTGGAAGGATCCTGGTATCTGGAAGGATCCTGGAGCGAAGGAGGATCCTTGACCCTGGGATGATCCTGGAACAAAGTAGGATCCTTGACCCTGGGATGATCCTGGAACAAAGTAGGATCCTTGAAACTGCTGTGTTCCCGGATAGGCTCCCGAATTCATGAAGGATCCCATATGCTGGGGATAGGATCCTGCCGGCTGAAAGTGTGAGCCTGATGCCTGAGTCATTGCTGTTGATCCGAGGTGCAATCCTCTTGATTCTCCCGTAATTTGCACGTCTGGAATTTCCGATGGCTGAGAAGTGATCATTGGAGTATCAAAGTTCAAGGATTTGGGCATCAGTGGGGAATGATCCTCTGCCGTTCTCTTTTGTCTTTTGAGATCTCCAATTTCCCTGAGGATCCTATCATTAGTTTCATCCTGCCGCTGCATGCGATCCTTCATCTGCAAAATCAAAGTAAATACGTCACTAGTACTGGGAGTATAAGAATTCATAGCAGAGGAAGATGGAGGTTTAGAGTTAGTAGGAGTTGATCTCTTCTCAGCATTCTTCTGGGATCCTGCCGGTGGAGGAGGCAGAGTGTTCTGAGATGAGGTGACTGCAGACATCGCCGTGGACATGTTTTTCAATGATGAAGCCATGTAATTCTTTGAAATGATTTCGAACAAAAGGTTTTCTTATGAATGAAGCACCAATTGCGCCACGGTGGGCGCCAAACTGTTTTGGTCAAAAATCACACAAGGATAATGCAACCAAACTTTATGTAAATGGGGTATGATGCTTGGTTTGTAGAAAAAGTAAAGGATCACTTTAATGTGAAATATGCAAAGACACGGTGATTTATACGAGGAAAAAGCCCTTGATCAATGTATGATCTCCGGCATAAAAAACCTCGGGTGATGGCAACTACCGATCACCAAACTTCAATATAAGAAAAATGGTTACAACTTTGGATGATAATGAGCTGAGTACAAGGATCACTATAGTTTCGAGTGTCTAAGCGTGTGAGAGTTGTGTTGTGTGTTCTTCCGAATGAGGAAGAGTGTTATATATACAAGTGTAGGTGACCTATTTTAGGTAAAAAGACTAATAATCAGCTCATTACCCCTTTAGAAATAAAAGTAAATCTAGCCTAAATTATCGCCCTTAAATCATGCCATGTTTCCATATCCTTTACAACGTCCATCTCCGATTAAGCACATGCCATAGTTGTAAAGACGTGTCCTTTAATTGTGATGCTTAAGAGCGGATCCTGCTATATGTCCTGCAAAACAATCATTAAATTCAACGAAAGCAACTGTTAGCATGAGGATCCTATGATGGTCCGTGATCCTGATCCTGGAACTCTGCTGAGGATCACTATCTGTCAAAGAAAGAAGGATCACTGGTTAGGATCACATGTGAGGATCATGTATTGTAAAAATCCAGCCCTAACATCTGCTGAGCAAGGGGCATTTGAAAGAATTGTTGGGAAGAAAAAAGCAAAGGACTCAGGATCCTGAAAGGATCCCTGAAAGAGCTCCAGCTCCTCCGGCAGATGCACAAGTGATCAACTTTATTTCTGGAGGATCAGACATCTGTGGTACATCCTTCTCAGCAGCTAAAAGGCATGCAAAGGAAGCTAAGATGGATAACGGAGAAAGACTTATACGAACATCAAGTGTCTCGGAAGGAAAAGTGATAACCTTTGATGAGGATGATCGAGTTGACATCCAGGATCCTCATCATGATAGTTTAGTTATTACTCTCTTTATTTCTAACCACTTTGTCCGCAGGATCCTTATTGACGGAGGAAGCTCAGTAAACATTATCCAGCTTGATGTTCTGAAGAAAATGGGTATCCCTGAATCAGATATCACACCAAGATCCTCCGTGCTTGTAGGATTTAGTGGCGAAACTAAGAAAACCCTGGGGGACATCAAACTCCCAATTTATGTGGAAGGATTACATAATTATCAAAAATTTTGTGTTATTGACTGTTTGTATTGTTGTAATGTTATCCTTGGCAGGCCCTGGATACACGATATGAAAGCAGTCCCATCCACCTACCATCAGTGTGTGAAGCTCCCTAGCCCATGGGGAATAATCAAGATCGATAGTGATCAACAGGAGGCTAAGGATTGTTACACCTCATCAATGAAAACAGCCTCGAAATCAAGGGAGCAATAGCAATTAAAGTATCCTCCAAGGGGTGTCTTGGAGGCAAGAGAGCAGGATGTGGACGAAATCTTCTTGGATCCTGATGATCCTGAATCCAAAATCTACATCGGATCAGGGATCCTTGATAAAATGAAAGAAGACATAGTATCCTTCCTCAAAAGAAGAAAATCTACCTTTGCATGGAAACATGAGGATATGACAGGTATATCTAAGGATATTATCACTCATAAACTTGGCATTGACAGGTTAGTTAAACCAATCCATCAAAAAAGGAGGAGGTTTGCACCAGAAAGAAATGCCATTATCCAGGAAGAGGTAGAAAGATTACTACGAGCAGGTATGATCAGAGAAGTGAAGTATACAAAATGGCTGGCCAATGTGGTTGTTGTTCAAAAGAAAAATGGAAAGTGGAGGGTATGTGTCGATTTCACTGATTTGAATAAGGCATGTCCCAAGGATCCTTTCCCATTACCCCACATTGACTCCATGGTGGATGCAACGGCGGGTCGTGAACTGTTAACCTTTATGGATGCATCAACTGGATTCCAACAAATTCAGATGGAACCATCTGACCAAGAGGATACGGCCTTTATGACCCCAACCGGTTTATATTGTTATATTGCTATGCCTTTTGGATTAAGAAATGCAGGTGCAACATATCAAAGGCTGGTGAATATGATGTTCAAAGATCAAATTGGACAAACTATGGAAGTGTACATAGACGATATGGTGGTGAAATCCAAAAAAGCTGAGGATCACCTAAGGGACTTGGAGGAAGCATTTGATATCCTTGATAATTATAACATGAAGCTTAATCCTTCAAAATGTCACTTTGGTGTTAAAGCAGGTAAATTCTTAGGATATATGGTAACCCAAAAGGGGCATTGAAGCAAGCCCGGAACAAATCAAAGCATTGGTGAATATCAAATCCCCTGCCAACGCTAAGGATGTGCAAAGGCTAAGAGGCAGGATAGCAGCTCTAAACAGATTCATATCTAAATCCTCAGAAAAGTGTAAAGACTTCTATGATATCCTAATAAAGAACAAGAAATTCGAATGGACTGAAAAGCATGAGAATGCTTTACAAGCCCTAAAAGAATACATGTCCTCAGCCCCAGCATTGATGAAACCAGAAAAAGGAGATGTGTTATCCTTATACCTTGTGGTATCCTCAAAAGCAGTAAGTGCAGTCCTTGTTAAGGATCATGAAGGTACACAATATCATGTCTATTATGTAAGTAAGAGTTTACTTGATGCTGAATCCAGGTATTCACACCTTGAAAAACTTATTCTTGCACTGATTATGGCATCTACTAAACTAAGACATTATTTTGAAACCCATGTTATTGTTGTTAGAACTAATTTTCCAATTAAGAATGTCCTCAGGAAACCAGAGATGTCCGGAAGAATGGCTAAGTGGGCAGTAAAGCTTAGTACCCATGATATAAGATATGAGCCTAGAACAGCCATCAAATCCCAAGCATTAGCAGACTTTGTGGCTGATTTCAGTAGTGATTTACAAAAGGAAGCCGAATTGGAAGTCCAGCAGCTGGATGAAACCAAGGATCCTTGGATACTACATACTGACGGATCCTCAAATGTTAAAGGCACGGGGCTTGGTATACTACTAAAATCGCCACAGGGGGACATAATACCCCATTCCATAGCTTGTGAGTTCCAAGCCACTAATAATGAGGCTGAATACGAAGCCTTAATCGCTGGATTGCAAATCGCTAAGCATATAAGGATCAGGTATCTTGAGGTATATGTGGATTCATTGTTAATCACCAATCACTTTAATGGATCCTATGCTGTTAAAGGTGAAAAACTAACCAAATATTTAGAGATAGTCAAAGAACTGGCACTCTCCTTTGTTTCCTTCAGTTTGACACAGGTACCAAGGGAGGAAAATACAGAAGCTGATGCATTATCTAGGATCATCTTTGAAGATCCCAGAGGATATAAGTATCCCCATCATCCATATCCTGGCTCCTGCTATTGAAAATCAGGTGGCCATGGATATAGAAGAGGATTCTGCAATGATCACTAGTGAGGATACTCAATCTTGTTCAGGATCATGGATCTCACCAATCATGAGATACTTACAACACGGAGAGATTCCTATGGGAGAAAATCCTAGGGCTTTCAGAATTAAGGTATCTCAATTCACAATCTTAAAGAATATGCTATATAAGCGATCTGTTGCAGGACCATATTTAAGATGTATCGAGGATCCTGAAGTTCAAGAAGTGTTAAAAGACTTCCATGAAGGAGATTGTGGAAACCACACTGGGGGCAGGGCGTTGTTCTCAAGGATCTTAAGGACAGGATACTACTGGCCAACTATGAAAAGGGATGCTGTGGAGTATGCTAAGAAGTGTGATCCTTGTTAAAGACACAACAATATCCTTCATCAGCCGGCTGAATTTCTACATCCTATACCATCCTCTTGGCCATTCATGAGATGGGGGATGGATATAGTTGGCAAGCTCCCTAAAGCACCTGGTGGAAAAGTGTTCATGCTTGCTATGACTGACTACTTCTCCAAGTGGATAGAGGCTGAAGCTTTTGCCCAAGTTAGAGAGAAGGAAGTTATATCCTTTATTAAGAGAAACATTATAACTAGATTTGGCATTCCTTCTGAAATTGTATGTGATAATGGTTCCCAATTTATTGGGAGCAGGACTACTAACTTTTGTGACAGTTGGGGGATTAAGATGATAACATCAACACCAGTCCACCCACAAGCCAATGGTCAAGCAGAATCATCCAACAAGATCATCATCAACAATCTGAAGCAGAAACTTGGATCCAAGAAGGGGAAATGGGCAGAGGAATTGCCTTATGTGCTTTGGGCTGATAGGATAACCCCCAAGAATGCTACTGGTCAAACACCCTTCTCTTTGGTGTTTGGGGCAGAATCAGTAATCCCAACAGAAATGGTGGTTACAACTGCTAGAACAAGTACCCGTGATCCTGAGGAGAATGATGCAAACCTGGCTCAAGACTTGGATACTATTGAAGAAATCAGGGATCTGGCTAGGATAAGGATGGCTAGCTACCAACAAAGAATGGCTGGTGCTTACAACAAAAATGTCAGGATAAGGAAATTCCAAGTTGGGGATATGGTATTGAGAAAAGCATTCCAAAATACCACCAATTCTGCTGATGGGAAATTGGCACCAAAATGGGAAGGCCCTTATTTGACTGAAGCCGAAGCGGGAAAGGGGGCATATAGATTGCTTACCATGGAAGGTAATCTGTTACCAAGAGCCTGGAATGCTGTCCACTTGAAAAAATATTTCATGTGAGCAGGATCCTTCTGGCATGAATGATCCTTACATTGGAAGTATCCTTCAAGGATCCCTGAAGCATCAATGATCCTTACTCTGGTAATGTCCTAAGCTTGAACTCTTATTTACATATCTTCTTATTTAAGGATAAGGATCATGTATCCTTCATCCTTCTCTCACGAGATTTTGAGTTCTGATATGTCCAGGTATCCTTAGCATAATGTCGACAATCTTCAGAAGCAACTCAGATCCTTGGGTTCAACCCCAGTTATTTGGGCTTGTCCCCAGTTATCCTTGGGCTTGTCCCCAGTTTTCGCCTGTAGCGCACGATGATCCTGGTATAGTTCACGTCTTTGGGACCAGTACTCGCTTTAGGGGCTGATAACCCCATCGTACTGGCTATACCTAGGGTCCTACGTATAATGGTAGACGTACCATACATCCGTTCCTAAGGTTTCTAACGTTTTCACGTTAGCTAAGGTTTTGGCATTTTCATGTCACTAAGTTTGGATAGTCACCAGTGAGGGCCATACTCCAGTTTACATACAATCCTTGGGCTTGTCCCCAGTTATCCTTCGGGCTTGTCCCCAGTTACCCTTCGGGCTTGTCCCCAGTGATCCTTTGGGCTTGTCCCCAGTTACTAACTTATCTATGATATTGGCTTAGTCCCAAGTTATATTCTATTTTTCAGGTTTTCGAAGTTAAACAATTAAGGATCCTTAATCCTTATTATCCATTAAAGTTTTACTTATGGTTATCCTGATTAAAGGTTAGGATCCTAACTTGGTACTAACTTATCTATGATATTGGCTTAGTCCCAAGTTATATTCTATTTTTCAGGTTTTCGAAGTTAAACAATTATGGATCCTTAATCCTTATTATCCATTAAAGTTTTACTTATGGTTATCCTGATTAAAGGTTAGGATCCTAACTTGGATCCTCAGGTATGATCCTTGACTATTTTTAATTTCATTTATCATTCATTTGAATAACCCTTAGACCTTGACAACGGAACCTATGATCCTTAACATGAACTACTTTTTGGAAGTTTTCAACTATAGGATACTTGATCCTGGATCGTATCCTAAATTTCTTAAACATAATTTGCTTAACTTTTTTTTACCCAGACAAGCATAAATCAAAACAATTGAAAGAATAAAAGATATACAAGGATAACATCACAGGATAAGTCAAAAGTTAAAAGTTTTATTTATTAAATATTTAACCCTTTCAAAAGTTGTCAAAATTGCCAACCCACGTTTCTACCAGCAAAACGTGGCCCGTCCACATGGGTTGGCAAAGGGTGTCCATTGTTTGTGCGGTCATAGCATGCAGGAAATTAAAAGGCGGCAGGATCACAATGGCTTCATCCCCCAAATAGAGGATCCCTCCACCATTTGTAATCCTACCTATTGTCTGAAGGATCCTGGATCCTTAACCCTAAAACTATTGTTCGAATTACAGACCATAATTGTATTAAAAAAAACAACAACAACCACCAAACAAAAAATTGGGCTCCGGCTATGTCTAGAAGTTTCCTTCATCGCCCAATCCTGCAGCTCAATCCTTCGTTGCACCATCACCACCAGCTCCGCTTGCCTCTCCAGCATGATCCTTGCTAGCGCCTCCACCCTCAAGCATCGGGATCTCCTCATCTTCTTCATCATCCTCCAACTCTGCCAGCCTCGCCTTCCAACCCTCTACATCCCATGTGCTCTTGTCGAAGGCAGGATCCTGAGCCTCCATAGCCATCTGCAGCTGGATCTTATACATGGTTATTGCAGCAGAGACCTTGGCATCCTGGGTGATCTCATGCTTCTCATAGTCAAAGTTGATCAGCATCTTGGCAGCATCATCCTTGGTGGCCCGGAGCTCCTTCTCGAGGTCAGCTATCTTAAGATCCTTCAGCACACCCATTTGTTGAAGGTCAGCAATCTGGCGGTCTTGATCCTCGACGTGGCCAACATACGTCTCTATCTCAGCAAATTTCTGCAAGGAAAACAAGGCATAACATCGGAAACAAACAATCCTCAAAACTATCAGGATACACAAACAGGGGCAGTGATCCTTACCTCATTAAAGTAGTCCAGAAATTGTTGGCGGAGCAGGGGCAGAGGCTTTTCTCTTCTTGCCTCCTTTCCCTCTAACAGGTGCCTTGGGGACGGAAGCACTTGGGCTAGCAGGAGTCTTCTTCCTTGAGGATTTGACGTTGGTTAGATCATCGATGCCAAACTTTGAGGCAGACTTAGAGGATTTTCCAGCACCTACACAGCCAAGATAAGATAAGTATTCTAACTTAATTCGAATTTCCGCATAGAATCACTTTTTAAATAAGGATACTTACTTGACATTGTGGCAGAGGCAGAGGATACTTCCTGAGAATCCTGGGTAGCAACCTGGAAAGTTCTTATCTCAGGATCAAGCTTCTTGAAAGCCAAGAGCCTCTCTTTTGCAGCAGGTGTCAACTTCAGATGTGAAACGGAGATAGCTGCACAACAAGAAAATAACAGAACATCAGTAATCCTTATGCTAAGGAATAAGTTCTATGATGATCCTTCCAGGATCCTCTACCCTACCATGGGTAGCCCACTTCTTGGGCAGATCCTTCCCATCAGGGATGGTATCTCTCTTCACAAAAAAGAACCGCCGCTTCCAGTTCACATCATTTTTGGTAACCTTGAGAACAGGGTGCTCCTCTCCAGCTTTTCGTTTGAACAAGTACCGGTGGGATCCAAAAGTTGTAAGATCATACATCTCACCCAACTCCGCCATACCCAGATCAATCCCTTCTTGTTCGATGATCCTTTCAAGGGTGTATAAAACCCTCCAGTTCATCGGCATAGCCTGGATATAGCAGATGCCGGTAAGGGAGAAAAAAGACTCGGTGAACTGAGGGAAAGGATATGAGTATCCTATCATGAAAGGAGTGACCGGGAAAGCTACCCAAGTCTCAGAGATATAATCGCTCAAAGCGGTAGGGTTGAAAGATTTAAAGAAGGTGTTCGCCGGAAAACAATGACGGATTTTGTCAATCTGAGAATCAGTAAAACAACACCTCTTGGTGGGGGAATCCTTGATGATCCCTTGACCCTTCAAGGGGCTATTATTCTTAGGATCCTTACTGGGAGAATTCCGGAGCAACATTTTTTACAAGACGATGGAAAAAAAAAAAGAAAAACAGAGTAAGCAAGAGAGAAGGAGAAGGGGAATACCTGTTCAATCCTCTGATCGCGGTTATAAAGGGAAGAGTTCTTGAATTTAAATGCAAACGATCCTATCCCTATTTCTATTTATAATGATGATTTGTGCAGGGCTGTCATCTCCATGACGTCGGATCGCAACGGACAGTTCATTCTTAATGGCTATATATCCGTTGAGTTAGTTATAGATAAGATTCGGCAAAATATAACTCGTTAATATTGTTTTGGTCAAAAATCACACAAGGATAATGTAACCAAACTTTATGAAAACGGGGTATGATGCTTGGTTAATTATGAAAGTAAAGGATCACTTCTGTGATAAAGATGCAAAGACACAATGATTTATACGAGGAAAAAGCCCTTGATCAATTAATGATCTCCGGCATAAAAAACCTCGGGTGATGGCAACTACCGATCACCAACTTCAATATAACAAAAATATGATTACAACTTTGGATGATAATGAGCTGAGTACAAGGATCACTATTGCGTTCGGTGTCTAAGTGTGTGAGAGTTGCGTTGTATGTCGTGTGTGTCCCTCCAAATGATGGAGAAGTGGTATTTATATATGTGTAGGTGACCTATTTTAGGTAGCTAAACTAATATTCAGCTCATTACCCCTTTAGAAATGAGATACAATCTAGCCTAAATAGCCGCCCATAAATCAAGCCTAGTTTCCATATCCTGTGCAACGTCTATCTTCAATTGAGCTCTTGCCATAATTGTGAAGACGCGTCCCTGGATCATGATGCCTAGAGCGTATCCTGCTAGATGTTCCTGCAAAACAATATTGTATTAAGCGGAAGTGGCCGTTAGTATGAGGATCACCATAATGTCCCATGATCCTGATCCTGAAGTTCTGCTGAGGATCACTGTCTGTCAAAGAAACAAGGATCACTGATTAGGATCATGTGTAAGGATCACCTATAATAAAAATCCAGCCCTAACAATTGCCCCCAAAATATAAGGAGTTAATTGTAAATAGACGAGTTATATTTTGTTTCGATCTTATCTCCAACGGGCGACTCCGAATAACTAGCCGTTACACATGGACTAGCCGTTGTGATCATTACGTCATGGATGTGACAATCCCTGCAAATCATGATTATAAATAGGAGATAGGGTTAGGATCGTTCTGCATTTAAATTCAAGATACACTCCCTTTATATTCTGCACTGAAGATTGATCAGGTATCTTTCTCTCTTTCTTTTCTCTTTGCTCTGTTTTCTTCTCCTACTCTGTTTCCGTCCCGTCACAAACATGTTGCTCCGGAATTCTCCACACAAGGATCCCAAGAAGGATAGTCCCTTAAAAAGCCAGGGGATTATCAAGGATTCTCCTACGGAGAGGTGTTGTTTCACTGATGTTCATATAGACAGAATTCGTCATTGCTTCCCGGCGAATGCTGTTTTCAAGTCCTTCACACCTACCGCTCTGAGTGACTCTGTTTCGGATACCTGGGTGGCTTTTCCTGCTACTCCATTCACCATAGGGTATTCATATCCTTTTCCATCCTTCACCCAATCCTTCTTTTCTTTAACCGGCATCTCTTATATCCAAGCTATGCCGATGATCTGGAGGGTTCTGTATACCTTCGAGAGGATCATTGAGCAGAAAAGGATTGATCTGGGGATGACGGAGTTGGCCGAGCTTTACGATCTTACCACTTTTGGTTCTTACCGGTATCTGCTGAAACGGAAAGCCGGGGAGGATCACCCTGTTTTGAAAGTTACCAAAAATGACACAAATTGGAAGCGTCGTTTTTTCTTCGTTAGGAGGGATTCCATCCCAGATGGGGAGGATCTGCCCAAGGAATGGGCCATTCATGGTAGGATAGAGGATCCTCGAAGGATCACTATCAGCCCTGTCTCATATTATGAGGATCACTAATATCTCTTTTTATTTCTTGTGCAGCTATATCCATTGCTCATCTGAAATTAAGCCTCGCTGCAAAAGAGAGAGTCCTAGCTTTTAAAAAGCTTGATCCTGAAGTTAGAAGCTTCCAAGTCACTATCCAAGATTCTCAAGAGATATCCTCTGCATCTGCCACAATGTCAAGTAAGTATCCTCATAGAAAGTAAGTTTTATGTAAGAGTGTTTAATTTAACAAGGGAACTTATCTTGTTTCTGCATTGTGTAGGTGCTGGAAAATCTGCCAGGTCTGTTAAATCTGCCTCCAAATTTGGGATAAGTGATCTTGCCAATGTCACGTCTTCAAAGAAGAAGGCTCCTGCTGCCAGTCCTTCAGCATCAGCTCCTAAAGCGCCTATCCGAGGCAAAGGGAAGAAGAGGAAGGCTTCAGATGATCTCTAGGGATTTCCCCTCCTCCGTCAGCAATTCCTCGACTACGTGAATGAGGTAAGGATCACTGCCCCTGTTGGTTATCCGTCTCGCATATCCTGTTTGTGTATCCTGCTTTTCTTGAGGATCATCTGATCCTAAGCTTATCTTTTTTCTCCTGTTGCAGAAACTTGCCGAGATTGAGACCTATCTTGGCCATGTTGAGGACCAGGAGAGCCAAATTGCCGACCTCCAGCAAATGGGTGTGTTAAAGGATCTCAAGATAGGAGATCTTGAGAAGGAACTCCGGGTCATGAAGGCTGAGGCTGCTCAGAGGTTGATCGATATGGATAACGAGAAGCAGGAGATCACCCAAGATGCTAAGGTCTCCGCGGCAATTGCTATGTATAAGATACAACTTCAGATGGCCGAGGAGGCTCAGGATCCTACCTTTGACAAAAGCTCGTGGGATGTTGAAGGTTGGAAGGCAAGGCTGGCAGACCTGGAGGACGAGGATGAGGCTGAGGATATCCCAATGCTGGAGGGAGGTGATGCTGACAAGGATCAAGGTGAAGCAGCCGGTGGTGATGGAGCAGCAAAGAAGTAGGCTGCATGATTGGGCGATGATGGATATTGTTGACTAGGCCGGAGCCCAATTTTTTAGGTTTGGTAGTGGTTTTTTTGTGGTTGTTGATGGTTTGAAACAATTATGGTCTGTAATCTCTGAACAATAGTTTCTTAGGGTTAAGGATCCTCTATCCTTTGAACAATAGGTAGGATTACAAAAGGTGGAGGGATCCTCTGTTTGGGGGATGAAGCCTTTGTGATCCTGCCGCCTTTAATTTCCTGCAAAATGCTAAGACCGCATAGACAATGGACACACTTTGCCAACCCATATGGACGGGCCACGTTTTGCTGGTAGAAATGTGGGTTGGCAATTTTGACAACTTTTTGAAAGGGTTAATGATCCTTTTGTTTAATAATATAACTTAACTTTTCTGGCTTATCTCGTGTTGTTATCCTTATCTTCTTGTTTCTCAGTTGTTTTTGTAGTATATTTTAAAGTAGCAAGAGTTGAAAATATGTTATCCAAATTTAGGATATGATCCTAGATCAAATATCCTGATATTGAAAGTTTTCAAAGTACTTTAGTTCAAGGATCATAGGTTTGGTTGTCAAAGTATAAGGGTTGGTTAGGATAGTGAGTATAATCAGAATAGTCAAGGATCATACCTGAGGATCCAAGTTAGGATCCTAACCTTCAATTGAGACAATCGTGGATAAGATTTTGATGGATAATAAGGATTGAGGGTCCTTATGTGTTTTACCTTTGACAATCCTGAAAAACGAAGCACATCTTGGGACTAAGCCAATGTAAGAAATAAATTAGTAACTGGGGTCATGCCCAAAGGATAACTGAGAATGATCCCAGAGGATCACTGGGGACAAGCCCATAGGATAACTGAGAATGATCCTGGAGGATCACTGGGGACAAGCCCATAGGATAACTGGGGACAAGCCCAAAGGATCGTATGTAAACTGGAGTATGGCCCTTACTGGCGACTATCCAAACTTAGTGACATGAAAATGTCAAAACCTTAGCTAACGTGAAAACGTTAGAAACCTTAGGAACGGATGTATGGTACGTCTACCATTATACGTAGGATCCTAAATATAGCCAGTACGATGAGGTTGTCAGCCCCGAAAGTGGGTACTGGTCCCAAAGACGTGAACTATATCAGGATCATCGTGCGCTGCTGGCGGAAACTGGGGATAATCCCAAGGATAACTGGGGTTTGACCCAAGGATCTGTGGTGCTTTTGGAGATCTTTGACGATTTGCTGAAGATACCTGAACTATCATAACTCAAATGGTTTGTGAGTAGAGGATGAAGGATACATGATCCTTATCCTTAGGCAAAAAGTAAGAAAATGCGATAGTTTTAGGATAAGCGTATTACCAGAGTAAGGATCACTGATATCTCCGGGATCCTCCAAGGATACTTCAATGTAAGGATCACATGTATGAAGGATCATGTTCACATGAAATATTTCTTTAAGTGAACAGCATTCCAGGCTCTTGGTAACAAGTTTCCTTCCATGGTTAGCAACCTATATGCCCCCTTTCCTGCTTCAGCTTCAATCAAGTAGGGACCTTCCCATTTTGGTGCTAGCTTCCCGTCAGCAGGATTGATAGTATTTTGAAATGCTTTTCTCAACACCATATCTCCGACTTGGAACTTCCTTATCCTGACATTTTTGTTGTAGGCACCAGCCATTCTTTGTTGGTAGCTTGCCATCCTTATCCTAGCTAGATCCCTGATTTCCTCAATAGTATCCAAATCCTGGGCTAGGATTGTAGCATTTTCTTCAGGATCACGAGCACTTGTTCTAGCAGTTGGGATCACCATTTCTGTTGGGATCACTGCTTCTGCCCCAAATACTAAAGAGAAAGGTGTTTGACCAGTGGCATTCTTGGGAGTTGTCCTATCAGCCCATAGCACATAAGGTAACTCTTCTGCCCATTTCCCCTTCTTGGAT
Organism: Helianthus annuus; assembly: GCF_002127325.2. Lineage (NCBI taxonomy): Eukaryota > Viridiplantae > Streptophyta > Magnoliopsida > Asterales > Asteraceae > Helianthus > Helianthus annuus. The sequence continues at coordinate 151,838,403 of NC_035448.2, forward strand.
CCTAGCTTCTTCTTCAGATTGTTGATGATGATCTTGTTGGATGATTCTGCTTGACCATTGGCTTGTGGGTGAACTGGTGTTGATGTGATCATCTTGATTTCCCAACTGTCACAAAAGTTAGTGGTTCTGCTTCCAATGAATTGGGAACCATTATCACATACAATTTCAGAGGGAATGCCAAATCTAGTTATAATATTTCTTTTGATAAAGGATATAACTTCTTTTTCTCTGACTTGAGCAAAAGCTTCAGCTTCTATCCATTTAGAGAAGTAGTCAGTCATGGCAAGCATAAATACTTTTCCACCAGGTGCTTTAGGGAGCTTGCCAACTATATCCATTCCCATCTCATGAATGGCCAAGAGGATGGTATGGGGTGTAGTAATTCAGCTGGTTGGTGAAGGATATTGCTATGTCTTTGGCAAGGATCACACTTCTTGGCATACTCTACAGCATCCCTTTTCATGGTTGGCCAGTAGTATCCTGTTCTAAGGATCCTTGAGAATAATGCCCTGCCCCCAGTGTGGTTTCCACAATCTCCTTCATGGAAGTCTCTCAACACTTCTTCAATTTCAGGATCCTCAATACATCTTAAATATGGTCCTGCAAGGGATCGTTTATATAGCACATTATTTAAGATTGTAAATTGAGATACCTTGATCCTGAAAGCTCTAGGATTTTCTCCCATTGGAATCTCTCCGTTTTGCAAGTATTTCATGATTGGTGGGATCCATGATCCTGAATAAGATTGAGCTTCTTCACTAGGGATTACTGCAGTATCCTCTTCTATTTCCATGGCCACTTGATTTTCAATAGCAGGAGCCAGGATATGGATGATATGGATACTTATGTCTTCTGGAATTTTTAAGGATGATCCTAGGTTGGCCAATGCATCAGCTTCCGTGTTATCCTCCCTTGGTTCCTGTGTTAAGCTGAAAGAAACAAAAGAGAGTGCCAATTTTTGACTATCTCTAAATATTTGGTTAGTTTCTCACCTTTAACAGCATAGGATCCGTTAAAGTGATTGGTAATCAATAATGAGTCTACATATACTTCAAGATATTTTACCCCCATATCCTTAGCAATTTGCAAGCCAGCAATCAAGGCTTCATACTCAGCCTCATTGTTAGTTGCTTGGAACTCACAGGCTATGGAGTGGGGTATTATGTCCCCCTGTGGCGATTTTAGTAGGATCCCGAGCCCTGTGCCCTTGACATTTGAGGATCCGTCAGTGTGTAATATCCAAGGATCCTTGGTTTCGTCCAGCTGCTGGACCTCCAATTCTGCTTCTTTTTGTAGATCACTACTGAAATCAGCCACAAAGTCAGCTAAGGCTTGTGATTTGATGGCTGTTCTTGGTTCATATCTTATATCATGGGCACTAAGCTTCACTGCCCACTTAGCCATTCTCCCTGACATCTCCGGTTTCCTGAGGACATTCTTAATTGGAAAATTAGTTTTAACAACAATAGTATGGGTTTCAAAATAATGCCTTAACTTAGTGGATGCCATGATTAATGCAAGAATAAGTTTTTCGAGGTGTGAGTACCTGGATTCGGCATCAAGTAAACTTTTACTTACATAGTAGATAGGATATTGTGTACCTTCATGATCCTTGACAAGGACAGCACTTACAGTGGTTGAGGATACCGCCAGGTATAAGGATAACACATCTCCTTTTTCCGGTTTTGCTAATGCTGGTGCTGAGGACATATATTCTTTAAGGGCTTGTAAAGCGTTCTCATGCTTCTCAGTCCATTCAAACTTCTTATTCTTCCTTAGGATATCGTAGAATTCTTTGCATTTTTCTGAGGATTTCGATATGAACCTGTTCAAAGCTGCTATCCTGCCTGTCAGTCTTTGAACATCCTTGGCATTGGCAGGAGATTTGATATTTATTAATGCTTTGATTTGTTCCGGGCTTGCTTCAATGCCCCTCTGGGTTACCATGTATCCTAAGAACTTTCCTGCCTTAACACCAAAATGGCATTTTGAAGGATTAAGTTTCATGTTGTAATTATCCAGGATATCGAATGCTTCTTCCAAGTCCCTTAGGTGATCCTCAGCTTTCTTTGACTTGACCACCATATCATCTATGTACACCTCCATAGTTTTTCCAATTTGATCTTTGAACATCATATTTACCAGCCTTTGATATGTTGCACCTGCATTTCTTAGTCCAAAAGGCATGGCAATATAACAATATAAACCGGTTGGGGTCATAAAGGCTGTATCCTCTGGGTCAGATGGTTCCATCTGGATTTGTTGGAACCCAGATGATGCATCCATAAAGGTTAACAGTTCATGCCCCGCTGTTGCATCCGCCATGGAGTCAATGTGGGGTAATGGGAAAGGATCCTTGGGACATGCCTTATTCAGATCAGTGAAGTCGACACATACCCTCCACTTTCCATTTTTCTTTTGGACAACGACCACATTGGCTAACCATTTTGGATATTTTACCTCTCTGATCATACCTGCTCGAAGTAGTCTCTCTACTTCTTCTTGGATAATGGCATTCCTTTCCGGTGCAAACTTCCTCCTTTTTTGATGGATTGGTTTGATAGACCTGTCAATGCCAAGTTTGTGAGTAATAATATCCTTAGATATACCTGTCATATCTTCATGTTTCCAAGCAAAGGTAGATTTTCTTCTTTTGAGGAAGGATATTAAGTCTTCTTTCATCTTGCCAAGGATCCCTAATCCATATAGATTTTTGATTCAGGATCACTAGGATCCAAGAGGATTTCGTCCACATCTTGTTCCCTTGCCTCCAAGACATTCCTCGGAGGATACTGTAATTGCTATTGCTCCCTTGGCCTCGAGGTTGGCTTCATGGACGAGGTATAGCAATCCTTAGCCTCTTGCTGATCACTGTCGATCTTGATTATCCCCCATGGGCTAGGGAGCTTCACACATTGATGGTAGGTAGAAGGGACTGCTTTCATATCATGTATCCAAGGCCTGCCAAGGATAACGTTGCAACAAGATAAACAGTCAATAACACAAAATTTTTGGTAATTATGTAATCCTTCCACGTAGATTGGGAGTTTGACGTCCCCCAGAGTTTTCTTCGTTTCCCCACTGAATCCTACAAGCACGGAGAATCTTGGTGTGATGTCTGATTCTGGGATTCCCATCTTCTTCAGGACATCGAGCTGGATAATGTTCACTGAGCTCCCTCCGTCAATAAGGATCCTGCGGACAAAATGGTTAGAGATAAAGAGAGTGATAACTAAACTATCATGGTGAGGATCCTGAATGTTAATGCGATCATCCTCATCAAATGTTATCATCTTCCCTTCTGAGACACTTGAGGTTCTAATAGGCCTTTCTCCATTATCCATTTTTGATTCTTTTGCATGTCTTTTGGCCGCTGAAAAGGATGTACCACAAATGTCTGATCCTCCGGATATAAAGTTGATCACTTGTGCGTTTGCCGGAGGTGCTGGAGCCTTTTCAGGGATCCTGGGTCCTTTGCTTTTTTCTCCCCAACAATTCTTTTAGATGCCCCTTGCTTAGCAGGTATCCAATTTCTTTTCTTAAGGCTATGCAATCTTCAGTTAGATGCCCGAAATCCTCATGGTATGCACACCATTTGGACTTATCTTTAGTCCCGGATGGTTTATCATTCTTCCTGGGCCATCTAGCTTTTTCACCTAGATTCTGCATTGCAAGGATCAGTTCATGATTATCAACGGAGAAACAATATTCTGAGATTGGAGGATAATCTTCATCATCCTCTTCATGGTCAACAGCATGCACATTCTTGTTCTCATTCCTATGGTAGGATTTGAATTTGTTGCTCTTGAAGGAGGATCCTTGCTTCTCCGGTTTTGAAGATCCCACTTGTCTCTCCTGGATCCTCTTGTCATCCTCTAGCCGGATAAACCTGAGTGCTCGAGTTCTTACTTCATCTAAATTCCTGCATGGTGTCATAACAAGATCATCATAGAATAATGAATCCTTAAGCAGTCCCATTTTGAAGGCTTCAACAGCCGTAGCCATATCCAAGTTGGGAATGTCCAAGGATTCTTTACTAAATTTAGTTATATAATCCCTTAATGATTCATTATGATTTTGAGTTATCCTGTACAAATCGCTAGTTAATTTTTCAAATTTTCTACTACAAGAGAATTGGTTATTGAATAAATTAACTAAATTAGCAAATGAAGTAATAGAGTAGGGGGGAAGACTTAGCAGCCACTTAAGAGCTGATCCAGTTAGAGTGGATCCAAATCCTTTACATAGGCATGCTTCCTTCAACTTTTCTGGGATAGGATTGATTTCCATCCTTTCCCTGTATTGTGCTATATGCTCCTCTGGATCCGTTGTGCCATCATACAGCTTCATGGTAGGGATATGGAACCTTTTGGGTACCTCTTCATCACAAATTGGTGGTGCAAAGCGAGATACCTTGTGGCTTCCATCTGCAATCTCTGGGATAGGCTTGACTACCCCTGGAACACTTGAGATCATGTCCTTTAGTTTCTGTAATTCCCTGGCCATAGCATGATTGGTACCTGTATCCTGCACGAATCCATGGTTAGTGGTAGGATAATTATTTAAAGTGTTACCTCCCATTGGGTTCAAGTTAGGGAATCCATATTGCTGGGATTCTGGAACAACGGAGGGACCAGTGGAAGCAATGGTCTGCATTGGAATGAAGTCCCCTTGATGGACATCTAGACTTCCTGTTTGCAAACTTTTTAGGGATCCTGGCATCTGTAAGGATCCTGGTATCTGGGATGATCCTGGAACGAAGGAGGATCCGTGAAGCTGGGATGATCCTGGAACAAAGGAGGATCCTTGGCCCTGGAATGATCCTGGAACAAAGTAGGATCCTTGAAACTGCTGTGCCCCCGGATAGGCTCCCGGATTCATGAAGGATCCCATGTATTGAGGATAGGATCCTATTGGCTGAAAATGTGAATCTGATGTCTGAGTCATTGCTGCCGAGTTGAGACGTGATCCTCTTGACTCCCCTATGATTTGCACGTCGGGGATCCCTGATGGCTGGGAAGTGATCATTGGAGTATCGAAGCTCAAGGATTTGGGCATCAGTGGAGAATGATCCTCTGCCGTTTTCTTTTGTCTTTTGAGATCTCCAATTTCCCTGAGGATCCTTTCGTTAGTTTCATCTTGCCGCTGCATACGATCCTTCATCTGCAAAATTAAAGCAAATACATCACTAGTACTGGGAATAGAAGAATTCATAGCAGAAGAAGATAGAGGTTTAGAGAAAGTGGGAGTTGATCTCTTCTCAGTATTTTTCTGAGATCCTGCCGGTGGAGGAGGCAAGGTGATCTGTGATGAGGTGACTGCAGACATCGCCGTGGACGTGTTCTTCAATGATGAAGCCATGTAACTCTTTGAAATGATTTCGAACAAAATATTTTCTTATGAATGAAGCACCAATTGCCCCACGGTGGGCGCCAAACTGTTTTGGTCAAAAATCACACAAGGATAATGTAACCAAACTTTATGAAAACGGGGTATGATGCTTGGTTAATTATGAAAGTAAAGGATCACTTCTGTGATAAAGATGCAAAGACACAATGATTTATACGAGGAAAAAGCCCTTGATCAATGAATGATCTCCGGCATAAAAAACCTCGGGTGATGGCAACTACCGATCACCAACTTCAATATAACAAAAATATGATTACAACTTTGGATGATAATGAGCTGAGTACAAGGATCACTATTGCGTTCGGTGTCTAAGTGTGTGAGAGTTGCGTTGTATGTCGTGTGTGTCCCTCCAAATGATGGAGAAGTGGTATTTATATATGTGTAGGTGACCTATTTTAGGTAGCTAAACTAATATTCAGCTCATTACCCCTTTAGAAATGAGATACAATCTAGCCTAAATAGCCGCCCATAAATCAAGCCTAGTTTCCATATCCTGTGCAACGTCTATCTTCAATTGAGCTCTTGCCATAATTGTGAAGACGTGTCCCTGGATCATGATGCCTAGAGCGTATCCTGCTAGATGTTCCTGCAAAACAATATTGTATTAAGCGGAAGTGGCCGTTAGTATGAGGATCACCATAATGTCCCATGATCCTGATCCTGAAGTTCTGCTGAGGATCACTGTCTGTCAAAGAAACAAGGATCATTGATTAGGATCATGTGTAAGGATCACCTATAATAAAAATCCAGCCCTAACAAATATTACATAATTACCCCTTATATTTTGGGGGCAATTGTTAGGGCAGGATTTTAATGACCTATGATCCTTACATGATATCCTAACAAGTGATCCTTGTTTCTTTGGCAGATAGTGATCCTCAGAAGAGCTTCAGGATCAGGATCATGGATCATCCTAAGGATCCTCACACTAACGATTGTTCTCTTTGAATTTAATGTTGTTTTGCAGGAATAACGAGTTGGATCTGGTCTTAGCAACTTTATCAAGGAATCTGTCACGCTGATTTCGCACATGCATAACCAAAAATGGACGTTATGAAGAATATGGAAACTTAGCACAAATTACGGGCATTTAGTTAGGCTAAATTTACTTCTATTCCTAAAGGGGTAACGAGCTAGTAGTTAGGTGATTTGCCTAAAATACGACCACACACACTTATATAAAGGGCACTCTTCAGCATTTGGAAGAACAACACATTTCTCACACGCCTTAGCATACGATACTATAGTGATCCTTGTACCTAGCTCGTTACCATCCGAAGTTGTAAACATTGTTTGTTATATTGAAGTTTGGTGATCGGTAGTTTCCATCACCCGAGGTTTTTTATGCCGGAGATCATTCATTGATCAAGGGCTTTTTCCTCGTATAAATCCTTGTGTCACTTGTGCAATTTTCATTATAGTGATCCTTATCTTTGTTCATCATACCAAGCATCATTCCCCGTTTACAAAGAGTTTGGTTGCATTATCCTTGTGTGATTTTTGGCCAAAACAACTATAGCTTTGATTTGTTCTGGACTGGCTTCAATGCCTCTCTTTGTCACCATATATCCTAAGAATTTACCTGCTTTAACACCAAAGTGACATTTTGAAGGATTAAGTTTCATGTTATATTTGTCAAGGATATCGAATGCTTCCTCCAAGTCCGTTAGATGATCCTCAGCCTTTCTGGATTTCACCACCATATCGTCTATGTAAACCTCCATAGTTTGTCCAATTTGGTCCTTGAACATCATATTCACTAGCCTTTGATAAGTTGCACCTGCATTCCTTAGTCCAAATGGCATAGCAATATAACAGTATATACCAGTTGGAGTCATAAAGGCTGTATCCTCTTGATCAGATGGTTCCATCTGAATTTGTTGAAATCCAGATGAAGCATCCATAAAAGTTAACAGTTCATGACCCGCCGTTGCATCCACCATGGAGTCAATGTGGGGTAATGGGAAAGGATCCTTGGGATATGCCTTATTTAAATCTGTAAAATCGACACATACCCTCCACTTTCCGTTTTTCTTTTGAACAACAACCACAATGGCCAACCATCTTGCATACTTGACCTCTCTAATCATACCTGCTCGGAGTAATTTCTCTACCTCTTCCTAGATAATGGCATTTCTTTCTGGTGCAAACTTCCTCCTCTTTTGATGGATTGGTTTGAAGGACCTGTCAATGCCAAGTTTTTGAGTGATTACATCTTTAGATATACCTGTCATGTCTTCGTGTTTCCATGCAAAGGTAGTTTTTCTCCTTTTGAGGAAGGATATGCGGTCTTCTCTCATTTCGCCAAGGATCCCTGATCCTATATAGACCTTGGAGGATACTTTGATTGCTATTGCTCCCTTGACTTTGAGGCTGGTTTCATTGATGAGGTGTAGCAGTTCTTAGCCTCCTGCTGATCGCTATCAATCTTCACGATGCCCCAAGGACTAGGAAGCTTCACACATTGATGATAGGTGGATGGGACTGCCTTCATATCGTGTATCCAAGGCCTGCCAAGGATAACAGTACAACAAGATAAACAGTCAATAACACAAAATTTCTGGTAAGAATGCAGCCCTTCAATATAAATTGGGAGTTTAATGTCCCCCAGAGTATTCTTAGTCTCGCCACTGAATCCCACAAGCACGGAGGATCTTGGTATGATATCGGATTCAGGGATATTCATCTTCTTAAGAACATCAAGCTGGATAATGTTCACAGAGCTTCCTCCGTCTATAAGGATCCTGCGGACAAAATGGTTAGAAATAAAAAGAGTGATAACCAAACCATCGTGATGAGGATCCTGAATGTCAACACGATCATCCTCATCAAAAGTTATGACTTTTCCTTCGGAGACACTGGATGTTCGGATGGGTCTATCTCCATTATCCATCTTGGTTTCCTTTGCATTCCTTTTAGCTGATGAGAAGGATGTTCCACAAATGTCTGATCCTCCAGAAATAAAGTTTATAACTTGTGCATCTGCAGGAGGGGCCGGAGCTTTCTCTGGGATCCTTTCAGGATCCTGAGTCCTTGACTTCTTTCTCCCCAATCATTCTTTCAAGTGCCCCTTGCTCGACAAGTATCCAATTTCTTTCCTCAGTGCAATGCATTCTTATGTGAGATGCCCAAAGTCTTCATGGTATGCACACCATTTTGACTTATCTTTAGTTGCAGCTGGTCTGTCATTTTTCCTGGGCCACCTAGCTTTATCACCTAAATTCTACATCGCAAGGATTAGTTCATTGTTATCAATAGAAAAACAATATTCAGAAATTGGAGGATAATCCTCATCATCCTCTTCTTGTTCAACAGCATGCACATTCTGGTTATCAGATTTGTTGTAGGATCTGAACTTGTTGTTCTTGAATGAGGATCCTTGCTTCTCTTGCTTTGAGGATCCTGCCAGCCTCTCTTGGATCCTTTTGTCATCCTCTAGCCGGATGAACCTAAGTGCTCGGGTTCTTACCTCATCTAGGTTCCTGCATGGTGTCATAACAAGCTCATCATAGAATAACGAATCCCTAAGCAATCCCATTTAAAGGCTTCAACAGCCGTAGCTATATCCAGGTTAGGAATATCTAAGGATTCTTTGCTAAATTTATTGATATAATCCCTTAATGATTCATTATGACCCTGGGTTATCCTATACAGATCACTAGTTAAGTGCTAAAATTTTCTACTATAAGAAAACTGGTTATTAAATAGGTTAACTAGATTAGCAAACGAGGTAATAGAGTAAGGGGGAAGACTTAGCAGCCATTTAAGAGCCGATCCAGTAAGAGTGGATCCAAATCCCTTGCATACACATGCTTCCTTTAACCTTTTCGGGATGGGATTGATCTCCATCCTTTCCTTGTATTGTGCTATGTGTTCTTCAGGGTCTGTTGAACCATCATACAACTTCATGGTTGTCACGTGGAACCTCTTGGGTATCTCAGCATCACAGATTGGTGGTGCAAAACGAGATATCTTATGGCTTCCATTGGCAATATCCGGGATAGGCTTGACCACTCCTAGGACACTCGATATCATATCCTTTAAGTTTTGCAATTCTCTGGCCATGGCATGATTGATACCTGTATCCTGCATAAGGCCATGGTTAGTGGCATAAGAATTATTGAAAGTGTTACCTCCCATTGGGTTCAAATTAGGAAGAGTGGATGTGAATCCATGTTGTTGAGACTCCGGAATGATCGAAGGACCAGTAGAAGCAATGGCCTGCATTGGAATAAAATCTCCCTGATGGATATCTGAACTCCCTAACTGCAAACTCCTTAAGGATCCCGGAATCTGGAAGGATCCATGAAACTGAGAGGATCATTGAAGCTGGGAGGATCCTTGAACCTGCGAGGATCCTGGGACATAAGAGGATCCTTGAACCTAGGAGGATCCTTGAACTTGCGAGGATCCTTGAAATGGCCAGAACCCTTGAATCTGCTGCGCTCCTGGGTATCCTCTTGAGCTTGCGAAGGATCCTATATGCTGAGGATGGGATCCTGCTGGTTGGAAGTATGAACCTGAAGCCTGAGTCATTGCTGATGATCCGTAATGCACTCCTTTTGGTCCTCCCACATATTGAACATCTGGAACCACTGAAGGCTGAGAAGTTATAACCGGAGTATCGAAATTCAAAGACCTGGGCATCAATGGGGAATGATCCTCAGCCGATCTCTTCTGTTTCTTGATATCTCCAATTTCTCCAAGAATCCTTTCATTTGTCTTATCCTGCTGCTGTATATGCTCCTTCATCTGCAAAATCAGAGTAAACAAGTCACTAGTAGTAGGAGTATAAGAAGCAGAAGAAGTTGGAGGTTTTGAGAAAATGGGAGTTGGTTTCTTCTCGGCATTTTTCTGAGGTCCCGAAGGTGGTGGAGGCAAAGGTGGAATGCCATGAGATGAATTGACTGCAGACATCGCAGTAGAAGTGTTCTTTGATGATGAAGCCATATGCTTGAATGCAATGAACCAAAATGATCACAAATAGTAGAATTTCTTAGGAATGAAGCACCAATTGCCCCACGGTGGGCGCCAAACTGTTTTGGTTAAAAATCAGACAAGGATAATGCAACCAAACTCTCTGTTACGGGGTATGATGCTTGAATTGGTAAACAACAATGAGGATCACTCAGAAATGAGTTGCACAAGTGACACAAAGATTTATACGAGGAGAAAGCCCTTGACCAATGAATGATCTCTGGCATAAAAAACCTCGGGTGATGGAAACTACCGATCACCAACTCAAATTAAACAATAATTCTTTTACAACTTCGGATGATAGCGAGCTAGGTACAAGGATCACTATAGTGTATCGTGTGGAAATGTATGAAAATTGCTAAGTGTTTCGCCGTGAGCTGATGAATGCCGTTGTACGAGTGTATGTAGCCAAAAAATAGCCAAGTGTTCTAAAAATAGCTCGCTATCCCCTTTAAAAATAGAAAATATCTAGCCTAACTAACTGTCCGCATTTCGTGCCTTCTCCCCACGTTCTCCACAACGTTCACAACGGTCAAGCACGTGCAGAATTGAACGGAATAATGTCCAGGAATATCGCCATGACCAAGTCCACACAGGTACTCCTGCAATACAACACCGAATTCAAAGTGAACAATCATTAGTATAAGGATCCTTAGGATGATCCATGATCCTGATCCTGAAGCACTTCTGTGGATCACTAATTGTCACAGAAGTAAGGATCACCAAACAGGATAACACTTGAGGATCACAGGTCATTAAGAAATCCTCCCCTAACAATGAGGATCAGGTATCTTCAAGTATATGTAGATTCTCTATTAATTACTAATCATTATAACAGTTCTTACACTGTCAAATGTGAAAAGCTAATCAAGTACTTAGAAATAGTCAGGAAACTGGCAGATTCTTTTGCTTTTTTCAGTCTACCACAGGTACCCAGGGAAGAAAATGCAGAAGCTGACGCTTTAACTAACCTTGGATCATTCCTAAAGATGCCAGAAGATGTGAAAAATACTCATCATTCATGTCTTAGCCCCTGCTATTGAAGATCACACTATGGAGATAGCAGAGGATTCTTCAGTCATAGCTAGTGATGGTGCACAATCAAATTCAGGATCCTGGATCCTTCCGATCCTGAGATATATACAACATGGAGAGATCCCTACAGGACAAAATCCTGAAGCTTTCAAAGTCAAGGAGACTGTGGAAACCACACTGGGGGCAGAGCACTATTCTCAAGGATCCTTAGAACAACATACTATAGGCCTACCACGAAGAAGGATGTTGTGGATTATGCAAAGAAGTGTGATGCTTGTCAAACACACAGTAATATTCTACACCAACCAACATAACATCTGCATCCTAAGAAGAAGCTTTTGCTCAAAGTCAGAAAAAAGGAAATGGCCAGTTATCAACAAAGAATGACTGGAGCATACAACAAGAATGTCAGGATTTGAAGATTTCAAGTTGGTGATTTTGTGCTACGAAAAGCATTCCAGAACACTAAGAATCCTTCTGATGGCAAGCTAGCACCAAAGTGGGAAGACCCCTATCTAATTGAAGCTGAATCAGGAAAGGGGGCATATCATTTGTTAACAATGGATGGTGATCTCTTACCACGAGCTTGGAATGCTGTTCATCTCAAAAAATACATTAAGTAAGAAGGATCAGGGATCCTCAGCGATACCGGTATTCTGATTAAGGATCCAGGATCCTTAAAGGATATATGATTCTACATTTGGTAACACATTCATTCATTTTATACTTATTACTTATCATAAGTTAAAGATGTTAATCATTTAACATCTATTTTCACAAAGTTTAAGCTTTTGCAGAGTTGTTATCATTTTACAAAAGATCAAAGTGGTTGGCCAACTCTCCAAAGTTTATGGGCTTGTCCCCAGTTATTTGGGCTTGTCCCCAGTTTCGCCAGTAGCGCACGATGATCCTGGTGCAGTTCAAGGCAGTGCGGCCAGTACTCGTTTTAGGGGCTGACAATTTCATTATACTGGCTGTACCCAGGATCCTACATATAATGGTAGACGTACCATACATCCGTTCCTAAGGTTTCTAACGTTTTCACGTTAGCTAAGTGTTAGGGCTGGATTTTTATGACCTATGATCCTTACATGTGATCCTAACAAGTGATCCTTGCTTCTTTGGCATATAGTGATCCTCAGAGGAGCTCTAGGATCAGGATCACGGATCATCCTAAGGATCCTCATACTAACGACTGTTCTCTTTGGACATAATGTTATCTTGCAGGAATTACGAGTTGGACCTGGTCTTAGCAACGTAGACAAGGAATCTGTCACGCTAATCTCGCACATGCATAATCAAAGATGGACGTTATAAAGAATATGGAAACTCAGCACAATTCAAGGACGATTATTTAGGCTAAATTTACTTCTATTTTTAAAGGGGTAACGAGCCAGTAGTTAGGTGATTTGCCTAAAATAGAACCACACACACTTGTATAAATGGCACTCTTGAACATTCGGAAGACACAACACATTTCTCACACGCTTTAGCATACGATACTATAGTGATCCTTGTACCTAGCTCGTTACCATCCGAAGTTGTAAACGTTGATTGTTATATTGAAGTTTGGTGATCGGTAGTTTCCATCACCCGAGGTTTTTTATGCCGGAGATCATTCATTGATCAAGGGCTTTTTCCTCGTATAAATCCTTGTGTCGCTTGTGCAATTATCATTATAGTGATCCTTTACTTTGCTCATCATACCAAGCATCATTCCCCGTTTACAAAGAGTTTGGTTGCATTATCCTTGTGTGATTTTTGACCAAAACAGTAAGGTAATTGGTGCTTCATTCATAAGAAAGTTTTTCTGTTGGTGATCGTTCCGGAGTGTTTCATGGCGTCATCGTTGAAGAATACCTCCACAACGATGTCTGCAGTCAATTCATCTAATGGCATTCCACCTTTGCCTCCACCACCAACTGGATCTCAGAAAAATGCTGAGAAGAGACCAACTCCTATCTTCTCTAAACCTTCATCTTCTTCTGCTCTAACTTCTTCTACTCCCAGTACTAGTGATATATTTACTTTGATTTTGCATATGAGGGATCGTATGCAGCAGCAGGATGAAACTAATGACAGGATCCTCAGAGAAATCGGAGATCTCAAAAAGCAAAAGAAAACGGCAGAGGATCATTCCCCACTTGTTTTGGTGAAAAATCACTTAAAGATAATGCAACCAAACTTTATGTAAACGGGGAATGATGCTTGGTATGATGAACAAAGTGAAGGATCACTCAAATGTAAAATGCACAAGTGACACAAGGATTTATACGAGGAAAAAGCCCTTGATCAATGAATGATCTCGGGCATAAAAAACCTCGGGTGATGGAAACTACCGATCACCAAACTTCAATATAACAAATAATGGTTACAACTTCGGATGGTAACGAGCTAGGTACAAGGATCACTATAGTATCGTATGCTAAAGCGTGTGAGAAATGTGTCTTGTCCTCCAAATGCCGATGAGTGCCCTTTATATAAGTGTGTGGTCGTATTTTAGGTAAATCACCTAGCTACTAGCTCGTTACCCCTTTAGGAATAGAAGTAAATTTAGCCTAACTAATTGCCCTTGAATTGTGCTAAGTTTCCATATTCTCCATAACGTCCATCTTTGATTGTGCAAGTGCGAAATTAGTGTGACAGATTCCTTGTTAACGTTGCTAAGACCAAGTCCAACTCGTAATTCCTGCATAACAACATTAAATTCAAAAAGAACAATCGTTAGTATGAGGATCCTTAGGATGTTCCATGATCCTGATCCTGGAGCTCCTCTGAGGATCACTATCTGCCAAGGAAACAAGGATCACTTGTCAGGATATCATGTAAGGATCATAGGTCATAAAAATCCAGCCCTAACAATTGCCCCCAAAATATAAGGAGTATTTATGTAATATAAACGAGTTATATTTTGCCGGTCTTATCTATAACTAACTCAACGGATATATAGCCGTTAAGATGGAACTATCCGTTGCGATCTGACGTCATGGAGGTGACAACCCTGCACAATCATGATTATAAATAGAGATAGGGATAGAATCGTTTGCATTTAAATTCAAGAACTCTTCCCTTTATAACCGTGACCAGAGGATTGAACAGGTATTCCTCTTTATCTTCTTCTTGCTTGCTCTGTTTCTCTTTCTCTTTCCATTGTTCTGTAAAAGATGTTGCTCCGGAACTCTCCCTGCAAGGATCCTAAGAAGGACAGCCCCTTGAAGGTCAAGGGATCATCAAAGATTCCCCCACCGAGAGGTGTTGTTTTACAGACCCTCAAATCGACAAAATCCATCATTGCTTTCCGGCGAACACCCTTTTCAAGCCTTTTAGCCCTACCGCTTTGAGTGATTTCATCTCTGAGACTTGGATAGCTTTCCCGGTCACTCCTGTCATGATAGGATACTCGTATCCTTTCCCTCAGTTCACCCAATCCTTTTTCTCCCTTACCGGTATCTGCTATATCCAGGCTATGCCAATGATCTGGAGGGTGTTATACACCCTTGAAAGGATCATCGAACAAGAAGGGATAGACCTTGGCATGGAGGAGTTAGCCGAGATGTATGATCTCACAACTTTTGGATCCCACCGATACTTGTTCAAACGAAAAGCTGGAGAAGAGCACCCTGTTCTTAAAGTTACCAAAAACGACACGAACTGGAAGCGGCGGTTCTTCTTTGTAAGTAGAGATACCATCCCTAATGGGAAGGATTTGCCCAAGAAGTGGGCTACCCATGGTAGGATCCTGGAAGGATCACCATAGAACTTGTTCCTTAGTATAAGGATTACTGACATTCTCTTGTTTATTGTGCAACTATATCCGTTTCTCAACTTAGGTTGACTCCTGCTGCAAAAGAGAGACTCCTGGCCTTCAAGAAGCTTGATCCTGAAATAAGGACTTTCCAGGTTACCACCCAGGATTCTCAGGAAGTATCCTCTGCCTCTGCCACAATGTCAAGTAAGTATCCTTATTAAAAAGTAATTCTATGTAGGATTTCAAATTTAGTTAGAATACTTATCTTATTTTGGTTGTGTAGGTGCTGGAAAATCCTCTAAGTCTGCTTCAAAGTTCGGCATCGATGATCTTACTAATGTCAAATCTGCAAGGAAGAAGACTCCTGCTGCTAGCCCAACTGCTTCAGCCCCTAAAGCACCAATCAGGGGAAAAGGAAGCAAGAAGAGAAAGGCCTCTGAGGATTTGCAAGGTCTGCCTCTGCTCCGCCAACAGTTTCTAGATTACTTCAACGAGGTAAGGATCACTGCCACTGTTTGTGTATCCTGACAGTTTTGAGGATCACTTGTTTCTGATGTTATGCCTTGTTTTCCTTGCAGAAATTTGCTGAAATAGAGACTTATGTTGGCCACGTCGAGGATCAAGACCGCCTAATCGCTGACCTCCAACAAATGGGTGTGCTGAAGGATCTTAAGATTGCTGATCTTGAGAAGGAGCTGCGGGCCACCAAGGATGATGCTGCCAAAATGCTGATCAACTTTGATTATGAGAAGCATGAGATCACCCAGGATGCCAAGGTCTCTGCTGCGATAGCCATGTATAAGATCCAGCTGTAGATGGCTGCGGAGGCTCAGGATCCTGCCTTCGATAAGAGCACATGGGACGTAGAGGGCTGGAAGGCGAGGCTGGCAGAGCTTGATGATGATGAAGAGGCTGAGGAGATCCCGATGCTTGAGGGTGGTGATGCTGGCAAGGATCAGGGTGGAGAGGCAAGTGGAGCCGGTGGTGATGGTGCAGCGAAGGATTGAGCTGCAGGATTGGGCGATGAAGGAAACTTCTAGACATAGCCGGAGCCCAATTTTTTTGTTTGGTGGTTGTTAATGTTTTAAAACAATTATGGTCTGTAACTCGAACAATAGGTTTAGGGTTGAGGATCCAGGATCCTTCAGACAATAGGTAGGATTACAAATGGTGGAGGGATCCTCTATTTCAGGGATGAAGCCATTGTGATCCTGCCGCCTTTTAATTTCCTGCATGCTATGACCGCACAAACAATGGACACCCTTTGCCAACCCATGTGGACGGGCCACGTTTTGCTGGTAGAAACGTGGGTTGGCAATTTTGACAACTTATGAAGGGTTTTAAACCTTTGTTAATAAAATAACTCTAATCTCTTTGGCTTATCTTGTGTTGTTATCCTTTTAATTTCCAATTGTTTTGATATATACTTGTGAGAAAAGCTTAATCAAATTATGTTTAAGAAGTTTAGGATACGATCCAGGATCAAGTATCCTATAGTTGAAAACTTCCAAAAAGTAATTCATTTTAAGGATCATGGGCCAGTTGTCAAGGTCTAAGGGTTATTCAAATGAATAATGAATGACATTAAAAATAGTTAAGGATCATACCTGAGGATCCAAGTTAGGATCCTAACCTTTAATCAGGATAACCATAAGTAAAACTTTAATGGATAATAAGGATTAAGGATCCTTAACTGTTTAACTTCGAAAACCTGAAAAATGGAATATAACTTGGGACTAAGCCAATATAAAAGATAAGTTAGTAACTGGGGACAAGCCCAAAGGATAACTGTGGACAAGCCCAAAGGATAACTGGGGACAAGCCCAAAGGATCACTGGGGACAAGCCCGAAGGATAACTGGGGACAAGCCCAAGGATCGTATGTAAACTGGAGTATGGCCCTTACTGGCGACTATCCCAACTTAGTGACATGAAAATGCCAAAACCTTAGCTAACGTGAAGACGTTAGAAACCTTAGGAACGGATGTATGGTATGTCTACCATTATACGTAGGATCCTAGGCATAGCCAGTACGATGAGGTTATCAGCCCCTAAAGCGAGTACTGGTCCCAAAGACGTGAACTATACCAGGATCATCGTGCGCTACAGGCGAAAACAGGGGACAAGCCCAAACTGGGGACAAGCCCAAAACTTTGGAGGGTTGGCCAACCACTTTGATCTTCTGTAAAATGATAACAACTCTACAAAAGCTTAAACTTTGTGAAAATAGATGTTAACTGATTAACATCTTTAACTTATGATAAGTAATAAGTATAAAATGATTGAAAATGAAAATGAAAGTAATGTGTTACCAAATGTAGAATTATATATCCTTTGAGGATCCTGGATCCTTAATCAGAATACCGGTATCGCTGAGGATCCATGATCCTTCTTACTTAAAGTATTTTTTGAAATGAACAGCATTCCAAGCTCTTGGTAGGAGATCACCATCCATTGTTAACAAATGATGTGCCCCCTTTCCTGATTCAGCTTCAATTAGATAGGGGTCTTCCCACTTTGGTGCTAGTTCGCCATCAGAAGGATTTGTAGTGTTCTGGAATGCTTTTCTTATCACAAAATCACCAACTTGAAATCTTCTAATCCTGACATTCTTGTTGTACGCTCCAACCATTCTTTGTTGATAACTGGCCATTTCCTTTTTTCTGACTTTGAGCGAAAGCTTCTTCTTAGGATGCAGATGTTATGTTGGTTGGTGTAGAATATTACTGTGTCTTTGACAAGCATCACACTTCTTTGTGTATTCCACAGCATACGTCTTCATGGTAGGCCAATAGTATCCTGTTCTAAGGATCCTTGAGAATAGTGCTTTGCCCCCAGTGTGGTTTCCACAGTCTCCTTGACTTTGAAAGCTTTAGGATTTTGTCTTGTAGGGATCTCTCCCTGTTGTATATATCTTAGGATTGGAAGGATCCAGGATCCTGAATTCGACTGTGCAGGATCACCAGGTATGATTGCAGAATCCTCCACTATCTCCACGGCTATGTGATCCTCAATTGCAGGAGTTAAAACATGGGTAATGAGTATTTTTCACATCTTCTGGCATCTTTAGGAATGATCCAAGGTTAGTTATTTTCTTCCCTGGGTACCTGTGGTAGACTGAAAAAGCAAAAGAATCTGCCAGTTTCCTGACTGATCCTCATATTATTAGCTAATTCCAAACCTGCTATCAAGGCCTCATACTCTGCCTCATGATTAGTGGTTTGGAATTCACATGCAATGGATTGGGGTATAATGTCCCCCTGTGGCAATTTTAGTAGTGTGCTTTGTCCAGTTCCTTTAACATTTGAAGCTCCATCCATGAAGAGTGTCCAAGGATCCTTGGTCTTCTCAAGTTGTTGAACTTCTAATTCAGCTTCCCTTTGTAGATCACTACTGAAATCAGCCACAAAGTCAGCTAAAGCTTCAGACTTGATGACAGTCCTAGGTTCATACTTAATGTCATATGCATTAAGCTTGACTATCCACTTTGCCATTCTACCTGCTATTTCGGTTTTCCTGAGAACATTCTTGATAGAAATGTTAGTTTTAACAATAATGGTGTGAGTCTCAAAATAATGTCCATGTTTAGCAGAAGCCATAATTAAATCAAGAATTAATTTCTTCAAATGAGAATACCTGGCCTCAGCATCAAGTAGAATTTTACTTACATAGTATATCGGATGTTGAGTGCCTTCATGATCCTTAACCAGGATCACACTTACTACTTTAGCTGAAATAGCTAAGTATAAGGATAACGATTCTCCATTTTTTGGTTTCATCAGGGCTGGTGCTGAGGATAGATGATCCTTAAGAACGTTAAGTGCAGCTTCATGCCTATCAGTCCACTCAAACTTGTCTTGAACAATTTGTCTACCTCTTCTTGGATAATGGCATTCCTCTCAAGTGCAAACTTTCTCCTTTTTTGGTGGATTGGTTTGAATGACCTGTCAATGCCAAGTTTATGAGTGATAATATCCTTAGATATACCTGTCATATCTTCATGTTTCCAAGCGAAGGTAGATTTTCTTTTTTCCAAGAAGGATACTAAATCCTGCTAAATACTGTCTAGGATCCCAGATCCTATAAAAATTTTGGATTCAGGATCCTCTGAGTTCAACATAGTATCCTTGACGTCTTGCTCTCTTGCCTCCATGATGTCTTGCTCCTTGGAGGCTGGCTTCTTTTGAAGAAGTGTAATAGTTTTTTGCCTCCGGCTGATCACTTTCTATCCTCACCATATCTCATAGAGTTGGGACCTTGACACATTGATGATATGTTGAGAGGGATTGCCTTCATATCGTGTATCCATGGCCTGCCAAAGATAACATTACAACAAGATAAGCAATTAATAACATAGAATTTTTTTTTTACATAATTTACTCCCTCTATGTAGATAGGAAGTTTGGTGTCCCCCAATGTAATCTTTGTCTCTCCACTGAATCCCACAAGGACAGATGATCTTTGGACAATATCGGATTCAAGGATGTCCATTCTATCGAGGACATCCAACTGGATTATGTTCACTGAGCTTTTCCCATCAATGAGAATCCTGCGAACAAAATGGTTAGATATAAATAATGTAATAACTACACCGTCGTGATGAGGATCCTGAATGTCCGCACAGTTATCCTCATCATATGATATCACTTTCTGCTGGGTAAGGATGGAGGTCCGAACAGGTTTGCCCCCATTCTCCATCTTTGTTTCCTTTGCACGTATCTTAGCTGCTGAGAACCTCCGGGGATGAAATGGATGATTCAAGCATCGGATGGTGGAGGAGGAGCTTTTTCAGGAATTTTCTCAGGATACTTGATCCTTGACTTTTTCCTTCCAAGCAATTCCTTCAAGTATCCTTTGCTCTAAAGATAACCTATCTCCTTCCTAAATGCTATGCACTCATCTATGAGATGACTAGAATACCCATGGTAAGCATACCATTTCAATTCGTCTTCGGTGGCAGACGGTTTGTCATTCTTCCTTGGCCACCTAACCTTGTCACCTAAACTCTGGAAGGAGGAACCTTGAACCTGAGAGGATCCTTGAACCTAAGAGGATCCTTGAGCCTGAGAGGATCCTTGAACCCGAGAGGATCCTTGAATCTGAGACATTGCCGATGATCCAGAACGTATTCCTGTTGATCCACCCTGGTATTGGACATGTGGAGCTGCAGAGTTCTGGGAAGTTATGACCGGAGTGTCGAAATTCAGCGACCACGACATCAAAGGGGAGTGATCCTCTGCTGATTTTATCAATTTCGCGAAGGATCCTGCCATTAGTTTTGACCTGCTGCATGTGATCCTTCATCTCCATAATCAAAGCATAAAAATCGTTGTTAGTAAGTGTAGAGGAAGAAACAACAGTTGGTTTTGTGAAAGCGGGGGTTGTCTATTTCGGAGAATTCTTAGCATTCTTCTGGAATGCAATAGGGAGATGATGCAAAGGCGGAATGCCCTGTGAAAAAGTGACCGCCGACATAGAGCTTGGAGTGTTCTTCGCTGGAGAAGCCATGTGGTTGAAGGTAATGAACCGAAATAAATGAAATGAACAAAATTCTCATAATTGAAGCACCAATTGCCCCACAGTGGGCGCCAAACTGTTTTGGTCAAAAATCACTTAAAGATAATGCAACCAAACTTTATGTAAACGGGGAATGATGCTTGGTATGATGAACAAAGTGAAGGATCACTCAAATGTAAAATGCACAAGTGACACAAGGATTTATACGAGGAAAAAGCCCTTGATCAATGAATGATCTCCGGCATAAAAAACCTCGGGTGATGGAAACTACCGATCACCAAACTTCAATATAACAAATAATGGTTACAACTTCGGATGGTAATAAGCTAGGTACAAGGATCACTATAGTATCATATGCTAAAGCATGTGAGAAATGTGTCGTGTCCTCCAAATGCCGATGAGTGCCCTTTATATAAGTGTGTGGTCGTATTTTAGGTAAATCACCTAACTACTAGCTCGTTACCCCTTTAGGAATAGAAGTAAATTTAGCCTAACTAATTGCCCTTGAATTGTGCTAAGTTTCCATATTCTCCATAACGTCCATCTTTGATTGTGCAAGTGCGAAATTAGTGTGACAGATTCCTTGTTAACGTTGCTAAGACCAAGTCCAACTCGTAATTCCTGCAAAACAACATTAAATTCAAAAAGAACAATCGTTAGTATGAGGATCCTTAGGATGTTCCGTGATCCTGATCCTGGAGCTCTTCTGAGGATCACTATCTGCCAAGGAAACAAGGATCACTTGTTAGGATATCATGTAAGGATCATAGGTCATAAAAATCCAGCCCTAACACCACTGATGCCCAAATCTTTGAATTTTGATACTCCGATGATTACTTCTCAGCCATCAGAGGTCCCAGACATTCAACACATGTGTGGATCAAGAGGAGTGCATTTCGGCCCAGCAGTAGTGACTCAGGCATCAGGATCATATTTCCAACCGGCAGGATCCTATACTCAGCATATGGGATCCTTCATGAACTCAGGATCCTCCTTCGTTCCAGGATCATCCCAGGTCCAAGGATCCTCCTTCGTTCCAGGATCATCCCAGGTCCAAGGATCCGCCCTCGTTCCAGGATCATCCCATGTTCAGGGATCCCTTCAGATACCAGGATCCTTGAAGAATTTGCAAACAGGAAGTCCAGATGTCCATCAAGGAGATTTTATTCCGATGCAGACCATTGCTTCCACTGGTCCCTCCATCATCCCAGAATCCCAGCAATATGGATTCACATCCAATGTTCCTAACTTGAACCCGATGGGAGGTAACACTTTTAATAATTCTCTTACCACTAACCATGGGTTCATGCAGGATACAGGTATCAATCATGCTATGGCCAGAGAACTGCAGAAACTGAAGGATATGATATCAAGTGTTCCAGGGGTAGTCAAACCTATCCCGGAGATTGCAGATGGAAGCCATAAGGTATCTCGTTTTGCACCACCAATTTGTGATGCTGAGATACCCAAAAGATTCCATATCCCTACTATGAAGCTGTATGATGGTACAACGGATCCTGAGGAACACATAGCACAATACAGGGAGAGGATGGAGATCAATCCTATTCCAGAAAGGTTAAAGGAAGCATGCCTGTGCAAGGGATTTGGATCCACTCTTACTGGATCAGCTCTTAAATGGCTGCTAAGTCTTCCCCCTTACTCTATTACTTCATTTGCTAATTTAGTTAACTTATTCAATAATCAATTTTCTTGTAGCAGAAAATTTGAACGATTGACTAGTGATTTATATAGGATAACTCAGGGTCATAATGAATCATTAAGGGATTATATAACCAAATTTAGTAAAGAATCCTTGGACATTCCTAACTTGGATGTGGCCACAGCTGTTGAGGCCTTCAAGATGGGATTGCTTAAGGATTCATTGTTCTATGATGATCTTGTTATGACACCATGCAGGAACCTAGACGAAGTAAGAACTCGGGCACTCAGGTTCATCCGGCTAGAGGATGACAAGAGGATCCAGGAGAGACAAGTAGGATCCTCAAAACAAGAAAAGCAAGGATCCTCTTTCAAAAGCAACAAATTCAAATCCTATAACATAACTGACAACCAGAACGTGCATGCTGTTGACCAAGAAGAGGATGATGAAGATTATCCTCCAATTTCTGAATACTATTTTTCCGTTGATAACCATGAACTAATCCTTGCAATGCAGAATCTAGGAGAAAAAGCCAGATGGCCAAGAAAAAATGACAAACCAGCCACAGCTAAAGATAAATCAAAGTGGTGTGCATACCATGAGGATTTTGGGCATTTGACAGAGGAATGCATCGCATTACGAAAGGAAATTGGATATCTGCTGAGCAAGGGGCATTTGAAAGAATTGTTGGGAAGAAAAAAGCAGAGGACTCAGGATCCTGAAAGGATCCCTGAAAGAGCTCCAGCTCCTCCGGCAGATGCACAAGTGATTAACTTTATTTCTGGAGGATCAGACATCTGTGGTACATCCTTCTCAGCAGCTAAAAGGCATGCAAAGGAAGCTAAAATGGATAACGGAGAAAAACCTATTCGAACATCAAGCGTCTCGGAAGGAAAAGTGATAACCTTTGATGAAAGCAGTCCCTTCTACCTATCATCAATGTGTGAAGCTCCCTAGCCCATGGGGGATAATCAAGATCGACAGTGATCAGCAAGAGGCTAAGGATTGCTACACCTCATCCATGAAGCCAACCTCGAAGCCGAGGGAGCAATAGCAATTACAGTATCCTCCGAGGAATGTCTTGGAGGCAAGGGAACAAGATGTGGACGAAATCCTCCTGGATCCTAGTGATCCTGAATCAAAAATCTATATCGGATTAGGGATCCTTGGCAAGATGAAAGAAGACTTAATATCCTTCCTCAAAAGAAGAAAATCTACCTTTGCTTGGAAACATGAAGATATGACAGGTATATCTAAGGATATTATTACTCACAAACTTGGCATTGACAGGTCTATCAAACCAATCCATCAAAAAAGGAGGAAGTTTGCACCGGAAAGGAATGCCATTATCCAAGAAGAAGTAGAGAGACTACTTCGAGCAGGTATGATCAGAGAGGTAAAATATCCAAAATGGTTAGCCAATGTGGTCGTTGTCCAAAAGAAAAATGGAAAGTGGAGGGTATGTGTCGACTTCACTGATCTGAATAAGGCATGTCCCAAGGATCCTTTCCCATTACCCCACATTGACTCCATGGTGGATGCAACAGTGGGGCATGAACTGTTAACCTTTATGGATGCATCATCTGGGTTCCAACAAATCCAGATGGAACCATCTGACCAAGAGGATACAGCCTTTATGACCCCAACCGGTTTATATTGTTATATTGCCATGCCTTTTGGACTAAGAAATGCAGGTGCAACATATCAAAGGCTGGTAAATATGATGTTCAAAGATCAAATTGGAAAAACTATGGAGGTGTACATAGATGATATGGTGGTCAAGTCAAAGAAAGCTGAGGATCACCTAAGGGACTTGGAAGAAGCATTCGATATCCTGGATAATTACAACATGAAACTTAATCCTTCAAAATGCCATTTTGGTGTTAAGGCAGGAAAGTTCTTAGGATACATGGTAACTCAGAGGGGCATTGAAGCAAGCCCGGAACAAATCAAAGCATTAATAAATATCAAATCTCCCGCCAATGCCAAGGATGTTCAAAGACTGACAGGCAGGATAGCAGCTTTGAACAGGTTCATATCGAAATCCTCAGAAAAATGCAAAGAATTCTACGATATCCTAAGGAAGAATAAGAAGTTTGAATGGACTGATAAACATGAGAACGCTTTACAAGCCCTTAAAGAATATATGTCCTCAGCACCAGCATTAGCAAAACCGGAGAAAGGAGATGTGTTATCCTTATACCTGGCGGTATCCTCAACCGCTGTAAGTGCAGTCCTTGTCAAGGATCATGAAGGTACACAATATCCTATCTACTATGTAAGTAAAAGTTTACTTGATGCCGAATCCAGGTACTCACACCTCGAAAAACTTATTCTTGCATTAATCATGGCATCCACTAAGTTAAGGCATTATTTTGAAACCCATACTATTGTTGTTAAAACTAATTTTCCAATTAAGAATGTCCTCAGGAAACCGGAGATGTCAGGGAGAATGGCTAAGTGGGCAGTGAAGCTTAGTGCCCATGATATAAGATATGAACCAAGAACAGCCATTAAATCTCAAGCACTAGCTGACTTTGTGGCTGATTTCAGTGGTGATCTACAAAAAGAAGCGGAATTGGAGGTCCAGCAGCTGGATGAGACCAAGGATCCTTGGATACTACACACTGACGGATCCTCAAATATCAAAGGCACAGGGCTAGGGATCCTACTAAAATCGCCACAGGGGGACATAATACCCCACTCCATAGCCTGTGAGTTCCAAGCAACTAACAATGAGGCTGAGTATGAAGCCTTAATTGCTGGCTTACAGATTGCTAAGGATATGGGGGTAAAATATCTCGAAGTATATGTAGACTCATTATTGATCACCAATCACTTTAATGGATCCTATGCTGTTAAAGGTGAAAAACTAACCAAATATTTAGAGATAGTCAAAGAATTGGCACTCTCTTTTGTTTCTTTTAGCTTAACACAGGTACCAAGGGAGGATAACACAGAAGCAGATGCATTGGCCAACTTAGGATCATCCTTAAAAATTCCAGAAGACATAAGTATCCCTATCATCCATATCCTGGCTCCTGCTATTGAAAATCAAGTGGCCATGGAAATAGAAGAGGATACTACAGTAATCCCTAATGAAGAAGCTCAATCTTATTCAGGATCATGGATCCCACCAATCATGAAATACTTGCAAGACGGAGAGATTCCAATGGGAGAAAATCCTAGAGCTTTCAGGATCAAGGTATCTCAATTTACAATTTTAAATAATGTGCTATACAAACGATCCCTTGCAGGACCATATTTAAGATGTATTGAGGATCCTGAAATTGAAGAAGTGTTGAGAGACTTCCATGAAGGAGATTGTGGAAACCACACTGGGGGCAGGGCATTATTCTCAAGGATCCTTAGAACAGGATACTACTGGCCAACCATGAAAAGGGATGCTATAGAGTATGCTAAGAGGTGTGATCCTTGCCAAAGACATAGCAATATCCTTCACCAACCAGCTGAATTACTACACCCCATACCATCCTCTTGGCCATTCATGAGATGGGGAATGGATATAGTTGGCAAGCTCCCTAAAGCACCTGGTGGAAAAGTATTTATGCTTGCTATGACTGACTATTTTTCCAAGTGGATAGAAGCTGAAGCCTTCGCTCAAGTCAGAGAAAAGGAAGTCATATCCTTCATTAAAAGAAACATTATAACTAGATTTGGCATTCCCTCTGAAATTGTATGTGATAATGGCTCCCAATTCATTGGAAGCAGAACCACTAACTTTTGTGACAGTTGGGGAATGAAGATGATAACATCAACACCAGTTCATCCACAAGCCAATGGTCAAGCAGAATCATCCAACAAGATCATCATCAACAATCTGAAGAAGAAGCTAGGATCCAAGAAAGGAAAATGGGCAGAGGAGTTACCTTATGTGCTATGGGCTGATAGGACAACTCCCAAGAATGCCACCGGTCAAACACCTTTCTCTTTAGTATTTGGGGCAGAAGCAGTGATCCCAACAGAGATGGTGATCCCAACTGCTAGAACAATTGCTCGTGATCCTGAAGAAAATGCTGCAATCCTAGCTCAGGATTTGGATACTATTGAGGAAATCAGGGATCTAGCTAGAATAAGGATGGCAAGCTACCAACAAAGAATGGCTGGTACCTACAACAAAAATGTCAGGATAAGGAAGTTCCAAGTCGGAGATATGGTGTTGAGAAAAGCATTTCAAAATACTATCAATCCTGCTGACGGGAAGCTAGCACCAAAATGGGAAGGTCCCTACTTGATTGAAGCTGAAGCAGGAAAGGGGGCATACAGGTTGCTAAGCATGGAAGGAAACTTGTTACCAAGAGCCTGGAATGCTGTTCACTTAAAGAAATATTTCATGTGAACATGATCCTTCCTGCATGTGATCCTTACATTGAAATATCCTTGAAGGATCCCGGAGATATCGGTGATCCTTACTCTGGTAATATGCTTATCCGAAAACTATTGCATTTTCTTACTTTTTGCCTAAGGATAAGGATCATGTATCCTTCATCCTCTACTCACAAACCATTTGAGTTATGATAGTTCAGGTATCTTCAGCAAATCGTCAAAGATCTCCAAAAGCACCACAGATCCTTGGGTCCAACCCCAGTTATCCTTGGGATTATCCCCAGTTTCCGCCAGCAGCGCACGATGATCCTGATATAGTTCACGTCTTTGGGACCAGTACCCACTTTCGGGGCTGACAACCTCATCGTACTGGCTATATTTAGGATCCTACGTATAATGGTAGACGTACCATACATCCGTTCCTAAGGTTTCTAACGTTTTCACGTTAGCTAAGGTTTTGACATTTTCATGTCACTAAGTTTGGATAGTCGCCAGAAAAGGGCCATACTCCAGTTTACATACGATCCTTTGGGCTTGTCCCCAGTTATCCTATGGGCTTGTCCCCAGCGATCCTCTGGGATCATTCTCAGTTATCCTTTGGGCATGACCCCAGTTACTAATTTATTTCTTACGTTGGCTTAGTCCCAAGTTGTGCTTCGTTTTTCAGGATTGTCAAAGGTAAAACACATAAGGACCCTTAATCCTTATTATCCATCAAAATCTTATCCACGATTGTCTCGATTGAAGGTTAGGATCCTAACTTGGATCCTCAGGTATGATCCTTGACTATTTTGATTATATTCATTATCCTAACCGACCCCTATACTTTGACAACCAAACCTATGATCCTTGAACTAAAATACTTTGAATATTTTCAATATCAGGATATTTGATCTAGGATCATATCCTAAATTTATTAAATATATTTTCAACTCTTGCCACTTTAACAAATATACTACAAAAACAACTAAGAAACAAGAAGATAAGGATAACAACACGAGATAAGCCAGAAAAGTTAAAGTTATATTATTAAACAAAAGGATCATTAACCCTTTCAAGAAAGTTGTCAAAATTGCCAACCCACATTTCTACCAGCAAAACGTGGCCCGTCCACATGGGTTGGCAAAGGGTGTCCATTGTCTATGCGGTCTTAGCATTATGCAGGAAATTAAAAAGCGGCAGGATCACAAAGGTTTCATCCCCCAAACAGAGGATCCCTCCACCTTTTGCAATCCTACCCATTGTTCAAAGGATCCAGGATCCTTAACCCTAAAAACTATTGTTCGAAGATTACAAACCATAATTGTCTCAAACCATCAACAACCACAAAAAACACTACCAAACCTAAAAAATTGGGCTCCGGCCTAGTCAACAATATCCATCATCGCCCAATCATGCAGCCTACTCCTTTGCTGCTCCATCACCACCGGCTGCTCCACCTTGATCCTTGTCAGCATCACCCCCCTCCAGCATTGGGATATCCTCAGCCTCATCCTCGTCCTCCAGGTCTGCCAGCCTTGCCTTCCAACCCTCAACATCCCACGAGCTTTTGTCAAAGGTAGGATCCTGAGCCTCCTCGGCCATCTGAAGTTGTATCTTATACATAGCAATTGCCGCGGAGACCTTAGCATCTTGGGTGATCTCCTGCTTCTCGTTATCCATATCGATCAACCTCTGAGCAGCCTCAGCCTTCATGACCCGGAGTTCCTTCTCAAGATCTCCTATCTTGAGATCCTTTAACACACCCATTTGCTGGAGGTCGGCAATTTGGCTCTCCTGGTCCTCAACATGGCCAAGATAGGTCTCAATCTCGGCAAGTTTCTGCAACAGGAGAAAAAAGATAAGCTTAGGATCAGATGATCCTCAAGAAAAGCAGGATACACAAACAGGATATGCGAGACGGATAACCAACAGGGGCAGTGATCCTTACCTCATTCACGTAGTCGAGGAATTGCTGACGGAGGAGGGGAAATCCCTAGAGATCATCTGAAGCCTTCCTCTTCTTCCCTTTGCCTCGGATAGGCGCTTTAGGAGCTGATGCTGAAGGACTGGCAGCAGGAGCCTTCTTCTTTGAAGATGTGACATTGGCAAGATCACTTATCCCAAATTTGGAGGCATAAATACTTTTCCACCAGGTGCTTTAGGGAGCTTGCCAACTATATCCATTCCCCATCTCATGAATGGCCAAGAGGATGGTATGGGGTGTAGTAATTCAGCTGGTTGGTGAAGGATATTGCTATGTCTTTGGCAAGGATCACACCTCTTAGCATACTCTATAGCATCCCTTTTCATGGTTGGCCAGTAGTATCCTGTTCTAAGGATCCTTGAGAATAATGCCCTGCCCCCAGTGTGGTTTCCACAATCTCCTTCATGGAAGTCTCTCAACACTTCTTCAATTTCAGGATCCTCAATACATCTTAAATATGGTCCTGCAAGGGATCGTTTGTATAGCACATTATTTAAAATTGTAAATTGAGATACCTTGATCCTGAAAGCTCTAGGATTTTCTCCCATTGGAATCTCTCCGTATTGCAAGTATTTCATGATTGGTGGGATCCATGATCCTGAATAAGATTGAGCTTCTTCATTAGGGATTACTGCAGTATCCTCTTCTATTTCCATGGCCACTTGATTTTCAATAGTAGGAGCCAGGATATGGATGATAGGGATACTTATGTCTTCTGGAATTTTTAAGGATGATCCTAAGTTGGCCAATGCATCCGCTTCCGTGTTATCCTCCCTTGGTACCTGTGTTAAGCTAAAAGAAACAAAAGAGAGTGCCAATTCTTTGACTATCTCTAAATATTTGGTTAGTTTTTCACCTTTAACAGCATAGGATCCATTAAAGTGATTGGTGATCAATAATGAGTCTACATATACTTCGAGATATTTTACCCCCATATCCTTAGCAATCTGTAAGCCAGCAATTAAGGCTTCATACTCAGCCTCATTGTTAGTTGCTTGGAACTCACAGGCTATGGAGTGGGGTATTATGTCCCCCTGTGGCGATTTTAGTAGGATCCCTAGCCCTGTGCCTTTGATATTTGAGGATCCGTCAGTGTGTAGTATCCAAGGATCCTTGGTCTCATCCAGCTGCTGGACCTCCAATTCCGCTTCTTTTTGTAGATCACCACTGAAATCAGCCACAAAGTCAGCTAGTGCTTGAGATTTAATGGCTGTTCTTGGTTCATATCTTATATCATGGGCACTAAGCTTCACTGCCCACTTAGCCATTCTCCCTGACATCTCCGGTTTCCTGAGGACATTCTTAATTGGAAAATTAGTTTTAACAACAATAGTATGGGTTTCAAAATAATGCCTTAACTTAGTGGATGCCATGATTAATGCAAGAATAAGTTTTTCGAGGTGTGAGTACCTGGATTCGGCATCAAGTAAACTTTTACTTACATAGTAGATAGGATATTGTGTACCTTCATGATCCTTGACAAGGACTGCACTTACAGCGGTTGAGGATACCGCCAGGTATAAGGATAACACATCTCCTTTCTCCGGTTTTGCTAATGCTGGTGCTGAGGACATATATTCTTTAAGGGCTTGTAAAGCGTTCTCATGTTTATCAGTCCATTCAAACTTCTTATTCTTCCTTAGGATATCGTAGAATTCTTTGCATTTTCTGAGGATTTCGATATGAACCTGTTCAAAGCTGCTATCCTGCCTGTCAGTCTTTGAACATCCTTGGCATTGGCAGGAGATTTGATATTTATTAATGCTTTGATTTGTTCCGGGCTTGCTTCAATGCCCCTCTGAGTTACCATGTATCCTAAGAACTTTCCTGCCTTAACACCAAAATGGCATTTTGAAGGATTAAGTTTCATGTTGTAATTATCCAGGATATCGAATGCTTCTTCCAAGTCCCTTAGGTGATCCTCAGCTTTCTTTGACTTGACCACCATATCATCTGTCACACCCCCAAAATCCACACGCGGAGTATCACCGCTTGGGAGCGTGACTGACCAGGATCAAGCCACCAATCATATTGAACATGTAATTAATATTAAGTAAAACAAATGTAAACCATCCATTCAATACGATAGGTGTTCAAAACATAACCATAGTTTCAAAGTGTAGCGGAAGCATAGTAAATAAACCAACAATAGTTAATAGTTTTAAATGTCATAATAGTTCAACGTAGAAGCCACGATCCTTGCCCACAACGACCCGCTTCTCCAGTGCAAGCTCCAAGTACCTAACGATCTGCAAGGCATGTAACAGAATGATCAACAAACTAGTTGAGCGAGTTCACAGTAAGTAATTGCGTAACAGTAAGTAACGGGTGGCTCTACAGGGCCAATAGTAAGCTATACAGGTGGGGGCTTCCCATATTATGTGACCACTAGACTATTCGTATCATCCCTGTTCTTCGTCCGAGAACAGTAGTATATGACCACGTAGGTGTTATCCAACCTACGGAAGAAGTAAGTAATGCGTACACGTAGGTCTTACGTGCGTATCCTTTGTAACGAGGATAGTAATTGGCATATGACCACGTAGGTGTTATCCAACCTACGGAAGAAGTAAGTAATGCGTACACGTAGGTTTTACGTGCGTGCCTGACATCCGAGGCAGTAATGGCATATGACCACGTAGGTGTTATCCAACCTACGGAACCACGTAGGTGTTATCCCAACCTACGGAACCGTCCTGACATCCGAGGACCATGATAGGTGATAGTCTAGGAAAAGCGTTTGTACGTTATAAGTCAATTGAAACCTTTAACCCATTCCCACGACCCGGGAATCCCATGCCTTAGTAGGAGTGTGAACTCACCTTGGTTTGCTCGGTATGTTATTGCTTCTAGGGTTTATAAGTCTCTAAGTCCGTTACACACGACCTAGGATATGTTGCACATGATTCGTTCCATTAGGGTTTACAAATCCTCGATATTCAAACAACGGTGCTTTGTGTGTTTATTGTGTACACAACGATATTACATATACTGTTCACACATGCAGAATCATACCGTTGCACGTAATTGTTCACATAGAATCATACGTCATACAGGCAGGACTAACATAATATATCATGCAGCTACTTGTTTCAATTGGACAATTATACAGCATCAAACAGTTACACAATATCAGACAAGTGTGTGTGTGTGTGGGGGGGGGGGTTCCCCTGTTTGAAACTCGGATATCACATGATATGGCATACAACCTTGGACATAAAATCAACATACAAATTCGAACATGTGTGATCATATTAAACTCGGTCCATAGATAGTCCATTAAACTCGGACAACTTATAATTCATTAAACTCGGACAATATATAGTCCATTAAACTCATTGTATTGCTTAAACTCGGACCAAATACACCATATAAGAAACTCGGACACCCAATCATTATTTAAAGTCGGACATACCTGATTATTTAAACTCGGGCCACCTTGTTATTCATTAAATTCGGATCAGACTTGATAACAACAAACTCGGCCCAAGGTGAACACATTAAGCTCGGACCATGTGAACTCTTTATATTCGGACATTCTATTATTAATAAACTCGGTCCAAGCACTAGTTTAATAAACTCAGACAAAAGGTGATCCATTATACTCGGACAAGGAACAACTTATTAAATTCGGACAAGCTACAATCATGTTAATCTCGGACCTGATAACATCAGATTAAACTCGGGTATGGGGGAGGGTCAAGAAACTCGGACCCCCTTCCCTTCAATAACCTCGGACTTCACTAATCAATTTATTAAACTCGGGCAACTATAGCCATTAAACTCGGGCAAGCATGGAGAGATTAAACTCGGACAAGCATGATCCATTTTATATTCGGACAAGGGTATAGAGTATTAAACTCGGACCATGTACCTTCATTAAGCTCAGACTATCAAACTCAGGCAAATAATAAACTCAGACTAATCAACATACGAATGTTCAAGTTTGACAGAATTGAATCAGTTACACTTTTCACATTCATCAGTTACGAACTTCAGTTCATACGATCTAAGACCCTAATTCACGTATACAGAGTGTAGGTTTCATGAGCAGTCAATTAACGATTACCAAAAATCATTCGGTGAACAATCTCATTGCTAAACATTCATCATATCATAATAATCAACCTCAATTGAAGACACAGAACCATCATATGATAAACTAGGGTTTACAAGAAATACAAGAATCAATGATTAATAACAATCAAACAATCACAAGAAATGCTTAAACAATTACCTTGATTCAATTCTAGATGGATTGGTAATCAACTTGATGCAAAATCCAAGAGATGGTGGTAGAGAGGATTAGAGGAGATGAAAGTACGTGTTTTGGTTTCTAATGATGATTAGGGAATGATTAGTGAAAGAGATTAGGGTTTTAAGTTATTAAAGTTTCACTATCAACCCTAGGCACCCTTAAGTATTGTTTATTACAATTTCATCACCACATTCCATTATTTGCCACATCTTTCACAAGTAACACATAATCATGCACAACCACAAAACACTATATTGTATCAAAGTGTATACAGTTACACAGTAAACCAAGTGTGCAAGCAAACAATTAAACAATCAACAAACGTGCAATAAATGCGTAATAAAATCTTGGAAATTCGAGTTGTCACATTATCCCCAACTTAAAAGAAATTTCGTCCCGAAATTTGGTACGCACTCACTGAGGAAGCTAGGTAAGGTATATCGTTCACTGGTTTTCCTGGGGTGTCACATCATCCCCCCGTTGATTTGGAATTTCGTCCCGAAATTCAGTAGTAGTAGCTTCAGCCTCAGTAGTGGATGTATTGGTTTCGAAAAAAAACTGGGGGTACTTTTCTTTCATTTGATCTTCGCGTTCCCAGGTATACTCTGGGCCACGCTGGGAGTTCCAACGAACTCGAACAAGAGGGATTCTCTTGTGCTTGAGGACCTTAACATCCCGGTCCGTGATCTCAACTGGTTCCTCGACGAACTGCAACCGCTCGTCGATAGTGAGTTCCTTAAAAGGGACTATGAGGGTCTCATCTGACAGGCACTTCTTCAGATTCGACACGTGAAATACATTGTGAACTGCACCGAGTTCAGCTGGTAGATTCAATCTGTAGGCTACTGGGCCTATTCTTTCAGTGATTTCGAACGGTCCAACATACCGTGGATTGAGTTTGCCTCATTTGCCAAAACGTACCACACCCTTCCAGGGTGAGACTTTAAGTAATACCCAGTCCCCAACCTCAAATTCCAATGGCTTCTTACGCTTATCCGCGTAGGCTTTCTGATGGTCGCGTGCTGCCGCCATGCGTTGTCGTATCTGTGCAATCTTTTCTGTGGCGTCCACTACTATCTCTGGACCCGTAATCTGACTATCCCCCACCTCTGCCCAACAGAGAGGTGACCGGCATTTACGTCCGTACAATGCCTCGAATGGAGCGGCTTGGATGCTGGTATGGTAACTGTTATTGTATGAGAACTCCACCAAAGGGAGATGCTTTTCCCAGCCGTTGCCGAAATCGATATCACACGCTCGAGCATGTCTTCTAGAGTTTGAATCGTGCGCTCAGACTGCCCATCCGTCTGAGGGTGATATGCTGTGCTCATGTCTAATCGTGAGCCGAGGGATTTGTGCATCGCTTGCCATAGCTCTGACGTGAATCGTGCATCCCGATCCGAAATAATAGAGGTGGGCACTCCGTGCCTCGAAACAACTTCTTTAAGATAGACGTCTGCGAGAGTGGAGAACTTGTCCGTTTCCTTAGTCGGCAGGAAGTGTGCAGACTTGGTGAGTCGATCAACTATGACCCATATTGTATCATTCCCACGTTGAGATCTAGGTAAACCTGTAACAAAATCCATGGAAATTTCTTCCCATTTCCATTGCGGTATCTTAGGCTGCTGAAGTAGACCAGCTGGTTTCTGATATTCAACCTTGACTCTCGCACAGGTTAAGCATTTTCCAACGTACGTAGCGATGTGAGCCTTCATACTAGGCCACCAATAAGTAGTGCTGATGTCGTGGTACATTTTATCCGACCCTGGATGTACCGAATAGCGAGACTTGTGAGCTTCATCCATTACAAGTTCGCGTAGACCGCCATAAAGTGGGACCCAAATACGCCCCGTTACATAGTAGGCGCCGTCTTCCTTTTGTTCCATTCGTTGCCTTGAACCGCGTAAGGCTTCAGCCTTGACGTTTTCGGGCTTTAATGCTTCCATCTGAGCAGTTCGTATCTGTGCGGGAAGACTGGACTGAATAGTGAGCTGCAAGGCTCGTACGCGTCTAGGTAAAGTGTCTTTCCTGCTGAGAGCGTCAGCCACAACATTGGCTTTTCCCGGATGATACTTGATGGCGCATTCGTAGTCGTTCAGAAGTTCAACCCATCTCCGTTGACGCATATTCAAATCCTTTTGCTTAAGGATATGCTCGAGACTCCTGTGATCGGTGTAAATCGTGCACCTGGTACCGTACAGGTAGTGTCGCCATATCTTAAGCGCGAAAACAACAGCTCCCAGCTCTAAATCATGCGTCGTATAATTCCGTTCATGAACCTTGAGTTGACGAGAGGCGTAGGCAATAACTTTATCCCGCTGCATCAATACACAACCAAGCCCCTGTATCGATGCGTCACAATAAACCACGAAGTCATCCGTGCCCTCGGGCAGTGAGAGGATAGGTGCGCTGCATAGTCTGTCCTTCAGGTACTGAAAAGCCGTTTCTTGTGTATTACCCCAACGATAGGTAACACCTTTCTGTGTCAACATAGTAAGCGACTGTGCGATCTTGGAAAAGTCTTTGAGGAATCGCCTGTAATACCCCGCCAAACCCATGAATTGGCGTATTTCTGTTGGTGTACGCGGTGCTGGCCAGTTCTTGATCGAATCCACCTTGGATGGATCGACATGGATCGCATCCCTGTTCACTACATGGTCTAAGGAGTGGACTTCACGTAGCCAGAAGTCGCATTTTGAAAACTTTGCGTACAGTTGCTCCTTTCGAAGAAGTTCCAAGATAAGACGTAAGTGCTGCTCGCGCTCCTCCTGACCCTTGGAGTAGATCTGAATGCCGTCGATAAAGACAATGACAAATTTGTCCAGGTAGGGTTTGCACACCCTGTTTGTAAGGTCCATAAATACGGCAGGTGCGCTCAATAATATCAAACCATCCATCATACCAAACATAAAATATACAGGTAAAATAATTCATAAAACCCAACATGATTAATGTTCAAACCAAACTTTGTTTGAGTAGCGTAAACATAATAATGAAAACCCAAGACAAGTTATAAGTTCAATTAGCGTTCATTGCGTCTCCTCCTCCTAACACGAAAACTCGACCTCTTGCCTCGTTGTCATTGATGTTGTTGTTTCCCCCGTTGTTGTTGTTATTGTTCCCGTTGCCCTGATTGTTGTTGTTGTTCTGGTTCCTGTTTAGCTGAGGGCAGTGTCTCTTGATGTGACCTTCAGCACCACAATTATAGCACCCCTTGTTGCCCTGTTGCCGATTCTGCTGTGCCGGTGGCTGCTGCTGATCCTGATTCGCAGGACGAGGGCTTCTACAGTCTTTGGCCTCGTGACCCATCTTGAGGCATCTTTGACAACGGCCCTTATTACACTGGCCACTGTGATGCTTGTTGCAGGTGTTACACTTTGGGAGATTTCCTCGATATCCACCCTGCCTGTGACTACCTGACGACTGCTGGTTAGGGCTTTGATAGTTGCCAGTCTTTCGCTGCTGATTCTGGGACTGAACCGAAACTGATGCTTTGCTTGAATCCCCCTCCCATTTCCTCTTGTTGTCACTGAGGGTAACGGGAGTAGCTGAAGGAGTGACTGTAGCAGTAGCGCTGACGCGCTTAGGCAGTTTATTCTGATCCACTGCCTGATCGGTGATGCGATGAGCGAGACGCTGGATTTCCTGGATGTTGTTGAGGTTAGCCGAGGTAACGTGGCTCTGTATTTCTGGTGCCAAACCTTTGAGATACAACTCAATTCGCTTGTATGGAGGGTCCACCATAGTTGGACATAACACAGCCAACTCGTTTGATCTCTTGGTGTAAGCTTCGATTTCCGAACCAACCATTTTCAAGTTATACAACTCGTCCTCCAACTTGTGAATGTCTTCTCTAGTGCAGTATTCCCTCTTGATCAGTTCTTTGAAATCATTCCAGGGTGTGGCGTTAGCAGCTGCCAACCCTAAGATCTGCACTTGTGCGTTCCACCAAGTGAGCGCAATCCCTTCAAGTGTGCCAGTAGCGAACTTCACCCTGCGAGCCTCAGGGCATTCACACATCTCGAAAACTGACTCGAGCTTTTCGAACCAATGGAGGAGTCCAACTGCTCCCTCCGTGCCACTGAACGAGCTAGGACGACAATCCATGAAATTCTTGAAGGTGCACCCAGGTTGTTGCTGAGCGGGTTGACCTATTGTGTACGAATAGGGCAAAGTTAAGTACGAGAATTAATGTAGGATCTAAAGATCCTAGTGTCTATACTGCAGGGTATACTACCTGCTTGGGCGGCTGCAACTGCCGCAGCAACGAGAGCCTCTAGCTGGGCTTGAGTCATGTTAATTCGTGCGGCCATTGATCTTCACATCAAAGGCAACATAAGTGAGAAAAGTTCGCGAATAGTGCGATGACAGAAGAGTGTAAGCACGTAAGTGTTCTCAAGCAATAACAAGTAGTGAGCAAAGTAATGTAAGCATACTACGAGCAAAGTTCTATGCAGTTCTAGCATGTAGGCAATAAACATAAACCTTATTACCTAGGATGTCGAGTCTTGCACGTGGAGCGAAGCGTCGTTGTGGATCGTTGAGAGCACTGTTCTGGTTATAGTCTGGTTTTAATAAAAACGTTTTTCCATATTAAAACCAAGTTCTCTATAACCAATGGCTCTGATACCAATCTGTCACACCCCCAAAATCCACACGCGGAGTATCACCGCTTGGGAGCGTGACTGACCAGGATCAAGCCACCAATCATATTGAACATGTAATTAATATTAAGTAAAACAAATGTAAACCATCCATTCAATACGATAGGTGTTCAAAACATAACCATAGTTTCAAAGTGTAGCGGAAGCATAGTAAATAAACCAACAATAGTTAATAGTTTTAAATGTCATAATAGTTCAACGTAGAAGCCACGATCCTTGCCCACAACGACCCGCTTCTCCAGTGCAAGCTCCAAGTACCTAACGATCTGCAAGGCATGTAACAGAATGATCAACAAACTAGTTGAGCGAGTTCACAGTAAGTAATTGCGTAACAGTAAGTAACGGGTGGCTCTACAGGGCCAATAGTAAGCTATACAGGTGGGGGCTTCCCATATTATGTGACCACTAGACTATTCGTATCATCCCTGTTCTTCGTCCGAGAACAGTAGTATATGACCACGTAGGTGTTATCCAACCTACGGAAGAAGTAAGTAATGCGTACACGTAGGTCTTACGTGCGTATCCTTTGTAACGAGGATAGTAATTGGCATATGACCACGTAGGTGTTATCCAACCTACGGAAGAAGTAAGTAATGCGTACACGTAGGTTTTACGTGCGTGCCTGACATCCGAGGCAGTAATGGCATATGACCACGTAGGTGTTATCCAACCTACGGAACCACGTAGGTGTTATCCCAACCTACGGAACCGTCCTGACATCCGAGGACCATGATAGGTGATAGTCTAGGAAAAGCGTTTGTACGTTATAAGTCAATTGAAACCTTTAACCCATTCCCACGACCCGGGAATCCCATGCCTTAGTAGGAGTGTGAACTCACCTTGGTTTGCTCGGTATGTTATTGCTTCTAGGGTTTATAAGTCTCTAAGTCCGTTACACACGACCTAGGATATGTTGCACATGATTCGTTCCATTAGGGTTTACAAATCCTCGATATTCAAACAACGGTGCTTTGTGTGTTTATTGTGTACACAACGATATTACATATACTGTTCACACATGCAGAATCATACCGTTGCACGTAATTGTTCACATAGAATCATACGTCATACAGGCAGGACTAACATAATATATCATGCAGCTACTTGTTTCAATTGGACAATTATACAGCATCAAACAGTTACACAATATCAGACAAGTGTGTGTGTGTGGGGGGGGGGTTCCCCTGTTTGAAACTCGGATATCACATGATATGGCATACAACCTTGGACATAAAATCAACATACAAATTCGAACATGTGTGATCATATTAAACTCGGTCCATAGATAGTCCATTAAACTCGGACAACTTATAATTCATTAAACTCGGACAATATATAGTCCATTAAACTCATTGTATTGCTTAAACTCGGACCAAATACACCATATAAGAAACTCGGACACCCAATCATTATTTAAAGTCGGACATACCTGATTATTTAAACTCGGGCCACCTTGTTATTCATTAAATTCGGATCAGACTTGATAACAACAAACTCGGCCCAAGGTGAACACATTAAGCTCGGACCATGTGAACTCTTTATATTCGGACATTCTATTATTAATAAACTCGGTCCAAGCACTAGTTTAATAAACTCAGACAAAAGGTGATCCATTATACTCGGACAAGGAACAACTTATTAAATTCGGACAAGCTACAATCATGTTAATCTCGGACCTGATAACATCAGATTAAACTCGGGTATGGGGGAGGGTCAAGAAACTCGGACCCCCTTCCCTTCAATAACCTCGGACTTCACTAATCAATTTATTAAACTCGGGCAACTATAGCCATTAAACTCGGGCAAGCATGGAGAGATTAAACTCGGACAAGCATGATCCATTTTATATTCGGACAAGGGTATAGAGTATTAAACTCGGACCATGTACCTTCATTAAGCTCAGACTATCAAACTCAGGCAAATAATAAACTCAGACTAATCAACATACGAATGTTCAAGTTTGACAGAATTGAATCAGTTACACTTTTC
Source organism: Helianthus annuus (assembly GCF_002127325.2). Classification (NCBI taxonomy): domain Eukaryota; kingdom Viridiplantae; phylum Streptophyta; class Magnoliopsida; order Asterales; family Asteraceae; genus Helianthus; species Helianthus annuus. The sequence goes on from NC_035448.2 coordinate 151,877,972, forward strand.
ACATTCATCAGTTACGAACTTCAGTTCATACGATCTAAGACCCTAATTCACGTATACAGAGTGTAGGTTTCATGAGCAGTCAATTAACGATTACCAAAAATCATTCGGTGAACAATCTCATTGCTAAACATTCATCATATCATAATAATCAACCTCAATTGAAGACACAGAACCATCATATGATAAACTAGGGTTTACAAGAAATACAAGAATCAATGATTAATAACAATCAAACAATCACAAGAAATGCTTAAACAATTACCTTGATTCAATTCTAGATGGATTGGTAATCAACTTGATGCAAAATCCAAGAGATGGTGGTAGAGAGGATTAGAGGAGATGAAAGTACGTGTTTTGGTTTCTAATGATGATTAGGGAATGATTAGTGAAAGAGATTAGGGTTTTAAGTTATTA